>NC_080593.1:23695594-24322379 GCF_027887145.1 Ammospiza caudacuta
ACAACCTTCTGAAGGCCTGCATTTATACTGCTTCTGTCAGAGGACCCAGATCTATCCTCTATGTCCCTAAAGATTGGTGTCTGGACAAAATATTATTTCAGTATCTCCTTCTGTCTTCTGATTCTGCTCAATCCAGTTTCAAGCTAAAAATCCACTGAGTTCTGGCAGAATCCTCACCATGGTCACGGTGTGTTTGGATCCATACCTTCCAATGTGCTCCCTAAAGATCAGGTTACAGTGTCTTGTGGAATGAGCAAAAAGCAAAAACACATTCCTTTTTTTGTCAAAGTTCTTCTTCTTTGTGTTGATTCTTTGAGCTATAAGGATGGTCAGTGTGGCTCTGCAGCCTGCAGCACTCATTGTTTGAGCATTCACAGCTGAGTGCTGCTGCTGTCCTGACAGCCACATGTGTGTTATTGAGTTGTCATGGAACTGTAACAGAGGGAGATGCAGGTGATGAGACCAAACACCAAACCTCCCTTCCAAAATAAATGTTCTGTCACCTAGGCAACACTTTTAAAAAGCCTTGAGAAAAGGAACATCTTCAATGAGAAGAGATGAAAGGGATGTTGTCCAAAAATAGGCTGACTTTTGATTAGGGCATGGATACAGACCTGAATTATTCCTTCAGTTGTTCTCTGCGCAAAACCACTTTGTGTAAGAATTATCTGATAGTGCCTAATTCCATACAGTGTATCAATTAGCATAGCTAGATAATCTCTCCTTTGTATGGCACGAGGCCATCCTTCTTCTTCAGAAAACCGAAATCATATCTGTAGTAAGAAAATACAATAATAAATTCTGGATATAAAAATGCAGTAGGGTCAGCACACCAATTAAAATGTGTTTTAAAGAGTAGGACTTTCTGAAACTCTGTAGGACTACTAGTTGATCCTGATACAGGAGGAAAAAATCAGTTCAGAAAAGGTAAATTAATTGTTTGCATCAATGTTCACTATGGAAGAAACTAAGGACTTTTACACTCTGGAAGGATTTTTTTGTTTTTGTTTTTTGGGGTTTGGGTTATTGGTTTTTTGTTGCTTGTTTGGGTTTGGCTTGGGGATTTTTTGGGGGGATGAGTAGAGCATCTCCTTGAAATTGAAATTTCTGCAAAAAAGGATAAGGAACAAATGGTCAGTTGAACAGTAAGAAAAACTGCCAAGAGCAGATGTTATTCAGGTTGTTGTTCTAGGACAATGCAAGGATGCAACAGTGGGACTATATTAGCAAGGGTGTGTAATTTCTTGCCTGAAATTGCCTTAGCAGCAGAACTGAAGAGAGACAAATGGGGTGTCAGTTTTTAGAAGTTATTCCAGGGAAGATCTGAGGAACTGCAGGCCTGCAAGATTGACATCTATAGAGGGTACATCAGTAGCATGTTTAATAAGAATAGAAATAATGCTCATCTGGAACTACTCCATGTCTTTGTCCGTGGAAGTATTGCTTTATAAATGTAGAATTCTTTAAAAAATAAAAAAACATGTAGATAAGGGTGACCTGGTAGGCACAATCTACTTGGATTTCCAAAAAGCTTTTTACAAAATCCCTCAGTAAAGATTTAGCTTTTAAGAAAACTAAACATCTGGGGGATGTTTAAAGGGGAATTTTTTGTTTAGATGAATATCTGAATGAAAGACAGAAAACAGAGGTTAGGAGTAAATGTTTGGTTTCACGTTGAAATGAACTCACCAGAAGAATTCTGCAGGGACTGTTTGATATATTTAAAATGTTCTTCAAAAGGAATGAGCACTAAAGTCAAGTTTGCTAATTATGCTTTGTTACCCTGAATATCAAAGGACAAAGCCCAAATGTAAAGGACTCACTGAACAACTGGGCAATAAAATGGTAAAAGAAATTCACTGTTAATAAATGTATAGTGATGGGCATGAGAAAATTCTAACTTCATCTAGAAAATGGTGGGCTCTGAGATGATCTCACCACTCAGGAACAAGATCTAGGTATGGAGGTGGGTAACTATGAAAGTGTCATGTAAATATGAATTAGTGGTCAGAAAAGCAATTCAGACATTAAGAATCTTTTTGAAAGGAGCAAGACAAGAACATCTCTATGCCACTATATAAAACCACGATTTACCAATGTCCTAAAACTCTACAAATTTTGATCTCTTTGTCCCAAAATGGTTTCAGTGTATCTAAACAGGTTCTTGGTGATGAGGCCTGAAAATGTTAGACCTGGCATCTAGAGCTAGATAGAGGATGTTTCCCCACAGACTCTTCCAGTGTCAGACCTAGTGGGTGTGCAATGCAGGCAGATGGAGCTGAAAATACCTAAAAGCTGAATGTGGGGCCTAATGCAATGTACCATACAGACTTGTGATGTTCTTGTTGTACAGGGACACAAGTGTACATCCACTGCTGGATGCAGAAAACAGAGCTACACTGACATTTGATCTGAAGTAGTAATGTCATACTTATATTTTAAATTATTTAGTGTTGATATATGTTCTGAAGTGGATGGTTTGTAAACTAGGGGTTTGAGGACTCTAAACCTCTCCTTGGGGTAGGAAGCTGGTGGATGGAAGTTGTGAGAATTACTGTTTGCACAGTAGCTCCTAAGTCAGTTCTCCTTTTCAGCTTTTCAGAAATAATGTTGGCAGTTTCACAGTGGAAAAGGCAAAGACTGAAAGGACTCTTCAATGAGACAAAAGGGTGTCTGAAGGCCAAGATTAACAGATTGGATGAGCTGCAGTAAAGTTTGCTCCTCAGCTCTCTCTACATTACTTAGTTTGCATATAGATGGAACATTCAGCTATGCAATAAATGCTTGTGTGGTGTCTTCTGCATGCAAATCCAACATCAGCAAAATCCAGAATCATGTGTTCTGCTTGTTGCAAAGAGAACCATATATTTTCCTCAGCAATATAAGATATTATCCTGGATATCTCACCTTCAAATATCTGTAATGTTCTGTTGTGTTTCACTTTCCATTTTAATGAAGTATAAGATGCTTCACTTTCCCTGTCCCATCATCCTCTCCAATTCTACTGAGCCAAAGTTCCAGAAATACTTAACTGCCAGAATACAGAAGTTGAGGGAGGATTTTTAAAATTGTTTAATATAATTCCATACCTGCCAATACTGTCCTTTGCTTTTGTCCTAACATATACATAATGGTGTATTTACCATTAGAAATGGAAATTATTTCTTCTGTGCTAATCAGTGTAAAACCATAACCAGCTAGTTGGAGCCATTGTTTTCCAAACTTTGATCTAGCACAAGTAATCCCTTCTAGAGTTCATATATAGAAAAGAAATATGCACTTAATTTTGAGCACAAGAGTGACCCCAGTGACTGTAACTGTGTCTGAAATAACAGAACTCCCCAGATTTCTGCCCAGAAGTTTTTATGGCATGGGACCACAATTCCTTTATATTTTCACTTGTCACATTGCTCAGAAACCATACAGTCAGGGTTTGGCTCTGACTTATGTTTTCCAGATTCTTGTAGCCTTATTTTATGGGGGGATGGTTTGCTTTGATATGAAATAAATTACCCTTAGAGGAAGGTACCACTTACCACAGTTGTTAGCTGCTGATCCTTGTAAGGCCATGAATATTTGTTGACTAAGCAGGATTTCCTAATGATAATGACTTCTGTCATAATAAAAGTCTTCAATAATAAACCCTAGACCACATAAAAGAATAGAAAATACAAATCATTTTCATTTCATGTGTTTTTGATAAGGATATAGTAAAACTTAGCCTCTGATTAATTCACAAGAGGTAATGCAACAAGCATAAAAAGCAAGTTCTAAATAGTAGATGACCAAATTGTCTTGCATCCAAACGTGATTCCAAATGGTTTAATTCTGGTGAGAAAACAGTTAATACATGGTCCCCTTATAAAATTATAAGGTCAAAAGTTTTTAACAAAAGGAAGTAGTTGCAACACAAACCTTAATTATGAATCTCATTACCAAAGCATGTTACAAAACACAAAACTATGAATAAACTTAGAAAATAATTTCACAGATTAAGGGGAGAGTCCACCAAGTCCTATTAAACCCAAATACTTGGATATAATTTTCAGCTACTGTAGTCCATGATTCATAGATTGGCAAGGAGCAGAAGGATGTAGCAGTGAAAGAATTGTCATCTGAGCATCTTTGCCCAGACAGTGTCAAAGACAAAATAACGAAGTTTATGGTCTCCTAGTTACAAGGAGTACTAGTCAAAGTTTCTTCTAAGTGTAAACAGAACAGGTCTAAATCACCTTTCTTAGGTGGCCAACCACTTTGGAAAAGAAAAAAAAATAAGAAGGAAAAAAATAAAGACTTTTAACAATCTTTTAAGGACATGTTACATCCTAGGTAAGTAGTTGCAATGGCCTAGCTAAGCAATCCAACATTTTTTGTTAATATTACTATATTAACAAAAAATAAAGGGCTTGGGTTCCTCCCACTCCCTGCACACTGACCTGCTCTCCTGCTATAAGTGTTTTTGGAGAGCAATTACGATCTAAAGAAACACTTTGTTCTGGAATGAACTCTTTTATTCACAGTGAAACATGCCTGAATTTTACAGATCTCCACCAAAAAAAAGTTTTTTTGTGAATAGTTGGTGAAAGAAGCCTAAGGAAAATGTGTACCTAATCCTATTAACTGACTTAATTTAGAATTATTAAAAGCCTTGATACACAGGAATTAACACAATCTTTCTAGCAGGGTGTGATGTAATCTATTTTTGTTCCTCAGCTAGCAGATGGCTTACCTTTAAGTAATTTCCAATATGTTAGGAGATCAAAAGCCATCCTTATGCCATGGAGGCAGTAATCGTTTCTCTCTGCTGGGGGTTGCTTGGTACTGTGGTGGGGATATGCAAAAGCTGCTGGCATTTCCAAGCATAGGAGGCCGACATTTCTTCAGACTTTGAAGTTAATAATCCTTCAGAAGTTGAAAAACTGAGAGATTTTCAAACCCCTTTTAATGTTCTATATGCCATGTGCTAAAGTAAATATCTGTAAGTAATCACAGTGGGCTGGTGTGAGGCAGGCTGCGCGCAGGAGTGGGAGCGTGCTGGGCTCCCTGTCCCGCTGCGGCAGCACCATTCTGCCTGCTGAGGGCCTGCCTGGGGGGCACAGTCACCCTGGGGGCCCCACATCATCTCACTGCACACCAGAATGCCCACTGTCACCCTGGGGGCCCCACATCATCTCACTGCACACCAGAATGCCCACTGTCACCCTGGGGGCCCCACATCATCTCACTGCACACCAAAATGCCCACTGTCACGCTGGGGGCCCACATTAGCTCAGTGCACACCAAAATGCCCACTGTCACCCTGGGGGCCCCACGTCATCTCACTGCACACCAGAATGCCCACTGTCACCCTGAGGGCACCTCATCAGCTCAGTGCACACCAGAATGCCCACTGTCACCCTGGGGGCCCACATTAGCTCAGTGCACACCAGAATGCCCACTGTCACCCTGGGGGCCCACATTAGCTCAGTGCACACCAGAATGCCCACTGCAGCTGGACCTGTAACCCCAGAGCAGCCCTGCACACATCCTCAGAGCATCCCTGGGCTGTGCTCTCCCGTGCCCAGTCCCTGCTGGTGGAACTTGTGGAAGCACCGTGCCACAGGTTCACTCTGCAGAGAGAGGTGTTTGGTTTTCCTGCAAACAGGAGAGCCAGCCCTAAAATGCTGTTAGCAGTTGGGTTCAGACAGCAAAGAGGAGGTGATCAGGATTGCTCACGACAGGTCACTGCACAGCTTTCAAAGCAGACACTTTAAATTGCCTGGTATCTATCATTATATCAACCTCAGATTCCTGTATAGATAGTTTTAAATCCCTCTTGGGTTCACTGTGCTCCAGTCGTGACAAAAACACCATCCTGCCTGGGAAAGAAGAGCACCCACCCAGCAAGGAGCAGTGAACAGGCCAGACCCTTATTTGGAGCAGGAGGCCCAGACATTTTTAATAAAGAATGTCAGGTCTTCCAAAAATTTGTCTACTGGGCACATTTCTGGCTTCTGACCACATTATATTTATCTGCTAATCACAGTTTTTGATCTTCTTTAATTAAAAATAGTAGTTGACATTACAGTTACTCTCTCAATATGATTCAGTGGTTGGAAATTTCAAATCAACTTCTTCTATGGACAAATCATGCAAAAATTAGTACTCAGAAATAATAATGACTAATAATAATAATAATGACTAACAATAATAATTAGGGTCTGTATTTAGGTATTGCTAATACTGACTCATTAAAATACTTATATCATTTAAATCAACTCTGAAATTAAGTTAACCTATACAAAGGCCTAAGATTACAGAAATAACTTCAATATTTAATTTAATATTAAATTAAAAACAATACTTTGGTGAAATATATTTATTCTTGAAATTTTAAGAAAGTCCCACTACTCAGGAGTAAGATTTCGATGACTGAACACCTGAAAAAATGTTTGCTTTTGCCAGCTGGAGCTTCTCCACAGGTGCAGAGAAGGTTTTTGTTGCATTTGGATTTAGGCAAGACACTCATTCAAGCTGAAAAACTGATCGCATACTAAAAAAACAGGAAAGCTTGTTTTTTACTTTCAGTCTATGAATAAAAAATGGGTGATCGAGACTCAGATGTATTAGTTTAAACTCTTAAAAAGTAGAAGGTTGAGAAAGCCTACGGGCATTAAGAAAATGCAGACTGTAATACCATAATTGATTTCAACACAGTTTGATAACAAAAATGATGAGTTTCTAGAACATTCTAAATACCAAGAAACATTTTTACAGCAGTGTTCTGCAAGCACACCAAACCAATTTATAGGCTACTCCTGCACCAAAGAGCATTCATCTGGTTGGTAGGGAGTATCATATACTGCTTTATGTGCATAGGACAATGAAAAAACCCTCAACCGTGTAAGATGCTCATTATGCCATACTATCATCACAAAAATTATGCATCAGACACACCCACAGCACAGCAGATATTGCCTGGGTGGTCTGAGGCACCCACCAAAACCACCTGGAAGTCAAACCTGATGTGTGCCTGCCTGGGGAGGCAGCTGGGTGCCCTTGCCCAGGTGCAGGGAGCAGAGCCTGCTGCAGTGGGGCAGTGCTGGCACAGGGGAACCCTGGCTGCCCATCCTGTTATGAGTAGAAAAGCTGCTCATTTTTTTAAACGGTTGCAGAGTTAACAGGTTGGGTTACTTGCTGCCAGAGTGGAGTTCTAACTGTTTGTTATTGTAATCACCTGTCATTTTCGTTAACTACCTGTGGTTGATGGTTCAGAATTCCCCCTTTTGTTGAGTGACACCCTGCTGCTTCCTGGAGGATGACACCCAGAAGGTGAAGAAGAGGGGACATCGAGTGAAATGCAAATTACATTGGATCCAGCATGCAACAGGAGAAACCCCTCACCTAACCTAGCCAAAAAACCCTGAAAACAATGAGCCTACACAAAACTGATGAATCAAAGTGATGTCTAGACGTGAGAAACTGAACCTAGTATCCACTAAGACCCTTTTTACCTCTCACCCTGACAACAGAGCCCTGGAAAATGTTATAGAAAGACTCTGAAAATGTTAAGGTTTGTGTTTTCCCAGATCACTGCACCTGCGTAAGCAGTATGATAAATGATATAATTTTTAGATGTGATGATTTTTTAGTAATTAAGTATAATTATTATATAATCATAAGAAGAATCATGAGAAACTATGTTGGAAATTTAAGAGGGACTATGCTTAGCTGAAATCTATGTATACAATAGAACAATATAGTTTTAATAATTAACATGAAAGTTATATAACGATAGAATTTAAAACACATTCATCTCGAATGTATGGTCGGAGTCAGATTTGAGTCGAATACTCCTGATTTCCAGAGCTCTTAATAAAAAGCACCGACATAATCATTTTCGTGATTATGTGTTTCTGAATGCTAACAACTCTGACCTAAAAGATGTTGGCTAGACAGAGGACCTCAAATGTTGAACCAAAAAGCAGCGATGTCTTGATGCCCTCATGAGGATGGAGCCCCCAGCTCTGCCCACAGACCAGTGGACAAAGCTGCACTTTTCCTCCTCCTCTGAGTCACTCCTGAGAGCAGTGGCGGTGTGTGCGTGTGAGCGTGGACCTGTCAGTTCTCTCCACCTGAGCTGATCACTTTTAAAAAAGCATTAAAAAGGAGAAAGGTCTCCTGCCCGTGTTTATTTCAATCCCAGCCCCACAGTGGGATGGAGGGGCAGGTGCAGGGCTGCCTCAGTCCCGTGACTGGGGCAAGGCTGAGGCTGCCATGGCTGCACACCCAGTGCACAGCGGATCAGGAGGGCTCATTAGCTGCTCTCTGCCGAATTCAAGCAAGTGCAGAAGCCTTTTTTCACTGTTTAACTCCCCCAGCAGGAGAACTGACTCAAAGAAAGGTTAGGGCATGACCACATCAGGGTTCTGTAGTGAAAAGAAAGAAATTATACTGAAAGCATGGCCGGGAGCATCACCTTGGTCCAATTTACTTCTGCCAAGGTTGCAGTGAATGAGGCAACAATTCCAATGTGTTCACAGGCTCAGGAATCAACTCCGTTTGTCCAAGCACGAATGCAGGGAATATCAAATATATCTGGGTTAGTGTTCAGCAACTGATTGCTAGGAATGGGAAAGAAATGTTGCCAAGGATACTCTTTATTTGCAATCATAAAAAGTCCCTCATAAATAGTCTACTATTTGGGACATATGGTAAAGTCTGGTTTATCTGATAAAACTAGAGATAAAGACATAACAAAACAGGAGTTGCTGATAACCATTTTTTAAAATTAATTGTTGCAGTAACAGGTTCCTTACATCTTGCAACAGTGCCAGCGGGAGAAGCACAGCCCCCTTACTCAGGAGCCTGGAGTTCTCACCCCATAGCCTGGGGAAGCCTAGGGAAAAGCACCGGGCTCAGCTGTAGCTAATCCTGTCCTTTTTCTTCCTGACTTCTTTTCCTGAGACAGTAATTCCCTGTGCATGATTTACCTATCTTCTCCAGTACTCCTGCAGCTGGAGTGTCTGTACACCACCATCCCTTGCAAGCCTTCTCTACCTGCCCCCTTGTGCATAAGGATTTGTCATACCCTGTTTTTGGGTGATCTGGGTGTATCCTCCTACCCAGCTGCTGCTTCTCTCCCTCTGTGGTCTCACCTGTTTGCTTGTCTTTTACTCACTCATACTTTATACACATCAGTACTTTTTGTCCAATGCTGTTCACCTGTCAGTCTTCAGAGCTGAAAACTCTCTGGTTTATCCTTATTTTTAAGTTAAGAAACTGAGGCTCAGAGCAGGAATATAATTTATTTAACGTAAACAAGGATTCTGGTGCTTTAGTCAGTAACCTCTACTTCCTCCCTAAGGTCTCCACTTTTAATAAAATAAGCCTTTACTTTGCCTTCAGTATCATTCTTATTAATGAGAAACCTGCTCCTAGGGGAAAGCTAGAATTAACTTGTAGTCTCACTGGTCAATGCTCATAAAAATAAATCTTTTCATTCAAGTGGAATCTAAATACAGGTTTGAGCAACTAATAATGTGCTGTGTGACCACAGAAGGAAAAATAGTCAGCCACCCCACCCTAGGAAGACACCCTTGTATAATCAGGGGAAATCAAGTAAGATTGTCTTTGTTGGCACATATCTTGCAGGAATATCTAGTGCAGAGCAGTCCCTTTCAGGCATGGCAACATGGGAAATCAAAAATCTAAGTTAGCAATAGGTATCTGAAGAGGAGTATGAATCTTGTAGCCATTAAAATAGAAGGGAAAATCTTCTCTCTGATTTGCACTTGCATTTCTATTGGGTATTCCGTGCTCTTTCCATTAGCTAAGATAGACTGGATGCCCAAAGGAAATAAACTGAGTCCACAGTAGGCTGTAAACAGGGAATAGCCAGGATCCATGCCAATTTAAAAAATGAGCACGTCCTCAGGTTTGTAGCTCAGTGTCTAGGATTCAAATCCCTGTCTGAGCACACATTTGCAAAATACAGACACCTTAGCAATGCTTCCCAGGTATACTTGCTGCCTGAAATATGAACTGAGGAGCAAATTCAAGCTGGCATATTAGCAAAAGCAGAAGACACCAGTTTCCTCCAAGCACAGCTCAGGGAACAGTTATGCATAAAAACCTCTCTGATACATAATCCAGTGTAGGCCAATGGTACACAAGCCATCCCATCCCATGGTGTCTGGACATAAAGGGCTTGTCAAAATGAATATGAAATGACTACTATGTGTCTGTATACGTAGGAAAAAAAGCATAGCACAGCAGTGACTGCACAGCACTTTCTGTATTCCTACTGTGTACCAGGCAAAGATTTTTCAGTTCATGCATCATTCACAACTTGCTACAGGGATTTCACAAAGCCAGTACATATCCTTTACACAAAGAAAAGGGGGAGGGGGAAAGAATAGATTTAGAAAATAAGAAATTCTGAAAGTATATCTGCTGGATGAGTAGTTAGTGTCGGGGACACTAACAATACACAAAGCTTAGCAAGAAGCAAAATAAACAAGTAAACAGTGAAATCACCCCTACCCTGTCCAAGGCACTGAGAAGCAGAGAGTTACCTCTGATATTGTGGTGTGTCTTCTCAGAGTAGAGAGAGTGAGCAACTGCCAAGGTGTTTTCTTCCTCTTTCCCCATCAAGTATTTGCACCATTTGGCACACCACAGGAGAGGGAAAAGAAGACTCCATATAAGAAATTGTGTGGGGAAATCAACTCTCTCAGCTCCAGCAATTTACGACATAAATGTCTCATCTCAAATTCTTATTTAGACTCTTTTAAAGTAGGAGGAAAGAGGTCTCTCCAAGGGCCATATCTTTCTTCTCTGTACAGAGGGGTACACAGATGGACAGTGGATAAGCATTATGGCATTTGCTCTTTAGACAGGACACCCACCTTCTCAACCAGGTCAACAGCAAAACCTCTCTTGCTGAAAAATTCTCATCTTTTCAGCAGAAGAGCATCTGTATGGAGCAGACAGGGGCATCTATAATGTTCTTACTCACCAATGGGTATATATGGACAGAGAAACAAAGGGATAAAGTCCCTTGTATTAAAAGCAATTCAGAAGGCAAATTTGCAGCTAGGAAGTTTGAATTCAGCGGCAAGACAGAGAAGATTAATATAGATCTGGATAATAATTTCTGTTTGGACCCTTTTTTGGGGTTGAAACAACAAAATTAAGGAATTCTTTGGTGCAAACAATTTGTGAAGCAGACGCAGTGCCATGAAGAGAAAATATGCCAAAACCTTTTCATCCTCAGTTCCCCCCAAAGTTTGTTAAGACATTACAATAATATCTAGTATCATTAAGGGCTACAGTTATTGCCTGATGTTGTATTCCTTGAGGCACCATCCTAAATCCACTATTTAAGTAAAATAAGCTAAAGAGAAAATTTTGAAGGGCTTCATATAGCATTTATATTACCATGAGTTCTCTGCCATAAGCAGTGGTTAAAAAGTAGTTTATAGATACTATATTACACACAAGGCAGTAATACAGCATAGTGCCAAGGCCAGATCTAATCTAGAAATGTGTTTTAACTCTGAAATGAATACTGTAATGCAGACTGCCTGCTAGTTCAGTTCCAACCATATTTTATCTCCTGGGGTTCTGAGCTGATTGTAGCAGAAAAAGGTGCCAAGACAGTCTCTGATATTAAAATATATGGGTTACATATGCACCAAGTTTTATATGCCGTTTAGACTTAAATATCAACAGCATAAGGCAAGTTGGGATGTAAACTGTTTTCAGATGTGCCTATGGGCTTGAGTGGAAAAGAAAATATTAATGGCATTCAAACTGATGGCAGGCAGGATCCAGAAGGTGAGCTACAAAGTTCTGAAGGGGAGCTGCTGTGTTTCTCAAAAGCCATAACCTTGACATTGAGGTTAGCTCTATTTCTCCCTTACACAGTAACGTGTTGCATTATGGCTGTCTAAATATTCCTAGAAGCCTTTCAGAGATTTTGTGACCCAGATGTGGATTATGTCTAACACTAACTATGTACATTCTGGAGATGATTACGCTGGGAGCTTTTGGATTCCATTCTGCACGTGTAGCACTGAAAAGAAACTTGACTTGTACTTATGAAATTCCTTTTGACCATAAGAAAAACAGAAGGAAACTCCCTTTGGAGACTTCCATAATGGGAAACAGGAAACAGGGCTGTGGAGTGGAAAGTTTGCAGCACAGGAAAAACAATGGACTATATAAACATAAGTCCTGTTATCAGATACTCTGCAATGGCCTTGCAATAGGTCTAAAGTTGAAAATACACAGTGGTTTGTGTTTTCATTCAGATATAAAGATTTCTTTATGGGCTATTCTGGTTCCTGTTGAACTCAAGTGGTATTTTGATACTGACAAATGGGCATAGGTTAAAGCATAGGGATAATGGTTTAAAAAAGACAGTATTTATGACAGTTTTCAGCATCTTGACTTGTTTTTGCTCCTTGTTTTTCATATCTTCACAGGCAAAGCAGTGCGATTGAAACTATGAATTTCAATGATAGCATCCAAATATCAAACCCAGGATCCTTGCATTTCAAAGTTCCATCCATGACTTTAATTTCTCTGCAGGACTGATAAAAGGCCAATTTTTTCATGAGCACTGGAGACTTTGTTCTAGGGACAGTACTATATGTTCTTGCTTAGACCTCAGTCAAGGACTCTCTTCCAAGGCTTCCCTCAAAAGAGGAAAACACAGAGTATGCCACAGTCTGGCTGCTTGACTACAGAGGAAGAACTTGATTATTTATTTGGAATATTTCTACAGTACACCAGAGGTCAATGATGGTAGATATTCTGGTCGCAGGTCCTATTTAAAACAATTTAAAACCAGTCACCAATTTCCAGGGAGCAGAGCTTCTTTGGCTCTCAGGGAAAAACAAAGAAATCTGCAGACAGCTTATGCTATGTTACATTTATACTTTATAGTCTATGTTGCAACAAAATACCTAGAACAGAAAGGAACCCATCCAGAAGCTGCCCTGTTTTAAACTTAAGATTAAAAGAGTTTTACAGATTCATTTTATCACCAGTCATCCTACTAAAAAGCTTTCTAACTCCTTTTTACTGATGATAAAGTCTCTAAGACACAAAAGTTTTATCCTTGTTCCACAGGTTTTTTGGTACTGCAAATGGGATAGGAAAGGCCTCTGAATAAATATAAATGTTGATATTGATGTGGCCACTAGTGCCATTAATAACATAATGGAACAATGCATGCATCATTTCAAAGTTTTAAAAACATTCCTTATAAAATGCCTGTTTCTCTGCACTGCTTGTAAATTGAGACTACCTTGGGCAAATGCTGTAAACACCAGATTTAGATCAGATGAATTCCACCCTTCACTTTTCCTTGCCAAGTACATCCTAAAACACAAGAGGGTCACTTGCATGGTTTCATGGTTTTACCCTGGAAAAGGTTAGATCCAGCTCAGCCTTCTCTGTAGCACTGGCTGGTTTCTACAGAGACAGGGAGGCTGAAGATGGAGCAGGACAGGACAAGCTCTCTTATGCACCTGCATAAAGTATTTGAGAAAGAATATATTCTTCTCCAGGTGGGATATCCACAACCTGGACTTTCCCTGCCTTCAGTAACAGAGTAAAGTGGAGTCTATTGCATGCTCCTTCCTCTCAGATTCCGTATGACTGCCACAGTGAGAATTGGATATTGCTGTTGGAGTCTCTAAACTGATTAAGACCTGGTGAGAGAGACTGTGTTATTGATTAGACATACTGAATGTATAACTTCTCTTTTATCTTTAGAGATTCTTCACAGATCTTTTGTTATTCCTCTGTTTGAAATCACATAGTTGGAGTACATCAATATCTTCCACTTTGCTACAGCCAACACCAAAAATTTTTAAAAAGTCTCTTTTGCCTCAAGAATCAGAAATTAAATATTTTTATACCCTCTAGAAAATTATCTCTTTCATCTCAAAGCAACTTCACTGGCAATGTTTGGATCTGATAATCGGATGACAACCATTTTGAAAGATACATCCTCAAGTGAATGAGTAATGTAATTTCTGTGTAGCACAAAAGATATTTTCCCAAAATGGTACGAACCACTCTGGATGATCTTTACTATTTTTAAATAATGTGATTCAATCAAAGCTGTTTGGTTTAATAAGAACACGAGTGAATTAGTTAAGCAGAATTAAAAAATAATTGTTTATCATACAAATATTAAGTTTGCCCTTTCACCCTACCCTTACTCACAGGGTGTTCCATCCATGCCTGGGAACTGACTTCCAGTGTCCCTTGGGTATCCTCTGCCTTGGTGGCCACCCCCAGACAGGAGGTCTCTGCTGAAGGAGGTTCTGTTTTCCCTGGCTCAGCTAGTAGGGTTTCCACTCCCTGTGCCTGGGAAAAGACCTTTTATCTGTGATGCTCAGTCATACTGAGGCTCAGGGTTGATCAAAAATCCTCTTCCTGGCTTCTATTTTCAGTTTCTTTCTTTTTCAGAGTCTGTGCAAATGAGGAACTGATTGGTTATGTGAAGAGAGAACAGACAAAAAGGGCATCTGCCCTTTTGGTCACCCCTTACTCCACACTGTTCTGGATGGTTCTCCCAAAATAGTGGTTGAAAAGAGATGATTATGCTGTGCATAATCACACAGGCAAGGGTTTCAATTTGTCAGAGTATTCTCTGCGTTTTCTAGTTCTGCAGTTCTGTGGAGGTTTTCCTAAATGAGCTGTGGCTGAGGGAAGTACAAAAATTAACTGCCTCTCTTCAGGATATAAGGTGTGAAATTAAAGCCATCAGAAAGAGGAAGCCACGCTTACAACAACCAAAGGCTCAACTTCTGTCAGCTCAGCACAGAGCTCTCCCCACCATTGTCTGCCCTTGGAATTAGATTCCAGTTGCATTTTCTGAAGTACCTCATTGACTACAGCTTAAATTTTCCTTGTGTATGATTTGAAAAGCCTGGCTATACTTTCTGTTCACCCCAGCCACATCATTTTCAATGACTCCTTTATTCTGGAATTAATGACAGAGCATACTTTGTGGTCCTGTTGTACAGATCCTAGGAACAACTGACTTCAGACTGCTCTAGTCATTGAGGAGAGATAGGACCTCGACAGCATAATTCATCTTTCCTGTCTCAAACAGCTGGTTTAGGATGGAATAAATCACCCTCTGGAAGTGTATCTCTCCCCATTGACAATTAAGAGACCCTAATGAGTGGCAGAGAATAACCACCTAACTTCAGAGACATGAAATCCTGGAAAAAGAAAAGAAGGACTTACAAACACTCTGGAATGGAGATACAATCAAATGAAATGCAATTGAATGAAAAAAAAAAAGATAATTGGGAAATTTTGTGACTACAAGATAATGGACTGGGAGGAAATGAGGTGCAGTGCAAAGGACCAAAAGAGGCCAAAACTAAGCTCACAGATGTTGCAAAAGCAGGGGAACAAATCAAGGAGGAAGACACAACTTGCAGGGGAAGATATGAGGGACATGGCATGGATGCTTAAAAAAAAATCTTGGCCAAAGTGAAAGCTATCAAAAGGCATGGCATGCCACCAAGTGCACGGACTTGCACCAAAGCATGCCCAATTCATCCCCATTGAAATTGCAAGATTTCGTTTCCCTTCCCCTTTCAGGGGAAGAGATATGAGATGAAGGCCAATGGATCTCATCATAAACAGGAAAGTGAACAAAGCATTTGGGCTGCATTCCCTAACTGCAAGGGGACTCCAGAAAAATGCTAGCATTCACAAACTTTGTGTCTTCAAAGAAAAGCTGATTTTCTTTAAGGACTGAAGAAAAATGTTATTGAAATGCTACTTTGTTAATACCTTAGAAGTAGAAAGAAAGAAATATCCTAGGGACAACATTAAATACAAGCTGGTAGCTGCAAGCAGGAGGAACCCCAAGCTATACCTCTTAACTTTTAAGGTTCCTTTAATTTGCATGGTAGGATTATGTTAGAAATAAGATAGTATTTTGGAACTCTTTATGAAATCAACAGTAGAATAAAAATCAGGGTAATCAAACCTTTCATTTCAGATCATAAATTATTCAGAGCATAAACATCTGGCATCCTCCACCCAGTCAGAACCCAGGATAAGATTGCATTCCTTTCCTAAAAGTGGCTGGATCATGTATGCAACTTGGTACCCTGTGAGAGATGTGGGGAGAGAACCTAAAATGGGGCTTCTGGTCAGTGGCATAATTGCTGCTTCTTTATGCTGAAGTACAAGTCCAAAGCATGGCAAGAAGTCTTATGAAATTTATTCAAAACATGGACTTGTTAGCCACAGAAGAATGCCTCCCAGAAAATTTACTTTGTTCCTTCTGCCCATCTGATCAGAAAAACAACTTGTTCCCCAAGAAATTTATAAAAAGAAACACTGAAAACTTATGAAAAAGTTTTCAAGAAAATTGAGGATAAATAAACTCAGAAAAAGAATTCTCTACCTCTGTGTGCAAGGTGTTTTTTTATTGAAAGTTGTGAACTTCTCAGAGTGAAAAACAGATGACAGAATAACCTGTTTGTAATGTGTTGCACAGATTTGACTTCTAGCATCATTACTTGATTTTTAAGTTTTCTGCTTTTAAACTAATCATTATTGCAAGGATGTCAGTACAGCTCATTTTCCTTATCCAATGGGAGGACTGGCAAAGTTGAGGGAAATGGTGATTAGGAGACCAGGTGGTGATGCTGCAATTGAGCTCATTCTTAGTGTTCAGTGTTGCTTAGACCCACAACTGTTACCTGTTCTGGGACAGGAAAGGTTGTGCATGTATGCAGGAACAAGAGATGACTTAGAGACAACAAGTGCTGCAGAATAATTCATGTCAAGAAAACACAGGAGAAGGAAAATACCCCAAAACTTACTAATTTAAAGTCACACTTGTTTTTTTAAAAGAAAATTTGCAATGAGTGATGTCTTACAGTGATTAGCTTAGTCACTCTTTATAACATGATAAAATGCTTTTCAATTATGGGTTTTCCATCCCTCATCCCTGAATATTTCCTTCATTCCTGAATATCTGGAGCGACTGGAGTCCCTGTTGTCTTGAAAGAGCACTTTACATTTAGCAGTATTTTACATGCTGTCCTCATCAACTGAAGCCCTAATAAAGCCATCAGCTCCTCACATAGGTGGATGTGTGCTTTAGACTCATTGACACAAAGGGTAAGTGCTGTTACTTTTAGATTATCACTGTCTTGAATTACTTTTAGATTATTACTGACTTGAAGCAATGCATAAGGCAAACTGCACTGCAAATGGATGCATGTATTTAGCAGTTACCTTATTTGTTAAACAGAAATTAGATGCTCAGAGTGCACAGACTGAGCTAAGCACTGGAAATATCATCAAGGAAGTGCAGAAGCTAGATGCTTAAATAAAGTCTTCTGGATTGTCCCTAACATAATTGGCACTGTCACTACCTCTGGTCCTTTTAGGTATGTCCAATTGCTTGAAACTGCACATATTTGGGGTTTTTTCATGGAACCATATTTTCTCACCTCCACCCCCAATCAACAGTGACTATTTAAAGCAAGAAGAAATACTTCTGTGTTTTTTGGCTGGAGTCACTGCTGCCCCACTGAGCATCACAGGAGGCATCAGGGCCATGGCTGTGCCCAGGGTAGCTCTCTGCTGCAGAGCTTCCCTCTGCAAACTGACCCCAAGGAGGCTGTTCTTCTATCAAAGAGCTGAAGCAACAGGTGTAGTGGCAAAGATGACAAGCCTTTACCACCTTCATCTCTGAGAAAAGCAGCAGCATAATGAAGATAAATAGGAATTTTAGAGACAGGTAATCACATGATAACAGATCCTTGTTATTTAATACCACCAGAGCTATTTCAAATAGTGTTAGGACTTGTCTGTGCCCACCAGGATCAAGTTCTGCTAATCAGTGATCTGTGAATGTGCATGGTTCATTAGGGCCCTGAGAACAGCTGTCCGTGTCTGCTCAGGATCACATTACAGGATATCATTAACCTGGATTCTATATCCGCTTCAAAGCTTTTGTTACAACTAACTCATAATTCTTTTCCTTCTTTTTTTCAAATTCTCCTGGAAACCAGCGGAGCTAAAGACTAAGGTTTCTGTTTTACCTGCTTCTGTTCAGTATCATTTTAACATGCATTCGAAAGAAAGCTGTAAATATAATGTTCATTGTAACTAGTGCAATAAAATACAGAATAGTTTCATGCATCATACACATGTCTGTGCTCAAGCTTTACAGTTGAATCATTTTAGAGGAACTACTTAAATCTACTCTAATCTCCTACTGCCTGTAAAATATGTAAAAATGCATGTATAAAAAACCACATTGTATATTTTAGAGCAAGCTTTCCAGTTTACTTCGGTAACTTTTATCTGATAAAATAATGCATTGGTCTGGCTATTACTGCATGGCTTAAGAAGAGTTCCGGAAACATAAGGCTCAACAGCTCCTTCCCATGAACTGTACTCTAATTATGGTATGGGCTGCTTGATTTTAAATGTTTCCCACTACAATAAGAAATTTATAGGGCATTTCTACATTTTTATGAAGAAAAAAAAAAGGTGGTGCTATTTTATTTCTTTTTTTTTGAGGCAATTTGCTGCTTTCTACTTTTTCTTCTTTCTTAATTCTAAAAGGGATTCAATAATTCAAAGAAGATGGATTCAAATTGATGTCACTGGGAGCTGGAGTAAAAAATCAAATCAATCAACATATTAATAGCTGAATTTTATTCAATTATAATCACTATTATTCTCCCAGAGCATCTAAACACTTCTAAACTAGATTAATGAATCATTTAGGCAAATAACAATACCCAAATTCAGTAGTCATTATGAATAATTACACTAGCAAAAAGGCAGAAAATAATGCTCTAACAGAGCCATTGCTGTCTACAGCAAATGTGAGTTTATAATATCCTGTTCTACTCATGTCAGCCATTAGGCAATTACTGATTAATAGGTTTGTTATTAGACACTAGGCCTGATTTTTCACTGCTGTTCTTATAAACAGATTTCTTACATTGAATATATTCAAAATCTACTTATTTTACATGGAGTAGGATTAGGTTCCTAAAACAGCTAGTTTATAAAATAGTATAAAATGTATAAAATAGTAAGTTTATGAACTAGAACAGTTTATAAAATAGTAAGATTAATTAATTAAGATTCATTAATAAAATATTAATGCAAACTTGAAATATCTGGATACAGTATGATGTTTAAGCTAAGGCTCTGGGGCAAAAAAGTGTTTCTGAAAGAAACTTTACGGATATTGTGGCCAAAAATCCATCTCTTGTAACAGGACCTACTGAAAATCCAGATTTGATGTATGCCAGTTATTTGGGTAGCATTCCAAATGGAGTGGCTCTGAAGTGAGGCTGTCAATCCATACCTAGACACCAAAGCAAATTGATCAGTTGCCTCCAGGAGAAGTTTGTAAAACATCTGCAAGAGGAGTGGGACTGGTCCCCTCATCATTAAATAAACATTCTTCCTCTGAGTCCCTCAACATACTCTAATGGAGTCATGCCTTACAATTAAAAAAGGCCCATATTTATAAAACCATTTACACAGAAGCAAAGGCTGCCTGAAACAAAACAATGCAACCATGGAGCTTTGAGGTCTCATTTATGGAGCCCAGGTCTGTTTCAGGGTCTTGATTGTCCCTTTTTTTTTCTGAAAAAGCTTTTCCCTAGGGATGACTTTAGATTGTGATAGTAGGACATGGAAGCCTGAAAATTTTGGCCAAAACCATTTAGCTTTCTGTAGCCTGAGTCCAAAAATGTTAACGCTCCTGCTCTGGCATGGATGCTTAATAATATAAGTGAGCAGAATTAAACACAGTTGTGTATGCTGTGCCCTTAAACCTCTGGCTGTGAAAATGTGTTCATTTTTGCTCTGTATAAATGATGTGCTATATACATTTTCTTAGCAAAAGACAGGGAAAATAATACTCAGATTTTAAACAATTTCAGATGATTTTTGCTTAGAAGAAAAGTGCATTTGTCTTTAAAAAACGAAGGTGCTGAGGACTGCCTTTGACAGAAACAGCTTCGTGGGAACTCTCAGATGCTGACACACTGACCCTCAGTGCTTGGCTGCAGGTACTAAAAGCCCCATTTGAATGTTCCCCTCTAAGCATTCCTGCTTGCAAGCAGCTGAAATGCCCCTCAGGGGCTGCCAGCACAATCTGGCAGGACACCAGACCATCCCTAAAACAACCATGCACTCCCTGAGGGTGGTCCTGGGCTGGCAGACTGCCGGACCCGGGGATAACAGGGTGGGGAGCTCCACTCATCCTGGGACACTGGGGAAAGAAAAGGCCAGGTGGGATTTTTCTGGTCAGTTGCTGGATCTTGCAGATTGCTCAGCTCCCTGATGATATCCTAGTAGGAAAATTTCTTTGGCAAAATTTTCTTTTTGGTGTTCACCGTCTGCCAGCCCATGATGGCAATTTAGATTGAGCAAAAAAATTAAGCTGAAACCAATTTATCACTGGAGTATTATATTAAAGCAAAACAAACAAAAAAATCATTGGTAGGCAAATTAGTTTAGTTACAATGGCCTGCAGGTACTGCAGAGCTGGAAGGCTTGTGGCTTGGGTTGGGATGGCTTCCTCCCAGCTGGAAATGTTGCCACAACAATGGGAAGAGGATTGTGGGTCATATTATATTAAACAAACTTCTATTCTGGTTGTAATAGCTCCACACAGAGCACAGCCAACACACAGGGCCAGAAGGGCAGCCTGGGCAGAGGTTTGGGCGCTTCTGAGCTGAGTGAAGGCACATGCAAGCTGTGCGAGTGAAGCAACCAACAGACATCTCTAAGTATTTATCAGCATGGCTGGAGAAACTCCATCTCCCTGCCTGTCTAGAGATTATCTCCCCGGAGTTAGCAGATGTAAAGGTTGTATGTGACATTTGCATGCCAGCCATTGGGGTGAAAGGTCCCATACTGTTAAAGCCATAGCACTGAAATTCCTGCCTGAGCTGTGTCTTGGCTGTAAAATTGGGTAAGCAATAAAAAATTAGATCCATGACTTCTTTGTTTATTCATGAATCATTGCTTAGCACTAATAATGCTTATTAATGAAAACACATAATATCAAGCCATCTGGTAAGAAAAGGTATGTTTCAAAGGATTAATAAACTACAAATTATTCCTCTGAAACAAAATACAACACATGAGGTACTGATGTTTTTTCACAAAAGATTCATTATTTAGCCCTGTTCAATGGCTGCTATTGAAATTCTGGCAGGACCTCAGTTTTCTTTTGCAACACTGGGGAAGAATTAATGTTGGAATCTGCTGGCAGAACAAATCACAGCAATGCACTTGATGTATTTTTCAAAAGCATTCACTTTAATATAGGAATCTTTCTATCTGACATGGCTTAGTGAGTGAATGGTAATTAAAGGTAATCATTCAAATCATTTAGTGTAATTTTTTTCAAATTCTTTTTCCAACTGAATAATAGCCCTGCTGTAAAAGGGAATGTTTCTACACCAGCTTGCTTTTGATAAAGCAATAACAAGAGACATAACAAAATGCTGTGATGAAAACAAAGTCACAGCTCAGAGCCTTTTCTTACAGCTTTTGTTGCAGCTGTGGCTCAAATTATAGGACTTTTCCACACTCTTAACTCTGGCTCTAATTTACAGTAAGTAGTTTTACCATGGACATCTGGAAATATGTGATTTTTCTTTCATCATATTGATTTATATGACTGTAATTATGACTATCATGGTGTCAGGGAAAAATACTAGTTGTCCTGTTACCTGCTTGGACTTGTTATGTTGTGCAAACTCCTGTAGCGCTTTTCCCAAAAAAGAAAGCACATCTGCATCCTGGCTCCTTTGTCCTGTCTGGTCTGTCCTGAGCATGCAGGAGCTGAGGCACAGAGGGACAGGCAAATGTTTCAGGCTGCCTGTGATGACAGCAGCATGGGCCACCATGGGAAGCCTGGTTGGATGAAGAACCAGGCTTTAGACGTTTCTTTGTGAAAATGTAAACCCTTCCACCCCTGTGAAATCAGGGCCAAAGAAGAGAGCGGCTCCTTCAAGTTGTTCCTCTAGCCAGAGCATTGAGCAGATCCAAATATCCCCAGGCTCCTCAACACTTGAATTCTAGATCCAGATCTGGACACACCTTTTGCATTTTAGGCTCATTTGTGAGTATGCAGAAGCAGTGGTACCCCACTGATCCAACATTCGCAGCTACAGTCACAGAGACATTGAAACACAGCAAAGACAACTCCCCAATGCAGTTGAATTCCCAAAGAAGGGACTCAAGCTGCTGCTTTGGAAGCAGCTAAGGAGGACTTTCAGATGTCCCTGTCCTTTGTACCAGCCTGCCAGTCATTTCTTTTCATCATTAAACTCAGCAAGGATTATTAACACAGTAACTGGCTCACCTTCACCTGTGTAACAAAATGTCCTATAACAATTGCATTGAATTCTTTGAAGATTCAGAACAGGAACAATCTCTTCTACTCTTGACCTGTGATCTTTATTGTCCTTAAATCAAGAAAAGCCATTATGAGAAAAGATTGCTCTGGGACTACTTGGGGAAACTGGTGCAGAAACTGGGGTATGCATAAAGCCTTCACTTCTCACAGGAAGCAAACCACTCTGCTGTGAGAGAAAACCATTAGAGTTTATTTGGTTTAATTGACATATTTGCATGTTTGGCATGAAAGGGCCCGGTGTGGGTTAATTTTTATTCTGTCATCCTGTGAAAATGAGATTCATATGGCTTTCCTGTTTCCATCAGCATACATTTTGACTGTTTGTCTTCTGGGCTTGGACATAGATCTATAGTTTCTGTGAGCTGAATAAAGCCTAGTCACTGGATGAGAAAGATACTCTTGCATGTAGTGAGGGAAAAGAATCTGTGAGTGTGAAGTGCCACAGAATCTTGGTGTGGCACAGTGACCCTTGTGAAGGGTTTATCCACTGCTCACAGAGCAGCCTGCTTCTTTGGGCAATATTTAATGCTATGTTAATGAGTTCTGTTTGCAAGTCATTAGGGTCTTAAACCTCAGGAACTGGGAACTGCTGGAGACTCATGCAGAGCCACTTGGCTCAGAAATGTCGTCCCATAGGTAGGACTTTATCACCAGGGGGACGAGCAGAAGATGCTGCCTGTGGCTTCTGTGCTCTGACAGTTTTGTGTATCAGCTGCTCCATGTCAGCTGCTGATGCATAGCCCAGTTCCTAAAGAAGCCCAGCCATGGGATAATTGATATTTGTGCCACCACTCCAGTTTCTGCCCACCCATGTCTTGTCAAAACGATTTTTCAAGATGTGACATATTTCAACCAAGTTCACAACGGGGTAAATTCTCAAAGATCATTAATTCCTACAAAGTAATTTAATTGGGAAATCATCTACATTAAAATAAAAGAAAAAGAGAAACTGTGCCAGAGTCCTGACAAAGTTCCTCAAGCAAGGAGTTCCCACCTTCCTAGATACCAAAGGCATGAATACTGTGGGACCTACAAATGCTGTTCCACACTGTTTCTCTCTTCTTTACATGTGTGAAATACATAAACTAAGTAGAAAGTGGCTGTTTAAAGTGGCTAAGGGCATCCATTAACTTGCCAAGTATATTTACTGCACATCTAAAAATGGTTGCTAGGATAACTAAAATGTTTATTGGCAGAATATGAGTAGAGAATTTTATAAAATGTTTGCTTCTGGACAATAAAAAGGAGGAAAGGGTGATGATTGTACTTCTGAAGCTCTGTAACACAAAAGTTTGCTCAGCCCTAAATCCCAGCCCATTTGTAATGTTATATAAATGTCATGCATTCCATGTCTGAGTAGAAGTCAAGCTAAAGACACATGACATCTGCTCCAGATGAAAGTAATTCATGCTCACAATGTAATTCCACATATATAACAACTTCCTCAACTTTTTTTTGCAGTTTCCAAGGGGGCATATGGAGGGAATGTCAGTGTAACAGTATTGGCTTGTGAAGAGAGCTTGGAATTCAAATTCCCCTTGTGAAGGTGAGGGTTAATAACTCCATTACTACTGTCTTGTGAAGAATTATCCATTTGTCACAGACACAGATAAGTGAGAGATTTTTTTTACACTGAATTGTATATTTGAAAATGTGACTTTGCATATTTCTCTTGTGCAAAAAATTCTAGGCTTTAAGCTTCTAGGCTTTAAGTGGAAGCAATGCCACAGCACTGCTCAGTCACAGTGCTCTTCATCAGCTTAGTACTTCTCAAGCACATGGAAATCCAGTCCACATGTACAGTGCTCTGCAACAGATTTTGGCTTCCCAGCCCTTTAAGGAAACATTCCCTCACAACACACAGCCTTGCTGGGATCAGTGCCTGCATATTTTACACCTTTTATGTTACTGCAGTAGTTAAATCTATGCAGTCTTTCCTTTGGCACCCGAGTCAGTTAATCTAGAGACATAAATTCATAAGGGCTCAATGCTCATCTAATAAAAAAGTTAGTCTCTGCCCCAGTAGCATTTACTGCATCATCACTTTTCTTACAAGACATGAATTTTTCAACAGCTTGTGAAAAGTTGTGAACAGAGCCTTAATTAAAACCACATTCAGCAGAAAGGTATCTTATGTTATGAGTGAAGGAAAGATGTGGGTAATATTAAGCAGCTGTTAAAATACACAATTAAGTCAAGCTAATTGTTATTACTGGCAGCCTCAGTGACAGATGAGCAGTGAAACGCTTGACTGAACAGGCCTTTGGTCAAACAACTGATGTTGCACAGCTATTCTGCAGTAGGCTCCTGACCCCCATTGAATACAGAGATGTAATACTGACAGCCAGATAAACAATGGAATTTGTATGAGTATCAAAAGCATTGTCCTTCCTCCTGTTCTTCCTGGAACGCACCGGCTGTCTGAATCCAGGCCTGAGAAACCCTAATGAGGGCTCACAGGTCTGAGGGACAGGAACCACAAAGGCACTCTGATCTCCTGACACGGATTCACAACCTCTGCCAGTAATACCCATTCAAAAACTCATGGCTGAACTGGAACACAGCCCATTAAACAGACATTCAGTCTTGATTTTACAGATATTAGGGATAAGTTTTCTAAGCATTTTCCCAGAAGTTCTAAAGATTCTGAAAGTTTCAAAATACAGGTGACAAAGCCAACATAAAAATTTCTTGTCTTCTCTTCCCAGCCTCTGGCTACTTCTGCTCACTGTGATGTTGCTCCCTCACTTGTGACAGTGCAACCCTTTGTAGACCCATGCTATAAACCAGATCGCTGTAATGATTAAAAAAGCCCATGGGAAACTCTCAATTTGACTTAATTACAGAAGAAACATTTTGTTAACTGCCTTTTTATAGGCTGAGGCATTAATACAAACTTGATTTATTCTTGTTCCACATGACTTGCAGTTACTTACATGCAGGGCATGTATAAAATGCCACCTTTCTGCTATGGAAAGGTTTTACAACCACAGCAGCTGTACTGCTCTCACTCACTCACTAAGAAGAGAGAGAGGAAATTTCACTGTAACTGTCAATTAACAAATTACTGGAAGGGTGAAAATCAAATATAATCATTTAAGCAGCAGGACAAGAACATGGAAGATCACTGATTGAGAGAGCAAATTTTATGCCAAATCATAAGCAAATTATTTCAGTCAATATCTCACTTTTCTTTTTAGTTTAGAACTGGAGGTTCTGGCACCTTCCCTTTGTGAATCTTCTCTGTTGACATCCTAGGAGCTTTTCTGAGGCTTGTAGGAACCTAAGGAAGAGTAATTTCCTTACAGAGTCAGCCACAGGATTATTTTACAGTGTTTGAGCCTACCTGGGGTTGCCAAGCAGTTCCAAAGAAAAACCAGGCCTCCTTTTTTCCTTGGAGGTCTGTGTAACTTTTGCATTTGGAGGGCTTTCACATCAGCTGATTTGGCAATCATGCCTGGAAATAAAATGTCCAAAGGAAGCATTTTCTGCTTCAAACTCTGCTCCTTGGCCAGTATGATGACAAGGCACCTGCACTGCCTCTGTGACCATGGTCACAGTGGTTTTCAGGTGAAGGGAGAGACAAGAATGTTGACTCCATGTTCAGAAGGCTTGATTTATTATTTTATTTTATATATATTACATTATAAGTATACAAAGAAAAGGAGGACAGATTTCCTCAGAAGGCTAAGCTAAGAATAGAAAAGAATGAATAACAAAGATCTGTGTCTCGGACAGAGAGTCCAAGCTATCTGGTCTGTGTTTGGCCATTAATTGTAAACATACAAGATGACCCAATCAGCAGCAGATAACCATTGTTTACATCTTGTTTCTGAGGCCCCAGCTTCTCAGAAGGGAGAAAAATCCCAAGAAAAGATTTTTCACAAAAGACGTCTGTGACACTGCCTCCACTGCTGTTCATCGGGAGCACCCTTGTGCATGTGGGAACAGGTTGTCTTCAGCAGCCACACCAACATACAGGAATTTTCTCTAGAAGAAACTTAGCCTCTTGTCAAATTGTCTCTTTTACACCTCCAATGAATGAGGACTTGTTAGTCCCCATGTCTCTGGAGGCATTTACTGCATGCACACCCCATGGCTGAAGAGATGGAAAGTGAACTTTTGTGTGCTGGGGCTCTGAAAGGTGCTCATATACATGGTGATGGGCATGTTGGAGGAATTGAATAGGACAGAATATGCTGCCAGCTCTGTTTGAAATTGCTTTCTTCCCAGTGAGGTGGTTCTGATTGTGCCTTCATCCTGTGCAAAGACATTATCATTCATTTAATGCAGTTTAAAGTGCAAAGATAAGAGTACAGTCTCTGTGTGGGGGACTCATCTAAGGCTGCAGTTCATTTCTGAACTGGTCAGCAAACAAGAGCAGTTACTGGAGGGAATACAAGTGAACAATGTAGACCAAGCCTGATGAGATCTATAGATGAATCATTCTCTTTTCTAATCTCTTCCTTTAAAGAGAAAAGAAAGGAATAAGACTGGAAATAAAGCACTAGTTTTTTAACAGTGTGTGCAATTAACTATTGAAACTGCTTGCTATGGATTGTCCTTCATTTGAAGGCTTTCAAACAAAGCAGAATGTCTTTCTAAAAAGGTTCAAATAGAATCAGCCTTGATGGCAGTATCTCTATGTTGTGTGAGGGCTCAGATGAGATTTCTGTTACAACACTCCTGGCCTTAGACTCCCAGTTAGTCTCACTTTAGTTGCTCTCCCTCTGCATGGCAGGGAAGGGGTTTCTAATTAGACAGTGAAGCAATAATTTAGCTCTTAGAGATTATACATATATATATATATATATATATATATATATAGCTGCAGTTTTAGTTTTAGTTTTAGTTTTAATGGTAGACTCATACAAAAAACTCCTGTATCTCCATCATGTCTTTGTCTTTGCTTTACTTATGGTGATTGCATTTTTAAGATTCCAGCTCCTGTGACTAAAGCCAGCATCAAGAATAGAGGGAAGGTCTTTGTTCTAAATCCACTAGGATAAAATATCAGACACAAATGAGCTCAAAAATAAATCATATGAAGATGCACAGCAAGGTCAGAGATTTTAATTCATGTGTGTGGCTCAAGTAATGGAACTTTGCTGGCTATTGTTATCTCCCCATTATGATCTTAAAGTGATGCTTTTTAAATAATCACTTAGTGCTTAAACTGAGGCACTTGATGTCATTTTGGACACCTGAAATTGCTAAGAGCTGCATTGGTTGGCATGTACAGCACAGGGCCATGGAGAAGGCTTGTTCTCTTGCACAATGACAGCAGGAAGGCAGGCAGGGGAGGCAGGAGGAGGCTCTTCCCAACACCTGAGCTTCACCATGGAGTTACTCACACAGAAATTCACTTCTCTGCTGTTTAATAGATGAAGCATATTGGCTTTGTTGTTTTTTAAATTCAAAAGCATAATGATTTAAGAAAGAAAATAAGTATGAGATGAAGACTTCAGATGGCCTGCACTGGTCTGTCTTCATTAATTTAAGATAGGTTTATATTATGTTATCTGAGAACTTATCCCATAACACTTAATTACTCAAATAACATCTGTGATAGGCAAATGATTCCAAGAGAACTGAAGTGAAGCCAGGGCTGTCAGTGAACCTTCCCCATGGTAATTTAAGCTACTGTTCTGGTCTCTTTTCAGTGTTATTTATGGCTGGTTAATTTGACTACCACAAAGAGAGTACATAAACCCAGCCTTTAAAAGATCTATTCCAGATAGCAGATTATCTTGGAGGTAACAGTGCTTCAACATTTTGTCAAAATACCAAGCTGGTCCTGTGGGAGGCTTGAAAATATTTCCTCCCCTTTGAGGTTTTAGTTCTGCTCAATGTGACCTGCACAGCAAACACTTTGAGACGAGGGTGTAGAGTTTGAGCTTACATTTCAATCTTACTGCAATTATAATAATTAGAAGGATCTGACACTGGTCTCTGTTTTCTTTCTGAATATTAATCCTGTTCATTGTCACTTGTAAGCATTGACCAGCATTCTAAATGTGTTAATTAACTGTAATTTTATTAATAGCCATCCCAAAGAAAAGGCATAAGTCTAAGACAATTGCCTGCATCTACTTTCAAAAATCCAAATTCAGATCCCTTTTCAAAAGATCCCTATTTTGACATGTTAGGCTGAAGTACACAATGTGTGTGTCCTAGCCTTCAGGCTTATCTGGAATCTACATCTGAATAATGTTAGGCTTTCAGCCTCTACATTTAAGAAAAATTTTATGTCTCTAAAAGGTCATGATCTAACAGCAGAACGCAGAAAATAAATCAGGGCAGCTGTCACTATCATTTGGTCAGAAATGAATGCTAAAATTCCAAAAACTGATATCTAGAAGTTGGAAATTAGATAAAAGAAAATAGAATAACAGTAGAAAACAGTTTTAAAAGTTTTTTAGGTATGTGAGGTATTTTTTAGTGAATAAATTGTTAATGGAAATTTCCTCTTTCACAAACTGTTAAAAATTGTGGTGATTCCTTATTGTTTTTTCCATAAACTTGATTGGGGGTTGGGTTTGTGGAGGTGGGAGTGGGGGTGTTTTGTGTTTTTTTAGTGTTTACTGACAATTTATGACTCATAGGAAGGCCTATAGTGTGCAGTTAGGTGGTATTGCACTGTTTTATCCTTGATTAGGAAAATATATTCATGTACACTTGAAAATTTCCTTACTTCAAGCAATATTATCCAAGAAAACAAATCCCAAATGCTTTGGTCTTCTTGCATTGAGGGCAAAACTCATAAGTTAACGCTTACAAAATGTACCTTGGTGTTCTTAATGTAATTTATAACGCTCAGATATTTCAAATATCCTGTCATCAACTGCATCTCTGTTGATCTCTGTTGAATTCTTTTTTTTTTTTTTTTAATGAAACTTCTGCTATTGCAGAGCACTTCATCCCAGAAACACCAGCCATTTTCTGTTCCATCCTCAAGTTGTTAATCTCTTTTAAAGGAAATGTTTAAATAAATGCTTATGTTTCCATTTTCTTTTTTTGGGGCTGTGTCCAGGAGATGTACTGATGCTGGCTACACAGAACACTTTCTCTGCAGCACCAAAGATCATCTGATCATGTCCATTCAAACATAAACCAGTTACATACAGCTCCCCACACATCTTCTCTGGGCACAGAAACACCGAGAAAACTTATACCCAAAGAAAATGAGAAAAATCATTATTGACCACTGGATAAGCAATGTGAAGAAATCTGATCATAAACATATAACCACCCAGCAGACCTCAGCAGAAGAAATAAGGACAATCTGCCTTAAAACACATGAATGTGATTCATTAAATTTAGTTATTTATCGGGTAAGTGACTAATGTAAATTTTCCTCAGAATTTCTTGATAAGTAATGGAGAAAGATGGACTCTTCCACATATCATCCTATTTCAATGTAAATGTTTATAGTAGGTGGGATGAATAACACTCTAAAGATGTATATCTTCATATAGACTCCGTCCAAAGAGGCTAGATAATTCATCTAGACTAGGCACCTAAATTGCAGATAACTAAAGGTAAGGGAGTTGGATCTTGCCCAATACCTGGCTGAACAAAGAATATTTCTCAAGTTACTTAGAAAATGTATGTCACAGTGCTGAAGAGGGCTTCTGATTACTCACAATCCTTTGTGGGCCTCATAACCTGCTGTGCTTTGTCCAGGAGCAGCTGCAGAACAGACTGTGCAGAAACTGCCACAACAGGGCATCCCATGTTTGTTAGAGAGGACAAAGCACCTGAGTGCTGGGTCTGGAGCTTACCTGAAACTCCCAGATGGACCTGAACTAACCAAGCATGGCTCAGACATGCTCTTAATTCTGCTCCTTTGGGGAAGAGGACTTGTCAGCAGTAACAGCAGTGGACTTCTAGTGCCATGGTGCTGAGCAAGCAAGCACCCAGAGCCCTGGAGAGGTGTCTCAGACCTGCTCTTCCCAAAGTTCTGAGGCCCTGTTAATGGAAACACAGGGAGGACCAAAAACCCGTGTGCTACATGAAACAAATCCATATCCCACTCTGCACTCCTTCTCTCTTCTCTGAAAGTATTGAGACAGAATCCCTAAGGGAGAGCTTTTTCTGTTGGGAGGGATTGCTTTCCCTATCCTGCCTACCTACAGAAGTTTTTCTCATTAAAACACACAGACCCACTGATGGCCTCATTTAACAGTTCAGACAGGTTTATTGATTTGTTTTAGTAGGCCTTAGACCCTCATAGTTCTTGCAATGTGTGAGGATGTGATGAGAATGATGTCTGCACGGTCCTTCTGTCCCCAGAGGGGCTGCCTGAGGAGCTCTGCCCCAGCAGCAGAAACCTTTTGCTTTCAGTGATATTCATTTCCTCATCACCAGGGAAATTATCCATATCATTTCTGCTGACTTTCCCCTAGACTGGTGACTGCCAAAGATGAACCTTTTCATTCAATGCATTCTTAGGGTACCTTCTGTGTGCCAGTGCTGTAGGGACATCATGTTTTTAAATGCCAGGCTTGAGCTGGTTGGGTTGAAATTTGCCTTGAGCCTCAGGCTCAAGAATTTCCAATCATTTTTACCAACTCAAAGTAAGAATGAGAGTGGGGAGAAATCATTCTTGCCCATGTGGAAAACAAGTCTGTCAAGTCTTTATTTAGGATAATCTCATTCTGCCACACTTTACCAGGAGGACCAGAAACCAGGCCTGTGGGAGAATGCCTTCCCATCCAGGATCACACATGGCATTAGGCTATTTAATGGGCTCCCAGGAGCAGGACTGGCAGGGAGCTGATGAAAGCAGCTTCCCAATATAGGTCAAGCTTCAAACAGACACATGCAGAGGTCCTGTGTGAAAGCAGCAAAGAGAAACATCTCTAAGAAATATTTTGACAAGTTACTTTTTAGTCTTTCCTCACCATTAGTAGCACTCTTAATAATTCATATAGAGGTAATGAAGACCTTAGATGATGGGATGATTCAGTCTTATTTTTTTTGCAAATTTAGTTTTTACTGAGATTAGGAAATCATACACAGAATAAAAGTTAAAAGACTGCCATCAAGATGAAAATTTCAGTAATTCAGTGTGAACACTGAAGCTGCCAGTGCAAGCTTAATTGTGCTTCTTTGGTGTGTTTACATTATGACAGCCTTTATTTACAAGAATCATGGATTACTTCATGGTGAGGTAACCATCTCTGTGGCACTGATAGTTGGGAGTTTTTCTCACAAAGCCTCTCCTGTGGAGCAAGACAAAGGGAGGGACTCTCAAAGGCTGTCCTTATAGCCATGTCACTGCTGTCACTTCCAGGCCTTGAGCAGTCCTCACTCAGCAGCTGAGTGTGGACCTTGGCTCAGAGAAAGACAGGGAACTGTATTTTGTGTGTGAAAGAATATTCTGAATAAGGCAGGGAGATTCCAGGAAGATGGGAGGAGGATTTTCAGCTTGTCAAGAGATAAGGAGGTTTGATACTATTATGGAGAGCTAGAACTTTACTCCTTTTCCTGAGGAATTTTGTCAGTACAAATGAAGCAATGGGTTTAGAATACCTTGGTAGCCTCCTAGCAGCAAGGAAGTCAAAACAAAGCCACAAAAGCAGATGTACTGGCTGTATCTGCTTTTTATTGCACCGTATCACATTCATACAAAATATTCTTGCATGCATACTCACTATTCTATTCACAAGGTCTAACATACATGGCCATTTGCTGCAGGGTCAGTCTAGGCTGACTTAAGCCTTCATATTTGGTGAAGCCAAAAAAAGGGGGGAACTTTAGGTTTGATCTTAAAGTTGAAGGAAAGCTCAGAATAGCATTATGTATTACAGGACATAATAAACCAATTCTGAGTTAGATTCTGCTTAAATTGACCAAGTTTCAGTTTCAGGCAGAGTCTGTACTTTTATTCAACTGCTGTTTTTAAAAATGGACTATTTGTTCTTTTTCTACCAACATAGACTTCCAGATTTTCTAGCATTCATGAGTATCTTTGAGTGAACACTTATTCATGCATTAAAAACATGCATTATATAGAGGCATGTTTTTAACATAACCATTGTCACATAGATAGCTGCCAGAAGAATCTTTGAGGAGGTGCAGATAGAAGTACTGGAGTATGTTGATATTCTAACCAGCTAATTCATCTAATCTTGATAGTATTTGGAAACACCTTGCCCATTTTCCAAGGGAGAAAAAAGCTCAAACCGAGACAGCTGGTGCCTGTCTCAGTCTGTGTAAGGATGCAAAACTAGGAAGCAGTCAAAAAAGCAGGGATGCTCCCTTTTCACTTGAACACGTGGTTACTGGTTATTAGTCAGTGCCTGGAGCAGGAAGAGTAAGAATTCATTCAGTTTTGGAATATCACCTAGCAACAGTGTCTGGGAAACCATTGCTCTGAGGGTTTTCCACTGTATTTTGTTTTTCAAATACAAGGTAAGAGTGTGCAAAGTCTCACATGAGATCAAAATCTAAGAAAGTCAACATTCAGCATCCACCTAGCCCTGTAACAGGATCCATAAAAATAGGCTGCCTTAGACTACTCAAATTATATAGGGAAATTATGTTCCCCAAACATTTGTGTGGATAAAGTCAGTTTCACTTAAAAGTTCACTGGAAGTTAGTGGTGCACACAACATTAAATCAGACTGGATTTAAAAAATGCTTCAACAGGAAAAAATGCATCCAGGCATCTCACAGATCCATGCTGGCATTATACTACCAGAGAAACAGAGGGTTACTGTAAAACAGCAAAATGAAATTATTTAAACTGGAATTTGACCAGGACATGTTTTAAGATCTGGTTTATGGAGAGATGTGTCTACCTGAATTCAGGTGCAAGCAAGATCACATGCCAAACTCAATAGTATGGATTTCATTTAACAGTAGAATGTGAGTTAGAGACATAGAAAGATGTAGAAAAGAGAGTAGAGAGAATACAAGAGAGAGATAGATCAGGCAGAAGCGGTCACCATCTGTGGATCTGTCCTGTTGGTCCTTCTTCACCTTGGTCTCCTTGGTGGGGGGGTATTGAAGCAATTAAAAACTTTTCACTATTGATTTACACAATTGTCTTATTCTATTGGTTAAATAATTCCCTCATTTCTAATGTTAATTAGTTCTTTTGAATCAGTGGGTTGTCTGAGTCCATGGGTTTCTTTAAGCTGGTGGGTTGTGCCAGACCTCACTCCTGCCAGAACTCACAGCCAACTTCAGCACAGCTACTGAGCTGACTTTCCTTGTGGATTCTTTGTGTCCATTATCAGTGCTCCCCCAGCTCTGTTTACCTCCCCCTGGGCCTGAGATAATGCTCAGACAATAGTATCCCCTTTATTTCATCTCAGGTTCCCATCAGGTAGCTTAAGTGTACAGTCCAAGTTCCAGGAATCCGTAGAGGCACATTGGGGTGGGGGAGTTAGGTGGGAGAGGGGCTGGGAAGCCCTTGGTGGTCACAGATGCCATCTGTGCCATAACTTGGGTGATCTCTGTCTGGCCAGCAGCATGGGTGTGGGTAGCTGCCCCTCCACAGTTTACCACAGCCCCTGACTGGATGCATTCCCTGGAAGTGCAGCCAGACCTCACCAGGGCTGCAGCCAGAGCTATCCTGCTGCTCCATTCCATGCTTATCCCAAATCCTACTGTGGTCTTAGCAGTGTTTGAGACCAGAAATTGAGAAGCCCTTACAATACCCTTACAACAAGTCAACTTCTACTACAGAAAATATTACTATTTTGAGGTATAATCCTAAACATTCTGCAGAAAGTTTTTGGGATGTGGATGGTTTTCTTTCCGCTTCGCTTGTTCTAATAGCCATTGGATTTTTTTAAAAAAATGTTTCATTTAGATTTCATTTCAAAAACAGATCAGAGCATTCCCACAGAGCACTCCCACACCAGGTCATTGTCCAGGCTGCTGGAGAAAAAATGGTCTGTATCTATCACATAAGCATCTTCATGTGAATGTGATAAAGAAATATAGACCGAATATTTGATGCATTTTTTCTGTTCTCCAAAATTTAATCTTGCTTCTGTGTAAAAAGTAGGCCACATATTGTGAATGTCTCACCATTATCCCATGGAGACAAAATGTGTAACAGTGTGTTTTGACTTGGATGCCTGTAGGAGTTTCTGCATACTTCTCCTTTTTTCTTTCACATACACAGGCACTATTTATTCTTCAAATAGCCTAATGTGTTAGAGGGGTTTTAAAACCACTGTGATCCAAAGAAGCAGTTACAAATTTGTCTGTATTGTTTATATGGCAAATTATCATAATGAATTTTTCAATTAAATGTAATAATGATAGCAAATGAACTGACAAATGAAATGCTTAGGCAAATAAAGAAGTGCTTTGAAATGCAGAAGTATTTGGAGTCAGCTGAGGGAGAATAAACAATTCTAGAGTATAAGTTTATGAGAAAGAGAGTGACTGGACCTTGCTCAGAAAAGTCCCCTGTCCAAACCCACTCTAATAAACTCCAAGCACACCAGGCCATAACATAAAGTGGTTGCTGCCACGGGTTCAGGTGAAATCAAATGCAAGCCATCAACTCCAGCTCACAAAGGAGAAGCTAATAGGCAGTCAGTGAGAAAACACACAGAAGTTTAGAGCAACAATCTTCAAAATTGTGGACAGATGTATCAAAATAAGGAGGCAGTCTTTCTATTGACCTTTTGATTATGACAGTTTGGCACATTTAGGCAGGGCAGGGAGGCCTCCCTTGGTGCAGAATAAAGACAGTGGTGCCATCTTCCTTCTGTGAACTGGGCAATGAACCTTTAGTTTTGACCAGTGATAATGGTAATCCCACAGTGGTGCCCAGAGCCTCTGCCAAGTCATCATCTTCTACCAGAATGTCTGCACATCATGTATCCTCCTCTCCCCAGAATTAAACTTCATGTAACAAGTAAACTTTGTACACAGGAAACCACAGCAATATTTAAAATAAGTAAGTGTTCAAATACGGGATTTGTCTTGTCAGCTCAACTAGCCTGTGGTTTAGTCAGCTCTACCTGAGCTCATGGCCCTCAGTTTCTAGCACCATCAATAGTGAGAAATAAACACTTTTATAACATCTTCTCCTTACTAGACAACTACTTTAAACTGAAATGAATTGTATCTAAAAGTGTTTATTTTCCTGTTTTAATTTAAAAAGATTAGGTAACTAACTCAAGCATATATACAGAATACCAAAACGCTGGTATGTAGTCACATATTGACATTATTTTGGGTGTATTTAAATAGTTTAAATAGAATCCTTAATAGAATTTTTAGAGGTACCTTGGGTACTGTTTGCCTCTTTAGCCACTTTCAACATGTATGTGTATGTATCAGAAACCTTTGTCTGATCCTGAGAGTGCAGCTCTGACTTCACTGAATATCCAGATCTCCTGAGGTCAGTGAGTGAGGTGGGTAAAGAGGGAATGCTGGGTTATGCCTATAATACTTACATTTTCTCACCTTTCATGACTCCTATGTAACTAGGGATCACGTGGCAAAAAGAGATTTTCTAATCATACACTATTTCCCAATATGGTCCTTGGCCTCTGCTGTGCTGGTCCAAAAACCACAAGTCAATGTTTATTTTAACGTCCCCAGAATGTAAACCAATTCAAAAATACAAAGATAAAGAGGGGATATCACCAGCTAAATAGCAAAGTGATAAACACCCAATGACGTTAGAAGGCTTTTTGCAGGGTACCAAAGGGAGTTAAATCTCACTGGGCTGCATTACAAAACAGTAACTCCTTTAAGCTGAAAGAAAGAGAATAAAATAAATCATCCTGATGGCATTTATTTACTTGTAGCATTTCTCTCAGCTTCCTGGGTTGATTATCAGGATCTCATGGAGAAGTCAAGTCTGTCAAAAGCAAGAGACAAACATGGGATAGAGCCCCTGGTCTTGTTTATACCATGTTTTCACTGACAAAAAAGTGGAGGGTGTTTTACCTCTGGAAGGTAAAGCTCATGTTAATTGAATACTGCAAAACTACAGTGGAGACAATATCTTACATCCTAACACCAAATCTCTTTCCCATCAGAAATTTTTCAGGAAAGGCTCTGATGGCCACTGCAAAAAGTCCTGCTTGCTGGAAGGGCTGTCTTGTGTCTTCACAACAGTCTTGCTAAGGAGATAAGTGTGTCCTGTCATTCAGCATCCAGCTTTTTTCTCTGGTTCTTACTCCAGAGTTTTCTGTCTGAGAAGAACCTCAGGGAAGGACTGTTATTTTCTGAGAGGTAATTTGGAAAAGACAACCACAAGCAGAGAAGTTACATTCAATAATGTAATTGCTGTGTGTTAGTTGTTTTTACCAAAACAAATTAAGCAATAGAAACTTCCATGCTTTTGTTTCAGAGAAAGTCAAGATAATTAGTTCTGTGAGCTTTCCAGGCCTGCTTCCCCACTTGTTGTAGGGCTGTGTGCCACGGGTACTGTTACAATACAAGTGGAATTTTGTCTCATGTAGAGATGATTTTACTGACTTCAGAGGTGAGAGAAGGGGATGGTCTCTGGCTGCAGACACAGGGCAGACAAAGGGTAAAGGGGAAACAAAATACGTCCTCCTCCCTCAGAGGTTACAGCACAACTGTTGTCCAGGCAGCTCTTGATGGAGAGGAGGAGGGAGAAAGATATCTATTATTGTTCCCCCTTGTTAGATGAGGGTGTGGATAATATCTCCTTTGAGTATTTCCTATGGAGGTTTGCATGCTGCACATGCATTTTATCAGACACGACCCTAAAGGCACAGCACGTATCTTGCAAAAGTTGTGTTCAGCCATGGCTGCTGGAATTTGTGTGCTGATTAATTTTTGAGGACAAAGAGGATTAGAAATGATAAAATCTTGCATTTCTGTAGGATCATTCTTGAAGTACCAAAAAGACATTAATTAAGCCTCCCAATAGACCTGTGCATAGTGAAGCAAAATCCAGTAGAAACAGATTAAAGGTCCTGTTTTCAAACTTGCTTCCCAAAGTATCTTTAGTTACAGTAATTTTATGCATTCACATTTTCAAGCATTTGACACAGACTTTTACTTGACCATGCAAGGAAGCCTCAGAAAACATCTCAGCAATACATCTTCTGGGTCATAACCACAAAAAATGCTTCTTCCCTCTTACAAAAGTTATTCCAAGTCAGAGAGAAGTTTATTGATAACTGAAAATCCACCTTGAAAATAATCTATTTTGAACTTACCGCTAGGAAGGTTTATTTTAAGTTTCAGAGGAATGTGCCAGTGCTTATTTTAGGAGCTTATTCCTTCCCCTCTTTCTGGCTAAATAGGATTTTTGTCTTGAGCAACACAGTCCTCAGGCAGGGGGCTATGGGGCTAGTGAGCCCCAACCAAAGGTATGTGCTCATCTGTCTGGGGAAATCCTTTTGGCAGGTTCATTCCCTTGACCTGCTGTGTAAAGTGCCCAAGACCACATCTCAGCATCCAGGCACTCCTGAGCCCTTGTGTGTTGTAGGTGGGAGAAAGACAAAAAACTATAACAGATAATGGTTCACAAACAACTTGGCCTGAAAGGTCTCACTGATTTTACATTCTTCTGAATCAAACTGGCAAATGTGAAAAGAGCACGATAAATTCACTCTTCATAGTGTTTTTCTTTTTTCCATGGTTTCAGTGATGTAATCCTGCATGAGCTCACTGAAACAGGTTGCATAATGTTTGGCTCCCCATTTTGAAGTCTGTAACTATTATACTAGTATCTATGTAATTTATTTCTGGTTTTTCTCTAGCATTAGGTAAAGAAGAGGCTCAGTTTTCCCTGATAAAAGTAATTGTTTTCCATGGAAGGATCCACTTTCTATTTGACTCCCTTCAATCTCATGGAATTACAAACTTGTAGGATTAAAGGATTTTCTAACTCTAATTAATACATCTGATTACTAAAAGAATTGGTACAGAAACTAAGATTAAAAACAGATAAATGTATTTCCATTAGTACCAATGTAATTGAAAAATAAGGGAAAATAAGATGGAGCCTAAAGAAGGTGTTTCAAAATTCATTTATCATATTTTTAAATTACTGAAAACTGACACTACCCTATGCCCAGATTTTGCAATCCACTTTCTTTCTGTCTAGACAGAGGGGCTTTTTTTCTGTATTGGCTTGGAATTTTCTAGAGTTACCAGGTACCCTTCAAGCCAGATACTGCTAAGCAGGCCATATGGAAACCACTGAGTTGTTCGTGAGTGATATCTGACGCTATGGGAAGTATCAGCAACTATGTGAACATGGATTTTGATATATATATATACACACACATATATGCACCATGACTCTTCTTTGCTATCCTAGAAATGCTGCACGATGACACAGCTGCCCTAGTGAACAAAAGCTACCTTATTAATGCCAAGGGAATTTGCCAGGCCTTTCGTTGCGTGGTCTGGCTTTTAATGGGGTAAACTCCTGCTGCTGGCTTTGCCCCTGATTTGCCCAGATAGCTCAGCCAGCCAGCAGTGCTGTCACTGGTGCAGGGACCCAGGGCAGTGGCACCAGGGGCACAGCGCACATCCAGCCCCATCTGACCTGGGACCTGCTGCTATCTCCTGAGGTCTGGCTCTGCAGCAGCACGGCCAGAGCTGCCGCTGCACTCAGCTGTGCCCCAGGGCTGCAAGGCACTCACCCAGAAAGTCTAGACAAAGGTGGAAAATCCTAAAAATCTGCTCTGACTGGATTTTCTTTTAGATAAAGGAGACCAGTCCAGGAGACCTTGGCTTGCAGTCACATTAGGAAAACTGGGCTTTTACTAGTACAGTTTTTTTCACTTGAAGGGCAAACTGATTTTACTACACCAGTGCAAAGAAATCCTGCTTGTCCAACAGACCAAGTGTACTTCATTCCCACAATGTGCAGGAATTCCTGTACCAGTGAAGCATTTCCAGTTTAAGTACAGCCTGTGTTTTATGTTGTTCATCTCCAAAACAGTAGAAAACACCTCTCAAAAAGGGCATGGTAAGAATTTCATCAGTAAATGAGAAGTGGTTTCAGATCATCACAGAGAAAGTCTGATTGCATAAAGGATTATATATCAATATTATATAATCTCTTTCGAGGGTTTATGGCTTTATAAAAGCATGGAATGAAAAATGGTTCTGGCTTGCAAACAAAAAGTGACTGCTTTGAGTGCTTTAAAATGGTGCTTTACTAATTTGTTAAAAACCAAACATAAATCTGTGTAATACCTATGAGACACACATTTCTCAGTTCAAAAATTGTAAAGAGCATTTCTAATTGTCACCATGATTTTACAGATTTTCTTCTGTCATCCTGGACAAGGATGTATTTCATCATGTATTTCAGTTTCTTGTTATTGAATCTACATATGGCACATACTAGTTCTTTATGAACATGGAAATTCAGGAAGACAACACAGAACATTTACTCATTTTAATAAAAGAGACAGATCAGAATAAAATATGTAATTATTTATTTAAAGCCTAAAAAACAAATCAGTCATTTATTTTCATGAGCACAGGCTGCCATATGACATTTGTTTTGTAGGATGACTCATATATTTGGACTTTATACCAAACCATGAATGTCTAGTCTGTCTTAGAATTTCCTATGTACTGCAAATGCTGTTGAAAGTATTTCCAAATTCCAATTGCTTTTAAGAATTGCAATTACCTGAAAGATCCCAAGTGAAGAATAAAGTGAAAGAATGGGAGAGATCACTGACTATGCTTGACAATTTTCCTGTTATTGGCAAGGCCAAATACAGCCAAGAAATAACAACATTTTTACAGAGAGTAACTCAGATTGTGCCCAAGAATGTAAAATTATGGCCATTGTATATTGAGAGATCCGAAGTGTGACTCTTTGTTTGCTTCCTGAGACACCGGTGGACTCCTGCATTCCCTCTGCCATGCTCCAGAGCAGCATTAACAGCAATGCCAGACCTGCAGTGACCGCTGCAGGGTTACCTGTGGGCCACCAAGGAGGCAACCCCTCAGCCTCATCCTTCTTGTACCCATTGGAGGAGGAAGCAGGAGAGGAGCACACACTACTCCTGTCCTTGCCACTGCTACTGTCCCTGGGTGTTTGCCTGGCACACATTTCCCAGGGCTCCTCTCAGAGGTGGATCACTGCCTTGCTGGCATGAAGGACACACATCTGACCACACAACCAAGCTTCTGCTGGGTGTGGTTGGTCAGGACATAGCAATTAACCCCTTTAATAAAGGCAGTATCTGTGGGTCAGTGGGGTTAAATTAACTGAAGCACAGTTTCAGCCTTAATTAGCCCTGGGCATTGGATTACACTGTTTTTTAAGGCCCTGCTCTTCTCTGATTTGGCAGTGACTTTCATTGAAAAGAGGTCTGTTGTCAGACACTCTAATCCATTCAATAAGAACAAACTCACCTGGTTAAGCCTAACTACATAAACAGATTAGGCAGCTGTCATGCACCAGCAGGCATTGTATAATGTGAGATGACACGAGATGATAAACAGCATACATACTGTTTGGAAATTTCTATCTCTTTAGGTTGAGATTAAATACTTATGGAACACACAAAGGCTGATTTTTATTTGGCTATTGTCTGTTTCTCCAGGACAAACACTCATGCACTAATTCATCACACATGTTCCATTCTTTCAAGCTTCACGCACACCTTGTTCACTGTGGGTCAGATTCTCTTCTCAGCCACTCTCTCTGCAAACCATCGGAAATCAATGGATGTGGAAGTGATTCACAAGCAATGCAAACAGAGACATGATGTTTTTTTTTTAAACTGGGTAAAGGCTTTAGGGATTATAAGCATGAATTTCAGCAGAATTTGGGCTATGACACAATGACTTTTCAAGAGGACTTAAGAAAAATGGATCTACATCCTCTTGCCATATGCTTTCTGCTATGAACACCTGGTTCCAGTGAGATCTCACTGTGGGATATTCTGTAATGCAAAAATGTGTTTAGTGACTTTTGCTCAGAGAAAGGTTTGGTCACAGACCCTTCATCCTCAGCATTACATGTACATAAGGCTCCAGTCTGTACACTCCACGTCTGGGGATAATTAAATATCTGCAACCAACCAGGAGGCATTGATCTTAGCAGGAATAACAGCTAGGCTGCAGACAGACATATTGGAGTTTGTTGTGAGATCTGGGTGAGATGGAGCAGCACAGAAGAGAACCCATGGCACAGAAAACAGCACAATATATCATGTACTAATGGTATCATTTTTTTGCTGACTACTTAGCCAGTCATTCTTTCCTCTGAAACCATAGCCTTTGGCAATTAAAGTAAGGCAAATATACAATTTTTCCTTAAGCAGTCACTGAAATTTAAACCTGTTCATTGACAAAATTTATTCATGACCTCTGGTAATTTCTTACTTAATGGACTGAAACTTGAAGGTTTATATGTCTTCTTTCAGAAATAATATATATTCTGGATGTATACACATAATGAATATACATTATTGTAGCTCCAGTTTTAAGGTCTTGATTTCCCTAAGTGGCTAATGTTTCTGCCTTTCAGAAATTAGATGTCCACTAGTTTTGGAATCTAAAAGCCTTCTGAGGAAAATCAAGTTGAATACACAGAATTTGAGGTTCTCACAGTATAGGCTCTATTTTATGAGCTTTTGCCTCTCATCATCTGGCAATCCACTTCTCACATTTTTTGTATATATGAGTGTCTCATGCTTGCCAGTCACCCTAACCAGCTTTTACCCCAGTGATAGAGAAGGTCACTCCTGGCATTGCCACATAAAATCCTTTTATCCAAAAACTATATAATGGGCAAGTCCATTAGTATTTAAATCAAATAAGAGCATCCTGTTGCCATTTTTTTCTATCCAAAACAGCTGAATGGGTGCTGTACCTGATATAATAAATATATCAAGGAGGAAGAAGAATGAGGAAACAACAGAATTAGTTTGGTAGAAGTTTCCTGGAGATGCAGATGCTCTCCATGGGGTAGAGAGCTATAAAATAGCCTGAGCATGAAGGTTTGCAATGGGGAGGGCTGAGACTAGGCAAGTGGCAAAAATGTTTGTCCAAGCTGGGCATTAACACGCTCAGACAGCAGAGTGACCAAAAAGGGGAATTTTCTGGGATTCAGAGCTCCCTGTCTGAAAAGACTGAGGTGTGGAGCTACAGCAGAGAGATCAGATAAAGAGAAACCATCAGACAAAGCTTGGACTACTTATGTTGGGAAGCCCTGGGAAAGTGTTCAGGTTGTCAGGTACACAGCAGGGACAATCAAGGAGGAAAAGCTTCAGGAGTGGATACTACTCATGTAATTGGGCCTGGAGCACAAGTTTGATTTTCAAAAGAGTCATAGTACTTAGCTGTGTAGTTTTTTGTATCAGAGACATAAGACTTTGAGATTTTGGAACCAGGTTGAGCATGTCTATCCATCCCTCCATATGACCAGAGGTGTTCAGGATGAAAGAGCTTCTGGTAGCATACCTTTTTTAAAGGCAGACAACTGTAAAAAATTTCCTCTATGATGCTGCTTAACTGGATTTCTGTAACTTTCCAAACACACTGCCAAGACCAACACTCCTTGAAAATATTTGGCACAGCAGGGATGGTGGCCTCTGAAGTGAAGAAAATGGACGTTCTTTTAAATGGACATTAACTCTGAAACCCAATAATGCTAGATTAACCTTAGGCACAAATTTTGAAGTCTGACTTCTTCCCAATCAAAATATTAAAAAAATTAGAAAAATTTGTGCAAACTGCAAGACCACCAGTCCATTGTGGCTTTGTGAAGTAGGTGGAAGGGACCTACTGAAATAAGCTTGGATGACTGAGAAAATTTTTTTCTCTTCCTGTTACAAGCTGGATTAGCTGCAAGCACAACATGGCATTAAGGGAGATATTCAGGGGCCCAAACATAGGTAACCAGTGTAATTTCAGATAATTTCTGGTGAGCTGATAGGTGTATATGGGAAACCCATGACTTTCTACAGCAAAGCACAAGACAAAACTGTGCTGGACATATATGTTTACTCAAATCACCCCCTAGGAGTGTTCCAGTGGAACTGTCATGGCAGTTTGCCCTTCATGCTTTTAGAAATCCATCCCTGAATAGCTTCAATGTGTCTCCAAAGGTGCTTAACAGGGCTGAGGTGAACTGGTGCATGGCTTCAGCAGCATAGCTATGTGAATAAATTCTAGCATGCAGCTTTTATACCTCAAACACTGTGGATGTATGCACCAAACCCTACTGCTCTCCACCAGGGCTGGGAGATGAACAAGCCCTTTCTCTTGTGAGGGAGATCTGACCCACTGCCACCCCACATTTGCCCTTCACGCGCTCGTTCCAGCAGAGCCTTCTCTCCCCAGAGACTTCAGCTGCCTCACATCTGCTTGCTTAACCACTCTACCAAATGCATTAAATGCTCCAGCCTGACATAGCTACATATAATGAGATGTCAGACATTTTGTTTAATGCCAGGAGTGGTCTAAGCAAATTTCCACAACTGCCTTGGCAAAGATTAAGATCACAGGGGCAGGTGGCTCCACTTTGCTGCCTGGTGCCTGTGGTGCTGTGAGATGCCCTCTCCTGTCCCACCTGCATGGATGGGATGTGTGGCTGAGCCCAGGGCGAGCTCCAGCTCCAGCCAGCTGCCTTCCCTGTGCAGGGAGCCAGCTCTTGGGTGCTTCTGGTGCTAAGGCTCAGTGTGGGATGAAAGCAATCTTGTCAGTCAGGGAGAGAAGTGTTATTACTCAGATCAAAGTCAGGATTTTTTCCTGTTTTGAGTCACAGCTAGAATTATTGCGCTGTATCTTCCCTGTCATATTAAAAGTTTTGAGTGACTTTAACTCAAAATAAAATACTTCAACTAGTGCAATTAATGCTTTTAACACATTTGAGAATTTAAAATTATTATCCTTGTCTGTGGCATAAGAGTGGGGGAGAAAAAAAAAAGGAAGAGAGACTGAGATTCTAACTTTATTCCAAGCATTAAACCATGTATAAATTGTAAGGATTCTGGACAAGGGGATTATAATGTGATCTCAAATTATTAAAAGGGTTTAACACACTAAGAGAGTTCGCAGCCTTTGGCGCTGCTAACATAGAATGTTTCAGTAATGCTTAAACAACTTTTCTGCAGATTCTCCTTTTTTTTCTTTGATCATATTTCCATCTTCATAGAAGTAAAGGGAAAAGTTACAAGCATAACACCAGAATGCCTGGGCAGGCTAGATACTAAAACAAAGGACCCTGGCTTCAAATCATGTCATTTAATTGTCTTCCAGTTGCCTCTCAGCTATCAAAATGCTCAGCTATTGAAAGCTAAGACATGTTGCCTTGCTGTTTAAGAAATAGGGTGAAGTACTTATCTGGCTTTCCATAGCATTTGCCACTGGGAAAGATCAAGAACTGCCCCAGCTATATAAACCAAAATAATGTCAAACCCAAAAGAGCCAAAGTAGATGATTAGGAAGAAAACCCATCACATCCATACACCTCTGTGCAGACAAGCAAAGAGGAAGCAGAAAGCAGGAGACTTCTGCCTCAGAATTTCCCCTGGAGAAGGTGACTATTATCAGATATAGAGGAGAGGCCACTATGTGGGAAGTGGGGATCAGCAATTGAAGCCACAGCCAGGCTGAGTCTTAAGGAGGCCAGCACAGCTCCACTGGCAGGGTAGCTGCTGGCCCAGCAAAAGGAAAGTGGTTCAAAACCTCAAGGCAAGATGAGCAGTAACTGGGCAGCCTGAGTAAACTCCTCTATCTGAGGGCAGGGCAAGCAAGTCAGATGGAAATTTCCACCCCAAGCAGTCCATGGGGGAACTTGGGCAATAGGACCCTGCAGGGCTCAAACACAACCTCTGCTTTGTTCATGTTATCAAAAGAGTGCAGGAACAGATTCTGGAACTCTGGAAAATTCACAGTTGGGGCAAGATGTAGAGGAGCAAGGGCAAGAAGACATCTGCAACCAGAAAGCCCCAGTGAAGCCACCATGTCATTCACTGCAGAAGGGCCTGAGCACATGGAGCATGGGACAATTTTGAAAAACTGAGAGCTCTTTTAGACGTTGGATTTGAAGATCTGGACATACAATTGTCTTTGCTGTCTTTATTTCACCAAACATCTTGCACAATGACCACAATGAACACCTGTAGTAGTTTTCTACCTCTTTTCTGCAAGACATTCAAGCACAGGGGGATACCAGCACTGAAACCTTTCCTCTGTCCTTCATAAAAGAAGTGCTGGGCCATCACAAAACAGTGTAGCTTATCTTTCTATAGCTATCATTCATTAGTGTGGCACCTTGCTTTCCTCTGATTCATGGTTACATCTTTCAAAATGAGGCCAGTGACAGCATGGACAATGACTGAACACACAGGTGTTTCATTGTATAGTATGCTGAACAAGAAGTACACCTTTGTGGAATACATCTTCTCTGTGGTTCCAAAGCTTAAAGCAAATATGAATAAATTTAACTCTGCTTCACTTCCTAGGGAGGCAGATTTCTCTCTGTTTTGTAGAGAGGCAAAGCTAGGCACAAAGGGCAAGATTTTCAAAGACATTGAAGTGCCTGAAGATGGAAAAATGCCTTTTGGGATTTGCAAAAGTGCTTATGCAGAGTAGGTACCTGCCTCCCACTGAGATCAGTGTTTTAAATCTGTTCAACAGATGCAAATCTGACAGCTGGCTCTGTTAGAACAATATTTGCTGAGGGTAAACCAACTGCACACAACAGAGAACAGAGACAGGACCCATGCTCTGCTTTCCTCCTGACACAGAGCTGGCATGACTTTCACATGATACAGAGATCTTGTACTTCTGTGCACAAGGGGCTTCTATCCACCATTGTTCATACTCTGCCATGCTTGGCTGCTCTTTTGCCATAACCTCACCATCTCCAGGAGCTCCTACAAGTTGCTCAGGGTAACATTCTGCTTTTTTTCCTAAAGCAACTCCCCTCAGCAATCTTGTCAGACTTTTCCTGCAGCAGACATTCAGCATTCAGTCACAGATTTGCCTTCTGTTTGAAATAGCTGCATCATCTTTTAATGTCTGAAGACCTAAATAATTGTTAATGCATCTATTTCAGATATCCAAGCCCTCGTGGCCTCAGAAAAGAATATCCAGAGGCATCTGGGCTTGGTCTATGGAGAGATGCATACAATTCCATCACCTGATGATGATTTTCCACAGGGAGTTAGCAACTGAACTAGGAAGAATGAATCCACAAAAAGACTGGGATAGCTAACATAAAGGTTCACATACCAGCAAAATCCCAGTTGTTTACTTTGTCTGTGGACATGCTGTGAACTCCTTCACCTGCTGCTGCCATTTCATACTGCAGTTTGACACCTGCGTGCTGCCAAGTCTGTCACTGACACTACACCCATGTCTGTCATTGGGAGCTGGAAGGTTCAAGCCTGGAGGTGTGTTCAGGGCACAGCAGGCATATGTCTGCAAAATCATGCAGAGCACTTGGACAGCAGCCCTTGCTCAAAACCATGTCCAAGCAGCTCCTGCCTGCAGCTCTATTGACACCACTCCCTTTCAGAGATGGATAAGATTCAGGTTCCTTCAACAGAAAGGATTCAAGCCAACATGTTCCATCTCCAGCTAAAGGACAATCGAGCAGGCAGCCAGAGTATACAAGAAGGAACATCACTCTGGAGCTAAGCAGACAGTAAGGGGGACTCCCAAAGTCCTGTGCCTGACCTGCAGCCTGTGTACTTTGACCACTGGCAATTTAATGCAGCATTCAGCTTTGTGATAGTAATTTGTATGTTATGTGTGATTTGAGATAAACATGCATCTCTACATATGGTCTGGGCCAAAAGAGCATTTTCATATGGAAAGAGTGAAAACAATGAGACAGCTTTGGTGCTGTGCCTTTTTTGTGTGCTTGCAAGCAGGAGTTTGCTGGCTTGAGGGCTTGTGTTATTGACACAGCTAAACCTGCTCCAAGCCAGGCAGGCTGGGCCCTCAGTGCTGTAACCCTGAGCAGGATGCTCACTGGTGGAAAGCACACTCTGGGAGTGAGGAGTGAAAACAACAATTGAAAAACAGCCTACAGCAAAATTCATTACCTGTGGATTCAGTGCTAAGGTTCTGGGGTTATACATGCTGTTCAGTATTTTATCTGCAGTCAAACCAGATATGTGAGCTCCCAAGAAAACATCTCTCTGTCACGAAAAGACTGATGCTTCATATTTAGATAGAGAAGGAAAGGCAAATAAATTTAGGAAAACATTCTATTCCTCACTGAGGACTTTTGTGGTAATTGAAACAAACCCCAAAGAATATTGGGAAGAGATGCTCCTCAGCACATGCACGTGGTCTGGCTCAGCACTGGGTTCAAAGGCAAGCACATTGCTGGTGCACAGCATGGTGTGCCTGGGAACAGGCTGGCAAGCCTTCCTCCTTTGTTCAGTCACTCTGTGGCTCAAAGGAAGTTTGTAGGACTGAGAATTCAATATTGAAAAATAAGCAAAGAACTTTAATTACATACTCATCACTGTATTTTATAAATGTCAAAGAGACACTGTCAAATTCAAAACACATTTGAAAACACAATTTTGCTATTGATATTCTTTGTTTTAAAAGCCAGAGAAAATTTAAGACATATTTACTTTTCTCTGTCAATAGAGTTTATTCATTGTTAAGCATTTATACATTTAATTAATTCGAAAAGCAACATAAGTTTGTTCTCCATTCCTCCTCTCTTTGTACCACTTTCTGTTTACTGGAAGCAAACAGAAGAAAAGCTTTTAAATTTCTTAATCCTTTATGGTTATGATCTTTAAAACTTCCTAAAGGAAAAACTTGTTTGTTTATGTCGAGCTCTCTGTCTATACCTATACACATTAGAGAGAGGGAAATACAGAAAATTTATTGTGAATTTGCATGACCTGATGGCCACATAGCTTCCATGCTCTAGAAGACTCTAGTCATCAGCAGAGAGGACAATTCACAGCAAAGCAGGAGGGGAAAACAATTGCCCAAGTTCAGTGCCTGACCCGAGCAGGTGATAATTAATTAAGGTAAGGTAGGTAACAAAATCCTCCAAGATTTATTAAAGCATTGGCTAACAAAAGTCCCTCAAAGAAAAACACTTCTCAACATAAATTCAAGTGCTAGCACCTGATTTGCAGCACATGTGCTGATTCAACATCAGAAAAGCTGTGATCAATTCTTCTTTATTCATGTTGCTTACAGATGATTATAGCAAAAAATCTGTTCCCAATCTAGTTCCAGTCAAAATGACAGAACATTTTTTTGATTTGATGATACTAAGAGACATTAAGTGATATAAATTGGGCAATTTCATCTTCCAAAGAGAGAGCCATGACAATTTTGGCAGTTTTATATAGGGACAGTTTAAAATAGGGCCCTGTATTAATCACTCTCAGAACTGGTTCTTTGGTGATCTCCCCTGGCTGCCTCCCCTCTGCCACCAGCTCAGTGCAGCAGTTTCTCAGCAGGGCAGGCTGTTGGTGGCTCCCAGCCGTGAGGAACATGTACATCAGGATGTTTCTCAACTCTTCTTATTAAAGATTCTACAAGTTTGCCCCAGGCAGGGGACTGTATAATTTTGCTGACGAGCAGTACATGCTGCTCTGAGGGCAGCACTCCCTGCTACCCTCCCCTGTTGGCTGCAAATGGGTCCCAGCATCATCAGAGTCTTCAGGTGGACTTCATCAGTTGTAGTCATCTTATCAGCCAGGCACAGCCTCTCCTAATGGCTTGATAAATATTCTGGTATCCCTATATCACTATCAAGAGATTCAAATCATGCCCAGTACTTACTGCTGCTATTACTACAGAGTTGCTGCCAATGACTCTTTCACTTATCTCTGTAACCAGAGACACTGAATAGTTCTTTTTATGTCTCCACTCCCGGTCACTGACAGCAAAACTCATACAGAACTGTCCTCCACCTGGATGGGAAAGCACACTGCCCTTGTGAAATTTTAAGAAAATAATCATTCTATGTAAGAAATGCATTCCCACAATCCCATCCTTAGCATTCTAATGCAAATGTGTACTGCACCTGATTTTTTTAAATTTCTGACATAGAAATTAAAAAATCAGTCAAAAAACTGTATGTCCAGCTCTCTCACAAAGTCACTTTGTGCTTTCTATGGGCCTCAAAGCATATGTGAGCAAAATAATTTATATTGTTACTTTTACACACCCTGCATCCCAAGCTAACTAAATATGTATGATACATATTTTGGCTTCAGCCAGAGGAATATGACGGCTGTCTTAGTGATTTGCAACCTTTCTCTCATACAAAACCTTCATCTTTAATCCTTCTGCCATCCATCTGGGCTCTAAGATGTTTTTCTACAAATAAAATAGTCTGCTTGGGATTCTATGCTCTAACATCAAATCGGGGGAAGAATGAGGCAACAAATTAAGCAGACTTTGCTGTCATTTAACAATATTCAAGTAAAATCCTTGAAGATTAAATCATCCCCAGTACAAGGAGGATTTACATACAACTTGTGGTACTGTATAGATTGCCTCCAGCTTTCCTGAGATAACCAGGGCAGTTAAGATGAAGATGTTTGGGTTTCCATTTTTTTTTCAAAAAAAAAAAAAAAAAAAGGAAAACCACAAATCTCCACAAATCTTCATCTTTTTAAAAGAGAAAGTTTCAGAATGGCCTTACATTCATCTTAGAAGGACTGAGAGGTGCACCACATAGCACGGGAGGCAAAGGCAAAATGGTCTTTGTAGTGTACCCTGATATGGAAACAATGAGGAGATGGTTTAGAGAGATTCGAGAAGGGCAAAGCAGAATTGCGGTGTGGGAGAGAAAAAGGGAGATGAACCAAGATAGGAAATTAAAGGAAAAACTGAGTCAGGGAAGAGAAAAAAGAAATTGGAAAAGATGGGAATGAGTCTAGAAAAGAACATGTAAGATTGAAGCAAAAGAAAATACAAAACATTGATGAAAAACTAAGTTTTAAATTGAAGAATTTTCAAGTTTATGTTAGACTAGCACAACAAACCATGGACCTCAGCACATGACAGCATGTGGACACATGCCATGGGAAGATGACTGACAGGTTAATCAACTGACATCATGAGAAGCAGACACATAGAAGAAAATTATATTTAACCTGACAGAGTAATTACTTTCATCATCCCTCATACAGGTCCCCTCAGGCAGAAACCTGACTCCCAGACCAAAAGATAGGGAGAAGTACCACCACAGACAGAAGTATTTTTCTCCCTTGTTACATTCTGAGGCATTTCTTCCATTCTTCTAGTCAGAAAATCATGAGAACAGAATGTATTCTATGATCAACATGTAGCCAGGATGAGTATTTCCAGCACCAGAGAATCATTTAATAACATCTGCAATCAAGATGTCTTGGGAGGAGGTTTTTTTTTTAAATCTGCACCCTCTGCAATCCTTGCGGTTGATATAGAAAGCCGTTTATATTACGCTGGATTTTCACTTAAAGACTGAAAACAGGCACTGGTATAACCAATCCTTCCTTTCTTCCAAGGATTCCTGTTATGATGGGACACAGTTTTGAGAGAGGAAAAAAACTGCAACTACTGTATGGGAAGTCCCCCTAAGTTTTGACTACTTTGTGCTCTTCAGATGCAGACCCCATTTAAACACTGGGAGCCATAATTCAATGATTTGAAGTGATAACCTTTGACATGCCACGTTCAGTTTGAGTTCTGGTAGCATCTTTCACTTTCACCAGAGTTTAAGACCTGTCTTTGATTATAATTACATTAGCTAGCAGGGGAAGTGATGCAATATTGTGAAGTTCCTCAAAGGAAAAAATACTATCATTTCTGTGCACAAATGAAGCACCTGCAATTTTTTCCAAATTCAGCTTGTGATGTAAAATGTGTATTTGCCTTCAGAACAGTGAGGTTAAATCAGCTTGTGTACAAGGATCTGTCTTAATGATGACTTTGGTTTGTATGCTCAGGCAAGTGACATCTCCCAGCTGGGGAATGTCCCACACATATTTGAGGCTTTTGTTTTGTGCAAGGTTTAAGTGACTGAGCAGAAGTGTGACAACACTGAGGCTGCCCACATTTCCACCACAACAGCCTCATGCACAGCCTCCCATATTGCCAGGCACAGGTGCTGCGTGAGGAAACACCATGCATTTTAGAACCAGCCTCAGCCTGGTTCCTCACTCACACAAGGCTCCTGTGCCTGTGCAGATAGGGACACCTCATTGCCTTGCACTCTGCCAACTCCTCCCACACACCCTGGCCCTCCCAGCCCTGCCTGCGCTGCCCAAAGAGATCCTCAGCTCTCCCCACCCTGAGCTGGTGCCACAGTGGCTTGACTTGAGATGCAGACAGACAAGGAAGTCTTGCCTAGGTAGAAGGCACCACCACCACCAGAGCAAGTCAGCTAGGCTCTGGGATAAACAAAACTCAGCTTCTTTCCTCACCCTCCAGCCCTCTTAAGAAATTCCTTCTGAATAATGAAATAGAGAAAAACACCCTTCATATGAGACTTTTTGTGCTATCAGACACTACAGAACTGCAGAGTAGTAGGATTTTCTTTGATGCCCCCTCCCACCACCTGCATCTAAGTTTGGCCTTTATAATCACACAGATCAGCCTTTCAGAACAGGGGGAGAGGGACTCAGTGGCAAATTACAAACCACAGCAGGATATTTTCTCCACAAAACTGTTCTCAACCTCAGGGTGATCAGCCAAGCCTTTGGAAACATGCATCACCAGTCAACATGTAATGGCAAAATCTGACAGTACAGAGTGTTTGGCTGTTTACTCAGAGAATATATTTGAATAATGAGTACGTCCAAGAAACCATGCTGCTGCTGCGCTCATGGAAATAAGAGCAAAAGCCTAACTTTGCCAATAAATTATGTGTTGCAATTTTTTTTTTTCCTGAGAGCTCTGTGTGTTCCAGGAATAAAGAGCTAGTAAAAAAGCTCTTTACTCAGACAAGTGATAACTTGGTAAACAGAAGTTCCAGCTCAGAAGTCAAATGTGAGGACAAGCAGAAGTATCTTGTTTGTAAAATGTGCAAATACAGGCAGCAGATCCTTTTCCAGAAAAGAAAAGGTATGGAGGACATACAGGACACTCAGCACATAACTGTCCTTTCATCAGAGAAGTTATTTCCAAAAATTTTGAACCCTAAGTATGAATACTTACTGGGACAGAGAGCATTTTCTCTACTTCTGTTGGCTTCAGCTTAAGTCTCTCTCCAGGACTGAGGTGTAACATTGCTGAAATTCTCTGGCATTTGCTTGAAGGCCCGAAAGGTGCACTCTCTTTCCTTTTCCATAAAAACATCCACAATGAGCTTTTTGTGGGGCCTCATGCTCTTTTCCTGTTCAAAACCTGTTTGCTATGTGAATTTCTTGGGTTTGACACCTCCGATTTCCTACACAGCTGGTAAGTGGAATTTACCCATTTGTGATCCAAGAGGCAGCTCCTAGAGACAGTCAAAGTCTTTTGAATGCAGCAATTTACTGTTTTCCAAGGAAACTTCTTAGACAGTTTTTCACTAAACATATTGTTCCTTATAGACTTTTTCACTAAACATATTGTTCCTTATAGACTTTTAGCCTCTTTCCTTACCTTTTACTCATGAGTAATCCCCCTCCCCTGCATTGCTTCTAGATGACTGTCTTCCTTCTAGCTTCTACATGAGGCAGTCAAGAGTAGTCTCAGTGTCCTTCCTTATTACTTTCCTTTTCTAGCACTTCTCACCCAGACCAAATGCAGAGGGAGAAAGATATTTGTCACTGACAAATATTTCCATTTTGTTCCTTGCCTTGCACAGCTCATTGTGCCTGGGGCCATGCCTCGAGCTGCTGGCACAGCTGCAGAGCAGAGCAGAGCATGCATGAGTAGCCAGGGTAGTTCCCACAGTTGTTGGGAAGCCTCCAGCTCCGGTTTGATGGGATGGATATAGATCTATGTTGCTCACATAGTCCTGGCAAGTGCAGCTTCTAATGCCTCTTCAGAGACATATTATCACACTCTGCTTCCCTCCTGGCCTCTGAAGACACCCTGCACAGTTTTAATGACCTGAATGTAAGCTGTAGCACTGTATACAAAACCTTACTGTTCACCTTCCCCTCCTACTTCACAGATAAATCTGATAAAATAAGGTGCTGAAGGTTTGTCTCTGACGGGAGCTATGAGTCATTGCACTTTCAAAGGTGACCCTTGTTTTGTAAGTATCTCTGTTCAGAAGACTACTTCAAGATTTGGAGTTATTTTTTATGCCACTCATGCAGACTGTGGTCTCTATATGCTGATGTCAAGGCATTTTTCCTGAATAAAAGCTTACAGAAATTAGATTGTTTCCTTATGCCAGAGGACATTCAGCATCGTCTAGCCCATTTCATTGTACTTCATATTCATCTCCAACTGTGGTTCTCGTTTATATAATCTTCCTGTGTGGCCTCTCCTAGGCTTCCTTACATGGCTGCTATCACAGCCTGCCAAGCTGGGCTCTACTGGATGGCTGGTGCTAATGGACTTGAACACTTTCTGTCATCCAGTGGTACATTGGCTCTGAAAATGAGAATATGGATTGCTTAGGAAAAAAATTATCTGACTGATTATTTTTAGTTTACTCTTCTGGTGCACTGGGTGAAGCAGCTTGCAAAAGACATGATTACTGCTGAGCAAGAACAATGAAGAAGTATTATTTGTGTGCAGACTTCCCCACAGACTCTATCTTTGACGCCAGCTTAAAATGTTCCCAGTCAGTGATGCATGGAAAATGTTCAGGATGCAGTAGACAGTTCTAAAAACACCAGAACCAATCACCTGGGAAACAAGAAAAACAGAAAGTCAAGTCAAAAAGTATTTCAGCTATTGAACAAACACCACCCACCTCTAAGTGAGTGGCTAGCAGCCTGAAGCAATATGTGTAAATCCTTTTTAGGAGTTCCAATTTTTACTTTTTTTTAATGTAAGGGAGAGAATCATTTCCTCTCATATTCTGTGTGTGATGCTTAAAATCTGCTGTGCAATGGTAAAACTTACAGACTCCATCCCATGTTATTCAATATAATTTTTAAGTTGATGTTGAAATGTGTTTGAGAATCGAGTAGGATAGAAATAAGAATTAATCTAACTTGATAGAAAAATTCAAACATTAGGCTCAAAATTGAGAACAAATGAGAGGTATGCTTCTCATACTTTGCCCTTAGTCCCAGGGAATCTGGAGCCCTGCTAAATAATCAGTAACAGGTATTGCAGTTCTGAAAATTTAAACCAAAGACTGAGAAGAAGATAAGGCAAGGTCTGAGCTATTTCATATGTTACCTACAGAGCCAGTTACATCTCCGTTTCTTAGACCACTTCAGGAAGCCATTTCTCTTCAAGTAATACTATTAATTAGCATTCTTTTATAATAGAAGTTTCCAATTCCATACAGAACAGGCCCAGATAAAGGGGTCCTTAGTGTGAACGCTTTATTTTGCTTAATGCAAATATTCATGGAACATTAAAATATCTGTGAGACATTCCATACAAGTAATCAGCTTAAAAGAAGAGATGAAACTGGTGTCAGGCTACTGCACAGGCAGTGAGAAAACTGGCTATCAGTGCACCATGCTTACCTACAGGCTCTCTTGATATTGACTAGATAAAAGTGTTTGGGTGCCTTGGAGCGGGGTGGCAAACATATCTGGGGTGAGTTTGTGCTTTTCTGTTATCGTAGACAGAACAGAACATAGTCTCAAGAGTGATTTGCATGCATCTCCATGACCATGTATGGCCAAAGTTTTAAATCATTTGTTTCATTCCTGAGTGCCTCTGATTCTGGTATTTTGGGGGCAGTGGAGAGGTTATAAGCACTGAGCCCATCTGATAATTAGGCTCCTAAGAAAGCCATTCATTTGAATTTTCAGAATGGAGGCAACCCAAAAACCATGGCACTTATGGAAAATGTATTTTTAAATGTATAACAACTGTGTTTTGGTTTATTTCAAAATGTGTGTACAAATCACAGTAGAGAATTGCCCCTTCATTAACACCAGTAAAAGTAATGATAATAAACCTTAGGTGTTGTTTCTAAAAGGGAATTGCTCAAGGTTAAGAGAGGTAACCTTTGAACTGGTGTAAGTTTTCAAACCGGAAAGATTAAAAGGTGAAAGTTGAAAAGTATATATTTTAAATAGCACCAGATGGCTGTGGGCTGAGTTCAAACTGCTGTGCAGTTAAAGCACATGCACTCACCAGGACCCCATGGGTGAATTACAGCCTCAGTGTACGCCGAGGGTCTCCATTATCTGACATATACCTAGGCCTGCTCAGTATTCAGCCAGGGACAACTTTTCTTTCTTAATGACTGTTGGATGAATAGGGCCAATTCTTCAGCCACAATAGCCATTCCCAGGGCCTGTGATGGGAGCAGAGTGCATATCCAAGGACAGAGATTAGTTCACAGCCCAATGGTTTTCAACATTTTTGATTTGTGAACCCCTTATTAATTCACTTGGAGAAGTGGAAACCCCAGTGAAAATTAACACGTGCGGATTGCTACAGAGTATTTATGAGCTTGGTTTCCACAGGTACCTTTTCCAAACAATTTCAAAGTTCTTTGCAGACCCCAGACTGAGACCATCTCTGAAAAAAGCCTCTTTCACATTCTATCTAGATCTCCCTTCACAAAACTTAGTAGTTTACCTTAAAAAATCCTCTCCTAGTTTTACTACTACCAAAATGAATGCAGCTGTACAGATTTGACTTTACCTTGCAAGCTGATTTGAAGGTTAACCTAATCTCTTTTGCTTTTTAGTTCTCACATTTATATGTCAGCAGATATTTGGTTTGTTTCCTCCTGCTCTCCTCAGTCATTTTTCTCTAAGACAGCTGTGCAAAACTAGCTGTAAATTATACAGTAATCCCTTTTTTTCTGGACTTGTGGTGTGGCATTCTCTTATCAGCTTGTTATCTAATCTGAAATAATCTTTTCCCATATGGGAAGCGTTCCTTATGTTGATCAATTAGATTTATTGCCTATTAAATTGACAGTTAACTTGGAATAATAATCACAACGAGAAATCCAGATTTTATGCTATGTGGCCTCAATTCTTTCCAGATCAGCCTTAATTCCCTGATTTCTTATAGTCTTATCCTTGCTTAGGCTGCTGAAGATGTCTCTTCCATCTGCTGCAGCGACCCCTTAAAATATGAAGTCAGAACTGAGAGTAAAGAGCAGCATTCTTACAAGTTGTGCAAGCTATTACACTTTTTAAAATATTCTTTTTTTGTCTCCCTGCTTATTTCATTTTTGTGATTCTTTGATTGCAAGCACATCGAAAAGAGTCGACTTGTATCACTGTATTTGTATCTCAGGCAACAACAAAGTCTTTGAGCACTGCGGGAATATAAATATTAAAGAAGGAGAAGAATTATTCCTAGGATGAGGGTCTTTTTTAAAACATGTCTGTGCTCTCCATCACTCCTCTGACATGATAGGGTTCACTAGCAGGTGAACAATGCAACATGAAGCCATAAAAGCACCACATTTTTCATAAAAATCAAATTTGTTGAGAGGAAAGCTGTGGCCTTTTTCAGAAAACAACACAGATAGAAAGAGTTATTATTTCCTGCAAAATGATAAAATCTGTGAGTTTAGAAGTAGAAATCTTATACCTCAAAAAATTCACATTATTTGTGAAATTAAAGCTGGTTTTCTTTTGTTTTGCACATCTCTTCAATTCCTAACAGTATTTTGTAGTACATGCATCAGGCTTGCATGCTTCATAACCTTATCAAACTGTTCCCTGTATTTTACCAGCCTGTGTATTAATTTCACCAGTTCTTGTCACACAGAATTAAAATAAAGTAAGGAATTCTATTTGTAGCTAGAATTTTTGGCAGCCCAACGTAGTCCTTACTTGTGTATTTGCATAGAAGTTTGGTTATTGTCACATGTCTAAACAATCTGATTTTAACCCTTCAACTTTTCCAATAATATAATTATTTTGGTAAATCCACGTATTTTGCTTTCAGATGTTCCATGACAAGAATTTTGATGCTATTTGAAGCATGAATTAAGCCATAAGTTACTTGATTCTGAGCAATTCAGGGGTTTTCTCTGTTCTATTCACTGTGGTTCAATGTGTTGTACACGCCAGTGTAACAGAAAGTGTTTTCTGCACACCTTTAGGACAAATTACATTTATTGATGAGATAAGAGATACATTTACTCATAGAGATACATTATAGGAGATACATTATAAGAGATACATTTACTCATAGAAATCCTACCACTGGTTTTTGTTATTCTTCTAAGAAATGTTCTCACACACACACACAGAGAGAGAGAGAGAATAAAACAACAAAAACAAAATCACTGAAAACAAACAAAAACAACAAGAACAACAAAAACAATTCTAGGCAGCCAAATCATTAAAATCACAATTATAAATAAATCTATATCTTCATTATTATTTGAATTTGTATCAGTGTTTGTACTGGGAGTAAGCCTGGAGTAACTCCCCTAAAATGGAGTTTCATACCCAAAATAAAATCACAGTAAAATCTTAATCTAGTCCTGTATCTCACAGTACAGAGGTGAATATATGCATGATACATATTTTTATATGATTTTAGGAACTCTAATACTTTATCATAATAATAATCCATATATTGTGTTATTCCCTATAGAATTTGTTAACTAATTCTGTCTTTTGGAGGAAGAAAAGGCTTATGCCTTAAGATTAAAATAATTTGTGTAGAATAGTAATCAGAGAGTTTAGCTAAAGTTAGCATGCATCCCTCATATCACAAATGTGGTTTCAAGGTTATCCAACAACTGAATAGAGCCAGATTTGACCTTCTAAAGAAATCAGCTATGACAGAAAGGATAGCAACATTGAATTCTATTGTCAAGCTCATTTTTCACATAACTATATTGCTAAAACATCTAAGATGCTTTTCAAACTGAGCATGCCTTAAAACTTGTACAACTTATTTTTTTTCCCTGACTTTATGTATGCAAATGAAGACAGACTTGTTAGCAAGCTGTCATTTACTGGTAGGTAAATCCTAGATCCCTGCTATGTGAACCCTCTGACATCAACATTAGGCAAACTGTTCCCCAAGGCTATATAAATGTGTTTGCTTCCTTTTTTAAAAGAAAACCATTTGATACAGCTGAAGAGATTTTATACAGCATCTTCTGACACTTCATGTAGATGCTTTAATTATTTTAATACTTCATGGCTGCATCAACATACCTTTCTACTAGTGCAAGATAATGTGCTTTCCAAGGTTTCTACAGCTTCAAGTTTGTACTGGAAGTCCTCCTTGCAAAACTGTGTACAGGACATTAGGATAACTAGGTCAAGAAGATGATTGGTCATTGCATTTTAAAATCCCTGCCCAGAGCTTCTTTGATTTTTTTTTCTGGTTCCTGCAAATCTGCACTGTGGCAAATTTCCAGTATCCCCTGTCAAACTGCACTATCTCCTTGATGCTGTCTGCTTGCTGCAGAAGCTTCTGGTAAAAGCTTTATAGCTCCACCCTCATGCAACACCTACACTTCAGACCAACAGACAGAACCGTGATTCTTCAGGTGCATGGGAACAAGTGCAAATAACAGGTGAAATTTTCTACCTTGCATTCTGTCCACCTCACCTACTTATCCACAAAATGTATAGAGGAGAAACATTTTACATGATACGAGGACATAAGGGATAGCTATAACTGAATTTGCTTCACCATCGTCTGTTGGAGAGGCCCTGAAATTGCCGACTTGGGACAGCCCATTCCATTTCACTTGGAAACTGATAGTACCAAAATTCACGCTGATTTTTAATTCCTACTTTAATGGGACACATGCCAACATCAAAACTTGGCTAGCATTGTGGATACCTCGATTTATGTGCATGTGTTACCTGTTAGATTAACCTGAATTTTCACTGGCACAAATTTGAAGCTAAATCAATTAGCATTACACAAACAAAACATTTCAACTATTGATCAAGAATACTAAAAAGAAAAGTGAAGTAAGCACAATGACAGCATCCCAAAATCATTGAGTCTGGAAGGGATCTCTGCAGATCATCTGGTTGAGCCCCTCTGCTCAGAGCAGGATCAGATAGAGCGAGTTGATCGGGATTATGTCCAGTTGGGCTTTGGAGATGCCCAGAGATGGACACATCCCAACCCCTCTCACAAACATGTTCCACTGTTTGATCACCCTCACAGTAAAAAATAAGTGTTTCTTCTTGACATTCATGTCACTTGCCTCAATTCCAGGTGAGCTTTGGCTTTCCTAGCCCCATACCAACACACTTAGACAGCATCTCTGTAGTCCTCCTTGGAAAACCAACTCTGGTTCCATTCGCTTGTAAAATTTATTTTTATGTTTGAGTTTCATCAGGAGCTCCTTGCTCATCCATGCAGGCCTCCTTGATTTCCACTCTCTGGGTTAGACCTTTTTTAAGTTTGGTGGATCCTTGAAAAGCAACACTCTTCCGACAGCTTCAAATAGTGGGATGAATCTCTTCTTCAAAGTGCCATTCACTATTTCTCTGGGACGTTATTTAGCTATGACAGGTGGCAATAGATCACGTCTAGCCTCTGCCGGAGGTGGTATTTCAGATCATATTTTCTGAGGCTGCAGTCAGCCTTAATAACCAAGGCAGCACCTAAGAAGCTCTTTGTCTCTTAAATACCGTATTGCAAAGCAAATTTATAACATTAATAGAAGATGTGAGGGAAGGAAAGAAAGGCAGAAATTCAAAACTCCAGCACCTCTCAAGGGTGCATTCTCTGTCCAAGATGGATCTCTTCCCACCTCTCTTGCTTTTCTTTTGCTTTATCCTTATCTCTGGCCCTTGGGAGTGCAGGTTTAAGATTTACATGAAGTATGACTCCGTCTTCCCTGATAGCTAGCATCAGATTTCTTCTTCCTACAGCCTCTGGGAAACCTACCTTAGTTTACATTCCAAAAATATTCCTTAATTAGCACATTCCTTCAGCTCCACTGGCTTTCTTGCTCTTTGTAACAATTCAAGACCATTACAGTGGTTTTTGAATCATACCTCAGAACTGTTAATTTTCCATACTTCTCTTAGCTTTCATAATATCTAGGTCACTGTGGGGTTTTGATATGTGACCTCTTAATAAGGAAGATAGCTAACATGGCATTTAAGTACTTTGTCAATGTAACTGTCTGGAAATTGTAATCCACAGTGACCTATGGCTTGGGTGAAGGCAAACCATGACTCTCCTGTTTAAGGAGTACAAATTCTAACTCTACATCTCAGAATGGTTCTTTATTGGGTTTCTTAATCAAAATCCAAATATACAATTTTTAATACATTAATTTTGTCTAATTTCACATCAAAGGGCCTTTCTGAATGCTGTTAATTGTCTTTGAAGGTATTACATGATTGAGCTAAGCAAGCCACATTTTTGCTATATTCATTTAACTACAGAAGTGTGTCAAAGAAGGAAAGAAAAGAAAATGGGATTATGAATACTTTTTAGATGGCTGACATGTTTATTATTGAAATTGATTACATCTGATTTTTTGTGACTGTTAGCTTATAAATATCCAATGTTTTCATTTCTTGTGATTTTATTACTAATCTCTTAATATTTGTTTTTCCTCTAAGCTCTGCTCTTAATGTTGCAGAATTGCTGGCAAATCCCCACTTTTCAGAAAAAACAAAAAAAAGCCCATCTATTTTGCATTGCCTCAGAAGTCTCATTACTTATCGTTTTTAGTAGTATGATTTTTAAATGTCTTGTGACAATTGAGGACATTATATTCTTTTAAAGCCCAAAACACTCACTCCATATGTGACCACATCTTAAATAGTACTTGTTATAGATTTAACCACAGATAAATTAATAATGGTAATAATAGAAGCATTATCATAGCATTTTTGAACACTAATCATAGGTCAGGTTGACATTATATGATAATGTCTTTCCTCTGAAAACCTTATGACACAGACAGATTGAAGCAAAAGGCAGCAGTGAAATAGTGGTGGTGAGCACGGTAGGCACAGCAGCAACAACATCACAACTGGTAATTTTTGTGGGCATCCAAAGAGAAAAATTCTAAGGTGCAAAAAGAAGGAAAAGGAAGGGGAGAAAAAGGTTCTAATAGCTAAATAATTTGGATGCATGAATGAACTCAAGTTAAAGAGAGAAAAGGGGAAAGAACATTTCCCTGTTAAATGATTACCATTTGGGCTGGTAGACCAAGCGTTCCATATTCCTCCTTCTATAGGACAGAATAAAATCTTGGGGGTTGATTGCACAGCTGCAATATCATGGCAAAGCCCCTGGAGTCAGAGCTGGGACATCTTGACATCTCTCCCATTTTTAGAGTCTTGGAGGAAGTTTACTCTTTGTGAAAGGCATCTGAATTCTGGGGCTTTTCATGGCTTGTCTCCTGCTGCTATAAAATGAAAAACATGATCTGCTTTTTGCCTCGTGGAGCAGTATCAGAATCTTCAAACCATTCTGGAGTTGCTCCTTACTGGAAAGAGGAGCCATTCCTTGGGAGGTGGCTACTGCATTCTCCACTTGTCTGCATGACTGTTTCGTTTGAATGATATCCCACTGTCTTTCCCCATAAAACAACTTCAACTTGCTGCATAGCCCACTAATTAAATGGGATTCATCATCAATTAACCAGAAACACAAAACTTCTGTGTGGGTACCTATCTTGTCCATCTTGCCTAGGAGTATGTATCTGAGGAAACCTGAGTGTCTCTGTCTCCTTGCCATGAAAATGGGCCAGGTGTTCCCAGTGTGGCCTTTAGACCAGTTGTTCCTCGCTGTTTTCCTTCCACATCCACCCCTTTTCCTTCGCTTTCTGGCACTACAGCAGTGTTGAACAGCAGCCATTGAGGGCTCCAGCCAGATTTTTCTCAGTGAAATACCTTCTGCGGGGTAAAAAAACAGGGAAAAAAGCAACAGCAAATGGATCAGCCTTTCATGTTCCTCCCCAATGCCCTCACCTGCACCCAAGCCCTTCACTTCAGCTGCCACCAAAGCACACCACCTCTGGATGCAGAATTCCAGTCCTGGCTCAAGTACCAGTCTCCAAGCTTCTGGCCCAGCTTTAGGAATGTGTTTTTAATATTCATTGTTCACTTTGTCTGCTACAGATGTGCACAGTGCAATTATTATAATGCTTTGCACATGTGGTGTTATGAAATGTGTGCCTTTCAAGTCAGGCCAGTTATTTTTTTTTCCCTGTAACCCAAATATGTTATTTCTACCTATGTTTCAGTTTGCCACACATTTAAAAAAGAATACAAAAAACTTTATTATAAAGATTAAACTAACAACTGTGTAGCCAAAAAAGAGCAGACCCATTTTATTCATAAAAGAAAAGGTTTTTTTCATTTGCATGCTTGGATTTTTTTTTCTTGTACTTCTGCTCCTCAACACAGACACAGATGCTCACACAAACATCCATCTAAATGAAAAATATATGCACATAAGGACAATTCCTACTGTATGGAAGGAAATCTTTCCTTAGCTGGGAAGCCATGCTCTATCCAAACATTCTCATCTCCATCAAGTGATGTCCTTGTTTTAATCCCCTTCAAGCTTAACCATTTCAGCTTACTGTAGTCAATGGTAAAGCATCATCCCTTCCTCTGAAATCAGTCAGTCGTCAGACAGTTGCTGGGCCTCATCAGTCCTTCTCAGTTTCTCACTTCCATGGGATGCAGCTGAAGTAGATTGTAACTGGATGCCATTTGAGGGCCTTGGTGGCTCTGAAAGAGTATGGGATCCCTTGGGATAACAGTGCCTTCCTGAAAAGGTTAAGTAATCAACAAATCAATGTGGAAACGCATGGAAAGCCTGAATGGAGGACACATATCTTACATCAGAGACAGGCACAGATCCTTTGAAACAGAAGCTAATTGCTGCAGCCCTCATTGCATTTCCATCTATCCAGTCTGTCCAGATCCCTCCTTAGAACCCTCCTATCCTCGAGCAGAACAACTCTCACATCTAATTTGGTGTTGTCTGCAAGGTGGTAGGTTTAGGCTTCTTTCCAAGGTGAAAATGGGCAAAGAGTGGGACACAAGATTTAGATCCGTTCATCCGGGTCTCTTTCCAGCACAGCCTTAACCTGTGTCAGCGATATACACTGTATCTGAGCTGGGTGTAACAGTGCAACAGCAGCGGCTGCTTTCTGAGGCTTTAAAGGCCAACACTGAATTAATAAGGCAACTATACTAATTATCTTTATATGTTTTCATTGATCCATATTGCTTAAAGATACATCACTGCCAGACAAACTAGCAGCAATTTCCAAAACTAATTTCTCAAAACAACAAAAGAGCTTTGAATACATACACACCTCAACAAAAGTGAATGTTACTGAACGTTTGAATAATGAACAGGGCCAAAATCAAGTGGGCTAAACAAGGACAGCTGATCTCTGTCTAGAGACAAAAATGAACTCATTCATAAAGAACATCATATTTAAACTTAGCGAGATGAGGTGCAGGAAAGACGGATGGTACTACACCTTACAAGGGAGACTGCAGTCACAGCAGCAGATAACCCGCATCAAGATGGCTCAGTCTTTATTGCTGACATAAAAAGCACCAGGACACAGACCTGCTGTTATCCCATGGTTATCCATACTGCTAAATATGAGCACAGTATCTGGAAGTTGGGTCACGCCTTTGGCACATTCCAGCAGATCCTCAGTATGGCTCACAAGTGAACATGGGCCAAGGACCAATCCCCACAGTCAGTTTGGATGCAGTCATTGGGGTTTGGAGAGAAGGAGAGTTCAGTGCTATGGGCATGAGCCATGCCCTTTCAATTGGCCAGGGAAAATTTCCTAGTACAGATGTAGCCACCAAAGTCTTTGGCATAGGAGCCAGTGAACTCTGAAGGTCTTTGGTTCCAAAGAGGAGAATCCTGTATATAACTAAAATACATTTATATATCTAAAATAAATTTAATTATATACCAGTTAAACAGCAAGCCATAGTGAACCTCAATTTGTTTGATGTTGTGGTTTTTTTCAGTCAATTGCCTAAAACTTCAGGTCTTTTTCTGAAGCATGTCCAGGCTTCTTTGCTCTGGAAATCTCAGAGGATCAATCTCCCTGAGGAGATTTTCAGTACACCTCCATTCAGACTGGGCAGGCACATCTTTCATGCTGTGTTTTGATATTTCCCCATCTTCTGGCTGAATGCAAGAAGCAGGAAAGCTGCTCAGAACTTAATTTAAAAGGTAAACTGAGCTCTTTTGAATTTAAAAAACCTCAGGATGGATCTTCTTTTATCAGAGCCAGCTTATCCATCCCTAATTCAGAGAGAAACGTAGGGGTTCAGATCAAAACTTTTTGATCTGGCTTCAGATGTTCTCAGAGTTCAGGGGTATTGGATCTCAGGTTTTGGTGGGGGTCCACCCATGATCTCCAGCGCCCATCTCCTACCTGTCTATTCTCTTACAAGTACATTTCTTCTTTCTAGCCTCCCTCCCCCTTCATTGTTCTTCCAAGATTAAAGCTTTTCTATTATTATCATTATAAACATAATTCCTATAAGAGATAAGTAGCTCCCCAGAGTATCTTATTAATCCTAGCTAAGATAACATTTTGAAAGTAGACAGGAAAAGAGATTTATAAAGAGCAAGAGAAGGCAGTTGCAGATCAGCACAGCAGGGGCAGAATTTCCTACCCTGTCTGAGCCTGTTTACAAAGAAGAGTGGGTTAAAAATTGCCCTGCATGTGAAGTCACACACCAGTGTACATGTAACCACCCTGATGAGTCTGAGACTTAATTCTATCTCCCAGTATGTCCAATATTGTAATCTTGCTGTGCATTGGAATGGCCACCACTGTATTTTTTGTCTTGTGTGCAGACCCTTGTACACACAAAGCTATTTGTGGCTTTAATGTCCCCTGATTGAGCATGAGTGTTGCTTGTGGATTCATAAAGGCAAGAAAGGTTTTACCTCAGGAATGGGAAACTCATGGAAGTGCACCAATATGCCAGAATGTGAACTGGGATTTGCTGGGATTTCTCAGTTAGTACCAATATTAATTTCTAAATATATACAGAAAATTCAAACTATATAGTGTTATCCCAACACTCTGAGGTTAAAAAAAACCCAACAGTTGTGATGGGCAAAAGGAATAGACAATATCCACAAAGCCAGCAATTCAGTGGTGATGTATTTAGTCTTAACAGTCTTATAAAGTATTTTTGTTAGTGCAGCTACAGTGATATGACACAGTTCAAATTGCACATCACAATTAAAGTGATGTATACACAAATTTTATAGTACTTAACGCCTTCTCTGGTCTTACCCTCAGCTTTCCACTGACACTTGATGTCCAAAAACTGATGTTGTCCATTTGTGCAGGGCACAGAGAGGATTAACATGAGTCTTAAGTATCCCAAATCCTTTGCTAGGAGGAGTATGATGTTGCCACTGAATGCTTCTTCCTCCCTTTCTGAGATTTTCTAGGCAGCATTTTTATGTTTGCTCACATGTTGTGCACTTTGCTCTTCATCATCAATCCGTGTTGTATCTCCAAGTACTCTCTATTTATGGTGTCTTTTACATACAGGGGACACTTCCAGGTTCTTATGGTTACCCCTGAGACTGATTTACATTACATCCAAGGTTGTATTTGTTTGCTGAACACCAACTAGCCCAAATTTATAGCCCTCAGGTCCTCTGTATCTGCCTTTGTCTGTGCTAACAGGTGTTAAAACTCAGAGTTATTCCAAGCCAAGCAAGAGCAATAACCAAGCAGGTAACACCCCCTCCCGCAATAGGTAATTGCTGTTACAAGCTGAATCAAACCTCCAGGTGGGCCAAGACAAGTCCAGACAAAGCCAAAGAGGTTTATGCTGGTAGCCTAATGCAAAGCCATACCTCTTTTAATCAATGGAAACAGCAGATTTACTGAGACAAAGGCTACAGACAATTCTCTCTGTCTGGCCTCTAGTGTTTTTTCTGACTTCTGACTTCCCAAGACAACCTGGAGAGATAGCTTCGTCCTTTGGAAACCATAAAACATATATAAAATATACTGTCACCTTAATACAGTGGAATTAGAGCACAGTGATAGGAATGAACCAATCATTGTAATTTTTTCAAATGAGAATCTCTGGTTTGGAATGAACCAAAGAAGTTAAATCTGAGGAAATATATTTTTCTGGGAAATGTCATAGAAGACTTAGGAAAACCTTATCTAAAAAGCTTTTAACAATCAAGTGAAGGAAATATTTATTCTCTCCCAGATATGAATGCTGAGAAGCACCAGCATGGTGGAATATCTTAAAGTGATTCATCCTATTGCGTATTTAATTTTTCTTAAAACCAGGAACATAATAATCCACTCAAAATGGGAGGATTACCTTTCAGATACATAAACAGATAAGAAATAATTTCATTATTAAAGTACTGAGAAAATAATATCATTCTCAGAGACTAGATGAACATTGATAAAGCCTACTTATTCCGGACTGAGCTTGTGGGGCAAAATACTCTCTGATATTCACCACAAGCAAAGATTATAGAGAACATAACATATTGAAATCTAAATTAATCCTGCTTATTGACTGATAATATGCCCTGGTCCTGGGGGAATATGCCTAATTTATTACTTTTTAAATTGTTTGGATTCCTTTAGGATGAGCAACTCCCCAATTGATTTTCATTGGCTATGTGGGGAAAGGAGTCATTAAATATGAATAGGGATTATTTTCTTTTGAAAGAGTATTGCAAAAATTTCACATTCAGCCAGTGCTGTTTAGCTTATATGCTTTTTCATACTGTAAGGAAGAGTGATAATTTGGAGCACAGACTCTAAAAATGAAAATGAAAATAAGATGCTTTGTATTGTTTTCTAGCAGCCAGCTATTGTCCTCTGAGTTTTCCTCTGTTTTATGCCACTCTCCTACAGAACACATGCAGTACAGACTGAAAGAGTTGTGCTGGTACAGGAGGAGGGAGGGGATCTATCACAAAATAGGAAAAATGGGGGACAATAGAAAATATTTTACTGTAAAGTCTTAAAGGGCAACTTAGCCAGGGGGTGTTACTTGATATAACCCTTGAGGCTGACCTAGTTTTATTAAGGGTTCTTGGCCCTGACTGTAGATTGGCACCCTACCATGTTTAACATTGTGCTCATAATGTAGTCTTAAGAAAGACACTTTGTTAATTAAAAAAAAAATAAAAAGGCAAAAAACCACTTAATAATAGAATAATAAAAATAATTACAAAAATGCAGTTCCTGACCTAGACAGTCTTTCTGCAAAGGCATTTCTCACCTCTTCTCCTACTGCCTTTTTACATTTCCCTTTGATGGAACCTAGAGGCCCCTACTCAGTCCAACTGTCACAAGGTGTCATTTCTCTACTTTATTTATGTGCTCATCCTATTTCTGTTACACTGGATTCTATCAGGTCTTTAAAGGGGTGAGCATGCAAAACATGCAAATAGTGGGTGCTGTGCATACAAGAGCCATTGGCATTGTCGTTTGCACTTCATTCTTATTTCTTCTCCAATATCAATCATTGATAAAACTGTACTCTCACACCTATATAAGAAATTCCAGTGTCCAGCAGTCTAATTCTCTATGTACCTAATAGGATTATGCTCCTATTACAAAATATCACTTTAGCTTAGCAGTGAGGAGGCATTAGACAACTGTCTTGTATCTCTCTTTTGTCTTCAATAAAACCTTCATGGAAATCCTATGAAATTTGGTAATTTTTTGTATTATCTGCCTAGAGACTGCCTAGGAAGGAACAAAGGCTTCTCACTGGAACTACTGTTCCCTTCTACTGTTTGTAAATACTAACTATTCAAGTCAGCATGAACCCAGGCATGACAAGGGAAAATCCTTTCCTGAATTTGGCCTGATGGATGATGTTTCCCACTCCAAGACAACATTCATTGCCTTTCACAGAATTTTTGCACAATGCACTATGTGTTCCTCCATAGGAACCAACACTGTCTGCAGTAAAAGGGAGAAAACAGATATGCTTTGTCATACAGCCTCTTCTCCTCACACTCTGTCCTCAAGTGGAACAAGACATGAAGTCCAAATTAACATACATGTGACAGATAAACCTTTAGGTAACGACTACGACTGGGTTGGTTGGAGTCTTTTGGAGAGATTTTTGGTTTGCTTTTTTTTGTGTGTGTGTGTGTCATTGGAGTTTTTTGCCTGGGGAGAGGGGATCCCTTACCAGGTTACAACATTAGCTTGTGGCTCCCCTGTCAGAACAGACTGTGCCAGGGATTTGCTGTTTCCCTGACAAATGATGCCCAGCTTAGGGCATATCTCTGGGAGCCCTGTAGGGAGCAACTTGCATCCTGAAGCTGCAACAATTCAGTGTTGTCTTTCATTCCAGCCCAGGGTTCACTTCTATGTCTTTCCAGGATAGAAGACCAGAGGTTTGAAAGTGTTCAGACACACATCATCTAAACTCTAAAACTATACTGATAGGGTGGAAGGATGTTCTACATATCTTTCCTCTGCATCTAGCTCTATGAAGTCTGTCAGTGAAATGAAAAATAATTACATTACATCACTCGCAAGTGAAATTTGAAGAAAGGTGAATGCAGTGGCAAAGGACTGAATCCATCCTGTGCCTCACTGACAGATCCATGGCCTATATAAAATCATAAAATAGTCTGGGCTGGAAGGGAGCCTTAAAGGGCATTTATTCCAACTCCCCAGAAGGAGCAGGGTCATCTTCAACCAGATCAGGTCACTCAGAGCCCCATCCAGCCCAGCCTTGAATATTCCCAGGGATTCAGCATCTCCCACCTCCCTTGGAATAGTCAAAGATGCAGACACTATGGAAGGAGCAGAAAAATGGACCAGGCATAAAGGGGTCCTTCTCTAAATGTGCCCTTCCAGCTTCCCACAACATACAGTTCAGGGAATTTCTGAGCCAGATCTAATAGCTACAGGTTTCTGATGATGAACATTTTCCTTGTGTTAATTTGACTCCATGCTTTCCTGAACACAATGCCATGGTACTCTGCAGTAACAAGTTCAATGAGTTAATTATACATCTTGTACAATGATCAGGGCATGAAAGTTTTTGGAATTAAAGACCACGATTACAGTAAAGGTAAAGAAAGATGCATTTTTTACTTGAAAATGTGTCATAATATATATTAATGTAATTAATTACATTTTATTCACACAGGCTGGTCTTTGTCACCTAATAGAAACAATAACACAATTTAATGTTATACAGACAGTAAAATTTTCAAATGTCTCAAAAAGACTTGTGATTTCATATTTTATTTTGCAAAACTGCATAAAGCTCATTTTCTCTCTTTCACAAAATGCAATTTCATTTGAAGCATGACAGATTGGTAGATCTTCATACCAAATAGTCAGCAAAAGTTTTTGTTAAACTTTCTGCAAGATGAGAAAACACAAATTAGGTTTGTAACTGTTCATCAGATAGATTCTGAATCTGTAAAATACAAAATAGCTATTTGAAATTCTGCCTTTATATCTCCTGCATAGAGTGCTTTTGTCTTTGACCTATTTAAAATAAAAATTTCCCATATAAGCTGTAAAACATAAAAGCTGCTGTTGACTGTCCTCAGACTTCACATAAATTCTAGCCACACTGTATTAGAGACTTAGTGCTATGATGTTTAGGCATCATAACATGATTATAATACAAGCTGTTGAGGTTTGGGGTCAAGGTTCCCCAAAGTTCTTGTTTTGTCAAATGATCTTTGCAGCATTTACATATCATAAGCATGTTTAGAATTAAATGCTTCAATTAAATCAACAACTTGGTTTTGCCCTCTGGGGTGATAAACAACCAAAATGAGATGTGTTTTTTTCTCTGTCCGCAGCAAGAGGGTTAGAAAGAGAGAGGGAGCAACAATAAAGAAAGTTTGTTCTGATAAAAGCCATAGTTTCAGTTTTACTCTAAGTTTTATTCTGATTGGCAGCTTTGTGGTCTGTCTTACCAATTACTGGAAGCACTGCCAACAAAACAGGGCAAGTTTTGCACAAGAACTTTTCCCACCCTCATTTCTACCATTCTGGTTCAGTGAACCTCATTCTTATTTTCCTTGCTCAGTTGTGTCATGGAGCTGTGTTTTTACCATCCTCAAGACAATTCCAAGATTTTCTCAGAGATTAAAGGAATCAGAAGCTTATCGTTTATTGGAGACCTACACTCCAGAGTGCAGCAGACAGGAGGATAACTCCAGCAGAAGAAATATATTCTGCTTCCTGAGCAGCCTCACTGGTCCACCTACTGTCCTCACTGATTCCTATAGTGCAAAGATACTTCTATTAAATGTAATGATATTAAATGGACCTGATGCGATTTAACACATTTATGAGACTCTTTCATGTCTCACTGTAGGAGGTGGATATTTAAACCCTAGTCCTCACTGAACCTGAAAGCATTAATAATCCCCTTCTCTTTGGCCCATATGCAGGCTCATTACAGTTGCTCTTTATAGTTATCTATTTTCTCTTAGGCCCTTATGCAGAGAAGAATCTCTATAGAGGAAAAAGCTTAAGCACTTGATTAACTTTAAATACATTGAAGTCAGTGCTCAAAGTTAAGCAGGTGCTTAATATTTTCTTGAATCAGGGCCTCCCAGCCTAGGGTTTCTGTCTCTACTGGTTTAAAAAATAATGGTCTAGAATTTGCTTCTCCACTCAACTTCATTGATGCAAATCTGGGGAATCCATTTAGATTAGAGAGCTTTGTTCATCGTTGCCTTGTATTTTATACAGTCATCTAGAAAAATGGGTGTCAAACATCACTGCTGGGGAATAGTAGACTTTAAATAAACTTTGCATTCACGTTTGCCACAGTTATAGAAGACATGGTTGAACATCAGCAGGAACACCAGAGGAAGCTGCAACTCGGAGGTGATGGTGGAACACCAGCATAAAATAAGAGAGCAGGATGAGGCTGAAGTGACTCCTCATGACTTGACTGAGTGAACTGCCTCCAGACCAATGAGTTGGATAGAAAGGGACTGAGCAGGGGCAGAGAGATATATAGGCAGTGATGAAGACCACCTTCCCTACCCTCTTTCTCTCTAGTTCCTCAAGAATGAGGAGGGCCTTTGTGCTTCAAGGGAGCAATACCTAAAATCCTGCCTACATCCAGCTCCTTTCCCCAGGTATGCAATGGATAATACCCTTGCAGAACTCATTTCAACAGCTTCTTAAATCTGCTTTCATGAGGGACAATAAATATCCTTTTATATCCTAACTTGTTTGGATATTCCCAGTTTCTGGGGGGAAAAAAAAAAGATCAAGTGCTGTGCTTCTTTGCTCATGAATCATGTCAGCCTGGTCTCCATAACATTCTGGGACACAAGGTCAGTCAGGAGTCATCCCTTTTCCCTTTCTTAAGACACTATTTCCTAAGAATCTGAATTCCAGCAACAGCCAATCTATTATTCATCTACACCCACTGGTAACCTGCGGAATTGTCTGAGGGTGTAGATCAAGCCTACATCCATGAAATGGTGTCTGACTTTGCCTTTGCTGGGCAAGACCTGAAGCCCTAGACCTGAATCATGTCCCTGCTGCCAGAGATGTTTGCTTGGTCCATGACTGCAGATGTGTACTCCAGAGTTTCAGCTGCCCCTTCACCTTTAGCCTTCATTGCTGATGTTTAATGTATGAGGTGAAAAGGATTTCAGGCACACTTAATGAACTTTGAGGGTAATTATATAGTAGCAAGGGCAAATGCACAGTCTCATTTTTTCATCTTCAAGAGTGTCTCTGGAGTTTGGGACATGCCAGAAGAATATTCACCAAGAGACATTAGCCTGCAGAATGGACAGACTGAAGCCATGGGGCCAGCCCTTCCACCACCATCAAACAGCTCTATTTCACAGTGTCAGCCAAGCATCCCAGTTAGAAGATGTCATCACCTGTCACTGATAAAATGGGATTTAAGAGCATTGATTTGCAGGCTAAATAAAAGGACAATGACAGCAGATGGGAGGAAGGTTGTGGGGATTATCCTAAAACCTGGATTATTCTCAGGACCAGCCAGGTACAGCATAAGTACTACCTATGGAGTCTCAGGTTCAGTGTAGATGTAGTTCCTGGGAGCAGGGAATCTGCCATACAAATTGCAGAGCTAACATTATCACAGCCTATGCACAGCACATGTGTCTCTTACAGCTAGAAATAGTTAACAGACACAGAATGAGCACATGCAGAGCTGGTAGATATGCCCAATTGAATGAATCAGTTTATATATTCAGTTTATATATTTAATCCTTCTTAAACAGGTTTATCCTCCAAAGAGTTTCTCATTTCTTCTTCTTTTCCATGATTTAGCAGCCAGCAATCTTACAGCCCTACTGTGCTTAGAAGGGGGTTCCAATTTTTTTATTTCTAACAAGGTTTCCAGCAGATTTTGAATGTCATACAAGTATTCTATTTGCACATTAACTTCCTTCAGACTGAACACATCCAGAGCTAAATTATTATCCTTGAGATCCATAAAGGCAAAAGCGCCATCACTCCCTGCTCAGTGATGGCAGCATCAGTCCTGGGCAAGATATAACAGCCACTTTTCTTCTGAACATCTACATTTCAGAAACATTTAAATATTTATTCTTTTATTTCCTGACAAGGAGACTCACCAACTGCTGTCATTTTATAGAAGACCCAGAGCCACATGTACAGGAACAATCCAAAAGTTCAAATGTGCATGGTTTAGGCAGCTCAAGTTAAAGCAGTTGAGCTTGGACTCTCAAGTCTATAGATTTGAAAACCTATGAGCCTGGAAGAAAAAAGCTTAACTAAGAATGGCTGTGAAATTTGAACATTCTACCAGGTAACAAGATTAGTTGTTGAGCACTTTGGGACAAAGAACTGAAAAGGAACAATACTCCAACTGTAAGAAAAATGAGGAGTAATTCATTAGTAATTCACAATAACTCCTGGAGGACAGGGACCTGCTGCAATCCTGATCAATAAATGGAATACTTATCCTTTGACCATGCTTCATGTGAAACCAATTTTAATGTGAAATTCTTTATCTGGTAACATTTTATATGCGAGCTGATTCAATTTTCTGCACAGACATGCAGCAAGCCACTGAAGAAGCAGCAAATGCTAACAAAGATTATTTCAATCTGCAGCTGGAAGTAAGGGTATCATCTGTCCCACTGCATGATGAGCTCATCATCCTGAGGGAAATGAACACCATACAACACTGCCTTGTAAAGGCTTTGGATGGCACTTTCATCCAAAAACAACAAACAAAAATTTGGCATGGTTTCTGTCCTACAGAACATCATCATCAATCATTTAGATCAAACATCAATATAACCATTAGATAATTGCATATCCAATGACATACATTCATGAAAAGATACAGGCCATATGCTGATTGGAAATTATTATATAGTAAAATCTGATACTTATTTATACTAACCTTTGCCATTTTCTTGCAAAAACCACAATTATCCTTCCAACACAGAGATATGTTTGGTGTGATATTTGTCCATGAGAATTCAGTATATTTCATTAAATAATCTTGTAATAATATTAAACACATTTGATATACTTGGCAATATGTAGGATGATATAAATCAACCATGTCAATCATCAGCATAAATTCTGAGGCACCACAGGGATCATCCTGGTTCAACTGACATCCTCAGCCATCTGATGATACACACCAAATCCCATAATACAACCCCACAGTGATACTTATTGCAAACCTCCAACAAAGGAGGTTTGGACAAAAAAAACCCTAAAACCAAAACACAACAAAATCAAACTAAAAGCACTGTACTTGAGAACTGAATTTAAAAAATTTTCAAAAATGGAAAAAAATCCAACAATCCAAACCAGAAGAAAGAGTGAGAACTTAACTGAAAAGTCATCTAGGTATTAAAAAAAAATTAGAAAGCACTGTAGTGACAATTATACCAAAAAAGGTAACAGCTGGAAAGAAAGTAATTCTCATAAGACAAAAAGAAAATAGGGTACAAGAATATTTCCATCTCCCATGAATCAAAATGATGCTCAGATCTGGGTTTGTTATCAGCAGCTGCAGCAGACAATCCTGTGGCACAGGAGATGTATATCATCAAGAAGACATTTGATGAACCAAGAAGCAAGTATGAAGCAGCTGTTCTTCAACACACAGCCATGTAATTCCTGAGCTTCTCACCATCACCATCATATCCATCCATCCATCTCTCCATTTCATCCATCCATCCATGACTCAACTTGGATTTCTTCTCATAAGTACTACTGACCTGCTTACAGAACACTTACAGGATTTAAAACTTCACCACTCTTGTGTAGAATTTTCCATTTTACTCATTCAGACCTCCAACTTAATGAAATTTGGGTAACTGATGTGTCAGGCTGTATAGTTGAACTACTTGGCCTCTCCGTAAAGATGAAAAAATGATAAATTTCACTGAAGACATGTAGGTAAAGATACTGTTAGATTATATTAGATTAGGTGCTTCCCTCTTTCCACTGACTGTATCAAAATGAAGGAACCTCCAGATACTAATCCAGGGCCATTAATTGAGAATTTTACTTCATATAGGAAACAAAAAAGATTTAATACTTCTGTCTGCTCCATTTACCCCTAGTGAAATAGAGTCTCAGTAGACTTCCTCACCATGCCTGAAGAGGAAAAATACTTTGCTAGGGTCTTTCACCTACTATTTGGCACACAGCAAATGAGCTCTTAGCCTCATTGAGTCAATATTTCTTTGTCCCAAAAGATTTATGTAGCTGCCAGGCCATGGGAATTTGTAATAATCCACATTGCCTGCTAAAGCAGAGCCACTGGCAGTCAGGATGGCCATAGACAGGACCAGAAGAAGGAGCACTACCATGTACCCTGACTGATGCTGCTGAGACTCCAGCACAGCAAAGAATTTAATCCCTTTTCATGGAATAGCTTTCATTTCTGTAACCAAAGACTACTGCAAGAAATTCATAATAGAAGTACTATATATGGAGTATCTCTACATACTATGTGAAGTATAATAGTTCTTCCTTTTCAGACTACACCAGAAATTAATCCAAATTACAGAATTTCCCTGATCTTTCCAGGGAAGCCCATGATTTCATCTTTAATACTGTCCTAACATGATCTCTCTACCTTGATATGGTGGATAGTGTCACCCTTCTCATTAAAGCACAAAAAAAATCTAAGGACAGCTGCTCTATAACAAGATTCAGAGGTGCGGCAAATGGGAAAGTGAAGTCAAATTCCTTTTGTTTTGATATAAAAGGAAAACTTAATTGAGAAAGAGGAAACTCTTTAATATAAGTATTTTTTTCTAAAGGAAGAAAACACTTCAAGAAAAATGACCCTCCTATATCAGGTATTTCAATTTATATTCTATACCTGTTATAAGACCAACAAAAATGAAGGAAATCAGTTGATTTTCACCTGTTCCAGGGAAATCTGAATAATTTAATGAGAACTGTTGTCCATGAGCACACACTCACTATAAAGAGTACAGAATGAACTTATCTAAACTTTTTATCTGTCAAATCTCTGGTGTCCAGGAATTTAGATTCTTCCAGAGTTAACTCTGAAAGTTGTTCTGAAAATGTAATTTATAAATTTTTGCCCACTCTTGCTGTGAAAAAATCAGAAGTTACATCTGTAACACTTCTAGGCATTGAAAAGGTGACTCACCTCTTTTGGTTTCAGTAGCCATGTTTTGAAGGAAAATGGAACTGCATACTTGGCAATGGTAAGGAATGCAACAGGGTATTTTTAAATGAGGGCTTGAGTTGCTTTAGTGTTAAAAATTTTGTAATAAGTCCTTGCAGTTAGATATTGTATTCAGATAAGATTTTGGCTTTATTCTTCTTGTATTTTTGTGTTTGTAGAGGTGAAGGAGTCCAAAAAAGTAATGAGGACACAGTTTAAAGTCACAAATTAATACTACTCTTTGCCACTTGTGTAAAACAAGCTCCTCAGTAGAAGCAGACTCTGAGCTGTTTCAGCACGATGCTGCTCTCCATCCCATGTGAAAGGTCTGTGTCTGACACCAGACAAGGTCACAGGGTTAGAGAAAGCACTGCCTGCAATGGCCACAAAGCATTCAGCCACTAAGGATGAAGAGCAGTTCCCTGCCCAGATTTATAACCTCCCCTGCTGTTTCAACAGCTGAACACTGCCATATGCTTCAAAGGAAAATGGTCCCCCACATTTCGGGCTGAAGGGGGAAAAAGTGATGCAATGGAAAACAAAGCAGCAAGAAAAAGCCTGGTGCTGAGCACAAGAAAATGTTTTCAGAAAGCAAACAAAGGTTAGCTACACGTTGATACAGCACAGAGTTGGGTGAATTAATGAGATGTCGACAGTGGTTTAGCCCTGTAGACAAGGCGAAATTCTAGCGGGAGCAGCACACTTTATGTTCATCATTGATAGCTTGGTTAGAAAGCATCCTTAAGCAAGTATAGCACTGAGAATGTGTGATACTATACACAGCTAATGATACAGAATATTTATGTGTTTGATTGCTTGTTTATTGGTCTTTGGTAGTTTGTGACATAGGACAGCAGCTGGGAGGCAAATCAACTATAGAGGCCTGCATCACAGTCACTGAGCAGACAACAGTTCAGAAAAATAGGATTCCAGTTCTCCCTATGGTTTTGGTGAACATGGGAAATTCTCTTCCCCAGTGTCTGACTGCACTTTTATGCATACTCTCGGTTTCTAAAGAGATCCCTGTGCTTTTGCTAAAGATTCAGCTCATGCCATCCATCACTGAGGTGGAGTAACAGCCCCAGACTAGGAGCTCTGTGCTACAGGAATAAGGAAATGGTTCTGGCTTGGTCATCATTTTCCTTCCTGGCAGCTGATACACTGTGGAAATTTCCATATTGTGGAAATGCTGCCTAAGAAAGGCAAAAGACACTGGTATGAATAAGAAGTACTGAAATGTACCATTTTCAATCCTATTTTATAGGAGCCAGGGAAATAATTCGTGCTCCCCTTTTATTTCCTCTCTGTCTTCAGTAGTATTCAACTACTTAGAAGCAGAGGAATCATTTATATTTAGCACAGCTTCTATTCTAAAGCTCACAGATTAGTAAAGTTAACATAGATCACTCCATACTGCTGTCTGCACAGCTGGATATGTCAGATAGAATAGGGTTTATCTTTTCTAAGATGAGCTTAAATCCATAGTGTCTTTCTTATTTACACCAACCACAGCACAACACTGTTCCTGTAAAGAAGGTCAGTTTTAGTGTGGCCATGTTCTTAGTGCAACCCTACAGGTGCACAAATTTCAATAAATTGCTTCAGTATACCCTCAGATCTGAGTGTCCACCTTCAAGCCACAGGATTTGTTTGATTATAAGTAAAAATTCATTTACATTTGAATCATGACACCTACAGGTAATGACTCATTAATAGCACCTTATGCTCCTCTGATCAAAAGGAATGCCCCCTTCCATTACAAAAATATCTGTTTACCAGGGCCCTAGATGTGTGGAATTAGGAACATGGGCTTTGCTTACACAGAGAGATAGAGTCACATCCAGAGACTTTTTAAAGGTTTGTTCTTTGCAAAAAAAAAATTTAAATCTAGGAAAGTCACTCTCACTGTATTGAGGGTGCCACTCAATATTTCTCCCTAGATCAAGGTGAGATGGAATGGATGCTGAAGGAGAAAATGTTGCTGTGCTTTACAGAGCACCATGCAGTTACGAAGGGTGGGATTTAGATCACAGCTTAGGACAAAAATTTTCAGGTCCATGCAGGTAGCCATCCACACGCCATCTAGAGAACAGGCTCTCACTGTGCTCTAGGGAGATTTGGTCAGGACAGTCAACAGCCTCTCAGGAGTGGCTCAGCTGATGAACCACTGTGGCAGAAATCTGTACCAAAATCTATGTACCTGGTACCAAGTGGGATGCTCAGAGTAACCCAGGACACCTGTGTGGGGGTAGCAGACATTACACTCCACATCATGCTGCTGCATTTGAGGTTGTCACCCATCATCTTTCTTTTGGAGGACCTTTTACAAAACTAAACACCTCTCAGTAAGTAACTTCCTCATTTTGGGTGCTGTCTATTTTAGATTGGACTGAATCATCCTTTAGGCTGCACTGACTGTTTTGGGTTGATCTCTATCAGCTCTCATGAGAGTTTAGTGCACATATCGAATATCATCTGCAGACATCAAATGTCAATGCTAGAGTTAGCAAGCTGAATCCTGTCCTAAGGCACTGTGTGCTGCAGACATGACATAACTGTGTACTCCTAATTTTCCATTATTCGTGGGCAGATTTCCTGGTTCACAAAATTCACCTGCTTTACAGGTGAGGATGTACCCAAGCAGCCTCCACTTGGAGACAGCTCTGGTCCATCAGAGTGTATTACTTTGCTTTCAAACCCATAGGAGGTCAGACTACTGCTCTGGAACCTGATCTACATGCTTGTTCACTGCTGTACCCCAGGAATAAAGACTCTACAGACCCCTAGGAGATGGATAACATAGTTCAGAGCCAGAAAAGCTGGGTCTTATCTCAGGGTGGCTATTGAAGAGAAACAGGACCCTACATGTACCACCATGGTCAGGTATTGGTTGCACTGACTCACCACTCCCTTAACATTGTTATTACGCAATGATATTCCATTTAGACATTATGCAAGTCATTACACCCTAAAAAGTTATTTCAAATTGGAATTCTCTTCCTAGCTCATGCAAAAGGCCTGTTTACTTAGACTGGCTTGACCTTTAATTCCACAGCTTCCTCTGCTTTCTTCTGTGGTCTTCACATAAGTCCTCCCAACCCTTCTATTACTATATGCATCTCTTGTCTGTTTTGATGAATTTTATTTAAGCCTTTTAGTTCTGAGGTTCCCAAAACAGGGGGCACAAACATCCAAGAGGACTGTGTCTACACTGTATGAATCAGGCCATTAATGCTGATTCCTGGCTCTATTTTGGTAGAATTTTTTTAACTTAAGTTGATTTGACATAGATTTTTACCTCAGTGATTGTCCATGAGTATTTCAAAATTAGTTTCCTGCAGGGAATATTTTTAATTAGCTAAGTCTTTCAATTTAAAAGTTAATCTTACAAAGCTAATCTTGAACACCAAAGTTCCTTAGGACAAAAGAAAAATAAGTGCTAGAGACATAGAATCATGGAATCATTTTGATTGGATCCTATCCAGCCCCATAGTCTTTTGTCCGTCTAAATGGTGTAGCAAGTCATTGACCATTTACCCTTGGATTGTGGGGCTTTCATTCTGCCTCCTGTCCCTGTCTTCCAGCTCAGGGGACTGGGTACCCAGGGAACAACTGTGCTTATCATTAATGACTCAGGCAAAGAAGGCATTGTCAATAAAGGATGGGGATTCTCCTTCTCTTCTTTTGTTGCTGATATATTGCTAGAAACATTTTTATTGACTTTTATAGCAATAGCCAATTAAGTCCTAACTGGGCTTTGGCCCCTCTAATTTTCTCCCTGCATAACCTCACTACATCCTTGTAGTCCTTCTGAGTTTTCTGCTCCTTCTTCCAGAGGCCACAGACTCTCCTTTTTTTCTTGACTTCCAGCCAAACTCTGTGTCCAGTAAGGCTGCTCTTCTTTCCTGCCAGCTTGTCTCTAGGCACATGGGGACAAGCTGCTCCTGTGCCTTTAGGATTTCTTCCTTGAAAAATGTCCAGCCTTCCTGGACTCCTTTGCCTTTCAGGACTGTCTCCCAAGGGATTCTGTCAACCAGGCTCCTGCACAGCCCAAGGTCTGCCCTCCAGGAGTCTAAGGCAGCAGTTCTCTGACCCTCTGCTCACTTCTCCAAGAATCAAAATTTCTATCATTTCATGATCATGTCCCAAATGGCCTCCAAACATCACATAACCCACCAGTTCTTCTCTGTTCACAAAAAAAAAAGGTTGAGAAGAGCAGCATTTCACAGCAGAGCTTGGTGGCAGTCTGTGTATCCTAAGGATGTATAAGGTTTTTAATAGTTAATTTAGAAACTGGCCTTCTTTTAACTTAAGTCTAAAGTATTTGCACAGTCAGGGTGGACACAGTAGATAGGTGGATAAGTAGATATTTTTAAAGTGGAAGAAATAAAATTTCTTGCAGTGACCTTTTGAAGCATTTCATGTTCAGATTTGATTCATAATCAGGAATAATCACGAATTATTCTCATATTCTTTATCTCATTATTTAAAGGAAAACATATCAAATGTCAAGTAATTGCATCTGTACCAGAAGGTAATTTTATATTCCTTGTTATGTGAGACAGAATAATAATTTCTCTGTTCTTTCCAAATGAAATTTGGTGATAGAGCATTAGTCAATTAATAAGTCAATATATGACCATATTCACTAACAGTTTAAGAGGAACTTCTGGCAGTCCTTACACAAACAATACCCTCTACCTGGAACAAGGTAAAAAGCAAAGTTACTGTGCTTGTGAACCATTAATTTGAAAAAGTCTCTGGGTGTCTCAAAGTAAACTCGAGCAAGTCCAATAGAGTATGATCAGCAGAGATGGGTAACTGAGAGGGGACAGAAAATGGAGCTTCCAGCACAATGGAAATAAATTGTTAGCCACCTACTGAGGCCTGTGAAGCTGGCAAGAGCTAGGAGAGATCAAAAACACACAATGAAGTGAGATCCTTCTGTGCTTGAATTTATAAAGTGATGCTTACTGAAAGAACATTTTATGGTTTTAAGAAAAGAGGCAAAATGTTTCAGAGATACTGTATTTTAACATATCTCTGAGAGCCTTACCGAAAACATGAAATCAAATTGGTTAGTGAAGCAGGATTGAGGAGTGCAGGTGAAGTGTCTGAATGCTGAATAATGTCTGCAAGTGACATTACAGCTCAGTATTTTTTGGGACAATGACCCAAGAACTGCAGTATCAATAAACACAGTTAGCAGTGAAGCAGGGGGATGAGGACAAAACAGAATTTCAGAGATTTAAACGTGGGCAGAAAACAATAAATTATTAAACAGAAATTATTTCTAAAAGAATGAAGCCCTGAAAGGTCATTTTAACTGATAATCTCCCCAGTACAGAGACCTCCTTTCCTTAGGTGGTTATATGAAGTGGAGAAAAATGCAGTCTTAATCCTGAACAGAAGTTAACCATGGCAGTAAAAATACTATTAATGGCAGCAACCTTGATTCAGGAGGAGAGATAAAGTTGAAGGATAATGAAAATGCCAGACTGGTCATGTCATGAGTAGCAAATCCATAAATGTGTGATCTGAATAGTGTTCATCTGAAGGGAGAAACTGGGGCAAACTTGAGCAAACTTAATTAGGGAGCAATTAAACCCTACCTATAGGATAAATAGATAAAAATGTTGTAATAAAAAAACCTCGCTGCTTTACATTTCCTCTTTCAGAAGAAATATGACAATATATTATATCAATTTAAATGCTTTTATTTCACTGGCTGTCAAAAAGTGCTCGAGCAGCCAGGTGAAAATTACCACCAGGTGAAAGACAGGGGAGCTGGCAGAGAGCTGCCCAGGCCCTGGGGCGCATTGCCAGGGGAGGCAGGAGGGAGAGGTGTGCAGGAGAGGTTTCACAGCCTCCCCTTTGCTGTGAGCCATTCAGGAGGGTGCAGGTTGGAGCAAGTCCTGCTCACTGCCTCGCACACCTCAGGTCCTGCACTGCGGGAATCTCAGTCAGGCAAGACAGCATGAGCCAGGGGCTGAGTGCCAGGGCACACTGCTCATGATAGAACCATCTACTTTATGATTTTGGAATTATTTTAAAGACAGCTGGCAAAGGAATGCTCCTAAATCCTCATCGTGTTAATTGGTTTTTTAACAGGGCAATCCCCATTATTTATAAAATGTGGTTTCCCTAACAGCCCACTGAATAATCTGTAAAAAAAAAAACCACATCCCTCTCATGCTTGAGATTCATGCATCAAAGCAAAAGGTGAGGTTTGATGAAGTCAACATGCACAGCATAATGAGTACAGCCCTGCATCAGCAAGGTTTCCTGCAGGAGATAACTATGGCCAGAAAACCATTGTAGCAGTTGCCGTTCATAAGAGGGAGGAAGAATGATTCACAAACAAGTCCTGTAGGTTGCCTACAGGAGCACCACAGGGAGGAGTCCTGTTACTCATTATGCTGTGTGTCAGCTCCAATGAGGCCAGAAGCACAGCAGAACAATGGTGGTGACATCTTGGGTGGCCAAAAGTTTCTTACATTGTTTTCACATTCACTGTGTGACGCAACCACCCGCAACAATTGGGCACTTGAAATGTTCTCAGAAACGAAAGGAAGCTTTTGGGGCCGCCTGTAAGAGGCTTACTCCCCATATAAATGATGTGACTTGCACCACAATTACACATAAATGCACAAATACATCTTCACCAGCACAGAGAGAGAGTATCTGTGTATACATCTTCACAGAACACAGGAGAGAGTATCTGTTTTCAGCACTTTCCCAGCTCATCGCCCAGAAGAGCAGTGGGAAGAATACACAGGCTTATACCATGGTTGTCTCCTGTCCCTTTTATTTGTATTTAATTTTGCAGGGACAAGGTTCATTTTGCAGACAGTCCCAAGAAGGAAAATTCTCTTATTCCGCCTTTTGTTATTGTAAATGCATGTGGAGCATGTTGTATGGTTTTTCAGGCTGTATGGAATGAAGCAAAAAGGAGTTTTCAATCTTTTAATGCTCCGTGCTTGGGGAAGAGGCATAAGAAAATGGTCCATGGAGATCCTATATTATTATTATTTGAGAGATTTTTATTTTTCAGGCCTGGTCAGGTTTTATGACTGGCACATTTCCGAGAAGGCACCTCTGAAGCATGAGCTTTATAATGATTTCTCCTTGCGCTATTTATCTCACTCTCCCAGTTGCAATGCATTTATCCTCACACGGACAGAAGCATGACAGGAAAGGAGAGGACACATCAAAGAGATTTTGCCAAACAGAGGAATATGGATTTCCCACTCCCCTCCCTGAAGGATATTTTCAAGAAGATGCAAGGTTTTCCAATGCACAAATATATTAGCAGTGCAAAGCAAACAGGAAAGGCTGTAACATTTGCTGAGCTTCTACTGAACTGGCTTGGACTGTGTGTAGAGGGGGAGAAGGATCTGGGGCCTGGCAGTTTGCCCTGAAATTCACGGAGGTTACAGGGTCCCCTGTGCTTCCCCAGTAACTTTTCTTCCACCTACTGCAACCCAGAAAATAATGTGCTCTCCATCCAAAATGGAAAACACAAAACAGTCAATTCCCATCTGATTTTTGCAGTATCTAGACTTGCTGGATGACTTGTTCCCTCCATTTCCTTCCAGCTATGTAGCACAGCAGTTACTTTCAGCATCTCTCTGCTGGAACATTGGCAGAATAAATAATAGACATATTTCTCAGCAATCCCAACTCCTTTCTTTAAATACTCACGCCACAGATTTTTCAACACAACATTTGTGGAGGTGACACTGTTATTTATATAAGAACATATTAATTCTGAGATGGGATATGGGACTTTAAAAAAGTTATTACACAATGTGGTGGCAGGGAAAGACAGCTGAACACAGTCTACTAAACAGTAAAATGTTGGAACTTACAAGCTTTTTTCCAAGTCAGAAAAAAGCCAGATTTTTACACTTTAATATAATGTCCATTAAAAAAGGCCTATTTTGCAGCCAGGGCATTTAACTAGGGCTTGGTAGATTTGGGATTCATGCCTGGCTCTGTCTAAATCTGCAAGCCATTTGACTCCTCTGTGCCTCAGTTTCTCTTTCTGTGCAGCAGTACTGAGGCTGCACAGAGAAATTGTCAGGATGCAGTCACTGTAATGTGGGGGGCGCACATAATTATTTAATTTACAGTAATTTCTGACAACTAGAAGTAAGAAGTGGGATTGAACATAAGACTTACTATATATGCATAGAAGAGTATTCAGCATGTTAATTACTCAGAAGAAAAAAAAATAAAGCAGTACTCACTGCTTCCCTGGTAAAAATATGTCACAGTAGAGATTTCTTCAGAATTTTAAATAAGACAAGGATAAACAGGAAAATCTTAGTCATTGTTGTGATGAAATAGCTTCACTCTATGAACTAACATCTAACCTCATTTTAAAAAGTCAAGGACAGAGACAAAATGGAATTGTGTATGATGGTCAAACATGACCACAGTGTGAGAGTGGTCACAGAAGCAATGCCTGGCTGTCTGGCCAGCAGGGCCAGGCAAGCTCAGCAGAACAATAAAGTAACAGAAATTGGAGCTACACTCATCTGTAGACTAAGCTAAACATGAACTGGGACTTCAGGTCTCTTAGTTTTGCTGTGATGCCAAGCTCTGGGCTCCAAAACCATAAAAGATGCAGATTTGGCTGACAGTGGGTGCCCCAGGTGGGAGTGGGGATGGCTCAGCCCAGCTCCTGCTGGGCCTCGCAGTGAACACAAGCTGAGGAAGGAACCAGCTCTCAGGCCCTCCAGATGAGGCAACTCCATCACCCACCCTCCAGCCTGCTAACCCAAACCTAATCCCTGAGAAAAGGTATGGCCTGTCCCCCTCCCTGCACCCTCCAGGGAGGCATGCCCTGGTGTGGACATGCACTGAGGGATACTTTCTAATCTATTCATCAAGGAAAGGCAAAAGGTTTCCTTTCACCCTCGTTGGTCCTGGCTGCTGATGCACTCTGGTGCTCTGGTTCTAGTCAGGCACATTCTCAGGCTCTGCCCTCAGGGCTGCTTGGCAGCAACACTGAGAGAAGGCAGTGCAGCAGGGCATCTGTGATTTGGGGTCATCACTTCCCCAGGGCCACTGAGGCTACAGCTCTCCTGGTACCTTCAGTAGATCTATATGCAGATTCTTCAGAGGAAAATATGTGGGAATCTGTTCAAGGGAAATGCTGAACAAAAGTAGCCCAATTAGGAGAAATCTCTTTGCCAAGCCAATCCAAAACCAGAGCAGAAAGATTTTGCAACCACTCAGGATATGCTGGTTTCTCTGCTCCATCAGTCCTCTTTATTTGGGTCAGCTACATCCCAACACAATGGTAAGCTCTCCTAAAATTTCTATTGATATATTCAACACACAGCTCATATATGCTTTTCTTTTTTTTTTTTTTTTTTTTTTAATGTAGTCCACAGTGTTCTGGACTACATTAAAATAACTTTGTCCTCACTGGGGACATCTCTGGTTACTCCCTTCTAGTTTAGTTCCTCATTTGTGTCCAGACAGGAAAGGGGTTTAAACCAGAAACCTGAATCTTCAGGGAGAATGCAGACCGGGGACTTGAACTGCCCTCTTGACTAAATGATCCTGCAACCTCAGACCTCTCTCCAGAGGAGACATGGGGATCACCATAGTCATGGTTTACTGTCAGCTACCTGTCCTGGTGTTCCTCTTTGCCTCAACACCATGGTCCTGAACTTACAGCTTAGCTGAAACAAGCAAAAGAGAAATCATGCTAGTTTTCCCTGTGTCCATGCTAACCAGGATTTCAAATACCTTTGTTTCTGCAAGGGATTTAAGCCATTCCTCCAGATCCCTCTTGAAGTGCAGTGTGTTAAATTTCAAAGGCACATTAGGTTTTCTTCCTGTCTCTGGTGTCCAAACAGGATGACTCTGCATAAAAGGATGTCCACAAATGAGAAAATAGGACCAGGTCCACTGATACCATTAGCTTATGCATGAGAGAGCTGAGCAGGCAGTTTATCTGCTGTTCCCTTGTATTTAGGCCAACTCTAACTTTTGGCACTTGTCCCAGCATAGATGAAAACATTTTGGGTATTAACAAGGTATAACTGGAGTTGAAAGCATGAGAACTGCAAGAGACACCCTATATTCCCTGGATGTTTTTCCATCTCAGCTGGAACAAGCAGATCTAAGTCTCATCCCTTTACTCCACTAAAGTGGTTCAAATCAGAATGGAGAAGGAAAAAAAAAGGCAAAACAAAACAAAAATAAAACCATAAAGCCATATTTAAAACCATAGCCTGTAGATAAACAGTTATTAGGAAAACAAAGCACTTGAAGGTAGTGTTTAACTTTGAAGGTGGTCAGTTCTCTGAAAGATCCAGATGTTTCTTGGAACTTGCTCAGAAATAGGTACCAGTGGTTTTGAGCCTCCTGGCAAACCAGTATAACCATTACAGACTCCATCAACTGGGCTGCAGCTCTTCCATCTGCACTGCCAGGAGCAGAGCCATTCATTCACCCAGCCCCAGCTGTCAGATCTTCAGCAGCAGGAGCCCCTCTCTGGAGCTCCTGTGAACGTCCAGTTGCACACCCTCCTCATCTGAGAGCACATTTCTGACTGTGTGTGTGGACTTCTGCACTGTTCAGAGCATGAACCACATGAATTTCAGCTGGTCATCCTGATGCTGTTTGGGTTTTGCCTTTTTTCCTATGTTCTTTGTATTCTTCACACATATATTTGTAACTCTGTCACCTACTGTATTAGTAGCTAGTTTTCCCAGTTCTTTCCATGGCCTTTCCTTCAGCAGAAAGACAAAATAAACCCCAGAGCTCCAAGCCCTGGGGGTACAAGGCCCCTGTCCTATCTTGTTTCATCCTGGGAGCAAAGGCTGGGAACAACCCTTTGGGATACATTTCATGGACAAAATGCAATTAGTGCTGATGGGGGGGCTCCAGAGAAGGAGCCTGACCTGTGGGAGAATTGCATCACCAGTTGTCCTCCTACTTGTGCTTTTTATCAATTACGCCAATTTCCTAAACTTCCTGATTTCCTATAAAAATGTACTCACCCCTGGGGGTGGTGGGATTCTGTGGATATCTTTCCATAACTGCCTCTGAAGGCTTTCAAATAAAGATCCCCTTTTATATTATCCCCTTAATAAAATTATCTCGAGTTTCATTTCCAAGGTGAGCAAAAGGCAACAATCCATTTCTCCAAACACCTTAGACATGATTAGGACTTTGTCTGATATACAGAATCATAACTCTGCCTTTGATACTCAGGCTTCCACTTGGAAACCCTGGTCCCAAATAATTTGTAAGTAACTGGCAGAAACAAATTGATATAAAACACGAGACTAAAATAAATTATAATGTCAAGTTAACAGAAATGCAGAGGTACTCCTGCTGGCAGGAAAGGATCTCAGGGTGAGCCCACGAGATGGAGGGTTACTTTGTGGGCATGTTTGGAGGTCTTAAGCACCTCAGGGCATTCTGGCAGACTCCACTGAGGAACTCCAGCAGTGGGAACACCTTTTTACCTCTCCTGCCCCCTTTATAAAAAGACACATTAATCTCCTCCATGCATTTAAGGCAGCATTTATTAGCTGCATTGAAACAGTTCACCTTGAGATTTGGTTCAAACACAGCAAGTCCCCTGAGGTTTTTCCCCAGCTGTTAAGGAAAAGAAAATTATTTGAACACTCACTTCAGGAAAGCTGCAGACAAAGGCATTGCCTCTTCCCAGATGTGGATTCTGCCTGACTTTAAAGTGAATCTATTGAGCCATACTGAGACCATTCTGCATATTCTGTCATTATGTTAAACTGTTAATTGTCCTACTTTCCAACATAATGTGCATTAGAGTCATTAAGATACACTGCTGTGGCAGGTTCTTCTCTCTAGTTATCCAGTCTAGTTAAAAAAGCCGTATTATCTGAGTCTCTGAGGTCTTTTCACCTGTCCTGAGAAAACTTATCATTTATTCTAATGGAGGCAGAAATCAGGCTCAAGATGTTCCCCCGGCATGAAGAAAGATTCACAGGTGAAAAGCATTAAATAATAATGGATACCCAAATACTTTAATCTTTTAAATTTTAAGGGAACATAGTCACTTTTCTATGGAAGCTGCAGCTGCACTTCAAAGTGTTATAGTGCACTTCAGCTGACCAGCTCCATACTGACAAGCTCATGCATGTCTGGAATAAACAGTAGCATTCTTTCAATGGTTAAAATCTGTAGATAAATGTTGGGGTTAGTTTGTTTTCTCTGGAATAGCAGAACTTTTCCAAAACACTCTCTGCTCCAGTCCTGTTCATGCCCTCCCAGTTTTAATACAGCACAGTCCACTAACAGAGATATTCCATACCACTAATAGGGATTTCAAGGGTACTGAAATAAATCTTCTGTGCCTTCCTCAGATGAGATTAGAATCTACCCCTAAATTCATAGTTCAGCATTAGCTCAATATTCAAGTTTTGCTTTCATTTTTTAACTAGAAAGTCTGTTATGTCCCCACAATTCTCCTGGCTGGTTCACAACTAGAGAAATACATAAGAGGTCAGAAAATTTATTTCACTGCTTCAACAAGAAATTAATATAATTGATTAGCCACAGTATCTCAAGGCTTAGATCCATGCTTTGCAGAAGAAATTCATAATATCCTGAAAGTTTAAATCCTGAAATATCATTTCGCTGCAGTGAATAAGACCAAATCAGCTATTTGCTGCAGTCAGTAAAGATTGAGCACAGTGAACAGAATGATAAGCCTGGCTCGCTGTCAGCACTGTAACGAAAGCAGCAAACCATGACAAGGTTAATCCCTGCCATTAAGAGTGACTATAACACACCTTGTTGATATTAATAAGGTCTTTGAGCTTTATTTTATAAAAGGCTTAATAAGTCATAGCGGGAAGTTGACCCAAATATGCTGCTGATGCTTTTCTGTCATTGAATGATATGCCTACTTTGCTACTGGTAGAGTAGGATGCTCTGTAGATCCTGCTCCTTAATCAGAGATTAAAGCAGCTATCGTGGTTTAGATATGGAAAACTCTAAGAAACAGAGTGTGTCTTACAGAGTTTTATAGTGCCATTCAAGACCCACAGCACAGCCTATGGAACTCACAATCAGGATCACAGCCTCTGTACCCCTTCTTTCCTGCATTTCATTTCTCTGCTATAAAAATGAAATATTGTCAGCATTATACTTTTACTTAATCCATTCCTTTATTGCTAGTAAGATGGGAGGATCTTTAATGGCTACTCCACTGAAATCTAGCCAGACTAAAACCCCTAACAGAGAAAACCATGTGCTTGAGCAGTCACCCAAGAAGAATAAACTATCAAAGCTCTTAGCAAATTGCAACCGAGGAGTGGTTTTATGTGCAGAATTTAAAGACAAAATGCAAATGTTTCCTAACAAATGGTATATTCAGTGCTCTTAGGGTTTTCAGTGCTCCTCGGGTTTGAGCGCTTTGTTAATTTTTCCCTGGAGTCTTACTGGGTGTTCTCCCTGTTCAAAACTGTTCCACAAGCAGTCATGCAAGTAGGCTGCAGATTGTTCACAAGTAATTTAAAGGATGTGTCAACAAACTGTCAGCTAAGATCTGTTATCTGGTAGTAACTGAATGCATCAGACACATTATATTCTACTGGGTTTTCCCCCTGTAGTTAAATTACTGGTGTATATTCACATCAGTTTTAAGGTGCAAGAACAAAGTTATTCCTGACTTGTCCACCAGCCACTTAAAGGAGAGCTTCCCAGAAGGAACAGTGAAGCCAAGTTGTCATCCTCAACAAAACTTCCCCAAAAAGTCATCACTTCAGTACTGCAGGGTAGTAAAGTAAAATCTTGTTATGGGTAGGCACTGAGAAGAGCAGCAGCAGCACAGCAGCTATATTCTCCCAAAGCTCCTTGCTGCAGTTTTACCCTAGCTCACTTGTATGTCACTCACTCTCCTTCTCCATTTAATTGTGAGAGCTCTACAGACATGTGGTGTATCACATAATGTTTAATGCAATTGGGTGCAACTTGTGGCCATGCAAATATTAAATTTACTGGCAAATTAAATACCTACCAACAATCATGAGTGTTTTACTGTGAAAATGAACAAAAAAGTGAAGATTACTAGAGCTGAGAAGAAACCTCAGGTTGTGTTTGTTTCTCTGTTTGTTTTTAGACAAGCAACATCCTTGGCAAGCTTAGCCCAGCAGGTAGCGAAAGACCACACAGCCACTTTCCCCTGCTCTGAGGGTGTTGGGCTACAGAACTGATAAAAAGAAAAAAGAGTAAAATCTGTGGGTTGAGATAAAGACAGTTTAATAGGACAGAAAAGGATGAGATAACAATAATAGAATTAGAATGGAGTAAACAAGTGATTGCTCACCACACAGCAATTGATACCCACCAGCTCCTGAGCAACAGCCTCTTACTTTGCCCCTCATTTATATATTTAGCCTGATGCCATATAACATGGAAAATCCCATTGGCCAATCTGGATCAGCTGACCTGGTTGTGTTTCCTCCCAGTTTCTTGTGCTCCCCAGCCTACAACCTGGTGTGATAGTGGGGGAAGCTGCCAAGTCCATGACTAAGTGTAAAAACTGCTTAGTGACGACTGAATCATCAATGTGTTATCAACATTATTCTCATACTAAATTTAAATAATAGCATTATAACAGCAACTAGGAAGAAAATTAACTTTATCCTAGCCAAAACTAGGACAGTAGTTGAAAGAAAAGCTTCAACTTCTTGCTTGACAAATCAGAAGTAAAGCTAGCACACAAAGGAGACTGGACAACCTTAGTCAGGTTAATGTTTTCTCACATCCTATTATTGCATGTTAGCATTCTCTTACTCTTGATGTGTTGTTTTTGATTTATCCCCTCCCTAACAGAAAGTCAAAACATCTTTTCTGATGTGTTTTTTGCTTCTGTCTCATTACTCCTGCTCTATGGCAAGCAGGTTATAATTATGGCCTTATTATAAAGAAAGGCTTCTGAATTGTATTTCTGAGCAGTTTCTAAAGCTGTGTGATCGGTCTTTGTCTCCAGGGGAGCCCACTTCAGCCCAATCTCATAGTGCCATTAACAGAAGCCATAAATGCCCATTTCTTGGGACACTCAGCAAACACAAAATCAAGGACTGCATATACCAGATAGGGAATGGCAGCTTCAATGCCCTTTGCTTCCTTGGCTTGCTACTAGCAATCTTTGATTCTGAATGTGTGAAAAATTGAGTGCAAAATGCCACAAATCATCGCTAAAATATTTATGAACACAAAGACGTAACAATAAGCTTTCTGATGCTGTTATCATGATGAGTAGCACCATGTATGTGACCTCAGCACAGCTCACTCGGTGCCACTGTAATTTCTGTTCAAAAATTATTCGTCCCAGAAAAAGGTCATGCCATCTCAGTGGGTTGTCATGAATTTCCCAGGCAATGTGTGAGCACACATTTGAATTTAATGAAAAAAGCCCACTCCCATAAGTTAATGATAGAGGTTGTTACAAGGCCTAAGCAAAGCAATTATTTTTAACTACAAGCCAACAAAACATTCCCTTTGTTTGTTTTTCTCAGAGTTATCCTTGACTTTCAGAGCTGGAAGACAGCTACAGGCATGAGGGCAGCCAAACTGGTCAAGGAGGAGCTGCAATTAGCTTCTAAAGGCCCTCTGAGTAGCATAGGCAGTGCATGGACAAACACCCCTCCTGAGGCTTTGGGGAGGAATAAGGTACCCCTCTGAACATTTCAAACAGGATCTGCCCCCAAGTTCACCTGCTAAATCAAAGGCAAGTCCTGGTGGGGAACAAGCAGGAAATGAGACAGTGCCAAAGATAAGGTTATAAAGGAAGCTTTGGGGGGAACAGCATGAGCAGCCAATAACTGGAGACCACATCTGCCTGATGGAAATCCAGTAAGATTTATGTTTCCCAGATAGTGCTGAAGAACAAAGAGAAATGCTTAGAGATATGCAGGAACGTGGGTTTTCAGCATGCACATGGAGCAGTCCTGTAAAAAAGAAGGCTTCTTGCCATGCCCAGAAGTGGGAGCAAGCAGAGGGGAGGAAAATGTGCAATTGTATTATCCTCTTGCTGTGCATAGAAGTAAAGTTTTGTTGAAAATAACCCCTTTTTTTCAGAGATGCTTTATGCAGATGTCAAACATTTAGGCTGCTGTGCTAACCCAAACAACAAAAAGGCAGAAATGACCCCCAAATCATGTACTAAGAAGATTCAAACTAAGTAGAGTCACTCTGGCTTAAATGCAGATTGCTTCATCACCCTCATGGATTCATCACATCTTGCTTCTGCTCCAGCCTTCACACCAGGTGAGGTGTACAGAGGTGTGCAATGGTAGCTTGAGATCTCTGTATCCTCTCCATGGAGTCTGATTGTATCTTCTGATGTAGAGGAATCCTTAGCTCAACTCATGAAACACATTCATTAGCTTGGTTGGTTCTCCTGCTGCTCCTGGTGCTGGGTTTCCTGACACTGCCAGCCCTGCAGGAGTGATGAGGCTGCTCCCCAAGGCAGCTTCCACAGCTGCTGGTGGCAGCCTTGCTCACAAGTCCAGTGTCAGGCTTCCAAGGGTGAGAAGAAAGGAAAAGAGGTGGAAAACGAAACTTAGGAAGAAAATTTTAATATAAATTTAAAAATGGGGGAAAAAAGAGTAAAACGGAGAGCAGAAAAAGTTGTGTGAAGGGAGACTAAGAAAATAAGATACCATTCCATTTTAAATTTTAGTCCTCTTCTTTATCTCTCACCTGTTTCTTTTTAAACATTGCATAATTTCTGTGACACAGAATAGCCAACACTATACTCTTGTGCTTTCGCACCTTCAGGTATAATGCCTGAGACCTGTATTTTTTTGTCATCACAAACCAATCAAAAATAAGAACAGTATGGCAAAAGAAGTGGGGTAGGGTTTGTGTTGTGATGCAATAGTCTTGCAGAACGCCTAAGGCTTCCAAGCTATCTTAGAGAAACCTGGAGTGTCACATCTGTTCTTCAGCAATTTCTTACAAATTGAGGACAATATAGCCTTTCTCTTGTCCAGAAAACTTGTTGTAAGAACTCTTTCTCTTTTTTTTGTCCCTCAAAGTTTCTGATATAATGTGGCATGGGAGAAATAAACTTATGCCCACACTGGGGACACATGGGTGCCATACAAGGTGGAGCATTCACACACATGCAGATTGCAAAGCTGGTCCTGGATCACTCTGCCTGAAAGCCACCATCAAATGCTTCTTAATGCCCCATCTCAACTTAGATTGACTAAGTAGTCAAAAGTCTGATTTTAGTTATTTTGATGGAAATTGAGCTAATTTTTTTGTGGGTCATATAATTACTCCAAAAATGAAGGTAGAAGAATTTCTTCAAAATTTCACCCAGAAATACTTCCAGCTGAGATAGACACAATATAGTTTAAAAAGTTGATTGTAATATTAGGTTGTGATGCCCATAAAAATTACTTTTAATTCCCTTCTTTGATCTTCAAAGTCAGTTTGTCATTGGTCTATCTCAGGTTTTGGGTTCTCTTCCCAGTATTTATTACATGTTGAATTTTCTGTAGATTAAAAGGTTTGTTCTTGTTAATCTGTTTTCTACTGGTTTAATGGATTGGGCATAACAAATTCAAAGATGGTCCTTATTCTCAGACCCCAAAATATGTGCTTAAAAGTATACAAAACATTCTAATCATACTGCTCTATTGTTCCCAATTAAAAGTCTATTTTTCCTTGATGTAAAAAGGGAACAGTTAAATATCAGCATTCATATCAAATGAATCTTACTCCAGCAAATTTAGCAGAGACTTAAATAATAAGATACGTTACACTTCAGCGTAAAATTATCAGAAAACTGATGAAAATTGCAAAGTTGGGCAGTTTATTCTAATTTGATAATACTGGTCATGCAAATCCAAGTCATTGGAAAAGATGATGCCAAAGAAAACCTCCTGATAAAATCTGCCACTATTCAAGCTGACATAAAGCAAACATAGTAAATATAGTGCCATGTATTTCTTAAACAAAGCAAGGCATATCTCAAAATTTGCTGCATATCTCAGGTCATACCACAGGAGATTTACTACAAACTTACTGGAAGGTTTGTAGCTGTAACCTGAGAGGATGTGCAGCCTTCCCTTCTCTAAGCATTGTGTGCCTGAGGGAGGTTTTGTTGACTTGAATAGCTTTTCTCCCAGCTGGTACCAGCCTAAGTGAAAGAATCAAGCTCTGCATGTAGACATTCTGCTGCTTAACTAAAAACCTGAGGGAAAATTGGGTGATAGCATTCGTCATATTTTCTCCACCCCTAAATGTTCCAAGATATGATCAAATGCAATGCAGGATGCTTAATCTTACTTGCATATTTTCCCATCATTCTATTCAAGATGCTGAAAAAAAAGTTGCATGAAGCAAGTCTCTCATTTTGTGGATAACAAATGTAAACTATTTGAAGGTGTGTTCAAGGACAGCTCTGCTCATTTGAGACTTCCTTTGGTGGTACAGGTTTGCAGCTTTTCCAGCCTCAATTGTTATGCAGGACATTGAAAGCTAGTGAAAATTTCATAATATTTGTACTTGAGAGACATGAGTGTAGTAGTACAAGTCTGATTACTTTGCTTTAAAAAGATGTTAATGCTAAGAATTATTTTTTTAAGTGTAATTCATTTCTGGCTTGTGATGACTTGCAGAGTGGTTAGTTACTGCTTGGAGGCAAAAATTGTGGCACAGAGGTCATTAAAAAAAAGAAAGATTTAGGGAGTGCAAAAAAGGGCAAGGTTTGTTTTTTTTCTTTAGATCTGGTTACTTTTTCCAGAAGAGGATGCATTTTTATAGCATGCATAAAGCAGAAATACTTATCTTGAAGCAAAACCACAGTTTTCCTTTCTGTTTTTGGAATCAACCATTTGATTGCCCTATAATATTGTTAGACTGATCTTTCATTGTTGCTAGTTTCTATTGCAATGCTTTCCCTGCCATTGAACTGGAAATTTTAAGGTTGTTTTTCTTAATATTGTAGGTAATTCTCAGCTCTCCCTCAAACTCTGTTGATGATGCACAAAGAAAATTTCATGAAGAAAATGTGGTGAAGCTATAAGAAAAATTGAGAAAAAATCTAAATATTTTTTCTTTTTTAGTTGTATTAACATCATATTCCCTCAAAATAGTCTTGACTGTGACACCTGCCATGTTAATCCAGAACATTATCTCTCATCAATATCATCCCAAACTTGACTGCCTCCTGTTTCCCAGGAAACCTATAAGGAACTGTTAGAAACAAAAACACCTTGTAAAATGTGATCCAACAAAGTGAGTGAGGCTTTTAGGTGGGCACCTCATCCAACCATAAACTCTTGGTGTCTCTGGGTCTGGATTGAAGGCACTTGAGACAGTAATTCATGGTTGGACTCAGGTGTTTATTATTTCTTATCAGTAAAACAGTCTCATTACTGTGAGCTCAGCAGCTTTTCATTGGAAGGCACAAAATGGCCAACAAACTCTTGTTACAAGGTCTTTTAAAGCTGAACTATCCAATTAAGAAAAGACATCTAGATTATTTTCCCTTTTAACCCAATAAAGACCCCCCCAATGAAGACTTCTCTGCCCAGTTACAACATGCCACCCATGAAGAAGGAGGAAGAAGAAGCATGAAGAAGAAGCCCAGGATGACACCCTGTGCCCTCCATCTTGCTTCCATCCACTACATACTAAAAATCCCAAAACCTAAATTTCTTACCAAGTGATGCATCTACACTACTCTCTACAATCTACTTCACACCTCAGTGGATTCTGGTCTATCTTGAAGTTTAGGAAATTTCTCCATGAATGAGGGTCAAAGCCAGCGCTCCCCTGGGGGTGAGGCACCCCAGAGCAGACAGAGAAATATTCCCACTGCCCTGGGTTTCCACAATAAACCAAGCAAACAAATTTGCTGTGTCAGAGACCTGATTAGAAATGGGATTTGCTACTGCCTTCCTGAATGCTGGTAAAACATGGAGGCAGAGAACAGGACTGTTACATCAACTTAGTTAATGGAAACCAAGGGAAGCACATTTTCTCAAATATATGAGAGCCCAAAGAGTTTGTTTTTTTAATGGGAAACATAAATAATCATGTTTCTTGGTGTAAAATAAAGGTGTTGAATTTTGAGAATTTAACGAGAAAAAATGTGTGTTTCTCGTTTAAGTGCTCAGACTCCTACCCAGAAAAAAAACCCTTGTAGTAGATATTAATCAATCCATCTGGATTGTATGCAATTAAAAATTTGCTTTATTTTATTTTTTAGTCTTCTTCACACAAAAAGGCATTTTTCTCCATCTTTTTCTGTTTAATCCAAAGTTTAAATCAAGATGGTTGACAATGGCAGAGAGCCCTGCCTTCATCCCAGAGCACCTGTTTTTTCTCAGGTTTCCATCCACCAAGAACTCACTTTTCAGTGAGTCCACCCTCAGTAAACTGAAGAAAAATGAAGCCATTGGAGATTAACCTGACTTCTTGATATCTCAAAGTAGTTACTTTTATTAATTTGATTGATTCATTGATTGATTTAAGGCTAAAGCCTGTATGAAAAACTTGGTTCTAAGAGGCTCTGAAATAGATTTTGCTTTAATTAGGCACTTGCCTCTCCCAGGAAAACAGATATGCATTCACAGATACTTTCTGCATTGCTAGGGTCTTCCTCACTGCTGGCAAAGGCTCCTCCATTGCAGGATTGTTTTATGTGAGTATGGGATGAGCTACATATATTATAATTTTTTATTTTGCCTTTCCCCACGTATTTCATATGTACCTTACTATCACCCAGGGATGGCCATACCAGGTCATATCAAAAGTCCAGTAGTTCATTATCCTCTGTGATTGGAGCCAAAAGTAGATGATTAATATAAAATTTTATATTTAAGGACAGCATGGAGCATTACATTCCCATTATATACTCTCAGTTTTCGGTTTTCTGTTACTCAGAGAAGTCAGCATGACTTTAAAAATAGAGATAAATGCACACAGAGGACTTTTAGTCATTAAACTTGTTTTAATCTCTGAGCATTCCAGATTTGGGTGACTTGGAAGGATAAGTAGAAACACAGGTCTCTGCTGCCACTATGGGAAAAAGGAGGAGAGCTAACTTGGGCATATTTTATTTATGTAAACAAAATTCTGCCAAATATACATATGCTTCCTCCTGTACTTTTTAAAGGGATATAAAATGTCAGATGAAAATGTATTTCTTAAAGGGGACTGAAATGCACAGAGTTCCCACATAACAGGCCAAAGTTGCACTCCCATGCACCCAAGAAGTTGTAGGCAATGGGGAAAGAAGTGTCACCAATATGTTACATCAGATTTTCGCTGTTAAGTTTCTAATGCCCTGAAGTTGAAAAGATCAGGGGAAAAACCTTATTTCTACAATCACTATCAGTAGGTTGCCTGACAGATTAATTGAATTTCCTTGAATTAAGTGTTCTGACCTGGTTCATAAACTAAAACTTCATTATATTCTGATTTCTCCCTCCAGAGCTCATCTTCCAAACATGTAATGTTAATAAAATTGTTTTTCTCTTTTTAATGGCAGTACCTCCCACTAACTGTCAAAACTGTTCCTTACCAATTACAGTTCATATTCTCAGAGGTGCATGAGTTGTCATGTTACACACACACAAGCCTTTATCCCCCTTCCCCTTTTATACACAAGCCTTTTATTTCCCTCCTCCTCTTTTCCATGCAGCTCTGAGGGGACGAATTCCATCACTGAGACCCCAGGGATGATGCACATGGAGGGAACAGAGTGCAGAGCACCAATCTAAAGTGTGATGTACTCGCTCAGCTGAGCACTTGGCTTCACAGCACAGGTGTCAGCCAGGAACTAAGGATTTGTGTTGGGCCAGAGAAAAGAAAGGTAAAAGATGCTGAACTATGCTTTCTGCATATAATTCAGTATATCTGGATTAAGCCAAGAGCTCTAAATAGCCCTCAAGTCCAGATGGTGAGAATATTAATGTATGTATTGATGTAGAATTTTGAACAACAAACCCAACAACAAACAGCTGTTTCAGTTCAGGAGATGTGCTGGAATCCCTCAAGTTTTCATTTTTATCTTCTTGCCTTGTTCCAGGAAGCACAGGGCTTGAACTCAGAAGGCCGAGCTTATTTTATGTCCTTGGCATGGAATTTACATCTATGCCCAAATGATAATTTATATTTATCAAACATGGAAAGAACAGAGATACTAAAGCAGAATATATATTCCTGTAAATTCTTCAGGGATTACACAGGGTGTCTGTCAGAAGCCTTTAAACTCTGTTATTACTAGAATAATTTCATAGGCCCATGTATCCAGCTGCCCGCTCTCTTGATTTTATCGAGAATCTCCCGGTAGCAGACACAACATTCTCTTCTGGCATCTGGAGATTACATGACAATTTCCACTTTCATTTATAATGAAAAAAAGCTCCCAAGTTCACAAAGAAGATCTTGAAACTAGGAACAAAATATAAGCATCAAATAAAAAGACCACATTTAAAAAAAAATATTTTGAAGTCTGTCTTACCAGGTTCTGAAGGCATCCCTTATGGTTTCAGGCTGGTGATTATTGCAAGCCATTAAGGCTTAGCTCTGAGGCTGGCTCTGACCCCTGCAAAATTGTACAGAGCTGGGATTTAGGATCTTGGCTCTTGGTCTGACTAATCTAGGAAATAAAAGACATGTAATAAGGAGGAAAGTACAGCTAGGGAAACAAGACATCTAGCACTCAATGAGGGACAAAGCCAAAGCGAGGGATGAGCGCTCAGCAGAGACAGAATTGGTGTCGGTATCTTGGTCGCAGTGCACCTGGCTGGGCTCCTCACCAGCCATTAATCACTTTGGGATTCTACAAGATAAAGAGACTTCCCTGAACACCAGTTATCAATACTGAACCATGCAGATCTGTTTTCACAGCTGGATGCCCTGATGCCTGCAGCTAGTGCTGCTTCAAGCAGTGCTCATTCAAGCCACCTGCCAATGCAGCTCCACAGATCAGCCAAATGCCAGGATTGAAAGCAGTGTCTATGCCTTAAAATTAGTTTCTTTGCAATTTAAATTAGATACATCAACCTAATGTTTGATGTCCTTAGTGACAGTTTGAAGGACATCCCAAAAAAAGAAAATCCTGTCCAGACAGCACCGGTACTTTATACATTGACAATAAATCTCCCCATATCTTAATTTGCAGTGTCAGGAAAAATAGCAAAACTTTAGGAAAGGTAATTAATTTCTACACTGATAAGAATCTCTTTTGTAAAAAAGAAAAATATTTCACTCTTTTCAGATTAAAACCATTCTGAAAGAGCTTATCTCAAAACCCCTCTCCCCATTTCATTAAGTGCCAAGATTTTATCAGGCTGAGTCAGGTGAAGACCAAGGGGCAGGAGAGCCCTTCACAGAGGAGACAGGTAAAAATGCAAACTTCCTGTTACCCAGCTTGCAGCAAAAGGGACTTTGCCTGCTTTTAGCCTTCCTCTGGTAGTTTTATTATTTGCATGTCTAGGAGTGACCTCTTTCCTCCTTCACAGAGGGTGCTGATTGGAGGAGCCTGCTTTGGAGGATGAGGAAGGCATTCTTCCAGCTTGGCCTGTATAGACCCTCAGCTCATCCCATCCTCTTCCTCACAGCACAAAGGCACAGTTACTAAAGCATATTAAAGCACAGCACTCTTACTAAAGCTTTCACAGAGCCATGTAGCTCAACACACTTGCAGTTGCTGCCCAAACTGGAGTTCAGTGCAGCACCACAGACTCTGGACATGGAGAGGGGCAGTGTGCACAGGTCTGTTTATTGTACCACCCTGGTGGAAACTCAGTGAACTCATGCCCTGGAGCAACTAGGAAAATAGCTGGTGCATCAGTTTAATAAACTTGAAGCCTATGTTGTCTTCAGTTGCATATGTTTGGATCAGTGACTTACTGTTCAATCCATTTCTAATGTGTTACTGGAAACTGCACATATATTTCACCAGGTTTGAAAACACAGCTATGTACTATATTTACTGCCACTCAGCACTTTTTCTCTGGATCCTCATCCATTTCCAGGCACTGCAATATCCTCTTTGCCCTTGTCCAGTTTGAAAGTTAACAGAGCTTTAATTCAATGAGTGGCAACAGCAGAGTCCTGCCCCTCCCCATCACAGAGCATAACCAGAGACAGCAGGCAGGGCACAAATTCTGAGCAAGAGCTGCTAATTATCTTGTGGTCATTCATAAGCAGCACCCAAGTCAAACTTATGACACAGGTTCTTTGCCCAGTCTTTTAAAGGACTTGATTTCATTCCCAAAGGCTTCCAGGACTCAGCTTCTCAGCCTGTCTATCCCCTGCTATGCTGACAACTATTTTTTCCTCATCCGTGTATTCAAAGCAGAAGCTAAGAATGCAAAGGTTATTCACTTCCAAAAGCCTCTCTCCATGGACAGGTCTGTGATGTCTCTCATGATGAATAGCACCATGCTGGCATGCAAATGTGCTAAATGTAACCAAGGAAACAGGGTCCTTACTTAATACCATACACTTCTCAGAGCATTTGCTGGAGGCAGAATAGCATTTCTGGTATCTGTATGCTGTCACTCACCTCTGGGAATGCAATGTAAAAATAATTATATATGTACAATGAGGAATAGGAAAGAAATGTGCTCTATGTAAATACAGCCAGACAGTCCTCTCAATGAATGAACTGATTTCATCAGGAAGTCTGATGAGCAGAATAACAGTACTGATTTGGTTTTTATTCCCAGTAGAAAGCAGAATAGATTCACAGGAAATATACCACTGCTTAGGCCATCTAGGTAAAATTTCTTGTTAAAATGTGTCTGGCCACATGGTAAGGTCTAACATGCAGACAAGATTATGGCATGCATGGACATCAGTGCTATCTGAAACAAGCAAAAAAACAAACTTGAAATTTTGAGACATTCTAAATAATAGAGGGGTGGAGAAGAAGAATTATTACTGAATAAAAGCTTGATGCTGCCCTGATCTGCCAGTCATCCATAATAAACTCAGACAAGTGCCTGCTGAAGGAGATTATCTGGGACATGAACCAGGGAATGTGAGCTGTGAAGGAACCTGAAAAGAGGTAAAACTTACACCTGGGTTTGCATGATGCTCGTGGTCTCTGTGGATGCCCTCACCTCTCATGGGTTTGTGTGCCTCATGTTTTCCACCATGCCAGCATTAGGCCATGCTTAACAGTCCACTTCCAGCCTGAACACCTCTAGCAAAGCCATACCAGGACAGGATGCCAAGAAGAAAACATGAGAAGAGCAGAATTCATTCTTCTTGGGAAATCTCTGCTGTAGATGTGATGTCAGTGTGAGTCAGGCTAATGAACCTTTGAGAGCAGTCAGAGTGGCACAGGGCAGAGGCAGGAAACCACTGGAGAGCTGTGAAGGTGCAGGGTCAATGTGCAATTCTAGGGTGCAGGGGGACAGGAGAGGGGGACCATGCTGGAGTCAGCAAACACAGAGAGAAAGGTGGGGTGATTGTGTGTTGCAAATTCATGGAGAGAGGTAGGTCTTTCAGAATGAGCAAATTTTTAACTAGAAAAATTAGTAAGTTAAAGTAAAAAGCAGGATCTTCTTGTCTTCTCTCAATCCCTGAAATTCACCTCCTGGTTCTCCGGGTTCTTCATTGGGTTTTTTAGGTTTGAAGGTCAAGGCTCCACTCTGCTAATCCTAAACCCAAATGTTAAAAAATCTTTTAGACAGAAGTAACATTCTACCACTTACTCAATGGACTGTAATATAAAGAATCTCAATCTGTATCTATGAATGGGACGTGAATAAATGTGAGAAATATATATAATACCATTGAAGATGAATGGAAAGGAAACATTTTAGCTGTTTCAAGTGAATTGCAAAAACGCTTGACCATTCAACACATTTTGAAGAACTTCAAAACCTGAACATCCCCCCCCAAACTTCTGGAAATTTATCTAAAATGTCTCAGAATGCTCATGGTAGTAAATGTCAGGGGAAAATGTTTTTGTATGGCTTTCAGTATTTCCTGATTTCCTTTAAACCAGAAGTACCCAAAAAAATACCTGTGGTATTTTTATAAGTCCAATTTTTCTCCCACAGATTCCAAGGAGTGACAACATGTGAGAAAATGTATATTTTAGCCCTATTGCTAACCTCAAAAAATGTCATATTTGAAAAGCTCAAGTTAAACATTACCTTCTGTTACACATCATTTGTGTCTCCTTATGGCTTGTCCATGACTTTTGTGACAATCCCAATGCACTTTATACTAACTGGTATAAAGTGCAGAATTTGTTTTTGGACATTGTGTTTTCTCAATTAATTCTCTAAATGAAGGATGTTATATGGAACAAATATGCCTTTCTTATGTGGGTGTTGACATACTTGATGATGGCCTTCAGGTCCCAATCTGTGTCTCAAGCCTGAACAATGGCACAGCTCTGTGTGACTCAAAAATTGAGCAATATATACTAATTTTGAATGTATCAGTGCTCAGTGTCACACTGAGTGAAATCTGTCACAGCCCAAAACCTAATGCATAAGTGCCAAAAGTTTTTTGGGAGGTTTATGAAGGCAAATTGAGCTCCAAGTTCTGCACATTCATGACGAAAGAGCCTCATGTGCCACCAAGACTGGGTGCAGACTGACTGAATGTGGAGCGAGTGGGGAACCTCTTCTATATAGCATTGATGCCAGGAAAAAATAAAAGAAAGGTGGCATGTTAGCTAGAGAAAACCTAACAGGCATTAGTGATCTATGGGTTTAGGTTATTCTGAGACTGTACAAAAAGTACAGCGGGGAACAATTGGACATTGATAGGAGAAAATTCAATCAATTTTTTAAAAATGCTAATCTCAGCATCACTGTCACTAAGAAAATCTTTGAAATACTCAACAGATAGACACTTCAGAAGATTAAAGAGATAAGGAGCATTTATTTAAGAAAAGTAATACAGACATATATAACATAATGAATAGTACCAGCAATGCCAAATGGGTTCTCTTAATTTACCTTGGGCCATAGTACAAGAACATAAAAGTAATGAAGGAAATGTTAGAAGTTAAAACAATGAATACAGATAAAAGCAAATAAATACTTTTAATAAAAATATTTGTAAAATAGCACTTTCCCTTGAATAATTTCAAACCATTTTAGTGAAGTTAGGGGCCTCAGACTTCCAATTAAGAGGACTGTATAAGAAGATTATTTGCAAAGATCATACAGCAAGTTTGCATAGTAGTTGAGAGAACTCATTCTCTTTTTTGCTCATTGTTGCCAGATAATTTAGGATTGAACGGTAGAATTGCTATAGGACACTGTTGAAATAAGTGACACAGAACGTTTCTGTATCTATTAAGAACTTTATATGAGCAGTAAATCAGAAGATAAGACTCTTCTCAATGTATATCTCCTTTTACAAGCATGTACCTGATTTTAAACACATATATACCATAGAAAAAGAGGTAGGAAATCCCCTAAGGAAAGAAATTCAAAGGAACCAGTCTTATGGGATTAAGTACTTTACGATAGTAACCATAAATAAAAACTTTAATTCATTTTAAAAAACCATGCAATAGGTATTTCTGCAACTATTAATAAACATGATATGTGCAGACTACAACACAGTGGAAGAGTGAGAGAGAAAATGATCCATCATGAACACTCTGAGTAAAAGCTAAAAGGACACAGTTGCTTCCTTTTGCCCAAATACTGAAAATAATAGTAAGGGGAAAAAAGATTGTTATCTTGTGCAAGCAAAAAAGCAATTGAGTGTGGAAATTATTTAGGCTTTGGTGATACATCATGTGTTTCAACCCCAATTTAGAACCACCACTGTTCTTACTGGTAAAGAAGCTACTAAGGAAGAAATTAAAGTGTGTAATTAATGTTACAACATTACATTAACACATAAATAATTTTTCTGGCAGGTCATACAATTCACATGCATATTTTATTAAACTGTAAGAAATAATTTTCTGAGTGACCCTGATCTTCCTGCATGCTTTGAAGTTTGAAAGCCAGCAGTATAGCCTATAAGTTTAAAGAAATTTAGAAAGAATTGCGAAGTTAAAAGGTACTTTTGATGTTTGTTCTTTCTCTTCTGTCACAAGGGCACTCAATACAGAAGGAGTAGAAAACATTAATGCCGATGAAATTTCCATAGCAATCAGGCTCATTTAACTCTTTCTAATCACTTAATATAAAAGGCTTGAAAGTGCTGTTCATTTACGAGGGGTGTGAAGATGGCGCTAGCAATTTCCTATCTCGTTGCCCACAGATTCTTCTCTTACTGTCCCTGCCAGGAGTTACTGCTTGCAATGATAGGTAGCCTCTTCAGCTCTCCAAGTGCCCAGCAGTTCCTCATGTCTCTGGAGGTCAGTCAGAGAATGCCCCTTTGCCCAGAAGCATCTCCAGTATCTCAGGTCACACAAAAAAGGCACCAGCTTGCCAGATAACCTCCCCTCCTTTGTCCAAACAGCCTTATCCTCACCACCCAGACAGCTCCATCCACAAACGTGCCGGATCGCACTGGGACATGTCTGTAGGGTATAATTGTGGCACATCGCGGTCAGTCAATTTTTTGTTTCTCTCTTTTAAAGAAAGTTTAACTTTGAAATCCGGCTGATAAATGGGGCCAGGCTGGCTGTGCTGTAAACACCTTCCCTTTGTCTCACTCACAATTCTTCAAGGCTAATAGGAGCTGAGCCCATATTCTGGCATGTAACTGAGGAGAAAGTACAATTTCAGCAGTAAATGAGCACCACCACAGCTGAAGTTCATGTGAACTTCCCTAAGGACAGAAATTCATTTTATGACCGATAAATCTGTATCCACTCAGAACATTTCTGACCAGTAGCACCAGCAGGTGGAAATACACCATGGAGTAAATGCCTTGGTGGAAATATTTCGTCTTTAGGTGTGGCAATGCTAAAGCTTTGTAGCAAACCATACACTTGACTTTTTGGTGATTATTCTTGGAAGCATTCTGAGTTTTTAACTAAGAATGCAAATGCAGTTAGTGAAAGAAAATATCTCACAGGGAGGTTTCAGAGAAGAGTAAGTTTGAAAAAGGAATCAAAAATGCCTCAGCAAAGGTTATAAACCCAGATCTACCCTGTCTCCTGAGCACAATGTTTCATACAGTCCCACCCATCTTGTATACTTAAGTGCAATTTCCCATTAAAATTGAAGAATCAGAGATTAAAGGGGTTGTGGGTTGTTCATCTTCACACTGAACTCTATCCAGTACTTAAAGACAGAAAGGAACACACCCACGGGCGCTTGAAATAATCCCTACATGTATGTCGTGAAATATCATGAGATTTTTAAAAGCACATTTAAATCAATTAATCATAATAATAATTTCATAAAGGAGATTTCTCAGAAGTATTGATTTAAATTCCTTCTAAATTGTTAAATAAAATTACCTGGCCACCAAAGATGAGGTTTTAAGTCTCCCAGTTGGTGCAACAGTCTCTGTTTGCCAGCTGTATTGTAATAACTGAAAAGTTAACATCTCTGACTTTATAATTATTTGAATTTTAATGAACAAGATGAATTAAATCTTTCAGCTTAGCTGCTTATGCTGTGAACTAGCCTGAGTTCCTGAAAGATAAGAAATATATTGTGCTTATTCAACAGCTTTTCTATGTGGAGACAGAGAGAGGAAAAGAAGCCAGGTTTCTGTGGAATTTAAACTCATTATTAAAAAAAAACTTGATAAGGGTAATTATGAATATGAGTTGTAGAATTAATTTTTGAGTTTGAGATGAGCTCCAAAATGAGAACATGGCTCCTTTACTATGTCTAGGGACAGTGTGCTTTTTTAAAGGTGGGGGGAAGGGGGATGGCTGTTTGGATGTCACAAATACAAATATATATATATGCATCAGAATATTATTTCCTTGTAGTCACAGCAGTCTGAAAATACAGCTGAAAGAGTATCAAAGAATACATAATTTCTGCCAGTTTTAATTCTTTTTTTCCTTTTTGCTGAAGCATTTATCACCCTCACTGGTATCTACATTTCACACAAAAAATATTGAACATCTTTTATGTATTCCATTTCCCTCAGAATGAAAGGGATGTTGGTACATTGGTGCAATTTGCCAGTAACACAAGCAAGCTAAATGGGAGATAAATAGATGGTGAAGCTGGCTCATTTCCAGCTACTAAATTCATTACCAGCATGGCAGCTCTTGCACCCAAAAGTATCAGGTCTTCTATGCACAACAAAATAAAGAAGGCTATGAATATTAATATGAAGCTATTTTCCTTTTTGAGTTCTGCATTCTGCAAGTCAAACAGACACAGGTGTATCACATACATATGTACATACATACATGCAGACACATGTGCAAAGACTGGTGCTCTTCAGCTACATGGGTACTGTTCAACATGGAAATTTACAGCTCTAAGTGGGGGATTAGCAACTACTTAGGGATTTAACCTCATTTCTATGCAAAAATTTCAATCAGAGCTTGAATAAGAAGATATTGATGAGCTAAATATATTTTCAGGTGTTTCTATGCTCTTCTCTTCCTGCTTTGTGCTTTTCTACATGAAACACCAGAATCAATGTTTTAAACAATAGGAAATGTAAATCTCTACAATCATGTGTCTTTAAACAGTGCACACTGCAATTCTTCGAGCCAGGATTAGAATATTTTTATATTGGTGGATTTTTCCCATCATGTATTTTTTCCATGTGAGATTTTTAGTGTGCTAAACACTGAAAAATGCCTTCATTCCCCAGAATTATAAAATAGTCTTGGAGAAGTAAAAGAGCCTCTCTGTCGCATACCTTTAAGTTTGAATATTTTGATTTCCTGTGTAATTTCAATTTCGCTGTGAATCAGAACTATCTACAGTAAACAGAAAGTGGAACTGGAGCTTGCTGATATTGTGGTCTGCCAGGAACAGGAGCTGTTATTGCAAGTCTGAAGAATTTTATACTCCTCTGATAGCTTGTATACCATCTGAATCTTATTAAACTGCTTGTGCCCGACCTGGAGCCTGGAGCCTTACTGAGGAACCTCAATGCTAATAACAAAATAGACCTTAATGAACCGCAGCTTCAAAGAGAAATAATAACAAATTTGAAGGACTTCTTGGAAAGGATTTTACTATCAGCAGTGATTAACAAAATAAATAATGTGCCAGGAAACCAACTGTGGACTGTTACATTTGTTTGTTTCTGCCTCTGTTTTGACTGCCTGACTGGTCTTTGAGCTTCTTTATCCTAAAATGTGTGGCTCAGCCTGATGCCAAGAGTAACATCCTTGTTCCGTTCACAGTATGAAATACAGTAGGAGGCCAGCATTAGAGGTACCTGGCAGAACTGACATTGAATATACAGTAAAATTATCAAAAATGCAGCAGATCAATGTACAACAGAAAACAGAGCTGTGAAACACAGGGTACTCAGCAGAACTATAGATACAGCATTGTTCCTTCCCCTGCTGTAGAAAATAGTTCAGATGGCTCTAAAACAGTAATTTGCACTTTGATAAATGTCATTGTGGTATTCTGTTCTGCCCCCAATAGACACAGAATTGTATAAACACAAAAGAAAATACTCAGGAGATTTCCTAGTCCATACCTCTTTATCAAAACTGAATCTGTAATCCTTATCCCTCTATAGATAGAAATGGTTGTCTAGTATTTAGAAGACTTAATGTAAGAGAGAATGTATTTGTAAAGCTAAAGAAGGCCAATCAGAGAACTTCTGACTAACAGATCTTTAAACAATGGACTTTGATTTGATTTTAAATTTTCACATAGTTTTGCCTCCTTTCTTTCATTAAATTTTTGCTCTTTATTCCCTGTAGGTTTCCATAACACATACTCCAGGCGCACTTATAGATGACAGGTCACAATTTTACTTTGTCATTTTTAATGATGATACAGAACACAGATGTTCTGATTTCTTAAACTGCTTGGAGTTCTAGACATTGAAATCAATAAAATCATAAACCAGGTTGGATGAGCTTTCAGTGAGATCAAGAGAAATGGTCACTGAAGTTGTCATAGTATGTTTGTGTGTGTGTGTGGACGCGGTGAAAGCAGGCACATATTACTGAGTGACTTACTGAGGGCAGGAGCTGGACTGTAGGAGCATCATTTTGAGGCTATGCAGTTCCACCCACCATGGTGCTCCAGTTTTCAGGCACTGTGGGATCTGCCTGCAACAGGAATTACTTCAGGCAGCATCTGTGCAATGTGCCATCACATCTTCAGACCGCCCCTGTTTGCCCTACGTATAGAAAGAGCAAGGAGAAGAGTCTAGCATAAAAGCTATCAGGGCTGAAATAATTTTGACCCTGGAGCTGCAGGTTCCCAGCATGCCATTGCTGTAAATGACCAGCTATAGTGTTGTTAGGCTCTCAAATGGGAAAAAAAAAAAATCTTTTTTTGGGACTGACAATTTTCAAGCCCTTGAGCACTTAATTTTTTAATGACTGTAAGTGTTTGGAAATACTTTCAGTGTGTTCTTGCCTATAGTTTATACATCTGCTATTATGATAGAGCATCAAAATAGTAACAGACTTGGATTTTAACCATTGCTCAATTTTGTCCTTGTGTGAAGTGGAGGCATAAATTATTTTCCAGCCTGACATTTGGGGGGGTTACAATACATCCCTTCCACACCTTCTAAATATAATCAGTTCAGTTTAGAAGCCCAAATGTTATTGTTACATCTTCTCCTGCTGCAGCTTCCCCCTCGTATGGCAGAGCAAGCTGTGGCTGAGCCTGCTGCCTGCCCCGCATCCACAGGCGCGGATTGAGGCACTGAGGCACTGCCGGGCGCGCGTCTGGGCACGGGGTGGCACGGACAGACAGACAGACAGACAGAGCCCCCTCCCGGGGCTCAGCTGCCTCCCCTGGCCCCACATCAAGGGCTCAGGAGCAGGGCAAGGCGAGCAGGCATCCTGCTGGGAGGAGGAGGAAGGAGGGAGCCGCTGGTCAGGCTGCGTGCGGAAAGGCTGCAGAGGAGCATTGGAGAACACGCAGTAACTTTGGTAAATCTGGGCACCGTTTTGAGCCTTAATCCGTTCCTGATCATAAGTGGTGAAAGCACAGACATGCTGGTGACAGGGGTGAGAGGGAAACAAAACCCCAACATGGGCAAGTATTCCTTTTGGTATTAAACATCCCATAATCAGGACTGAATTGACAGTCAGACTGGCAAGCCTGGAGTCAGAATTCAACTAGAATGTTGCAATTCGGAGCTTTTGCTTTGCTTTCCAGACCAAACCCATATTTTTGTCAGTAAAACAAGCAGATTGGACTCAGATGTGTAACAACATTATATTATTGAGACAGAGGTAAATTTTAACATTTTTTAGTTGCTTGTAGCCACATTTCATTTTCTCCATGCATTGCTGCAACTTGATTATCTGTCTCAGAAGACATGTAAGTCATTCATTGGATAATAAGACAAAAAAACATTTCATTTTCCATGTGAATTTTTAAGATAAAGGAATAAACTTTGTGGTGCAGAAAATGGGCAACAGGGACTCCATGAATCCTGACAGGCAGATTTACTCACATTTTCAAAGTGAGTAATGGGGAACTTCTGAATATTCCTTTTCAGACTAATAATATATTACAAAAAATCCTAAAACACTGTCCTCTATTAGTGGCTTTCATCACTCTCTAATTTTGCACTTCATTGAGGAAGTGAATATTAAATATCCCCCCTGGTGAAAGAAATATAATCCAAATTTACATGCTATTTGTACTCTTTCACATTTATTTTTCCAAACATGGTATTTTCTGGTATGTTATTTTGAGTGCCAGTTTTACCTCCTGGCAAAGTCAGGGTGCCCTGGAGTGTTTAGGCAAGGTGTGCCCCATGCACAGCAGGGCTGTGCTGACCCTCTGCCATTTGTGGGCGTTTGCTGAATTACGCGACCACCCACAGAATGGTGAGATGCTTTTGAACAAGCAAGAGCACCTCTCCCTGTTATACAGCTTTACATTTGGGCTTCCTGTGTAATTACAATTTAGCTGGGAATCAAAACCATCATCAGAAAACAGAAAGGGATTTCTGATCTGTTATGTTGTGCCAGGAACGAGAGCTCTTCTTACAAGTCTGAAGAGAGCTGTACTCCTGCAACTTCACAGATGAATCTTGTTAAATTGCTTGCAACCAAGTGGAGAACCAGAGCTGATTTTTGTGCAAAGCCTCCAATATTATCCCTAAGACAGTCTTTTGAGCAGCAAGCAGAGTAGCTCTCCTGTGGGACCTAGTGATGGAGCTGTCACTAAAGGCCTCCAAATGCCTCTTTACATTCTGCAGTAACTAAACAGCTCGTTCACCTTAGCTACAGCTCAGCAGAGAAGCACTTAGCTCAGGAGCCTTAATGTTTTACTGTTAGCCAAAAAAGCATCCAGTGGAGTTTGACACAGTCATTTAGTGTTTTAGCACATTGTGCAAGACTCCCTGCACTCAATTCAGAGCTCCATTGTTTATTAAACCAAGAGAGGAACAAAGCTCCCCCTGGCTTGTTTCCCTGCTTCCCACCTTAGCTGGGAGCAACTTACCTTTCTGCTCTTACTGTTCCCCAACATGGTTAAAACATCCCTTAGAGCCTAGAGCTCAGATCGGGTTTGCTCCTGTACCAATCCCCCTAGGGGATATCTGCTCTCTCTCACTTTTGCAGAAGTAGCAAGGTGATCTCCAGTGCCATTGACCCCAACAATCTGTGTGAGAAAGGTGGAAAATTACAAATACTTATTACTTTCTTCTTCTGCAATGCATGCTGCTTTTCATATTCCTCTTTTCCTACCAAAGTACAACTCAGCTAGACCCCAGTTTCCCACAGCACTTCCCAGTGCCAGGGACTGATGCCAATTCACCAGTTCCTAGTAAATAATTTCCTCCTGAGAGTTTGCCAGACATGTTTCCCTCTAAAAACCTCCAGCCACACAGATGTACCCAAATTATACATGGGGAGATCTTGATGGGCTCAGAAGAAAGAGATAAAGATGAAAGGTTCCCTATTCTGCAGGTATCCGGCCCTTTCATGAAAAGATGTGTCTGCAGGGAATCCAGGGGCAGGCTGTACATTCAAAACATGCCATCACCTTTTTCCCATTCTATTCTGGGCAAGTCACTCCATATCCCTGCCTGAAGAAGATTATTACCTTTTCTTAGCCCAACTTCACAGTAGTGTTGCAGTTCTGATGCTGCAACACTGGAGCAGCCTTGCAGTGAAGCTCCACCACATTAAAACACAAGCCTGAAACATGGAAATATTAATCAGGGAATCTTTTACATAGAAATAATGAAAATACTTACTAAACAACATATTAAGCCGCATATTTAGTCCTTTTTCTCTGATGTTCTGGAATGTATCTAGAGTTTATATGAAATCCAGAAGAATCAGTTTTCCTTCTTGCTTCAAGGTGGATGGATGCTGATGAAAAACTAACCTGGGTACCTCTGCGCAAAGGTATGCCAACAAATCATGATGAACAAAACAAAATGAATTATTTTTTTCTGAATCCATCTGCTTCAATGAAGTACTATGAAGGAAATGAATAATAAAGAAATTTCTTTTTTTGTTGTTGTTTCTGAATTAATCTAAGTAGAACATAACATCGAAAAATGTTATGTAGCATAGCATGCATTCTCATAGCAACATTTCTTTGTTGTGTGTTACCCAGCTGAAAATTAATTACAAGAGTCTTGTATGGATTAACAAAAGCAACTATTTTAACCTCTTCACAGATGTTATAACGCACAAGGTGCACTTAGCACCACAGCAGAATGCCACCATATAAACATTTTTCCCTTAGAAAGGTATATTGAGTCTTTTCTGTCTTTGGGACATACCAAGGATGTCTCAGTTCCCCCAGTTTGATTAAAATCAGAAATAATATTATATGGCATCCAAGTAGGAAGGTGCAGAGACTGAGGATGCCCAGCACAGAATCTCAGCAAGATGTGTTTGAGGGGTCCCTCTGGCTTTTCAAGAGAGGTGGTTATATCCCACATGTGCAGTTGGCATCTGTTCCAAATTAATTGACTGACACTTTGGTGAGAGTCACAATATATGTGAAATATGATTTAGGCAAACCTAAATGGTCTAGCAGTATAATTATCATTGAATTATTAGCACAAGTTAAGAAGTTGTACAAAGCACATGGGATAAGGCTACACACTAGAAAAAGCACACCCCAGATCTTTGCAATACCAGCCAAAGTATTGTATAGAACAGTACAATTTGTAAGTTTTCTCTGATGCTGAAAACCATTTCACCTCTAGATCTGGGTGAAGCTGTGATGATGAAAAAATAGGAACGCTTTTTCTTTGGCATGAAGAAAAAAAGGTGCTCTCCAAGCTGGATTAAAATGGAAGATTTGGCCTTGAAATGAAATTCAAACTTGGGGATGGGTGTGGTTTTGGCTCCAGGCTTCTTTTCAGATATAGCTCACAGCACGCAGACAGCAGAAATCTGGAAAGAAATGGAATGTCCAAAATTAATTTTCCCTACCAATTATTCACCTGAAATCCTGACAACTGTGTTTTATTAAATTGTGTCCCTTTGTGTGGTGTTATTTAAACAGAATTGCAAGGGTCTGAAATATTTTTAAACAATTTTTATTATTTCTATTTGTACATGTGCCAGTGTTTCAAAACATAAACATTTGTTGGAAAAAAAGGTGTGTCATTATACATGTCCTGCAAATGACATCCACCAGAATTGCTACATATCAAGTGGCACCTCTGCTTTTCTGCACTATATCATAATCCTCGCTCCCAACAGCTCTTACTGGAAAGGAAATACCACATTTTACAAATGTTACCTAGTAGTTCTTGTTAACTGATGAAACTACTGTTGTTTTTAATTTTAGGGCTGCATATTAAATCATAATGAGTCTTGTGAAAGGTAGTAGGTACCTCTTAAAACATGCAAATTGTGTAGATGATGGATTGCCTCTGATAAACTGTTTTTTAAACTGCTCTGAAAGTGAAGTAACTTTCAAATACTTTCATGTGCAGAAAGCTTCTAGTTTTTATTTGATATTTCTTTTTTTTGGTTATTGGAAACAATCTGTAGGGGACAGAGCCATAAAAATGCATTTAAAAATGTGGGAATCCAAACAGACCTAGAGTGAGAGCTGACATCATGTGCTCAGCTCAGCCTTTGCACAGCAAAAGTCTCTCAGTAGAAGAATTCTGCAGCAATGCCATGACATAGAAGAAAAGTTACAGGTGATGTTCCCACTTTTTCTTGGACTGACTTATGTCATCATCAAAATCAAAAGGGAAAAATCTGTTTGGTTATTTTGCCTGTCCTCCCTTTGCAGTACTATCACCCAGTTCTTTTTTTGCCCTTTACACTTGGACAAGGTGATTCAGAGAACCCCAGCTTACAATCTCATAAATTTGTGTTTTGCAAGGGCTGGAGACATTTGTATCTGCTGTTTATATAAATTCACCCTCATCAGTCCTTATTTCACCTTGCTGAGATATTCCTAACCTTAAAATGACACAGATGCTGTCTCAAGGGCACAGCAGTCTCTGTGCCAGTTTCCACATCAGGTTTTCCATCCCTTCGCCTGGCAACTGAGTAAGAGAAACAGAAATGTTGCTGGATCAGACCTAGACCTACCTAACCCAAACTCACAATTTTGATTCTGCCAGGACCAAAAGCTTCAAGTAAAGATTCAAATGGGGGAGACTTACAAAGCAACTTCTCTCTCATTTAAAGTCCCTAGAAAACAGCTGTCAAACTCTTTGAACACAGGACACAGGATTTCTCAGGCTCAGCTGAGTTCAATGGCTGATGAGCAGGCTTAAATGTGACATTCAAAAGATCCGTAGTTTCTATCCTCTACACATATTTTTCTTCTTATTCCTGTAAATATTTTCCTTTTTAGAGCTTTCCAGCTACACCCAGCAGCACATATTTCCATAGGTCATTCGCTTGTTAATGCAACATATTTTCTTTAAAGATTTTGTTTCCTATGTTTGTCCTTTGTTCAGTAGCTGTGCTCTTGTACTTTTAGCACTCAATACAAATGCTGCTTGTCAGTTGTTTTAAAGCATCCTTTCACATAATTGCTCTATTTGCTACAGTTATATTTGCTACAGTTATTTGAATTGGTATTTACTAAATAATTTTCTTCTTTTTTCATTAGTCATTTTTAGAGGTCTGCTATTATTAGCTTCTCTGGGGCTTTCTGTCTTTCTAATAACCCTTTTTCCCTACATATAAAATCTTTCCATCTTCAATCTACTTGTGTCTCTTTGGGGGTTTTTCTAATCAGAAATGAATACAATTTACCTCAGGAAGGCCTTTTTCTAAATACAGAAACTTTTAGTGATGCCTTATCACAGACTCCAAGTGTTGTTTGGAGATATGAGGCAACAATGAATCAGAGCCCAACCTTATGCACAAAATATTTTTAAAAAGTCTTTTCAATCTGTGCAGTCTTGCTGTTGGCTTTATGGAACTGTCTGCCATCACACTGCCAATTTAGTTCTGTTGTGGGTTTTCCAGAGTCTTCCATAATCCTGCCAAATTAAGCAATTGTGTGTCATATGAAAATTGTCTCAGTTTTCCATTCTCCTTCCCAAATTACTATGAAAGGATTTTAACCAACCCAGTCTCATTAGAGGCAAAATGCTCATGTCAATACTATTCCTACTTTTGAAAATGTACTGTGTTTCCCATCTTTCTCCTGCTATCTGCCTTCTAAGAACACAACTATTCTTCTCATTTTTATAATTAATTTTATTTTCCTAGCAAGTTATGAGTGAGCTCATCAAAAGGCTGTAAAAGTTTGCACAGAAGTTTTCTTTAGTCCTACTCAGGGTGCCATAGAACATAATTGCACACAGAAAACATAACTGACCTTGCCACACTTATGAAAATTTATGTATTTACATATGTACAGTGATTTATAACTATGTCTTTCTATTTATTTTGCCATTATATAAGCCTCTTGAAATAAATTTGATGATTTCACAGACCAGTTTATGGTTGGCGAAACCAACACAAATGAAAACTCCTGCCTGCACCTGTGGAAGGACAATCCCAGGGGCCAATACAGACTGGGGTTATGGAGAAGAGCTTTTCAGAAAAGAACTTAGATGTCCTGTTTAATTTTAATGAAGTTTTAATTTCAGTGCCATAGCAGCTCTAAAAGTTCATTTTCTGCTCATTCTGATTCACAAAATCAACATTTCATTGTGCCTAAGATGGTGCTTCCTACTTTTCTTTCTGCTGGTAAGGAAGGCAGCAAGCAGGATTTGGCTGCTTCGATAAAAGTTCCCTGACTTCCTATGTTTGATAAGGAATTATTTCTTGTTGCTTTTCTTCTCCTGACAAACTTGTTTGCATCTTTTTTTTTCTCCAGAATATAACATTGTCTCTCACCACTTAGGTCTCTCTCTGTGGACTGATGTTCCACTTTATGAAGCCACCTGAATAACCACCACTGCAATTTTATCATGGAAGGAGTTAGGGGTTTATACTTTACTTTCTTTTTTGTTTATGGATGTGTATGTTTTCTACTACTTCAACATATTCTGCTTAGAGCACTTAAAGCCTCTTCTGGAAACTTGCATTTTCCCACTTTTCATTATAGAACAATTTTAATTTATTATTTTTAATGTTTTATTCTTTTTTCCCTTATTCCCTCAGGCTACTTTGCAAATCAATCTAATGCAAGCATAGCACATGTTTGTGTTCTTTTAATTTGGTTTTGGTTTTGTATAGGAATACCCATTTCCTACAATGGGAATAGGAGCGCCTATTCCCAATACAATGCTACAAAATGTCTTAAAATTCCATTCTAATTCAGGTTCTTTTCTTTTTTTTTCTTTTCTTTTTCTTTTCTTTTCTTTTCTTTTCTTTTTCTTTTCTTTTCTTTTCTCTTTTCTTTTCTTTTCTTTTCTTTTCTTTTCTTTTCTTTTCTTTTCTTTTCTTTTCTTTTCTTTTCTTTTCTTTTCTTTTCTTTTCTTTTCTTTTTTTCACTTTGACATTAATGATCCTTCTATACCCAGGACTGAGATTTTAAAAATATGTCCACTCCCTTGAACAACTGATCCTTTAATATTTTTCCTTAATATCTTTGTCTCTTGTACTACATTGATTCTTCAGTGTGATCCATGGCATTCATTCCTACCATGCATACTCATTTGCTATCCAAAGTCAGAAGTAACTGTGTTACCTTCACCCTGGTGCAATGTCACAAACATATTTTATGAAAAATCCTTTTGCTAGGATTTTTTCTCCTGAGAAGCTGAGAGGCCTCAGAAACGAAATGTAAACAATGGTTATCTGCTGCTGTGGAATGCAACAGGTGGATCTTTGATTGGTCTCATGTGGTTGTTTTTAATTAATGGCCAATCACACTCAGCTGACTCACTCTCTGGTCAGTCACAAGATTTTATTATCATTCCATTCCTTTCTATTCCTTGCTAGCCTTCTGATGAAATCCTTTCTTCTATTCTTTTATTGTCACTTTAATATAGTGTATATAATAAAATAATAAATCAGCCTTCTGAAACATGGAGCCAAGATTCTCATCTCTTCCCTTATCCTGCAACCCCTGTGAACACCACCACAGTGCAATCATTCCCCTCATCGTTCTAGTCCAAAATGGTTCCTCACATTGCACTTTCCTGCTTCATCTCCGACTGCAAAGGGAAACAAATGCTTGTCCCAGGAAAGGGATGACTCTACCACGCTGGAAAGACACAAGCAAGAGCACAAAGTTGCATCACCTCCTTGCATTAGATAATGTCTGTCATTCAATCACGTTCCCCTCCGTAGTTCCTCATGGTGGAAGTTGAATTGTTACAGTGATTTTCTCAGAGTTCCCAGAAGACCAAGGCTGAAGAGTTTGCCAGGGTAGGTGGTGTTGGGTGTATTGGCATGTATGAGTTGTTATATCATGTTCACTGTGAACTGAACCTTCAAATGACACGAAATCAATCTCCATGAAACAGAAAGAGCTGCTGCTTTTGGTCTCAGGTAACCTACAGAACATTTGTAAATAAATCCATTTCTTAAACACCTTGTGAAGATTATACTTTCATTTGCCTTTTGCCTTCTTCTTACTATTTGTAATTATAATTGATTCATTTGAAAATTTCTTCTCTTTTCTTATCTAAATAGCTGTATCATTTGGTCTAGTGAAAGACATTGGAGCTGTCTGTGAAACATAGGTATAGCAAGAGAACTGTATTCGTATGGCTGAAAAACATAGCATTTATAAAGAGCTGGAGACAATCCAAGATACAAAATTCCCATCCACAATGGAATTTCTTCTGAATTTGAGTGGTTTCAAACAGGACTGATGATCTGATGTGTTTAAGGGAAAGGGTTTCTCATACAGAGGGCTTATCAAATTCAGCAGTTGCATATGATTCCTGTTTTTCTTCAGAGTAATGTCTTTCAACAAACAATCATAACAGATTTGTTTGGAAAAATTACCCTTTCTTTTTCCTCCACAGACAGGTTATTTATATGGTCCAGACAGAAATATGTGTGCTAACTGCAACTGTTCAACAACTAGGATTGCATCTACCTTAACAGAGGATCTAACATAATATAAAAATGTTTCTAGCTCTTCTTCAGATAACTTTGTTTCATCTCAAACTTGCAGCATTTTTTTGTTAATGGATTTCAATTATGAACCTCAAGTTGAATTTCTCCACCACTTTTTTTTCATTCTCTTTATATGTAATCCTTGGCTCCAAGAAAATTTGCACCCCTTTAGAAACAAAGTCCTTTTTAAAAATATATGAAATGGTCAAAAATTAATATTCACTTCATTCATGTAGTTTTACTGCTTAACGGAAGAATTAAGAGGAGTTTTGCAACAAGACAAATTTCATTTCTTCTTTAGACTTCATCTCATATTTGGCATCACATCAGTGCTTTTCAAAAGAATGAATATTCCTGTCAAAACATCTTCTCACTGCAGAAAAATGTTACCTCAGAAAAAACTCGCAGAGAAAAAAGAATGTAATTTACTGGGTATAAATATCTATAAGAGGTTTTTTTTCATTATTTAGAATATTAGTAGTAGTTTTTAGAAATCAAACATGCATTTTCCATGAAGCCTGTGCTTTGTCTCACTGAGTGCTGTTGGGGTAATGCTGGAACCCCATGTTAGCCCTGACTGATGGTGTTTGAACAGAGGAAGAGACATCATCTGTCAAAGTTAAACCTATTATGTATTTTACTATATTTTATATTTGGCTTGTATTCAACAAATAGTCCAAAATGTGCACCAATTGGTCATCTTGAAATATGACCAATTTGCAAGAAATGTTTTAGAATATCATTTTCAGTTATCCCATGCCAATGATTGATTGCTTGTTAGTGCCTATGTGACTAATGGTAAGCATGATGAGTTGACAAAAAATTTCACACTACTTACAGCTTGTATGGCTTGTTTTGTCACTCAGAAATAACCCTGCTTATTGTATTAATCACACCAGAATTTATATGCAGCACATAATAGTAGAGTTAAAAGTAGACATTCCTGATAATTATTCTTTTTAGTGATAAGTCAAGGTTATTTTACTTGATCCATAATAAAGAATTTCCTTGCTCAGAAATTATATATATGTGACCTGACCTAGAGCATACCAAGCCAGACAGCTGAATGATGCAAAGCAGACAATGAAACCAACACATGCATTTGTAAAGAAAAAGCTAAACTAAGACAAGAATAAGGAAAGACAAAAATTTTAAGATCTCGATTGCCATTCCTTAATTTAGTGCACTGTTCTTCCCAGTTAATGTAAGCAAAAGTATCTTTCACTAAGTTTTTTAAGGAAGCAAACAGCATAAAATTCACTTTACTCCAGAGTAGAACTATCAGTGTAGTTCTATTTTATATAACTATATTCATATCTTACTTCAGGAACCCTCCTATTTAAGGCAATTGCTACTTAAATGCTGTTTAACAGAAACATCATATGCAACATCTAAGTGGTAATTATTTTAGTTGGAGCTGGTAAAATCATCATTATGGTATAGGAACTTGTTGAGGCAATGCATTTTAACAAAAAAAATAAAATAAACAAAGAAGTCACAGGAGAAGAAAAAATAATAAGAAGCTTAAAAAGTATTATTTTTATGGGATGATTAAAAGAATTTTGCCTTATTAGTCTCAGACATGGAGAACTGTGAGAGGCATCTTTCAAAAAGACAACTGCTCTCGGAGTGCAGAAGGGGCAGGAACAGAACAAATCCATTTATTTTGCTGTAAAAAAGATAAAAGTCAGAGACAATGAAAACTTTCTAAATGGCAAAAACAGGCAATTATTGCAAAAGAAAGAAACAGGAGGTGATAGTATCTGCTTTCTGGAGGCTCCTTAAGGGAAAATTTAAAAAGCCACAAATTATTCAGGAGAAAACCATAAATATCTTGCCTGTGTGCAGCTGGCTGGAGCAGGTCACCTCAGTAAAGGGTGTTAAAGCCAGCATTGTGTGCCAGTGTGGCCAGGGAGGGTAGCAAGCACTGAGGCTGCAGTGGCCCAGCAGAGGCGCCCAGGACCATCAATGTCAGCCCAGTTCAGACAAAAAGGCAGGAGTGGCTGTGCCTGGCCAGAGCTGGAGCCCACCCTGCACCCTGTCCTACCCCGGACCCAGCCAGGGACACGTGAGAGCTGGGCAAACCCTTTCCTCAGGCACCAGCAGGCCTGACTTACCCACTGCAGCACCCCAGGGTTCCCACCTCCCCACAGCCCAGGACCCCATTCAACCCCCCAGGACCACCAGGCCCTGCCCCAGGGAAGCCACAGCAGGGCTGATCCTCAGCTCCCCACCCTGCCCAGACATGGAGGCACAGCAGGGCTGATCCTCAGCTCCCCACCCTGCCCAGACATGGAGGCACAGCAGGGCTGATCCTCAGCTCCCCACCCTGCCCAGACATGGAGGCACAGCAGGGCTGATCCTCAGCTCTCTCCCAACCATGAAACCACAGCAGGGCTGATCCTCAGCTCCTCACCCTGCCCAACCATGAAACCACAGCAGGGCTGATCCTCAGCTCCTCACCCTGCCCAGCCATGAAGGCACAGCAGGGCTGATCCTCAGCTCCCCACCTTGCCCAGCCATGAAGGCACAGCAGGGCTGATCCTCAGCTCCCCACCTTGCCCAACCATGAAGGCACAGCAGGGCTGATCCTCAGCTCCCCACCTTGCCCAGCCATGAAACCACAGCAGGGCTGATCCTCAGCTCCCCACCCTGCCCAGCCATGAAACCACAGCAGGGCTGATCCTCAGCTCCCCACCTTGCCCAGCCATGAAGGCACAGCAGGGCTGATCCTCAGCTCCCCACCCTGCCCAGCCATGAGCCCCCATCCATGGACAGCCTTGGCCTACACGTGCGCAAGCACGCAAATCTGGCACTCCCCAGAGCACTTCTTCATCATCCAAGGACTTTTCTGAGCAGTCAGGGAGTCAGAGAACAGAGGTTGTACTTGGAGGGGATGAGACCTTTGGGAGGCAGTGGCTACATATTTGTAAGATATGATTGATTACAGAGCAAACATGAGGAGTCTGTAAAATGCGGCATCCAAAGGGCTCTTTGAGCCCTGGATAAAGAAGAAAGAAGACTTGAGAGCAGAAAAACATTCTGCCTTTATGGGTAGCTCTGGCAAGATCAGTTCTGGAATATCAAGTTCATTTCTGGTATCTACATTAGGAAAAGTGTGTTGAAATTTGGAGATGTTATAAAGAGAAGCTACAAAAATAACTTCAGACTTTAAATGAATACCTTGTTGAGAACGTTTTAAAGTTCATCTCTGGCTTGTCAAAAGAAAGATGCAGGAGTTACCTGACACTATCCTCTAAGTACTTACCAGATGTTAATAATGTGCTCCTTAGCCTACCAAAGAAAAGTGGATCAAAGACCAATGGTTGAAACAGAGCTAAGAAGAGGAAACATATTGTAAGAGCTATGGGTGATTACTTCTCGGTAGAACCTGCCAAGAAAAACAATGGATTCTCCATTTCTTGGTGTCTGGGAATCAAAACAGAATGCCTTTCTGTAAAATAAACCCAGGCAGATGAAGAAATTTAAGTTCTAAATGAATGAAATGCTGCATTTAAATTATATAGAATTTCAAAATATGATTTATTTGACTTTAAATTGTGCATTTCTCAATAGGCAAAAATCCACAAATAGTATTTTCCAGTTCTTTTATTTGCACTTCAACTGCAAAACAATCTGGATCAGATTTAAAGTCATGACAGAAAGAGCTAGTAAAGGAACAAAGCAATATATTAAATCTACCTGTTAAACATGTTCCTATCCCAGGACTGCAACTAGTTATCAAAAGAAAATTTTCTATATCTTTGTCTCACATTAAATGACCAACTTTTTAGCTTAGGTAAAAAGCAATAAGCTCACCCATATATAATTTGTAAATCTGAACTTCCTTAATTTGACATCTGTGTAGAAAAGAAATCTCTACAGATATATCAGGCAGACACATATCTGATAATATCTTCCACTCTGGCTGTGTTTCCCCTCTGCAGCTAAAGCCAGTCCAGATGGAGGGCTGGAGGCTCTTCCCTTTTTGATTGAGCAACCTTTCCCTGTCTTTGATACAGCTTGTGATGAATGTGATGGCAGCCTTCTCTGAAATGAGTCACTGGGGGACACCCAGGGTCAACAGAAAAAGCTCAGCCACACATTCTCCTCTCTAGATATAAGAATTACACTATTTCTACAGGCAGCAGGGAAAACCTGTTGGTTTTTGAATTTAGTTTGCCTTCTTGTGGTCTTTTGACTATCAAATGTAGGGGATGGTGCAGGTTTTTAGCAAAGTGAGGAGTGTAGGGGTGCTGGGCAGGGGCAGCAGCCCTTATCAGACACCCCCTTCCCTCCACCCCCACAGCAGCGTTACCTCCTCTAGGATTGTGACCCAGAGAATGTGTAGACATCTCTCTGTTCTCACAATGCAGCTCTATGCAGAAAAAGAGCTCCTTTATATGGAGAAAAGTTTTTCTCTTCTTCTCTACCTACTTTTTCCAAACATCCTGCACCCCACTCATCCCTGAGAGTGACACCTTACCACCCACATCCAAGCCATAGTCCCAACTTTCAAAATGTCCAGTGGAACCAAGGTGTGATAATAAATATTAGCATCATTTGCGGGTAATTTTTTTCCTGAGAAGAAAAGGTACCCTTAAGAACTAAAAAGGCTTTTTGGTTATTATTTTGAATGTACATGAAAATTGCAGAGCAAACTGTGTAACAATCTTTCTGCAGGTTTCTCATGAACTGGACATAAAATACCAGTGATCCCAAGCAGCAAAACGTGTCCTTTAGTGCTCATAAAACTTTGTCATATGAGTGATATTCTTATTTCTTATTAACTTATAAAATATTTATCTTATATTCAATTCTGAGGAAAATGTCTAGGTCAATTTACATTAAAATTGTTTTATTTTAATATAACCCCTATTTGTCCAAGAAGTTAATTCAATTTTTGTCTGGGCTATGTGTAGATATCCAAGTATAAATACCTTTGAAGATGCAGTAATGAAGCAGCAATATATAAACTGTCTACATTTCCAAGATGTTTGATAAAGTGCACATACACACACTGCTAATATCAAATGCTTTCCATTTCAGAAGAAATGGACTCATTAATGAAGTATTTCCACAAACATTGCTGAAAACTTTATCAAGATGCTTTATTGTCTTTTTTCCCCATGTTAATCTCATCCTGAATATTAATTGTTCATTGAATAAAAAACATTTGCAATGTAAAAGTTAATGTTTTAATTATGGCAGGCATTCATCCATAATTTTAAAAGTCAGAAATATCTGGGTAACTTAGGAAGTCTGATGATGTCAGTACTCCTTCAAAAATGTTCAGAACAGTGGTGCAATCCTAAACAAAATGTGTATGTTTGGGTGTATGAGTGAACTCTGACTCTGAGGATTCCAATACAGCTATTATTTTCTGGGTTTTTTCCATCACTGTTTCAATCCTGGGGAGTCCCTCACAGTCTTGTTCCTGTTATGTTTAAGCTTTTGTAAGTGCTCATCAAGCCATTATTTTTACTCCCTGCAGGGTTTATTCTTACCAACATTTTAAGCAACATTTGGTATTCCAACATGTTTTTTTTTTTCCTAAGGAGATTTCTGTAGAAGAGCATAGAACAGCAGAACTGCAGCTTTGCACACCTCAGGCCACCTTTCACCCACCTCCTCCCTCCCATCCACAAAGAGCAGTAAACACAGATATTGGAATTACCCAAACAAACCCAGTGCATTCCTGGGCCATGACCACTCGTAAAAACAGTGTTTTACCTTCTACTTCGGGAAGCCCCATGACTGTGCTTGAGAGATGAGGGTCATCATGCCTTAAAATTAAGAGATCATACACAAAGTGACTGGCAATGGGAATAAACAAAGCAGTCCTGATTTCTAGCCAAGGATTAAATTCTTTACTGATGTTACTCCATAAGCTCCAAAATCAAGCCAGCTAAATGAATTGCAGTAGAAATAATGTCCATTGTGAGCTGATATCTAAGTTACCAAACAAAATTTTAATTACCAAATTGTTTTCTGCAAAATTTGTCCTTGCGAAACAGCCCAGTACCCAGTCAGTACCTCACATGTGTATTAAAATTCTTAGCAATTTTTGAATTCAAAAGGAGTTATGTCAATTTTGTTTTGGGTGGCAGCAAATTATGACTTCACTCAGTGAGAAAACATTTCCTGCTGCTATCTCTTAAAGACTGCCTGCAGTGCTCAACTATCAGCTGCTGCATCACACAGACTGGAAGGTGACCAATGGAATGTGCAAGAAGAGATTAGAATGAATTTTTGACGTGTGTTTTCATTTCATAAACTCTAGTCTCTGTAGCCACAAGTTTGTAATTTGTTATGTGTTTTTTTTCAATTGCAGTTTTGTCTTATCTGATGTTGAAACTCTTCCATGAAGCTTTTTGAATGCTGAAGCATAAGAAAGAGAAATCAGTTGGAAATTTGTTCATGTCTATCTCTGTGCTTGACATTTCTCCACTGATAAGGTACAGCTAAATATTGACTTTTTAGTTAAATTTAGATTAGCTTTCTGGTCCATGGGCATTGATTGTAAACCATTATCTTTTCCTCATTTATGGGCCCCAGTGCTTTAACACAAAAAAAAAAAGACAGAAAGAGGAAAAAAAAAGAAATATATAAGACAAAAGGGAATGGAAAAATGTGTAATTAGCTGCAAAGGTGTCATTAAATTCTGTTAGGAAAAAATTAAAATGTTCTTAATGTTTACTTTTTAAAATTTATCCTTTTTTCATTCTAGAAGTCTCCCTGTTACAGGAATTTTTGACCCATTTAAGGAAAATGTCAAACCAAGATTACTACCAGGACAAAAAACTGGGAAAGATATAAAAAATTCTTCTATCAGTAATTAACTAAATGCAAACCTGGCATTAAATAAGCATTACTAAAGGTACTGCTCTATAGGGGTTCAGTGGTACTGCCAATTTCATTAACCCAGCTCCTTGTCCCAACACAGTATAATACTTTGGGTATGTTAAAGTAAGAGCAGATAAGAGAGCAGGATGATGTAACTCTTTTAATTTTTTAATAGCCTTCGACCAAGTCCCTCCCAGGAGGTTCTAGAGGAAATTAAGAGATCATGCACTAAAAGGCAAAGTATGCTTATACTTAAGAAACTGGCTAGGAGAAAAATAAACCAAATAGAATGAACAAGTAGGAAATCTTCAGCTCAGCAAAAGCTGATCAGTGTGAACCCTTATGGTTCTGCTCCAGAGAGGTGGCACAGAGGGGACATGGCAAGAGAGCTCTACTTCAGCTGGCTAGGGATGTCCCCATCTGGAAGAGATTAGGATTACACATGGATTTATTCTGAAGCAGCTATTGCACACTCACTTCACACCATTCAGTTAATCCCATCTAATTTCCAAGATGTAAACAAGTATTTAACTTCACTGTGCTGCAGCTGGAACAACACAGGTATCCTGGCTTTCCTGAGCAGGTGAGATACCTGTTAGCCTCTGGTGTCAGAAGGAGGGGAGGGAAAGGGTGACAGGGAGAGCTCTGGATCAGGGAGGCAGTAGCATTAATGTTGGCAAAATCTGTCCTTTCCTCCAAGACCACAAGCAGGCCTGACCTGACCTAAGAGTGTCAGCTACTTAGTGCATGCATACTGGCTTTTGTAACTTGAATCCTGCTGGGCAACAAGATATAGAGTGAGGTTTTAAATTTTTGGTCAGCACATTGTACCTCAATGTGACCCTGGATCAATAAAGGAGACTCACAGTAGGGAGAAAGAAGCTGCCCCCAGTGGGGTAGATCCAGCTAATGGCTGGATCAAATAGGATGGGAAAAGAGCTCTTCTGATACTCAGCAGTCACCAAGGATTTAACAATAAGTTTAGGGATCCTTCCTGCAGTGAAATATACCAGCACTGCCTAGTCTTGAATCAGAAACTCCATGTGTTATCCTGTGCTCCCCATCTTCACTGTGCCTGGGTACATAGTCCACATTCCAAACCCTATGTGTGAGTACATTGCAACAATGAGAGCTTAGTTGTAGGAATTCAATTAAATTAAATATTTTATGTGGCTTATTTGCAATTTCAAATGGGAGTACCTGCTAAAAGAGGACTCATCTAGGAACTTGATTTTCTCTTCTCTGTTTAAGTCAGAGCAGAAAAGGGAAGGGAACCTTCTGATTTCACCATTTGGCCTCATTGCATCATTCAGTGGAGCAGAGCATAGTGGAGCTCCTCAAACTTCCACCTTAAGCATAAGGAAAATCTGTCATGAGAATATATACCTTGGATATGGTACAGCAAGTGTTGTAAATACCTCATTTGGTTTAACATGCAAACATGATGAAAATACAAAAACCAGGTGAGTGCCTTTGCATTTTAAGACTCAGTTCTTCAGGTTTTCTTGATTGTTAGCACACCATATCTTCACAGAAAAAGCTTGTCATACTTCCATTTTAATGACTGCCTTTTCTATTTCTATAACATGAATTCCAGCAAAAATTTCCAAAATCTAAAAAATTACTGATTACCTAAAGACCTTTCTTCCCTCTAAAATCAAATGTTGTGCCTATGCCAAGTTTCAGATCAATGCATATTTAAATGATGAATCCTCAGAAATAAATGCACAACTGCAATGCTGATAGGCTCCTAACTGACACCTACAGTCCAAAAAATAAATGCTGTGATCTCATCATCTGCCACGGGTCCAGATGGGCTTGGGATAAGTCAGCCTGTGGGTGGGAAATCTCAGTGGAGTTTTAGGAAGTAGTATTCATATTTTAGAGTGCATTTACCCTGCAAATTTTTCTAAGCTTGCAGTACAGTTCATTACTTTCAGAAAGGCATTACTTTCAGGAATGGCATTTTAACACTGCTCTTAAAAAAGGATGCAGTACTGTCAGTCTATAACTAAAATCATTCTGTGCAGCTGGAAACATGCAGCATAATTAGAACAAGCTGGGGAGCTTTTATGGCAACAGGAGCCTATAAAAAGATGCTGAGAAAATCTTCATTTTTCTCTGACTACCAACATTTTGCAAAGCCTTTCTTAAGCAGTTGGCCCTCCCTGGTACCATGTTCCTGCTCAGTTATGGTTGGGAATTCAGGGGCCATGGAAAGTGACTTAACTCACCAGAGTTAAGCCTCTACAGACCTCCCAAAATGATGAGTTGTGATGGAATTTGTCAGGTCTTCTGAGCATAAAAGGGAAGATTGAGGTGGAAAAGCATGGTATAAAGGTGGAAAAGGATGGCAGAATTATTAATATGCAAGGCAGTTAGTCAGCATCCTGCTTGGAAGACAATCAACTGAAAGAATGTGCCATCCTTTTATCACTGTTCCTGGTTGGGTCAATAATCCTGAAATTACAGCATCACCAAAGTCAGGTGAACAAAAGTAGTGTGTAGATAAGACAGAAAATCAAAGTGGAGTTGAAAATAACTCTGCAGATTTTTGGAAGTCAAAAAGCATAGATTCTTCTATGCATGAGAAGAAGTAACTGTGAAGGGAACATACACACACAGAGACCCACACAAAAATCTGCAATATTCACTTGCTCTTTGATAAAGTCAGTTTCTAATATTTTTACAGATCTAGTAAGAAAAAAAAGCAAAACAAATGAGATTGTTTGTTTTCTCACCAGAATCACCTGAAAAATTGTGCATACCCACAAGGTAATGCATAGAACCTTCTTTAGAGGGAAATTAATGGGTCTTCTTATATCTCAGGTGGAAGTGCACATGCCCATATTCAGCATGGGCTGGCATGTTCCTGATTGCTTGGCCATCCTCTTGATTGCTCTAGGTCTCTCCTTCCTTCTCTTATTTTCCTTTTTTCCTATAGAGAAAAGGTCAGAAAATGTGGCCTGAATGTTGAATGAACAAAATCACATTATTTAATTTATTCTGTATTTTAAATGTCTGTATTTGCACAAATCTGAATGCAATAAACTTTTAGCTATATTTTTAAAAATCCATTTAAAAATGACCATTTTAAAGCACCCTATTAGCTGACTGATGTTTTCAATTACCTTTCCTCTATGGCCACTAAAAGCTCAGTCAAGGGCATGCTGATGCTAACAGACATCTTTCAAGTTTTCACAAAAAGATTTCTCAATCAAACCCTAGAGGCACTATTTTTATCAGTATTTGTCAAGTTCAGCTCAAAATATTAAAATTAAATGAGAGAAATCCAGGTCTCCAAGGCACTAACTTGAATAAATACCATAAAATTAAACCGAATTCAGTCATGTCTCCAGCAATTCCACTCAAGCCAGTGGCATTTCAAAGGTTTCAGATAACAAGAGAATTTGTCCCAGTCACTGTTTTGCAGTCAATTTACACTAAGGGTTCATCGACTTCAGTGGAAATTCCACCATGATAACCATGACAGAGCTGGGAATGATTATATGCAGTTAAGGTATAAAGAGCTAATGAAGCATGCACAAATCAGTTCAATATGTTGAATATTCTCTCAGGACTGCTAGCTAGATAATGACTTTAGTAGATTAAGAGTTATAAACAGGATTCTTCTTTGTTTTATGTTCTTATTAAATAATGACTAGCCTACACTAAAAGTAGTGATCTACAAAGTTATTAAACAGTCAATTTAAAAGGCAAATAAAATTCTAGAGATGCTTTCCCACCAAAAGTGCTTGCCCTTTTGTCCTAAATGTTTCCAGTCTTAACTATAACGATGTTGTTCAGAAATGTGTGGAGCAGCCAACAGTATATCTACTGTCACTTCTCATTTATTGATGGTTAATATACTGATGTAGGCATTCTCTATTTGTATGCAATTATTAGAGATAATTCACATTAAACATATACACACAAAATTAGTACAGTATTGAGTAAACTTTTAATTTCTTTTCCATTGCTTTGAAGGTAAAAAAAAAATAATAATAAATCCCTATCTGATTTTTGGAGCATGAGAAACAGCATGGGAAATGCTGTAAGGGACTGTTTGTTACGCAGTCTCCCAGCATTGGTTCCAGACAATTCTTTGGCAGCTAGGAAGTTATTCTTAATTGTGTCCTGGATGCTTTGCCCCATTCTTCCCTGTAACAGCCCTTGACTGAAATAAGAGCCTGAGCCATCATATCTAAGTGGATCAACATTGGTTATAGAAATGGAAATTAGTCACCTCTGGTAGAGCTGCACTGGTGCAAATTGATGTAGAATGTTACTCGGGCTTTAACATACTGCCTTCTATCTCCAAAAGGACAAGGTGCTATGCAACATTCAGGAGATGGATGGGAGATGTTTTTCTGTTTCCAGGCACTCACAAAAAGCCTGGCAGCTCTTCGATGCATTAATCCTGCAGGCAGACCTAACTCAGAATTTCCAGAGACTTCCCATCACGGTGAGATGTGGAATGATTGCGCAGTTATCTAAATGGAGTGACATCAAATGCAGAGATGTTCAGAGAGTTGGAAAACAGCCTCTGCAAGGTGCAAAACAAAATTATTGAAAGAGAAAAAGCTACTGAATGCAGAAATAACTCCAATTGGATTTTACATTATCAAAAAATATTGTGGCTGACAGTAATAAATACATTCATAAGAACTGGGATAAAATTCAACCCTTCACAGGATTTTAAAAAATGCAATGAGACAGAAACAATCCTCATGATAGATAAGGAACAAAACAAAGTACTGGTAATCCTTGTTAGGGTAAAAAAAGCCCAGCTTTTTGTGATCTCACTGCCAGACACTGCTTTAAAGGAAAATTACATGGTTCGTACCTGAATTTTTTCCATATTTTATGTGACCAGTATTAGAGCCTTCCAATCTCTGCCTTCTCCACCACCTGCCTTCTGTTTATGTATTGTATTTGTGGGGTTCCCAGACAAAGGAAGGAATGATGAATCTGACTCCATGTTCTTAGACAGCTAATTCATTATTTTATGGTACTATATTATATAAAAGAATACTAAGCTATACTAAAGAATACAGAAAGGATACAGACAGAAGGCTAAAAAGATAATAATGAAAACTCATTACTCCTTCCAGAGCCCCGTACAGCTTGGCCATGATTGGCCAATAAGTCAAAACAATTCACATGAAGCCAATGAAACAACCACCTGCTGAATAAACAATCTCCAAACACATTCCAAAGCAGCAAAACACAGGAGAAACAAATCAGATAATTATTGTTTTCCTTTTTCACTGAGGCTTCTCATCTTCCCAGGAGAAGAATCCTGTGCCAAGGGATTTTTCCAGAAAATATGACTGTGATGTTTATGTGATGATTAAAGATAATATAAGAGGCAGAGACTCCCAGTGTGGCAGACCCAGATCAGAAACTGGAGGATTGTAACACAAGTAATCCAAAAAAATAAAATTGCTCTCACGCTTACTCAGCATGCTGTAGGTTATAGACAACCCATGGCAGGACTGTATGCATAGCCTGTGTTGAGGAGAGTGTGAACTGGAGTCAAAACTTACACTCACCTGGAATATTTAACCAAGTTTCATACAAGCAAAAGAAATGGGTATCATGCATGGCATCACCAGGAAAACCTTCTGTGTTTGTGGCCCTTTACCATATTATCACCATTAACCAGTCCCACATCATTTCATGCAATTGTTCAAAACTGTGTTTATAATCACAATGACAACATTTCACCCTTCCCTCAGAACAGGTGGGCTTCTGATTGCTGCAGCACTCCAGTAGCTGCTGTAATCCAGAGACCTACATTGTGCTGGGAGACAAAGAAATGAACTGCAGGCAGAAGGCTCAGCATTACTGTGACCCATTTGAAAAGCCATTTGAAGGACTACATAGACCTAGAGGGTTTACCTCTGCTGGTAGCTCTAAAAGATGCCCTAATCCACTTTCTGCTCTAAGGCTCCAAAAAATGGCAATGACAGATAACAAAGAAGATGTGAGCTAGTAGGGATGACTGAAATCTCTCATCCATAGTGTTAGCTTTAATCAGACATAAGAAAAGGAGAAAAATTTCAAAGAAAGCAAGTTCCAACTTTGCAACAATATCATGAATTCTCAGAAAACAATCAGTCAGTAAATTTCTTACCAAGCCAGCCTGTTTTTGATAGGCTATTTAAAGAAAATATGTATGTTCATAAGGGTACTAGCTTTATGAATACCTTGCTTTCACACTTGCTTGACATTATCTTCTTCCTGTCTTTACCAAGACTTTGCAATATGTACAAATCCTAATTTGTGTATAAGCATTTGTTGCTTCAAAAATTTCTCATTAAAATGAAAATAAGTTTGTGTTATCAAGTGGGGACTTGTGATTATTACTTCTCATTTTGTACCAACAGCTCCTTTAAAGAAAAACTGGCATGTTTCTGACCTTAAAAATCCTTGCTTTTTTCCTGGAATGAAGCCAAAATAAAGCTCTAATCCTTGTTGCTTAACTGACAGATGACTAAAATTTTAGACAAATACAAAAAAATTCTCTGAAAACCAGGTGTCTGCATAGCTGTGCAGGGTCCCTTTATCTAGCACTTTGTGTCTGATAGCAGCTCCCCATCTTTCAAAACCAAAAACATGCCAGTCAAAATTCCAAGGCCAAAAATTTCCCTTTCTTTTTTCCCTTGTCATTAACAGGCACAGTTGTTCTGTAATTGTAACATGAAAGTGAAGCTATTGTAGTACAACCTTTTTATTACTATTTAAGATTTAAAATGTATTAATAAGTTTTTAGAAATAAATCTGATGAGGACCCTTATGAGAGGATCATGGATATCTGCTGGTCTTTATCTGAGACAAAGTCATTATCATCTAAGTTCCCAAAACAGTCACAGTGGTGCCATACCAGTGACACAGGTCATTCTATAAGTTCAGTCATTTGTTCTTCATGTACTTCATTGAGGTTTGCCCTTTCAAATTAAAACAAACAAAAAGAACCACCAAAAAAAAGAGAGACTTCATTGCAAAACTTTGTTGAAAGAATTATTAAACATTGGGCATTTGAGTATTAACAATAAATGTTAACTAAAAGAATGCTTTTTTTCCAGTTGTGTGGTGCCATGGAACACTTACAACAGGATATTTCTGCTCTGGTCTCTCTTCCTCCCAAATGACTTCAGAGTTTATTTTTCCATGGTTATTCTTTTTCTATTCTTCATTATTATTTTTTAAGTATGGGTCTTACCCCTTTCACTGTTTAATGAATGCATGAGGGAAAAATACATCTTTTCCTTTTAAAAAGTTTGTCTCCTTTATAATGTAAATTACAGCAAGAGGACCTTTATTAACACTCCATTATCTGAACTGAAAGAGGTCCAGGATACCATAGGTAATGGAAAAAGTAGGAAACATAAGTGCTGGTAGTCAACCACAGATCCAGTATAAATGTAACTTGGCCAGCACTGACACAGAGCTCATAAACTTATGCTGAGCAAGTTGAGAGCTCATACAATTCATATCAAAAATGTCCCTGCATTGTACCTGGCTGGGACCAGGTCTTTAACTTATCTCTTGGTTTGGATGGAGAAATAGTTCTCAGAAAACATCACCCCCAAAGGAAAAGCATGTGCTGAGAAGATAAAGCAGGGAAATCTCCTAAGGACTGAAAGTCAGACTCCTGCTGAGTATGCAATGTGGTTCTTGCTCCAAGAAGGGCTGGGGAACACCACTTGACCTGTGCCAGCTCTGTGTCTTCACTCAGGCCTGCATAGGAAGCCACAATTTCCTCTCACAACATGAAGAGATGCAGAAGCAAGTCAGTGCTGGCCAGTATGAGGCTCAGAAGTTCTGGCATTGAAGGGCAAAGCACAAAATGTGTCTCTGCTCAATGTTTCCAGATCCTTGACTCTCCACAGAGGTACCCCAGATCTACCAGGATAAAAGTCCAATCTGTGCTGAGTGCAGTCCCAGGACCTAATCTGGTCATGAGAGAGGTACATCCTCCTCCATGTAGCTCTGTGCCTGAGCTAAGTACCAAAACAAGGCACTTTTCAAAAGCCTAGAGAGTAGACAAAAGAAATGTGTTGTATAAACCAGTAGGCTTTTTAAGGATGTGTCAGCAGTATATGCTTTGCTAAGTGCATCAAGATTTGCCATGCATTTTTATTAATTCAATATGGTTGATCTAGTTATATAAACAGGAAAAGGCAATAGATTAGCTCCTGGAGAGTGTTTCATATGGGATTACATTTAATGCTGGAATTCCTGTCAAACTCTTAACTTTTAAAATACTGATAACACAGTACATACTGTGCACGTTTTTGAACACTTGAGCCATGCATTCCCTGCAACACACTCAGAGCCCTAATAATCAAGATTGCATTTAGAGAAGCTTAATTTCATTCTATTAATCTCTCCAGTGGTAAGAGTAATTATTCAGTATTCACTAAGAAGCAATCCCCTATCATGCACAGGGTGCCAGTATGTTAGCATGATTTGAATGACCGCATAGTGAGAAGACATGTTTCCCTCTCACCATCAAATTATTATGCAGCTCTTTAAAAAGACTATGAATTGTATTCCTTGCATATAAAAATTCCTCTGCTACTCCAAATCACCTCCAAAGTGTCCTATCTCCTTTAGTATCATCTTTAAGGTCCTCTTTCCAAGACTACTTTTTATTTTATGACTCTTTTTTCCACCACGCACCTTTGTCCATCCCTACATCCTCCTAGGAACTTTTACCATTATTCCTGTGTCTTATTCCTCTTGTCTCATCTGAATCTTTTTCAAACAGCTACTGCTGTGTATTGTGTAGCTTCTTCAGGTGAGTGAGGCAGAAAGGCAGTATTTGAATAAGGTAGGAATCACTGAACTCTAACTAATGGCTTGTCTTTGTGTTGAAGCCATTTCAGTTTCCAGGAAGGAAATTTTTCCTGTGACTTGTCCTTGAAGAAGATGCAACTTCCAACCAATTAACTTCCATCGTAAAAGATGTAGAACAGTGGAAGACTAAAATGGTGTTTTAGAGGACGTCTCCCATAAGTAAATAAACTTACAATGTAGATGTTGTACATGTGTACATTATTTAACTGTCTCTCACTGTCTCTTGTGTTTATTTCTTTCTACAGATTCCTGTCATTTATTTTGACTATCCTGAAGACAAAAACGATGTATTTTTAATATACCTAACACATCTTGAGTCATGAATCAGGCTTTTGGATACCTCTGTAATACATTTCATAAAACAATAATAAAACTAGCACAGGATATGGAAAATTTTGTGACATGAGGTCAGTCTATACTGTTTTTAAGACTTTGCCCTCTGCACCTGATAGGCAAACTCCTGGGTATTCTGACTTGGATGTTTGTTCAGTCACTGTAAATTCAAGAATTCAGCTAACTATTGAGTCTTAGAAATCACAGCTGTGACCACCCAGTGCTAAGTGCCACAGGGGACCTTTTTCTCCTGCCATTTTACTTCAGTAGGCAGCAATGGTACCTGTCCCTGTCTGCAGAGGCTATTCCTTTTCTAGGTGCTTAATACTTCTAAATCTTCTTATTTCTAAGTATTATTCCATCATTTATCTCAATCTATCATCATTTATTTCATCCTAACCTCAGCTGGCCCACTTCAGTCCATATAAACTTGGACTGCTCCTCATTCTTCTTCCTCATCTACACTTTCAACTGCTTCTTCATCAGTTCCTTCAATTACAAGTTTATTGGAGATGTCAAGTCCTCCAGGTCAGGCAGGTCTATGTGCTCATCAAACAGGAATATATTCATGTATGCAGTATGTACCTGGACTCTTCTTGATATTGTAAGGGGCAAAATGTAATGAATAAGCTTATTAATCACATTTGGAAGAAGCCAAATTCCTGCTGTATAAGCATTCTTGAGGGCCTGAGGGTACTATAATATTTGCTTCAGGGTTTATGAAGATGGTAAGGAGCCAGATTTTGAGAGAGGAATTATTAGCTGCAACAAGCCTGCCACCTTTAAGATGAATGTGAGTGATCCTGTAGGAGTCTGCACCGCACTCACATTTTCTGGCTTCCTGGCATCTCCAAAGGGAGCCAGATGCAATGTCTCCCTGCCAGAACAATGCAGTCTAAGATAATCTACTGTGAAAGGAGGGCTCATGGCATGCTCTGTAGAACCAAACCACCACAGCTGTGAATATTATTTTTGAGTCATACAAGCACACACCATTCTGAGCGTAGGTGTGTTCTCTGGCTCTGAAGAAGCACTGTCCTTGGAGAGCACTCAGAGTTATGTTAATTCCTTCTACTGCAACTATTACAAAGAAATACTTGTCTGTTTTAAAGAGCTATTGTATGAACTGGAATTATTTGTTTTGATCTCCAGGAAAGAAGATTGTTGCCGTTGTTGCATCTTTGTGCTAGGAATTACTGTCCCGCGCTGACGGGAAACACAGTTCTCCTTGGGCGGATACTGTCCTGGGCTATGTGCTGACTGTTGTCAGTAGCTCTCTACATCTCTTTCACACCACCTTACCCCATGAGGAGAGTGTCTCCTGGTAATCTGCATCTCAGTGAAGTTACAAACACCCTCAACACAGTTTACATTTGGTGAAGACAACTGCCTCCTCTGTCCTTCTAGCTAGCTTGGCTACCATCCTGCTTTCTCTTCAATTCCCCTGAGGTTAACTCTTCCTTGTCCAGCACTCCATCATTTATCTCACTTCATTCCCCATCAGCCTGTCTCTTTCAGCTCTCTCCACATAAATTTTGACTATTCCTTAGACCTCAAAATCATTTAGGCTTTTGCAGTGTATATGCAGCTGTGTTCATGGTCAGATCCAAGGTCTGCCTGACAGCCAGTAAAGGCCAGGGTGAACATTAATGTGTAAGCAATGAGGAAACCATTGTGTGTGACCTTGAACCCTAAGCTAACATGAGAGTATAAACACAGTCCCAGTTATTGCTCATATGCTCTCTGCCTGTCTGAACAATCTCTCTCTTTTTCTCTCAGCCTCCCCCATTCCTCCTCACCAAACTTTCATTGCTTCCTCCACCATTCCTCGGTCTCAATGTGAGATTGGAGACCTTTTAAGCAAGTTGAATAGAGGTATTCAAAAAGTACAGAAAGGCCACTAAAAATCACCTGGTCCTGAATGGCTTCACATAAGTCCATTCCATAATGGGGTTCAGAGTCTATATTTGGATACCCACAGGCCTCTGTAATTTTTAAATTAGTCAGTCAGTGATTCCTCAAAATTATTTCAGTACAGTCCTCACAACTCACCCATGTAAGAGAATTGTGAATTCCAGTCCACAGTGGAATGATCTGGCCAACTTGTCCTTCTATCTGATTAATCAGCACGGGTTCACAAAAATACTGACAAAAGTGGCCATCACGTGTTTATGCATGGCAGAGACAGAGTTGGGACCCAGAGGATGCCTCAAATCCTTCTTCACTTACTTATGGAGAGTAGAAGAAAGTACCATAATGCTAAATAGTTTTTTATTAAATAGTAAGATTTTTCTGTCTTGCTTTGCCTTCACAAAGGGTTACCAAATTTCAGCATATTCCCCAGCCACTGCCGTCACTCTTCATTCTGATAATTGTTTTGCAGGCAGGAAATCCCATGATTTATCAAATTACTTTTTAATGAACATGTAATAGCAACTAACAATAAATGAAACTAGAGAAGGCAAGAAGGACCCATAATCAGCCATCAACTCAGTCTAGAAGTGCCAATCCTGATGCTAATTTAATTTAAGATTTAAGAAGATTACAGAAACTATTATAATAATTTCAATTTCCACTGCCTCAGCTAGCTTTGGACAGATGTCATCATAACCAAAACATTTTTTTTGCCCCTTATATGTACTTCCTCCAGTTATTTCCTTTATCATGATATGGCACATCGAAGGAAAAAAAATCATAATGTCTGTTAGTATGTAGAAGACTGGTATGAGTTAGGGCTTAAGTATAAATTTCTTTTCTTTCTGAAAACTTAAAAGTGTTCATCATTTTCTTCTGAAGATCCTCATAAGCATGATTTTTATGATGGACTACTCAATAGATCTGTAAGGGATGGCATATCATAGAACAAATAAACTGAGTAATAGAGAATAACAGACCAACAAGAAAACCAAATAGAAATTGTAGCAAGTCCCTAACTGCATGTTTTGAGTTTTGATTTTTAGACAATTTTTGTGCTTAAGGTAAAAATTTCTGGGTTCTCTCTTCTACCTAAATGTTTATATTTTCCAGTCTGCCCTAGCTCCATCCTGATACCTGTTACAAACATCTCAACAACTAGGCTGCAGCTGCACAACTTCTTTCTATTTTCAAATTTTATTATTTTTATTAATCTTTATATAAGATTTTTTTTCTCTGTGTTCTCTGTGCTCCTATGTTTCTAGACACTCAAGTATTCTGTGACAAACAGACAGGAATTCTATTAGCTGTTCTTTTCACAGTTCAGGAATTTTCATCAGGAATTTTAGTATGCATACAAATTTTTTCTTCTCCTTTCACAGACCTGGCCACCTTTGACAAAGAGGAAATATAACCAGCCATTTAAAACATAGTAAGCTGTAGGCTTTAGGTTCAGGTAATGTGCTGCTCTGAATACAGAAAAAAAAACATGTACTAACTGTGCTGTATTTAGTGGGTACATGAAGGAACCAGAACTAGTCCTGGCTCTGGTGAAGAACACTATGGTCAACCATCTAATACTTGGTAAGATAGGTGGCCTGCAGGAATTAAGTAATACAAGATGGAAATAGGCAAAAAAAAATCCATTACCAGCATTCAGAAATGTATCTGGAAAAAGAGCAGGACACCTGGCATTTTAGAGGATGCAATGGCAGGAATAAAAAGGAAGGTGGAAAAGTAGACTTGCATGAGAGATTTATAAAATGGGAGATCTACAAAGTTTATGTAAGAGAGTCTCAGGTTTCAGTTGCTAGAAAACCATGTCTGCAGCAAGCATTTCCCAAGAGTATGCAACATCAAGCAGTTGGTATGGAAACTAAGATGCATAAAAATATAACTTCAGAACACCACTGAGTCAGAGCAAAGACTCTGCCCAGTATCCTGCACCTGACAGTGATTAATACCAGTTCCTTAGAGAAAAAGCAGAAGAAAGATGACAGGTACAAAGTGACCTTTGCCTATTATGTACTTTCTGCAGAGTTGCCTGGGAGGAAAGCCTTCTTGAGACAGAGTAAGTTAGCAGTCATGAACAGAGCCGTATCTGATTCCCTTGTTGAATATACTGTGTTTGGCTATCTATAAAACAATTTTATCTTTCCATTTTGAATTGAAAAAAAATCAAAATTAAATTTAATGGTTTAAATTTTCTAACCTTCTGTCTGAAAATATCAGGAGTGGGGGGACAACCTCTATGCTTCATGTGTATCCAGGTTTTAGCACATTTTATCATAAGGATCAGACACCCAAAAATCACAGCTCAGATGGAGGCTTTACAGAGCACTCCCACCCAAAGAAGGGTCCAGGCATGTTATGTCCTCCCCCTCTGGATTTATCTCTGGCTCACATCTTTACCTAAGAGAGTTAAAAATCTGAAGCATAGTCACATTAGCCAATTCCCTCTGCTGTCCCTATGTGACAGATAAAATGGCCAAGTGACAGTATCTCGTGCTGAGCAAAGAGTCAAGTGCTGCATCAAGAAGGATATGAACACATAGTTTTATCTCTTTAACAAGTCATCTCTGCTATAGAGAGAGCTGAAGTGAGTCCAAATGGAAGCATGCAGAGAGATAACAATCTGTTATGGTTATACTTTTCCTGGGGAACCTGTCAATTTCTCTGGTGAATCTATATATCCAGACACTACACTGCACACAGTACACCTGGAATGAGAACGTCCCAAACCCTTTGCTCTTCACCACCACCATCACAAAGTGCTTGGAAAGACATGGCACCTGGATGAGTTCAGCCCCCCTCCACTGCTGCCAGCAGTGTTGCACTCAGTACAGCTCTGAAGAGTCAGCTTCTACTCTCAGCCACTTCCATGGGCAAAAAGCAAATTGAAGAGTCACGTTGAATGGAATCATGGTTTTCTGCTAAGTTGCCTTCAATGCTCATCTTTGCATGTCAGCTGGCCACCAAAAGTCAGTGATTATAATATAAAAATAATGTAAATAATTCCACTCAGAATCCAATTCTATCTTTTCTCCCAAATCAAATAGTTTTTTTCTGTATTTTCATCCAGTGATTTTAACATGCCAGGAAGCTTGACTCTGTGAGCAAGCTTCATCATCTCCTTCAATCAGTACTTTTGAAACATCATAGCTCACCTCAGATTGTCTAGTGCAATTTCTAGGTAGGCTGATTTCCAGTAGCATCAAAAAGTCAATCTGAGCAGCATGTTCCTCTCTTAACTTTTTGATGAATCCCATGAAAAATTTGTCTGTTTTTTTCCTGCATGGAGCTTGAGGCTGTTAGACCGCTGACTGCTTCGCCAACCAGCATGACTCCCAGCACCCCACAGTGAGTCACTTATGGCTGAGTGATTGTTTCAAAGAAAACAGTACTGTATACTTCTGAGGCCCACGGCATCTCCTGCTCCTCAGTCATGAGACTCAACTCACAGCTATGTGCTGTACACATTTTGCTTTAACTACAATAAATAACTCCTCTTTCAACATCTTGAGAATTGAGACTTCCTTAAGAGAAAAAAAATTATAACATAGAATGGTTTGGGTTGAAAGGGACATCACAGATCATCAAATTCCAGCCCCCAGCCATGGGCAAGGACACCTCCCACTAGACCTGGCTGCTCCAAGTACCAGTCCAACCTGGCCTTGAACACTGCAAGAGCTGGGGCATCCACAGTTTCTCTGGGCAACCTGTTCCTGTGCCTTACCACTCTAAACACCCTGAATTTGTTCCTAACATCTAATCTACTCTCTTTGAGTCTGAACTCTTTCCCCTTGTCCTGTCACTACAGTTCCTGATGAAGGGTCTAAATCTGGCTACCCTGTAGGGCCCCTTCAGACACTGGGAAGTTGCCATGAGGTCTTCACTCAACCTTCTCTTCTCCAGCTGAACAGCCCAAACTTTCTCAGCCTGTCTTTGTAGGGTATGTTCTCCAGTTCTCTTACCAAATCTGTAGCCTCCTCTGGATGTGCTCCCACAGCTCCATGTCCTTCTTACATTGGGGCCGCCAGAGCTGTGCACAGTGCTCCAGGCGGGGTCTCAAGAGAGCAGCAGAGAGGGGCAGAATCCCCCCTCAACCTGCTGGCCACACTTCTTTGGATGCAGCCCAGGATTCCTCTGGCTTTCTGGGCTGTGAGTGCACACTGCTGGCTCATGTTGAGTTTTTCATCAACTACCCCCTCCCCCGTCTTTCTTTGCAGGGCTGTTCTCAGTCACATCTCCACTTACAGTTCTTCTATGAGATCATGTTGTTGTAGAATTCAGTTTTTGTTTTATTGTTTTACTGTTTTTAGCCATTCTATTCCACCTAGAAGATCTGCAAATCTGAAGGTTGTCTTCCTGTCATGAACAAGGAATTCTATGGAATACACAAGTGGTCAATACCAACAGCAGTCAGAGCAGACAGAGGTCTTAAAGCTTGATCTTCTGATCATCTGCAAGCCCCACAGACTGCAAATCTCATTTCTCCTTAGAAGTTTGACTTTAACATGTGTTGCACATAATTAAACACTTCTGATTTCAAATACCACAGCATAATAATCATTAGCCCATGCTAGATTCCCTTTATAGCAACCACCCTCAGATTTGGACAGCATTCTGAAAAGTGGTAAGCTAAACATTTTCAGCTATCTTTACAAATATAGTGAGAGGAATAATAAAATTACGTTTACAAGCATGAGAGAATTTCCTTTTCAATAATTCCAGGAAAGGCTATTCTTATGGAAGGGATTATAATACAAATAAAAAATGGTATAGACTTAACCCATTTTCTTTACAGTCTTAAGACTGCAATTTTGTGGTTGTAATCTAATGTCATGCCTTTGCTATTAGTAGATTTTCTCCAGAGTCCAGACAGAAGTAGACACATTCAGAAAGACCTCAGGAATATCCTGTTTTTCTGGCATCAATTTAAAATATAATTCTCATTAGATTGCTGCCTCTTTTTTATTTGTGGATTTCTTTTTTCTAGAATTAAATATATTTTGCCTTCAAAAGAAATGCTGTTGCCTTTGTTTTAAGTGACAGAGAAGTGCTCCTTAGATCCTATTGCCAGAACCAACATTCTGTCATTTCTATCTCAGTTTATTTTGTGATATGATGATCATCTAACTAGAAGTCTGATATTCAAATTCAGCAGAGAGGAAAGGAGTGCACCCTCATGGCCTCTCTGTTCTTCATATCTTAAATCAGCAGCAGCAATCTCCATTTCAATTAGAACAAGACTAAATCATCAAACCATCAGTTTTTGGGCACAGGGATCAAATCTCTCCCTGTAGTCAGAAAGGTGCCAAACACAAAAGCTGTGACGGGTAAATACTAAACATTAATAGGAGAGAGGAAACCACAAACAAGTGTTGTGGGGTTCGTCTGGTATATTTAATATACCAATGTATTTCCATGGGTAAAAGACTGTTTCTAAAAGAACCCAACATGAGAAGGTGGCACAATGTCAGAAGCAGAGTGGAAGGTTATCCTGTTTTATGAAAACATGAAGGATCCCAGACAGCCCCCATATATGGAGTACATTGGCTTTTCCTGATCATTTCCAAGGGCCAACCACCTTCCCTCCCAACCCATCCCCCTGCTGCGTGGAACTGAAGGGATGTCCTTTTCTCTTTCCCTCTCTGCCCCCTCACTTTGTCCTCTCTGGGACAATGCAAAAGGAGCCAGACTGTAACAAAACCTCCACCTCACAGATATGCAACCCAGCCTCCCTCAAACTCTCAAGCAGATTTTCAAATGAGGTAGGAGAGCAGAGTGTCTTTTAATGCCAGGCAGAATTCTGCCCCTTGCTGATGTATTTCTGGGGTAGGATGTTTTGTTGGGTTTTTTTCTTCTTTCCAAGCCAGTAGCAGATGGCTCACCAGTCTGATTTCATCTGGCAATTTCCCTGCTCCTGTATTGCCTTCCTGAACCACTCCACAGCCACAGCATGGGGCAGTTTCAGAGCTTTCTGGTGCAAAATTGTCACATCTATTCAGAAACACAAAGTAAGATACTGACAACAGCAAGTTATTTTAAGTTTTCAGCTTATTTCTATCCAGGGTTTCCCTCTACATTCAATTCCTTCCTAAGCTGCGAACCATTCAAACTACACTTTTATATAGCTGAAAGCAGATTTGATTAATATGATTTCTTTGTGAAAACCTGAGAAGATTAAGAAGCAGTGATGTGGAGAATATATGCCCTTTCTCAACATGACATTCTCTAACATTATACAGGGGTCTGCAGATCCTTACAGTCATTATATTGTTCCTACTATTGGTATCTAAATAGAGAAAATCCTATCATCAGGAAAGAATTTCACTTTTTTTTTGTATTATAGTTTCAATCTCATGTGCAGGTCAACAAATCTGCAGCTGTGTATTGATTTCATTCTGTAACTAGGCAGGAAAGGCCACATTTCAAGGGAGCATTTGCAGATTGTTTTTTCCTTCGTATTACAGGTCTTTTTGTGATGGTCCCTTGAAAAAAAATTAAGATTGGCCAGATGACTTCTATGCTCAGTGAAGCAAAATGCCAAATAAGTATGTTTACAGGCACACCGGTTTACTGTTTTTTTCTCTATGTATCCCAGAGTGTTACTAACCATGGAAATACTTTTCAAAATCAGTGGGGGGGAAAAATCTGTCTGGTATTGATTGAATGTGGTTTCTCATCTGTCTCATGACCTTTTCCATCATATGTAATTAGAAATGGAAAGGTCTTAGCTGCGTGCTTGGAGTACTCTCCAGAATACAGATAGAAGGTTTGGTTCAGTACTGAGATACAATGACAGCAATCCATGGATTCTAGGATTTGGCAATACCTGTAATTGTTCCTCAAAATAATCAATACAGATCGTGCCAGAATTTTCAAGCTGATGCAGTATAGTATCAGTAGGTGTCTTAACTGTATTAGTGTAATATCTTGGATTACATTACACATTGTAGAGGATAAATATAGTTTACAACCATCTACAGCATAGGAAAACATCAAACCTGCTGATTATGTGATACAATCTTTGTTACTTGCTGCTGCAGGGATATTTCTATGTCAAAGAGTAAACATGATTTGCTAATAAGTGGTTGAGGAGTTGATCATGATGGCTGTTTCTAAAAGCATTTATGAGTTCCTTGTGGTGAGTCAAGCTGCTATTTCTGGAAGTCAGAAATCTTAATCAGCCATATTGTCCACAGACTCTTTACAAGGTTAGGGCAATAGCATTTCTGATTTTGACACCTATACAAGAGATATAGAAAGGTTTGGATGAATGTTATTATGTACTGCCCCTGACACCATATGTACATAAGGAATCAAACCACACAATCATATGCCTTTCCCAATGTGAAAAGCAGAGATGCTGGTGATGGGACCATCAAAAAGTTAAAAACTTTTCACTTTCAGACACAGCTCTTTTTCCATTTTGATATGAAAATACTCTAGCAAAGTACCAGACAAATTGTTATCAGTAAATCATTATCAGCCATCAATAATTTCTATCAGCCACAAACAAAGAAAATCAGTACTTTTAGACAGATGCTTTCTTCCTATATGGGGTAGGTCTGCAGCTCAACAGACTGTCAGCAGAATGTGTTTGTTCACCCACTATTTGCCAGTCCTGTATGAAATTGAGAAAAGCCCGATTTAGGATGGAAAAAATAGCTCTTCAGCATGGAGGCTGGTGGATTAGTTCAGATGATAAACAGCTGTCAACCTCTTATGCTTGGTTTCTGTGTGGTTTCTAATGGGCCGCTGCTCATACTGCACCAGACACAACTGAAATTAGCACACAGTCACAGGAGAAGCCATTGCACATGACGGGAGGCTGAAGAGACTGATGCAATTTTTGAGACTGTCATCCCCTATAGAAATCTTTTCCCACAATTTACACGAGTCTTTGGACTACATGGAGCATGACACCTGATCAATAGGTTCTGCCAATCCTGTGCCTTTCAAAAATCATACACACACAAACAAATGTTTTGAAACAGCTGACCTTCCTTCATGACTTCAGATACCTCTCAAACCTCTGAGGACTCTGATTAAGCAGTTTGTAAAATGTAAATCTCTCCCACTCATTCAGACCATTTCAATGCCTATTTTGGTTTCTGACTTCTACCAGGCACTCTATCTGTTAGATACAGTATCTGTTCTAGGACAACAGTCACTGAGTCACCAAATAAAAGAGCTTTGTACTTCAGTGGTATGCAATAATTTTTCTGGCTGTGAATTTACACAATGTATTTCTATTGGCATCATTATCAATTATTTCAAACATAGCTGTGAACTGAAATAACATTTCACAGCAGAGTATGTACAAGCAGTATTCTAGATAAAGTTCTTCAATTTCTTTTTACCAGAAATGTAACTGGCTAATAAAACAATAAAATGAGTATCAGACTGTCAGCAAAGAACACATTTGCAGTGAGGATGAAACGTGCATGAGTGAAAATCCATCACATCTGTAAAAATGCATAAATCTCCGCAAAAGAGAAAAACATGAGTTAGTGTTGTTTCTGTAGTCTAAGTCTTATAAAGAAAAAATAAAAATAAAACAAAGATGGTTTACTTGCAAAAGACATGACACAATGCCACCTTCTGGTTAAAATGTGTAGAAAAATATACCAGCTTTGTGTTGAACAATTACTTGTTTACATATGTGTATAACTAGATTGTGTGTGAATTCACAACAGTCATACAGTCAATTGTTTGGATTGACAGATCCCAGTATATCCACTACTGAATTTTCTGGAGTAGTCCATCCCAGACTAAAGGCAGATCTTGCTACTCAACAGTTAAATTTCAGTGCAGGTTTGCGTCTTTAAACAAGAATTTCTCCATTTCATATTCTAGCAATGGGGTTTGGCCTCCAATTTTTAAACATTCATTTTTCATACAGTATCAGATTTTTTAATAATGTTTCCTTGTTCAAAGATTTAGCAATTTTGGCAGCAAAAATGTTTTAAGATTAGGGTTTTGTGAATTTTCTCTTGAGAGCCTCATGTGTTATTAGAGTAATATAGCTAAAAACTTTTAACTCTGCAACATGCAGAGACATTTTCATAACAGCTTGGAGATATGAAGAATTTAAATATTCTCCATCTTAACCAAAATAAGAATAATTTGCCACTGGGGAAGCCAGCAGCTCTTTTAAGATACATTCAATACTCTCTCCTCTCCTCTAGTCCTTTTGAACTGCCAAGCACTCTACAGTAGTGACAGGGTCCAGGTAAAGAAATACTTCTGCTTATTCAATTTAATAGCTGGAAGAGTAAATACTGGACACACATACACATAAAATTCCTCAAGTACCCCTCAGCCAGGAGCAGGGTTCAGACATTTCTTTTCACTTTTGAAGTGAAAAGATTATTTCAAGGATCTTGGATTATTTCAAGGTACTGAAGTTTTCCCTCAAATCTTCACCCCTTCAGGGTCATTTATAAGGAGGGCACACCCATTGTGTATCGGCTGAGTAACCCACCCTGCAGTTCCAGGCTGCATGGTCCAACAGTGCACTGTTGTGCACTGGTCTGCAGAAATCCTCTCTACAGAGGGGACAAGCAAAGGCAGGAACTCAAAGAGGACTTGAGCACAATTAATGAAATTGGTGGTTTTTCCCACTCCTGATTCATCAGCCTTTTTCAGAGCCTCACTTTCCTCATCCACATTCCCTGTGTGCACCATGTGACGGGGAAAGTGGGAAAAGTGTGCAGGGACAGGCAACAGCCACTGCTCCAGAGGAGTAGAACAGGGAAGCTCCATAAATGCACTGGCATGACCACAGTTATTGCAGCATATTTATACAGCTTTAGAGTCAGAAAGATCAGAATTGTCCCTGGTGGGTAATAAATTCCTGAACAAGAATTTGAGCTCTCTATGTGCTATGAGAATAAAGCTGATCAATGGAGAGAATTATTGTATTGTAAAACTACAGCAATGAGGGCACTGCAACAATTTCTGGATATTTATTCAACTGATTTTCCTTGAGGAATTTTAATGAGGATTTCACACTCCATATTCACATGCTTTAGATTCTGTCAGTAAAAATGTTAAATGCTTCTGTTAGAGTAATATGACACTGCTTTTTCTGCACTACTATTTGCAGGGGAATGATATTTTAGCATGTCTACTTTTTTTTTCAGATGTACTGGGAAGGTTTTCAATTATTTATGTTGTGGCTGAATCCATCAGTGTGCCACTAGACCCAGACAAAAATAACAATGCCAGCCCCACTGCAGAACAGTTGTGGAAGTTTAGTTTTTCATGCATAAGTTTCCCTGTGCTCTTCATGTAACTGGCAGCAATATTGTGCATAATGCACAAGAAATGCATATGGTGGGATTAGAAGTGGCAAAATCTATCAATTTTTATACATCAAGTTGCAAAGCTGAACTCATTTATTTGCAGTTGTGGCCATTCCATGTTATTGATTGCTATGATTACAGAAAAATTAAGCTTTTTGTTTCCAGTGCTTAGATTTAATCTCATGAATATGGCAGTGGGATTCAAATAAGGAAAAGCATCAGTTAAGAGTTTGAAAACTCTCTTTATATTCTTGACTCAGACACTGATCTGCGCCATGTTCTTCACAGGCTTCATTTTTCTGTGCTTCTCTTTCATTCTTGTCTTGCAGTTACTTATAAGTAACATTTTCAGAAAAGATTGTCCCTCATTATGTGCTTCTACTATGCCTTATTTAATGAGGTGATAAATTAATTGAAGCTTCTAAGCTTAACTATACTATACATAATAACATAGTAACCCATAATGCACTGAAATCATCTTTCACAAACTGAAAATTAGAGTTTGTTATTCCAAATTGCCATTCGTTTCCTGTGCTTCTGACAAAACCCTCTGCAGTTGTTCATGGACATGTCCCAGAATTTTCAGAAAATATGGCAGTTTAAAATGCAAAATGTTTAAAATGCAAAATGTGAACATATCTCTTAGATAATCTGCACTAAATCATTCATTGCTGTGGCCATTATAGTATTTTTCCATGTATATGGCATGGTATGCTATTCCTGCTTGGATGTTTAAAATAAACAACCAGAAAAAAAAGTAAGTAAAGCTATGTGAGCTTCTTGTACACAACAAAATACATTTCATTTAAGAAATTAGTGTTTCCACTGATGCTGATGACAGACAAATGTAATTTATAGTGTTGTGAAGCAAAACTGACAACTGACATTTCAAGTTCAGCTCTAAATTCCTTCTTGGTGTAATACTACAACATTTTATGAGACTACATCCGAAACTAACACAGCCCAACAGCAGAAAATTACTGTGTGCCACTTTGGGTTTGGAAATGTGTTGTGAAAGGAAAATGTCTTTCTTGTTGCAGACTTTAATGCCTCTCGGTGATGGTAATTAAAGACTTGATTGCACAAACATTTCATTCTTTGTTCAGTCGTGTCAGCGATAGCAACCAGATATAGGAATACAATAGGTAAATTTGGGTAAAAGCTACTCAAAAACCTGCACTATTTTTCCACACCAACAATAGGTCATACTTCTTTAAAAACTGTATCAGGAAATCATCACTAACTAAAATGTCTGCATATTCGCTTGCAGACAACCTTCACAGTTGAAAAGAAGAAAAGTGAAAATTGAACTTAGATAGAGGATGAAAGGGAAATCTCAATGACCAACATTGAAGCAAATAAAAATGCAAATACTATAGAAAGCAAGAAGTATTAAAGTAGGTGAAGATTAAATACGACAATACATATTTTGGAACTATGATGAATGAGGCTAAAACAAAGAGTAAACTTTCCGTTGTAAGCTATAGTCGTGCTTCAGGAGCTATACATGACTCCATGCTCTGCAAATTTCTCTCTGAAGCTATCCTGCCTTTAAGGAGACTCTCAGCACCCTGACAAAGACTGATAAACTCCAAAGATAAGTCTGGGTAAAGACCTAATGCAAATATATGCTGCAAATAGCATAGAAGGCAGCATATGATCAGGGCCTTTAAATTAGAAATTGTTTAGAACAGATATAGTCCTAATGTGTCTGGTTTCCTCTGGGATGTGGCTTGTGGCTGACACAATAAAATGGCAATGAGTGGTAGTGATGGTGTCAGGTTTGTTCATCTGTGAAAATACGTCCAGCTTTACAAGAAGAAGATGCATTCTGCTACATCCCTGTGCATGGCACAGCAGAGGCCACAGGAGCAGCCCTCCATGTATCTCCAATCACAATGAGCCCATCCATGGATGTAAAGAAACAGGCCATGGGATGAAGCACTGGTTTGCCCATGGAGAGGGTGCAGAATGCTCTCCTGGGCTGAGCATCATTCCAGGGATAAGGATCTGCAGACAGGATGGCAGGAGTGAAGCTACCCTGGTCCCAGTGGGAAGAGAACAGGTGCAGTGAGTGCCACACCATTGGGTCTTGGGGTGAAAGGATGGGTTTAGCCTATGTTATGTACTCGCCAAGGGGTTTCTGTGAGAGAAAATCATCACTCATTTGTAAACCAGCACAATATCAAGAGCAGTGCCAGACATCTGGTGCTCCGAGGGAAGCTGGAAAAGGGCACTTGGCTCAGCCAGAAGTGCCATGCATGGGGGAGAGGAAGCCCTGCTGGTAGTGTCCGTGTGGACTAACATGTTCCCTGGGCTTGTGCCACCTCCTGTCCTCACAGGTATCTAGCTAGAGGAAAAAAGCAATGGCAGCTCTGCCTCGTGGGGCTCCACAGTCTGACAGGAAAGCTTCCTTCACTCACAGCTCTCCCTCAAATCAACTTGCAAATGAGCATGTGGGGAGCTCACTGCTCTGCATGGCCAAGTGAGATTAGAGACAGCATTTCATTTGTGTGGGCCTTCTGGCAAGCACCCACTGAAGTGAACGATTACACAAAAAGTCAGTTATTCTTCTGCTAAAATAAACTCCTTTTTTGAAAAAGGAATCAACAAAGCAATTTTTCCGTGAAGTCATTAAACAAATTTTAGTTTAAAAGAATTTATCAGCACTGAAGGATTCAAAGAAAGAGAAGAATTAGGGAAGCCATACCCAGTTTAAAAAGAAGAAAAGAGAAGATAAGGGGGAGAAAAGGGGAACTGATTTTTTCCAAATGTTTTCCTTAAGCTGAGGAAGTCAAAATGATCATGAAGAAGAAAGGAAAAATGTGGCATCTGCATTATTTGGCATTAAGCACTTAAAACAAGAAGCTTCAATAACTGTGCAAATTTAAATTTTTGAACTTCTCCTTTCTATCCTTCCTCATTGATATTCATAGGGCAGTAACCACTATTTGCAAACAAAGATGAAAAACAGTATTTACTCTTGCTGGAAAATGCAGCTATAATTTATTATGAATGCATTCAATTTAGTGTGAATCACTTTGTAAAACTTTCGTAATATAACCAAAATAAGAACTAGACAAACAAGTAGGGGTTTGTTCATCCAGTCACTAAAGAAAAAGGAAAACAAAATACAATCAGTTGTGTTTGAATCAAAACAGACATTTTATGGTTTTTTGAAAAATGGGGATTTTTTTAAAAATTAAGCTGATTTGTAGTGACTTTTTCTTTCATTTTAGAACCTTTTTCAGTGACTCATTATTAAATTCTAAAGATAAGTTTATTTAACAAACATCAAAAGTAAACATTCTAGCAGTCCTAATTTTTTTTTCTTCAGAAAATTCAGGAATTAAATTATTGTGTTTTTAGTGTAATATCTGTTTTACTCTTTATTCATCTGAATTTAACTGCAGTTGATTAATACTTGCAAGCAATTTCTGTCCCCTAAAAAATGCTGGTTTGTACTATTACCCCAACATTCACACAATTTCAGTAAAAAACAGGAGCTACTTCCTATTTGTCTGGAGTTCAAGTCTGCACCTGAAGACTCAGGATATATTTTGAAAATGAGTGTTTATTTGCTTGGCTTGGCCTGACTTTGCTTGGTTGGGTAAAACCAGGCCAAGTTCCACTAGATCCTGGAGTGACTTAAATGTTTGACTGGAAACTCCTGAATGTCTTTCTGAGGAGTTTCATGCTGAGTGCTAAAATCTCTCAGCAAGTGAGAATGACTTTACCAGCCAGGTCTACTGACTCTGAAAGGTCCCAAGAACTGGACAAGTTCATGCAGAGCTTCCTGTAGTACAGACAAAATGGAGATTTACCTCCTCAAATATCAGGAGTCAGAGCTGGGCTACACCTACCAGAGGTGGGATGATGAGGAGTCTGCCCTTAAGGCTGCTGTTAGAGTGGGAAATCAAGGGAAAGCATGCTGCTGGGAATGGACATCCTCCCTCTGCCCCCACACTTGCAGCTGCTCCAGACACCTCAGCAGAAGCAAAGAGTTTCCAAGCTGAGGCAGAGGAAAGCTGGTGTAGGCATACAGCAATGATGGCAGGTGCCACCAAGGAATGTTGGGTTCCACATCCTGCCTCTGGCAGCGGCCAGGAGAGGCTGGAGAAGCATGTAAGTGAGGACAAGCAGGCAGTAATGTCCCCCTGGCTTTGAGCACTCTGTGAGCTGCAATGCTTCCTGAGCCAACAACAGCATCTCTGTGTTCTACATCCCTCAATGGGTTCTTCTGTGGATTTATCTGATTGCTTTTGAAGCCATGCAAACTTCCAGCATCCTCAGAGACTTGTGCTAATGCTATCAACAATATAACTATGCTTTCTGTGAAAAAAACCTGCTTTTTTTTGTCAAGTCTGCTATTTCTTGCCCCTATTTGTGCTACCTCCCTACTCACCATCCATAATTTCTGCTCCCTCCTTCCTCAGAAAAATTTTTCCTATCAGTATACCAAGTTTATGTAATCAATCTTCATCTGGAAATCATTTCATAGCTTTGAGCATCCTATCAATCTTTTCTGAGAGGCAAGGGATAAGAACACATGCAGTCTTCAATATATGTCTAACTCACAGACTTACTTTCTATCCTTCTCTTAATAATTCCAAGTGTCAATTCCAGAGTAAACCCCAGGTGCATCAGCTTACATCTTCCCACATGGAATGGTATCTGCTATGTTTTCATTCATTCAGACAGAACCTTAAGATGCTTTCAAAACTACCCTGAATTGCTAGTTCAGTTTCATAAAGCTGTGTCACCTCATTTTGTTGACTCCCTTAACCAGACCTGCATGTATTTGAAAGCACAGAGTTCAGCAATGATCTCTGTGGGTTTCCACCTGTGCATCAACCAGGAAAACAGACAAATCAACCTTTTATTTTATTTTCTACCTCCAGACTGTCTATTTGGACATGCTAGAATCCTTCCTTTTGTGCCACAGGACTTTATTTTCTTTAAAGCACTTGATGAGAACTTCCTCAAAATATTTGTGGAAAACCCAACAGAACATATCAACAGGATTTTCCAGTCCAATGTTGACTGATTTTTGGCTGATTCCTTGAAAGAAATGTACAATTTTTAAGAATAATTCCCTATGTAAACACAAGGTTTGGGTCCTACTTAGTAAATCATATGTAAGTGTGTTCAGTGGTTCTATTCTCTGGTAACAATCACATTTATCCATGCTCATTTATTATAGCTACTACCAATTTGCTAAATGCACTTGTCAGATTTGCTGAGATCTATATACCCTCAACTCCTCCATCAAGTTGTTTTTTTTTCAATTGCATAATTATTTTTTTTCATAAGCAAGAGGGAAGTTTTAGAGGACTGGATGCCAAAATTAATAGTTCACTCCTTTCATAGCTAACTTCCTATATAACTTTTAAGTGAGCACCACATGCTCTGGATGATTTGTTGCTATTTCTAATTTTAAAAGTCCAAGTTATATAAATATAAAACTTACATATTCCTTCCTCAAAAATAATTATTCCTCAAAAATAATTATTTCTTTCTTAATGTCTTATGATGACTTGGATGATAGTAATCCTGATTTCACAGTATTTTTTTATATCACATCAGAGCTATTTACACACAGCCACCACAGAGAGCATGAAGACTGGCCAACCCACAGTGAAATATCCAGGAAGGATTAATGGAGCACAGTGCACTCTCCTCAATACCCTTCCCCTCCTCCTTCTTTGGAGGGAGTACTGACAATGGCTTTTTGCTAGTCAAGCAAAACTAGTGTTTTATCTTTACCTTCCCCAAAGCATTTGTGAACTCTGAACTACAATCTGGCCCCTTTTGTTTTATTTGGATAATATAACAATTCAGTATAAACATCCCCTGTCTCCAGTAATCTCAGTTTAAGATAGAAAATGGGGTAAAAGTATAGATTAGATATGGCTGAACCTAAGAAGTTGTATTTGATGTTGTATTTATGGTAAACATTAGTGAAATTAGAATCTTTTATTTGGAGCAGGAGTTGATAAATAAAGCAAAAAAGAATAACAAAAAGTAGATTCAAATAAGCAATGTCTACACATATTTGCTTAGGCAAGTGTGCTTCCCACCACTCAGAGCCAAAGGCATTTCCCTCCTTATCGAGGTTGTCACAGGAAAGAAACCTGCCTGTGTGAGCTAGAATGATGCATTGCCAATCTGAACGTTTTGGGGAGTGATTCTGGGGTGGTCAGAGCCTTCTTGCCCCAGAAAGGCCAGATGGTGACATGAACTGTCTGACAGCCATAGCTCCTGCATGGCTTAGGCACAGAAATGATTCATCATTCCTTCCATCAAAAGCAGGGCTACCAACACTGGTGTAGGAAAAAGGTAATTGTCAGCATGTGGCACCTGGGCCTGTGCAGCTCACCTCCCACTCACACACAAAGGGGCAGCTCTTCTCCATCAGGATGACAGCTTGACAGTGGAGGGAGGTGTTTTCTATAGTGGGTCTAAGGCAATCCCAAATTCAGTCATTTATTTTAAGATCTGAGTTTTGGCTGAAAGTCAAGTTCAAGTGAATTTATTTTTAGCATAAGACCTTTCAGTGGAAAATGCTGAAGTTATACAGAATAGTAAGTTTCATTAAATTTTCTTTTTAAAGAAAACCCTAGAAGGTTTTGAAACTGTCAAAACTTTTTTTTTTTTTTACTTTTTTCCACATTTTTTTTTAAATTTCAGAAGTGGAATTACTTGAAGTATGAAAATGAAAAAATCTAAAACCTATAAGGTCAGAATTGAAAGCAAGAATGATGAACCTATAGCAATATTTCAGCTAGTGCAATCTACTTACCCATTAATTTATATTATTCCTGTTTAAAAATGCATTTTGATTTTTCAATCTGTTTTTAGACAAGAAGAGTCTTTGAAATAGTGGAAATTCACACAGAGCAGGCAAATTGATTCTCTTCCCAATTCCAGCTAAAACCTAAGTTCAGAATTGTCTATCATCCTGTGCTATTTTTGGTCACATATTAACAAGTCATACAGAGCAGAGGACAGTTTTGTACTTGGGGCATTTTGGCAGGTAGGAAACACACAAACCTTTGCAAAAGAATCCTGAAGCTAAACCTTGAAGTGATGCACACACTGAAGTGTGTATTGTGTGCTCACAGCACTCTGGTATCTAACTTTATTTAAATTCAGGAGCCAAAATGTGACCTTGGTGAACTGGGTGGAAGTTTTGCTAGAAAGTTAGGTGGGACCTGGATCTGACCTCAGATTTCTGCATGGAAGTGGCATTGATTTGAGGGTTTGCATCAGCAACACGTTCTATCAAAGCATCCTATCTCAATTTCATCCCACTGCTGCTGCCCCTGCTGTTACCATGCTGACCCCTTGTTCACACCACAATTTTGGTTCCCTCAGAAACTGAGATTTGAGTTCAGGATTTTACCGATAACTTTCAAGGTTGTTCAAGCTTTGACCCCTCTGTTCTTGCACAACCTGGTCCACATTTCTGCTTCCTTTTGTGACCTACTTTCCGTTTCTCATTTATCTCCACTTTCCCATCACATTTTAAGTTGACTCTGTCAAAATATGGAGCTTTTGCAGAGTTGATCCCAGTGTGGTGGAACTCCATTCCTCTTGATATCTACAGATTTGGGAGATAAATTCCCTCCCTCTACCTCTCCAAGATTTCAACTGCCTGTCTCATAGGGTACAAAGTGTGGTCAGGCCATGTGATACAGCTTTCATTTCCCCCAGACCTCCTCCTTCTTCAATTTTTTAAAGTGAAGGTCAGACTATGTAAAAGAATCAGAGCTCACAGCAGAATAATTGGAGTCATCTGAGACTCACACAAAGGTCATGTAGGTTAGTGCTTTTGAGGAATATGTGATAAGGCAGTGCCTGAGAGATATTTGTCATCCAAGCAAATATTTCTGCTTAGTGTAATTTATGGGAGAATTTTAAACAAATTCTAATAGGGACAAAGCCCCTTTTCCTGTGCTTCTTACCATAAAGTTTATGAATGTTGTGTCCAATATTGGACCTGCAAAGTTCATGTCCGCTTGCTTTCCTGAAAAATATTCATTGTAGTTGTTGTTACTACCTCGCTGCTACTGAAAGCTTTTGTCCCACATAAATAACTTGAAGACACTTAAAGTATCTCTAAGAATTCATTGCTCCTTTAACATATTGCTATTCAGGAGAGCATGTTTTGATTTTGCGAGGGATATGAATTAACTGGGAAAATTATAATTGCAACACCATATTGATTTAGCTTAGAAAAAGTTCTATGGCTTTTACTCACATAATTTTGTCTTTCAGGAAACCTGGAAACAGTTGCACTGCTCACAGGTTTCTTAAACTAAAAAAAGGAAAAAATGTCCTTTCATATTTTTCCTATATGACAACAACTTTTTCATTACTGTTCCAGACTATTTTATCTTGGTTTTGAATTTTATTATATGAATTAATCGCACCAGTCAAGCATGTTTCTTTATGAAGGTGTTTCTTACTGTGAAGCATTGTTCACATTACTGTAGATTCTTGAATGAGGGCTCCAGTATGGTTAGCACTGAAGGGGGCTGAAGAAGATTTTGTAAGTAACTCAATTATTTATTTTGGTTAAGCAAGACTTAAAAATTCATAAGAACAAACTCTAAGAATATCTAGAGTGTTCTGCTGCTGCCCTTACCAAAATGCAGTTTTCTGTATTTTGACCAAACTCCACAGGGAGAGAATATTTTAACATAGATCAGGAATGAAGCATATACCTTGTGGGGCTAAATTTCTGTGGACTGGGAGTGGAGACCCTGGTGTGGATGAAGAACTTCACCAGATTAGCTTGGGGGTTTGTAAAAACATGCGAACAAAGAAAGAATATATTTGTGCTCTAACCTTCTCTTAGAAATAACAGTGTGTTTTTCTTTCTGTCAATGAACACTTCTCACCCAATGCCAACTTGTCATCATATAAGTCAACTTGAGACATTGAGAAAATAAGCAGACAGAGAAAACTTTATCTCTTGCATTCAGACTTTTTGGAACTCTGAAAATAATAAAAAGCAACAAGTAGTAATCTCTATTTTGCAAAAACAGAATTCAAACCTCTGTTTCAGCATTTTTTAGAACTCAAGCAAGAAAAGCACTTTAAAGTGTATATTTGGAAAATCAGCACTCTTTCATTCTATTTACAGTTCACCTTTCCAGCTGTGCAGTGCCCTGACTTGTGTGTGCCATTTCAGGGCAGACAAATGTCCACAGTGATACAACAAAGCTCGAACTTGCATTGAACTTTATCAATTTGTGAAGTCTCTCAGGCTCAGGTGATTTGGACCTTTCAAAGAACCATTCAGTTAATCTCTGCATTGGCAAGAACAAATACTTGATAAATGTTTATCGCTTCATACCACACTTCTCTCCTAAACTGACTGCCATGTCATCAAAACTTCATCAAAAGTTCCACCCAAAAATAGATGGAATTCAGAAAAGTGACTATAGCAAAAACATGTGGTGTTTTGCCAAAGGGAATGATTCTTCACCAGTCCCTCACAGTAGGCCTTTACTTTACAAGCAGAATTAAGCACTGCTTCCAAAATCCATTTTCTGTGTAGTTTACAGGCCTTTTCAGTGATGCAGAATTGTGGGGTTGGCTAACCAGCAAATATATGAGTTGTAAACATTCCTCAGGAGTGCAGCATCCCACAGCATAAAAAAGGGAATTCTTTTCCCCCACTCTTTTCCAGATATTCTGAAGTATAACAGATGGTTGTTATTATTTCTCCTTTTGGTTTCTATTCCTTTTATCTTTACCCAAAGTATTTCACCACTGCATATTTGTATTGTCAAATTGCACCATGGTGGAATTATACACACTTCTGGAATGTGGGATGATCTCTTCAGTTCTTCAGCCTTCCTACCACTTCCAGATAACTCCTCACTTTTGCTGACATTCTGCTTCTGAGAATCATCTTACAAATTACATATATCCTCATTCACCCTAAATCACAATCTCGGCTGCTTAGGGCAGCTTCCAGTTCTACTGCTGTTTTTTTCTTACTTTTCATTTCAAAACATCTGAATATTAAAATACTTGTAATACACAGGGTCCTTTACAAAAAATTTGGTACCAGAGAGCATCTCAATTTGGAAAAAAGACATGATCCCACAGTATCAGTGGTATGTCACCACCACCACAATTCCAGTGCTGTGTCACCACCAGGTTTGTCATTGCTTTGGTACCTTGTTTTCTTCCTCTATACATAACCCTGCAGAGCTTAAAATTTTTCTGATATATCATTTAGACTTTCATTTTCCTCTTTATGAGATCATGACTGTCTCCTAAGGAAATTATTTTATCCTTCCTTTTCATTTGGTCTCCTCAAACAGTAAAAGATATCTTTCAATTGTTATCATATTGTGTGATATATATTTTAAAATTAACATTCCTATGGGAAAAAAGTTAATTAAATCTGTGATCTGTTTGTAACTCTTGTAGCAAAAACATCAGCTGGCACTCAATCAGTTAAACTGTTGGTCTCCATTTATACTACTCTACTATAATTATGTTCAATTTATTGTTGCACTCATTTGTTCGCTCTGGCAATGATTAATTTCACAAATTCCATCATTATTCAAACAGATCTTCCACTGTAAATAGGCTTAATATTATACTCCTATCAAATCTGTTAAATAAGCTTTTTGTGCTACTTCAGCACAAATATTCTCTATCAGTAGCATTTACACTACAAGACCATTAATTCTGAGAAATAAAGCAAGACACATTTTATTCACATCTTACATTCTTCTGAAGATAAACATGTTTATCAAAATTCTTATGGTTTGTGTTTGTGGGATGGAGTTAAAGAAATGACAAATTCACTTTGGGAAAAATATTTCTTCAGAATGCTTTAACCCACTTGTGGTCCCAAGAGCTATGCCTTCAATGTGCTGGAAAAGACTTCTATATGAGGAAAAGGAGCACAAGTTTTAATTTGAACAAAACAGGTATTATAGAAGAAGCTGCATATGAAAGCAGCAAAAAGCCTCTGAGGTTCAAGAGGCCTTTATTATCTTCCTAAGGGGCCTGTTTAGCTCCAGCACGAAAAGCAATTTATATACACTTAGTCTTCTTTGTTTTCATAGGAATAATTATTTCTTCCTGTTGCATTTTTTCATCTGTTGCTACTTTCTCCCTAGTGCAGGTTAACCTCTTTGTAACATATAGTTACAAAACATTGCTTGCATCATTAATTTCAAAGATGTATCTCAACATCCTTTGAAGGTGGCTTCAGTTCAGTATCTGCAGCATTTCTCCCCCATTGAGTTTTTTCCCCAAATTTAGTTAGCTATTTTTATGAAAGAAGAGTGGAACTGCTGACAGCACAAAAAGCAGAAAAGGCAGGGTTTCACAAATGTGAAAAGGAAAAGATAAGCAATGACAGCCTGACTTGTAGATTATTGTAAATTGCATACACTTCTGCTGGAAATTATCTCTCTATCTAATATGTATCAGAACATCCTTGCTACTCTAGCTTTACTTACACAATTCAAATGTCAATCTGGCTAGCTCAATAAATGGCCAATGTGGCAGGTAAAAGAGGCATCTAGAAATGGCCTCATATAAAAAAATTTATGTGGAACTTGAATTTAAAAATTAGACAATCCAGAGATGGCTGAATTATTTGTGTGATTAATCTCTCACTGAAGCTGGGAAGCTGAGAGCAGAATGTAGTGAGTGGCAATCCCTAAAATGAATGACCTCTAAGCATTCATAGAGGACCATATTACAGGAAAGGAGAATATTCTTTCCCAAAGTTGTCAGCCTTCTGTGCCCAGCTCAGGTGTGCAAAAAGAAACTGGGCATTTTCTCTTTCTTACACTTCCTTCAATAACACACAATGCTTCTGTAATTCAAAATTCACTCTTTACATTGATACTGACTGAAGCAGAATATGATCTAGTTTCCTTTTCCTCTAGTAAGCTGGTTTATATCTGCTGCACAGAAAATAAACCATAAAAATGTGGTTTTGTCAGTTTTATGCAAGTAGACAGGACTGAAAGACATGTGGGGTTAAAGGTTGAAACACTTTCAATTCATCATCCAGCCCTAGTTCTCAAGTATTTGCCTGTTCAATTTTGCAAGCACAAGACAGCAATTATATGTGGAAATTGAGAAATTAGAATGCTTATCAAGCTCAAGTATTTGTATAAGGGCACAATTTCAGGGGGAAAAAAAAAGTGTGCTTAAGGTCATATACAAGGACTGCAATGTGGTTTGAAAGTGCCCCTGAAAAATATAGAATCTGTTCAATGTTTGCTGACCAGAACCCCTATACCTGTATGTGGGGGACAGTGGTTCTTAAAAATGCCCTTAAAAAAAGATAAATATTTCTCCATAACTTTATGGATAGGGAATTTTGGTTTTTTGAATATATGGTTCCTCTGAATATTTCCAAAAATTATCATTATCCAGCTCCATAGGGATATAAAGTAAGTGAAAAGCACTGAGTTGAACATTCCATAAACATATATAATGAGTATTTAAGCTCTGAAAATTGTGTTCACCTACAAACAGCTACTAGGTTTTGCTACATTTAAAATCATATGGGGCTTGATTTTCAGAATAGTCTCATTTTGTACTCATAAGAAACTGCTGCAATTTTCCAAGCAAAAAGTTGCACAAGTGTGTTATTCCGTAACTGATCCTCCTTCCAAAAATCAAAAGCAAAAGAAGGACTCACTTGTAGATAAGGAGATTTAAACTATCATTTTTTTTATTTCCATTTCTTCTTCTTTCAGTGTCAGCTTTCTCACTCTTTCCCTTGATCCATAGGTGAAACCAACTTGCAGTTTTCCCCCTACTCAGATATGAGTGACTATCCCACAAAGAATCTACAGGATGCAGCTCCTACAGACTGAAAGTCAGATTGTTAACCAGGGACTCTCTGCATCTCCAGTTCATCAAAGCCTCTATTCTGCTTAGAAAAACATGTAGCAAATTTATACCTCACAATTTCATTTAGTAATTTATTTATATTTTTCATTTAGACCTTGTGATTTAAACAAGATCTTGCAAGTCCATTCATCAATGCTTGCTGAAAGCTACTGATGACCTCTTTCTAGAGACAAAAAGACAGGTAAATGCTTGTAAGCTAATTGTTTATCTGCTTATCTTCAGAAACACATCATGGCCATGTGGAACACAGGACTGTGACAATCTTTTTAATAGGAGCTGTAAAACCCCAAACCTTTTAATTCATTTTACCCAGCTAAAAGGCATCCTTTTTGATCAAAGAATTTTCTGTGGGATTGGAATTTTAAGAGCTGACTCTCGCTTTCTGGAAACTTAAATTGCGCATGAAAATTGCAAAGTTTGCTTGTAGTGATTGGAAGCCAGTGTCCATATTCTGTCTCATATACTGTCTGTGCAAACCAGGACAGTATATATACCACAGTGTTGCTCCTGGCCTTTTTTTTCATTGTCACTATCACTCTCTTGGATGAAAACTACTGCTACAGTGATTTGGGGATGGATGATGAATTAAGTAGAAATAGTTCCAATTAAGTGTGTTCACCAAGTGACTGCACTACTGACTATGGAGAGCTATCATTGGCCCTCAGAACGAATTGAAAGTCAGTTCCAAAAAGAAAACTTGGGAATGCTTTGAGGTTTACCAAAACCACATCCTTTTTTAAGAAACAGTGTTCACTTAGGGGTAAGACAACATCCTACTTTTGTATCTGCAGAAAATCCCAACAGAGTAGTAGTTCTACAATCAAAATCCTGTCTGCAAGTGTTACTTCTTTCACTCGGGGCCCAATGTCTAAGGAATATCATCAGAAACCATCTGGCAGTATTAACTGTGTCTGCCTGACACAAATTATGCCAACAAAACCTTTTGCATTTCCTTGACTCCTGAAAAATGGCAGAGGAAGGAAAATGAGCCAAGTATTTGTCTAACATCCAACCATGTTGCAATGAGGAGTGGAACAGTTTGTTTTCAGAGAATGCACAGATTAGGTTGGTTTTAGTCTCTTATCAAAGTTTCTGCTGTGTTCTGCTGCAGAGCATGTTCCCAGCCACATGCACCCCAAAATGTCAATTCAGGGGCAGAAACAGTATTTTGCAAAAGGAAGCAAAGTTCCAAAGGAAGCAATTTTGAACAATGAAAATTCAAGTAGCAACACTACTCAACACTACTATTAGAACAGTAGTAACTGGAACATAAGTGAAAATCTAAGAGTAGTTTGGATACTCATCCTCCTATACTCCTTCAAAGTAACTTGCTCATGGAGTAGGATGATGGTCTAAAGGTAATTATCCTGGCAAAAAAGGTGAAAAAACTTTCAGCTACTTGCCATGTTTTTTCAGGTTCATTTGTCACTTTGGATATCTAAAGTACAGTGAAAGCAAAAAAAATAAAAGATGAAAAAAACTTTCATTACTAAAAGAATATTTATTTTAGTCATCTTGATTAGCCTAAGTTGTTATGTCAAACAATTTTTATTCTGTTTATGGAATATAACACCTCTATAGGCCAGATGTTCAAAATGTGCCTGAACTCAGTGTCTAGTTATTCGAAGCAAAATCTCTTGCATGAACCTTTTTTCCTGTTGGCAGTTGACAGCAGAAGTGATTGAAATGGCCTTTACATCAATCGGGTTATTAAAAATAAAAAAAAAAAGAAGAAGAAGAAAAAAGCAGACACAAATGGAGCACAGAAATTCTGGGTTTAAAAACTGCAATTTGTTAACACAAACAGTAGCTGACAAAAGAGAGCATGAAAGTGACTTTGGCATATATGAATGGAGATCACACTAAGTCTCTGAAAATTTGACTTTCACTAAATTTGCAAATTGTTTCTTTCGCTATCGGAACAGTGTTGTACTTGTTACATAGTTACAAACTAGATTTGATGTTAACTGTGCCTGATAGTTTAGGTATTTTTATCTTTCAGAGCTCTAGTTTTAGGGCCAAATCAATGCTGTGGATCCTTCAACTGTACTGGAAATCTCCAGTGAATATTTTTCCCTCATTCACTGAATATTCGCCCCTCATTACACACAGTGAAATTCCATTAATATCAATACTGGTTTGGTGTATAGAATACACAATATAGATCTATACTGAAGTTCAAGGATCACAATTTTGCTTTCTGTATTAAACTTCAGCTCTTTTATTGATTCTTTTTCTGCCCACTCTCCTCAAGGATAAAACTAAATTGCTTGCAGACTTCATTATAAAATTATAAATTGAGGGCAAAAGAAAAAATCAATTATGAAACCTGTAGTGATTAATATGTCAAATAAACAAACATTCCCAATTTCCCTATGTCTTATTTGCTCATTTCGTAAGAGACACTGAAAAATAGCCTTAAAAATGTAAAAGTGAAATATTGTCTTCTTTCTGGGGAATTGAATCCACAAGTTTAAATCATTAAACTATAATTATACTCAGAACATTGGAAGGATTTACAGTAAAAATATCAAGTTCAGATTAAGTCAATAAAATTAATCACTCATAACCCTGAAGGAGCAAAAGGGTTGAAAAATGCTACAAAATTGAAAGCTACCATGAGCAAAGGGACTCAGGGAATTCATTTTAATTTACCACAGCCAAGTTCAAATACAAGCTGTTCTTTGTTATCCAACCTGGGGTATTATTTTTCATACAGACTCTCACATCTGACCAAGCCATAATCACATTCTGCAGAGCTTTCTTTATCTGATTGTAGAAGTTTCCTGTTTTAGCTATATATTAACAATGAACTGCACATGGATGGGGTGGTGTCACAGAGTGGACTCTATTCTGCTCACCTAACCACATCTATCAGTGTATTAAGTGCCTTAAAGCTGGGACTTGAGCTATGGGTTGTAAAGTTGGCCTTCAGTCACCACTGTCTCTCTCTTACATGGGCCGAACAGACATTTTATATTGTGAATTCTCTGCTTTTCTAGCAGCACAGACAGCTCTCCTGCAGTGGTCTAAGAGAAGGTTATGAATTGCAATAAACTTTTCTCTCATCTGGGTTTAATGGTTGACCATGCTGTCTAAAACAGTTTCTCATGGGCAGTACATTTGTTTTGGGGTGTAGTCCTCTCCACCCCAAAAGAAATATACTGCTCATGAGAAACTGTTAACAGCAAATGTAGCCATGTCCCTTCCAAGGATCCACATGCTCTGATGATGGGCAGAGACTTTTTAGTAGAAATTATCCAAGAAATGAGGTGTGAGTATAAAAGGTTGGGAAGGACATGTGAAAGGTTGTGTTAAGGACACGTGATTGACCCCCTAAGAAGTAATTTGTAATTCAGATAGAACATGCTTTCACTTTTGGATCTGAAGTGACCTGGTACATCTATTCTGAAAATCAAGATGCATCTGTGAGCTGTGGGACTGTGCACTACAGCTGAATTTTAATTTGGCTGCAGAGATTTAGGTTCTTCCTCTAGACCCAAGAAAATTTAAACCAATTAACAAGATCTCTTTTGCTGCAGTGTAGCCATCTCTATTCATTTCAGATATTAGCCATCTGATTTTACAGCTACAAAAGTGGGGACAGCTGTGTTTGAAGACTTGGAAGTAATGGAGAGAATTGCTTAATACATGATGTAAAGTAACACTTCCAAATGAAATCAAGCAAAGTTCAAAGATTTTTTTTTCAATGAGTGCTTTGAAAAACTACCAACTCAGGAACTATTTATGTTACCAGAAATAGTGAAGTAGGGGCTGCATGAAAAAGTATATATGCCATTGCCCATTCATAAGCAAAATCAAACATCATAGCCAATATTTGTAGCAAAATAGTTTCAGTGAGAATATAACCTGTGATAGTGCAGCTCCACATGATCAGCCTGACATGGCTTTCTTTCCAGAATATTTGCAAGAATTTGCTGAAACCTTTGTTTATTTACAAGATTTCCACCAAAGCTAGTTTAAATAGACATTTTTCAAAAAATTTTTCCAGAAATATATAGCGGCCATCTGCAGGCAAGTTTATTTCTGAAAAGACATTTATGAATTTACCTCCAACATAAATAAAGAACTGTTAGGCAATTAAGGTGGAAAAATGTGCATTTTTCAGACAGAAAATAAACATTTGTTTCCAGCCAGTTGATGTACAAGTACCACAATTTAAAATGTGAAAACATAACTTTCTGCACCCAATGTTGAGACTGACTTTCTGCTTTAAAAACAGAATGTCTAAGTGTTCTTGATGATATGATTTTTTAAAATTCTTCTCCATGTGGAAGATGCTAATCTTTCTCATGATTTAAAAGTGATCCTCACTCGCAGCTTTATTCTTATCATATATGCAAGACCTTCTTAATGAGCTGTGCCCTGCCACACTTTTTTAGGCAAAGGCCTCTTTCAAGTCAAAGAGAATTTTGCTTGACTGTCCTTGAAAAAGGACTTTAGGACTAAGTGTAATTCCTGGAATTATTTACCTATCATCTAGGGATATAGGGGAAAATGTAACTTCATTTTAGCCTGCAAATTCTTAGGTAGAAAGCACTGAAGAGTACTATAGTTTTGCACCAGCCACTCTATTGTAAAGATAATTTTGCTACCAAGCCCCAGTTTTCATCACATTCCTCAGCTAGTACTTTTGGCTTGAAACATTTTTCCCTTGTTTCCATCCTCACTGATGTTCTCTGTATTTTATACTCTACATACTTGAAGAACATCCAGCTATTCCTTCAGCTATACAAGACTTAAAATAACGTAACAATATTTATTTAGCCAAAGATATGATAAGATATCTTTGGAATAGGTTAGGCAGAAACTATTTGGCTTTAAAATACTACATGTAGCATCTGTGTAACTCCTTGTGAGGAAACTGATAGATTTTTGTGATAGAAGAGTGTTGAAAGAAAAGAATGAGATAGTTACAAGCCATACTATTTTCTAAGGTATATATAAGGTCTTGGTCCAGCAGCAGATCAGAAGATGACTTTCCTTATCGATGTGAAATCCCTCTATCATTAATAATAGGAAACTGCATTGATGCATATCTTAAAATTAGTCTTAGAGTTACACAGATTTGGGTATTCTTCTGGGATTACAAAATGAGTGACCAATGAAGAATGTGACACAATGTTGTTAATTTTTCATTCACTTGGATATAACTGCATTTCTTGTGCACAGGAAAAATATGGCACAAGTACACAGGTCGTGCTAAAGAAAAAAATTATAACATAGGTCTTTGGAAAATTATTTTCCAGTTAATAATGCCTACAGATTGCTCTTATGCTCTAAGCCATTAAAGCTGAAAAGAATAAAACATTACAAGTTTTTTAACAGTAGAATTTAGGTGTGGTTCCCCGACCTGCTCATGGAATAAAAATGTGTTTGGAAGGAGTGAGCTAATGGTTTCTGAGCTGTGCTGTCCCCACTCCCTAAAATCTTTAACAGCATTAGCAGCTCATCCACATAATTTGATCTCTTATTTAATCTCCATAGTATTAACTTTCACCCACACTAATATTTATATAATCTTTGGTATTTACCTAGTTTTACTCTACATTTTGTTTTAGAGAAAGGAATGGATGTGGAGGGCAGGTCCATTAGTGTCTGTGGCACAGGATGATCTAGATGCACACCCTGGACGCAAGTCCCTATACAGCTGCTGAGTGCCACTACCAGCAAGTTAAATTAGAATAAACCTCTTGCTATACCTGCCCTGTATCTTATATATGTACCCTAACTAGTCAAAATTGTCCACCATGAGAAGAAGGAGTCTGTGCTAGCTGGATGTGGGTTTATGTGGTACATTTTTATATTTTTAATGTTTGTATTTTCATGGTACTCATCACAGCCTCAGCGGTTGGTCAGGACCTCCTCCACTAGGTATTGTACAAGAAGAACATTCCTGTCCAAAAGGACTTAAAGTAAAAAGTGGAATGGATATACTTTGTCAGAGAGGGGCACAGAAACACCAAAACAAGTAAGAAGCTATTTGCTCACTACACAAAGAACAAAACCAGCAAATCTATTTCAAGTGTTGTCAAACTTCTGCTCTCCATTCCCTCTATGTACTGAGAGGGATGCAAAGTAACCCTGATGTTGCAAGAGATATGCACTGTAGACTGAATTTGCACCCCTTGCCTCTGGTTAACAAGACAGAGGTCTCTGCACCATAGAAACCACAGGCTGTGATACCTGTAGAGAATGGCAATGCTGCAATAATAGGTGGAATCCAAAGTCCAGTTCTAAAGCCTATGAGCTACAACACAAAGGCTACCTGAGACAGAAACTCTCCTAGAGACACCTGAGAGTGTTCAGGTAGTAGGACACAGAGTCCTACCACCTGAAAAATCTGCAAATAAAGATGATGGAGGCATGACCCAGAAACTCAGACCACTGTGTTCTACCTGTAAACTATGGTAGTACATCACAACCTTTGGTCTCCATTATCTTCAAAGGGTTTACTCCATGTCTGTGCAAGCATTAAACTCACACACACACATAGCTTTTATTTCCCTTTAAATAATGTTCCTTATGACAGGCAAGGTGAATTTTAACCTGCATAGGAGCTCAGAAGCACAACAATGTGCAGAAAAATGAGTTCCTCGATGCACAATAGCCACAAAGGGTCTTGAATATCTATCTATCTATCTATCTATCTATCTATCTATCTATCTATCTATCTATCTATCTATCTATCTCTCAGGTATCTAAATCCTCACTGTAAACCATAGTAAAGTCAAGCTAATAGTCTCCTGATGTTCCAGTATTACTCGTAAAGACGTTCCTACAGTAAATTATTTTCTATATAGATTGCAGTAAAAGGTTTCCTAGAGTCAACTAGTCCTCGAGTCCTCAGTGCTAGTCAAGGACTAGAGACTCCATGGATTACTTCCTTGCTATACAAGATTTAAAGTACTACTGCCTCATGAATATATGCAAAGTGAGACAAAACCTTCCAAATCTTGAAGAGAGATTTTTAATTTTTTTTTTTAAATCTGGAAAGGTCTCTGTGCACAAAGAAAAAAGAAACGAAAATGATACAAATAAAGAAAAATTAAAAGTAGCAAAAGTAGAAAAAAGTTTAAAAAGTAGAAGTAATAGAAGAGAGGGAAAGGGGAAAAAGAAAAATTAAAAGGAGAAAAAAGTAAATAGAAAAAGTAAAGAAATGAACCCATATTTAAGCTTTACATTTTGCATTCCTTAAGAATCCTGCTTATTTAAACCAGACTTTGGAAATGTTGCTGTAGTTTCAGACTTTAGAGAAACAATTTGCAATGCTAAAGATATTTCCTTTTGGAGTACTAATCCAGGATCTCCTTTTTTCTTGATTTAAGAATATTTTAATTGGAAAGATTATATTTTTTTTAGTTCACTTAAGCAAGCAGTTTTCTTCTAAAATATCTAGATTTTCTGTTAGCACTGCTAACTACTTCATCTTCCTTCCTATGTACATACACGTCATGTCTGGAGCAAAGATAAATAAGAACCACATGTTCCCTATAAACATTTAGATGCTTTGCATATAGATGGTGCTTAGCTGGAACAACTATAAAGGAATAAACCAAAAGGAAACAGTAGGTGAAAGACTCAGCATTTTAGTAAGAGAGCAGGAACATAAGCAATTAATCATTAATGTGGAAAAAGAAGCGGAAGGCAATAGGAGGAGGAAAGCAGTTACTACAAGAGAGGAAAAGGTTTGGTTAAGCTTACAGTCGAGGTGAGCCTCACCCAACCACAGTCTGAGTCTCATCTAAAATACACATCCTAGGCTACACTCTGCCTTGGTGGTGTCAAGTCCTAAACATTCATTTTCCATTGATATGAGTACGAAGAGAATTTGTCCTTTCATCACTCCATAAATGTGCTGGATGTATTGTTTACATTTCAAGTGTTCAGAATCAAAGACAACAATATAACTCAGACTAATGGGATTAATTGTATCTGGTAAAATGCAGAGTAACTCTCCTAAAATAAACTCTGATACTTAATTTTGTTAAGTAAACTACAAGAGAGTTACATAGATTTATCATTGTGTAACTCAGATCAAAAGCTAATTCAGTCAAAAGCAGTATCAGAGTGAGTAGTGCCAGACTTGTCAAGCCTCATACTTCACACACGAAACATTCCTCTGGCTCCATCTTGCTCTCTTCAGGCGACCACACAACAGCTCCTCAGCTTCTCTCCAGCTCTGGGATCCAACGCCAGGTACATGAGCTTGGATTGCTGAAAAATCCTGTTTGGCAGATGGGGCACTGGGTGAGTGGGGAGGGATGCCGGAGCACGCTCCACAGCTGGGAGCGGTTGGTCTGCAGGGAGATCCCACCCTCCGAGTCCTGCAGGTAGGCAGCAGTTCCCCAGCTGCAGCCTCACTCCACTGCCTCTTTCCCCACATGGCCCAAGCCCCACATTCCCTCTAAAAGCAGAGCATTTCTGTAAAAGCAAAACTGAGCTCTTAACCTCAATGACAAAAGTATGTAAAGGAAATTACTTCAATGATTCTCATTCTAATGAACAGTTTTCTAAATAGAAGCATAGGTTTACAGGTAAGGTGTCACCATTGTAAGAAATTTTGCATTTTCTTAACATTTTGTGGGACATGATAGTTCATAACTATTGCATTTTTCATCATGATCACTATAGTGATGCACTATAAATTCAGTGGATGGTCTCTGTGAAATATATTTTCCTTCTAAAAAGAAAATAAAAGAAAACTAAATACTGTAAACTGCTAAAGAATGTTAAGCATATATTCTTTTTATTTTCTAGACTTGGCAGACACATCCTGGCCAAAAAATGTGAGGCAAATGAGAACCAAAATTTTCTGAGAAGGGCAATCCATGTACATTACATAAACATTGATGGCAATTTCTTCAGTTCTTATGATGCATTAAAAAAAGATGCCGCTTTCTGAAAATTTTTGCAAGATCTACCTGATTAGTGGATATTCCATTGTTCCTTAAATTACTAACCAAAATAATCCTTTATAGCTAAACCAAATTATCAATTAATAGTAGTCTCTGGTTACAGTCCTACTTTTGATTTTGATTTGCAGAGATAGTCCTGGTACTTTGAGATTATTTCCTACCAATGGGGAAAAAAAAGACAATGAGTTTCAAGATTTTACTTCCTCCAGGCTACAAAAAGGTTAAGATCCAGATTCTGTCTCCATTTTGCCAGGTCTGGGAACAATGGGGGCTGGGAGACAGGGTAGGAGGTCAAAAAACAGTGAACTTCAGTGACTCTTTTATCTTCATCTTTCATCCATTATCTTCATCACCCAAGTGAAATTGTCTTTTAAGGATAATTAGGAAGTAGTTTAGTTTAGAGCAGCCCTGTGGCTGTCCTAAAACAAATGGTTAGAGAAAGAATGATAGAAAATAGCTTCATTTTTTTTTTTCTGACATGGAAGCAAATGGGACTTAATGAAAAATATACAGAATTAAAACCAGAGAAAGCTGAAGATTTCCTGGCTCTTAGTTCTGTCTGAAACCCCTTATTCCTCATTCAGACACAGAGGGACTTCTGAGCTTCCTTCAAACTAAATGTATAATGGGATTCTCAACCAGATAAGGGTATAGGTCCTTGAACTACAAATTAGGAAGTAAAAGTCATTGAATTTCACCAATGATCAACTTTTCAGTTCACTATCAATAATATAAAATAGATTAAAAAAAATTGTTTGGATGTCAGTGATAATGAGTCTTTCTTGAATTCTCCTGAAATAAGCAAACAAACAAAAACAACTTTTGAGGAAAAAAATACTTAGTTCAACTTTTTTCATTTCAAGGTTCTTCCCACTCTTGAAACAAAGAAAAAGGCTTCAAGAGGATGAAAAGATACATATCAGGCAGTCTGCATCTCACTGATGCTAACCTAATCTATCAACAGTCTGGGAAATATGTGGCTTGACAAAGGGAAGCAGATGTGCTCTTAATCCTCCTAAAGCAAACTATGGGATGGGTATCCTCAATCATCCAGAATGGTTTTTCTGGTGCCCTTATGTCTCCTGGTAAAGGCTGAACAGAGTTATTTCAGAGTTATTTGTCATGGAATCAGACCTTCACTTGGGATTTGTGTACTTTTTAGTCCTTTGATCAAATGTCTCATATTTTACCTTAACTGAGCCTTCATGGACTTTTGAAGATAATCATTGCTTTCCATTTTTCATCAGATGGAGCTACTGGCATAAGCAATCATCCCTCTCTGCAAGCACTTCCCTTGAAATTAGGAAACCACTTGCCTACCCTACTGACAGGCAAATAGGATACAGTAGGTGCCAGATTCAGGCTTGTTTTTCAAAGAACAGTTGTTAAAACTTTGCTACTTCATGTTGATTGGAAGCTTGATTAATCTTTCACAGATGAGATCCAAAAGAGGTGAGAAAACACCTTCAATGCCAAAATGGAAGTAATATTTATTACACCTTGTTCGTGCCCAAAATACCATGGTTTGTGTAACATAGCGTGCAGACAGCAGTCACTGAGCTCTGCCTGGCACTCTCTCCAGCACTGTGAATATGACAGGCTAAGGCATGTCAGCCAATTTTTGAGACAGGAAAGCTGCCTTTACCAGTTTTCAGTGAGACTAATTTCCTGCTTCATGAGCATGTAAAGGAGAGAAAGCACCATCCTTTGTTGATGAAGCCAGATGTCCAACTCAAAAAAGTCTGAAAGGAATACACCTTGTCTTTAAACACAATGTGCACAATAAACCAAATTCCTTTGGCTTCTGTAGGAAAGAGTGGAGAGAAGATCAATGTAGTGATCAGTGAACAGCATTGTCATGAAGAGTGTATGAGCTAGGGTCAAATAAACAGTCCTAACTCTGCTATCAGAAATTTTCTCTGAGTCTAGAGTGCCCCTTTATCATTATGTATTCCACAGCTTCATCAGAAAAAGCAGAGAAATACACAGAGTATTCTTCACTGCAGCAAACTCCGACTGACTTTTAGCTACTGCTCTAGACACCACCAAAGCCAGGACAGAGTCATTCAGAATTTTGGAAGTCTGTAAGTGGTTCATTTCCTCTGTACACAGTGCCCTTGGCAAACCAGCGTGTGCAGTGCAGTATAGCAACCCTCTCACCTTGACTGAGAAAGTAGTGTAGCCTTTGTTAGAACCTAACCTCCTTTACAAGACATTTAAAATTTGGTGTATTGGATTGATCACAGGACAAGGCATTGTGCACCATCACACAAAGGACCAGGAGTCTTTTGCATGTAGGAAAAACAAAACAAGGGGCAAGCAATTACTTATCAACACCACATAATGAGACAGACAGAGCTGTGGCTGAAATATAGGTCTCTTGCCACCCAGATCCATGTGAAAATTGTAAGGCTGCAGTTTCTACAATCACATTACTTACCCTCTGCATGTCTCATTCTCCTCCAAAGTGAAACAATATGCCATAAGATTTTTTCATCTTCAATTTTTTCATTGACATAACCAGTGTGCCAAATATTAATAGCATGCTTGGAAAATATAAAGTACTCTGTAGAAAGCAGCAAAAATGTTAATAGTTAACTGCTTGGTTATATACAGAAGGAACTAAAATATGGAATTAAATTGCTACAGGCATCTTCCACAGAGGCAGTACCACAGGAGTCTTCCAAAGCCCAGACTAGCTCAGATAGTCAACATAATTGAACTTGTTCTGTGGCACTTTGCAACTCTGGAACTGGACCCTAGTGAACCATGATTTGACAACCTTTTTTATGCAGATAAATTGCTGATTGACAAAAGACAGTATTTTATTGTGCTAACTAGAGAAAATGGGTTGTTTTGTATAAAACTGACCTGTGATACAGGAGTCCTGGATTCAGCTGCCATCTCTACCACATATTCCTGTAAGACCTTGAGCTAATCAATTGCTCTTTCCATTCCTCAGCTCCCCCTATGTAGCAATTTCACCAGCAAGGCTTCTGGGATTGACAAAGGGATTGGTGGAAAAAATTCTACAATAAATATTGTAGATTGCATATAGCTATCAGGGCATAAGTGATGCAAAATCCATGGCTCTGTATCTTCTAGACAGAAAGTGTATGTAAGTATTCCATTTTGCAAAGTTAAAAATTTCATCTGGTTCTATTTAACATATTCTTAAGCATCCAATTTTTTCTTTTCCTTAGCTGCCAATGTTTTGTGATTAGAAAACATTTTGTTCTCAAAGTCTCGCCATGCTTTCATTGCCATGTTTTTATGAACTAAGTGACAGAGGAGATAAATGAAGGCTCAGCTGTCCATGATTGGAAAAAAAAAGAAAAAAGCAGTTAAAAATTTAACAAAAGGGCATAAAAATGAGAAAGACAGATGATTATCTAGTGGTTACTCCCATTAAGTGATTTTGAAGGATGAATATTTAAGGAAAAAATTTAAAATATTGTTTTCCCTGAATTGTTTGATTTGTTTTATGAAATAAAAACACACTCCTTTCTCCATCACCTTTAAATTCCATATATGACTCCCTAAATCAATTACATAGGCACAGACAATGCCAAAGAATATAACCTGGTATTGTAGGTGTAAGCCATGATGAATATGAAGACTGCAGTAAAGGTTTGAAATCATTTAGTAGACATAAACTAAAATCTAAATTGTATCTTGTTTACTGAATTCCCAAAAATCAAAATATAGCCTGCTTTACTTAAACAAGATTTAGCCATATATTGAATATACTATCTGACTTTCAAATTAGCTACTCACTGTATTTCACAATTCAGCACTGGTGTTTGGACTGAATTTTAGTGTTGCACTCACCCCACCTAGCTGCAAGCTGCAGGAAGGCCAGCTAGACAAAGACAAAATTAGCCTTATGGAAAGGAGTGCAAATCTAATTTAACTAAAAGATAGAATGTTAATTTTTACAGAAATAAAGATTGCAATATTTTGAGTTGTGCTCTCTCAGTACTGGTTAATACCTCACCGAGAGTATATTCTATTGTGTGTTACTAACACAGTTGCAGGACTTCTGCACTTTACAGAAAATCTATGTCACAAAAGCATTCTTAAAGGTGCACAGTGGCACACTGAGAAGTTTAGAAATTTAGAAACTAAAATTCTTTAGGAAACAGAAGTAATTTCTTTTGTTTGCATGCACTATGCTTCAAACTTTTATCAGTTTGAAACACTACCTTCCCCTATGGAGAAACAAACCAAAGCCAGATCAACAACCTGATGATCTCAATTCTCATCTGCTTACACAGCATCACTCCATGTCCTCTGTCTGTCTCAGTCTCCTTGAGAACCGCATAGTCCTTCCCCCAGGCACATGGGGGGAAGGTTCCCCTGCCCACTCCACAGAATCACAGATCACAGAATATTCTGAGTTGGAAGGGACCCACTAGGACCATCAAAGTCCAACTCCCAGTTGAGTAGGTTTTAGTAAGACTTTGATTCCCAGACAATGCTTCTTGCTAAGAAAGAATTTAACAGAGCTGCCCTCTCCTTTCCCTTGTCCCACTGGTTCTCACTGCCACACAAAGGGAATGAGTTAATACAGAGCAGAGGAGAAGGCAACAGAGAGCTCAGCAGAAGACTTGAGAATGAGCATGGTTAGAACACCTGGAGGAATAGGACTTCACAGGTAAAAGGGGCTCAGGAGTGATGAGCACACTGGCAGGAAGCCAGGGTACAAAACAACTGTGTTGGTACAAACTAGTTATATATTCACTTCTACCTAGTAAAAGGTTATAAGTTTCCTGTGCTTTTGTAGCACATTATTGGTCATTTGTAGATGGCATAAAGAAGAAATCATCCACAGTGAAACAAAACACTGTGGGGGAGGGAGAAGGTAAGTGGAAAGGAATGGAATTTCAGTTAATAAACTGTAGATACATAGTTTCAAGTAAAAACTTATTAAATAACAATCGATACTAAAAGCATTCCTTTTTGTACTTAAAAGCTTCCTTTTGTGAAAGAAGAGTTAACTTAATGAGTTGCTCTGTTTAGAAACCACTGAAATTTCTTTAAAGCTTTTTCTTGTACATTAAAGAGAGGCCCATATTTAAGATTAAACCCAGGACCTATTGTCCACTGCATTTTCAAGAAAACAACCAATAAAGAGGGAAGCTCAATTTAGGGGATCCATTCATAAGCTCCACAGCTGAAAAAGAGCTTGCTGACAGTGAGAAAAAGCAGAAATGACCTGTAGAAATCACATCTCCAGAAATTCCCTTAAATATGATAATGGGTGTAGCCTGGTGGTCTGTACAAGTGAGAGAGAGCAGAGAAGCAGGAAATCAGGGACAAAGATAAGACTATAAACCAGCAAACTGCAATGAGTTCCATGTAGATCCTAGAGAACATAAAATGGCTACTGCTCTTACTTTTGGGAAAATTTCACCTATAAGGAGGCTAAAAACCTGACAGTTTTATTATTCATTATATTTTTTTCTAAAATCTGCCAGCAGTTTCTTTGTTATTAATGGTAGTTCTATACTAGAGTCACATTGGCTTACTTACACATGCTGTGCCATGGAAGTCAGCTGAGTCCCTCCAGCCTGTCTCAGGAGTGAACCTGTACTGCTGTTAACAAGCAGGAGTCTGTAACTGCCTCATTTCCCCTCATGTGTGAAGATTTCATAAAAGCCTACTCTCTCAACACTGGTGATTTCTGCTTCAAACCAGCCCTGAAAATTCCTTCTCCTACATTGTGCTAAATGAATCAATGGTGCACTCTTTACTTTCTTGTTTAAATGTGGATTTTGGAAGCTTAGCAGAAAAATAGAACTCAATGAGAACCACATCTTTTATCATCAATAACCATATTAGTTCCTCATCCTATTCTCTCACTATTGCTTGTTTCCATAATATAAGGAATCATAAAGAGTCAACTCTGATTGCAAATTCTTTGGAATAGTGGTCTTATTTTTGCTAAATAGCTACCTTGTTTTAGGAAGGAATATTAAAATTTAGAATTATCATGAGCCTAACAAAGGACACACCCAACACTCTTAGTCAAAGGTGCTGTCCTTCCCTGGGGTGTCATGCAAATTCACAAAACTAGATCAAATTGGTCAGCACTGAGATCTGATAAGGTAAAATAATAGATTGTAGTTTCTTGTACAGATATAATAGAATTTCAGCTGGTGGCAATTCTCCTCCTGTTCCACATTTCCTCCAAGTGAAACAACATTTTTAAAACAAATAATTTTAAGGGAGCATATGGCATATAAAAAGAAATAAATGTCTAGGGCATCAAAAGCCCAAAGTAATTTTTATTTTGACTGCCAAATAAAGTTTTAAAATTTCTTTCTGGCTTTGCACACAAAGGAACTATTGTGAGGTTTTTAGCGGCACTTTTTCTGTCTCCCCTTCATCTTAGAAAACTAGCATTAATCATTAAAAGTCTTTTAAAAATACCATAAACATAGAATTTGTGTGCAGTGTTTCAGCTCTATCAACATGAAACATTTGGAATTCCTTTTGCCCTCAGACTTTAAGTCATCTCTGGCAGGAGCCACTGAACAGATCTTTTTGCTTGTTTTGCCCTGGTTCCCAAGGCCTCAGCTAATCTAGAACCTTTTTAACCCATTCCTTTGGAGAGAAAGTTGCAGGCAGCCTCATTAAGGGAAGTGAGATCTGGATTTCTTGTTCATGCATTGTCAAGGGCCAATCTCAGAGAGAAAAGTTCTATCTTGCCCTAAACTCGACATCCTGTTCTAAGACTGATTTACAAGTAATACATTTTCAGTTGCCTTGCTATATTTGGGTTTCTTCTTATATTTTCTGATTTTAGATTGTGTCAGGAAGAACCTGACTGTGCATTTATTTGACTGGAAGTTCAGGATATTGCTTTTTACAAGGATTCTACTCCCAACATCTAACAGCAAAGGCTGTGTGCCATTCACACATATTGTTCCTAACAATAGCAAATCTATTGTTTGGCAAAATTGAGATGTGTTGTTTTTTCACAAACTACCACACTCTTAAAAAATTTATCGTATTATTGCTCTTTCTAATGTGGGGAAAAGAAAGAAAAATTAAATTAAATTATCACTTCTCTCCTGAGGGAATCTTCTCAGTACCACTTATGCCTCTCTCTACAGTAAATTGGATCTTCCTGAATAGCTAAATTTATATCTAGGATCATCTGGCAGCAGAGAGGATTTGCACTCCTATAGCTCATGTCTGCACATTCTCTGTGTATGAATACATGGCCTCCCACTATGCAGAGTAATGAAGTCAAGCCACAGATATTGTCATAAGATAGACTGTCGTTTTTAATTACCCCTGTTACTGGGCTCCCAGGGCATCAGGCATGTAAGAAGCTTAACAAACACTGAAATGTCTACAAACAGGTGTAAGTCCCAAGACAAGTCCAGGTCACTGTTTAACGTGTACTGAAAGCTAAGACACCTACTTAACTGAAGCAGCCAAACTAAAATAAGTATTTCTGTCAGCAGCAGCCTCCCACAAAATGCATAAAACTCTGGTAGGATATTGAGGTCAGTCTCACCACTAAATTTATCAACGTGTATATAAATTCTCTTCTTTACCACAGAGGAAAGAGAAGTATTCTCATTTCTGTTGAGAACAATTTCTTGGAAACTTCCAGAAGTTCATACAAACTGCAGATTCTAATGCAATTACTACTTTGGGAGCTCTGTGCTTACTCATCTTTCTCTCAAATGCAGATCCAAAAGTATTTTCAGTGAAAGACACAATGGCTGATCTAGACCAAACAGATCTTATACATTACTTTGCTTCCCAGAAACATTGTAGTTCTTCATATTTGTTTCGGAGTTAACTTTCTTCTTAGTAGCTCATATAGTGCTGTGTTTTGGAGTTAGTGTGAGAGTAATTTTGGTTAATTTTTGTGAGAGTAATATTTGGTATTTTTATTGTTGCTAAGTAGTGAAAACATTAGTGTGTCACCAACTTAATCCCTAAGTAAAGGACTTTTCAGTTTCCTGTGCTCTGTCAGAGAGCAGCTGCACAAGAAGGTGGGAAGGGAACATCCAGGACAGCTGGCCTGAACTGACTAAAGCCACATTCCATACCACAGAACATCATATCCCAGTATATGAACTGCAGGGGGTCAGCAAGGAGCTGCAGGACACTGCTCAGGGATAGGCTGGTGGTCAGAAATTGTATCATTTGTTTTTCCTGGGATTTATTCCAGCTTTTCAAGCTGTTTTCTATGAGAAAGGAATTGTTTTTAAAAGTATACACTGCATATATAAAACATAGTACTTTTCTACACAAAGTACTTGTGTAGAGTCCAGAAGTTTTTTTCAAATCCCTTTACTTCAGAAAACATGATAGAAAATTAATTCCCTCCTGAAATTTATTCTCAGTGAAAAAGAAACACAGCCATTTACCATCTCTGGCTGGCTGGTTTTGGCCTTCTTAGCTGTAAATAGGCAAATTACTATGCAATAAAGGAAGAGGATTTTTATTGGGTTTTAATCCTTCTCCATAAGGCTGAGACAAAGTGGGTTTAACAATCTAGACCTTTTCATTATTTATGTTGTGGCTTCTTTAACAGCTATACAATTCCTACCCTGCCATCATTTCTCCCCCACCATAGCAGTTTTCCTCAGGTCTGCCAGTAACATATTGTCATTTTTTCTTCCAGTCTTTAAAATAGCTGATGTCCTAGGAATACTGAAGAATGTATATTCACATAGAGTAGGAGAGTAAGGAGAGATGTTTGCTTTTCAGAATTATTTTTCTTCAGAGGAAGAGGTGGCTTTTTTCCACTAAGAAAATTCTATAATGATAAAGCACCCACCATTTACAATCTCTGATAAGGAGTAAGAAAACTTTGCAGAAGAATGAAAAAGCATTAGCAGAAAGATTCCTATCAATTTTTCAGAGAAAGGTTAAAATCAAGGATGGAAACACTGAAAACATAACTCTGCTTTCCTGAAGATTGCAATTTAAGAAACATACCTTATCCATAAGGTATTTTTTAAGGCTGCACAATGACAAAACAACCAATCTTTCTTGCATACTTTTCATATAGAATTGCACTTTTTACATTCCCTATTGGGCTAACATCAATGATCACACTGACAAGATACATATTTTTCTGTATCTTACAAAGGTCAAATAAAAGACACTAGAGTCAAAGAATAACTTTTTTGGAGGAATCTTTAGAAAACACTGCATTGTCTCTCCATCTTACAGCATGCTACTTACAGAGTTACATCAGGTCATGCAGGCAACAGTCAGATTCTGAAAACTTGCAAGGGTGATTATGACACAGATTTTCTGGGCAGCCTCATTCAGTTTCTAGCCATTCTCATTCTTCATATCTAATTAGAAATCCTCCTTTCCTTGCCCAGGCTGGACAACTGCAGCTCTGTTACCATCTCCTCATTTGTCAAGTGCTCTTGCTCCCTGAATGTGTCTCAGTGGTCCTACAATGAACTTTCCTTTTATCAATGTCTCAGCTTCATATAGAGATAGTCTCAAAGCACATTCCCATTATCAGGATGGCCTGAACAGCATTCAGTGGAAAATCAGGCAGGATATATGAGCATTTATAGAGATGTGCATTTTCACTTTAAAATCAAAAGCATCAAATGGGTCTTTTCTTCTTTGAAACATACTGTGAACTTTATATCTCCTATGTACAGTAATTAGTTGGAACATAATGTCACATGAATTACTTCCAAAAGGATTCCATACTCTGATTTACTGCTGTCAAATACAATGAGCCTTACCCTTTCTAGTAACCAATGGTCACTCATTTTTTTCCAGTTAAAAGATGCTATTGCTCTATTTTGCCTTTGTAACATTTCTGCTTTCACATACACACTAATAAAAAAGAAATTAGGATTTTTTGTTTCATTCTCTGCATTTGTAAATAGAGAGAAAATACATATTCCTTAACAAAAACCCTGGGTTGGGGTAAATGGTATACAGATTTGTCATTATTTGTGATTTATCATACAGTTAAATTATAACTTCTAATAAATAAGTCATCTTTCAAATATATCTCCAATTATTGTCCTAATGATTTATTATATTAATCTTCTTCCAGCAGTAAAAAGGAAGGAATTGCTGTTCTAGTCTGGCATGTTTCATTCCAATTTTTACTCCCTATAAATGTGTTCCAGTTCTTCCGCTGGCAGTCACAGAAACTCTCTATAAAAGCAGCATTTACTGCAGTTTTTCTCAGAGCCAAGGAATACATATGAAGCTTGACATTCTGGAGTATCTATCTTCAAGCATTGATCTACAGGAGTTATTAGAATTATTGCTCTTACAACTTTACACTGTCTTAAAAGTGCAGCTTATGGCAATTTTTATGTGTTTATTATAATGGAAAAAATGGCATTGCATAAAAGTGAATGTTGAAAGGGACAAAAAGTCTTCACACAGTTACTGTAGGTCTCTAGGATGTCTACCTTTTTGGTTGCTGGCAAACAGCATTATGAGAAATAAAACCAGTCTCAGAATTCCTGAAGGCCTTTCTCATCTTCATTATGCACCAACTGCAAATTTAGAAAACTTGATATTTTAAAAAAAATTACTTCCATTAACTCCTGAGGGATGTGCATCATTTTTCTCTTATATCACTTTTCCCTTTAAACAGTAAAGGCTAGATAATAAAAAATCCTGGGTTTGCACTCTGATTTTCTGCTGCAAAGAAAGGCCAGTTTTCTAATCATAACACTTTTTGAATCACATTTAAGACAGAAATGAAACTCAAGTTCTTATTAAAAGACAAAAACAACTTATCTCAACATTTCTCTTTTACAGGAGTCAGAATAAAGCCTCCATGGCACCCATGCCCTTCCCACACACTCCTAATAAGCAGAAATTGTGAAAAACACAACTGTGGAACTAAATATTCAGTGACAATAGTAAATTGAAAAAACTGCATATACACAAATTCCCTGATTAGATTTTTCCTAGATTTCTGATAAAGATAAATGCCTTGTGATTATAAACAGGAGCTTAAAAAGAAGGAGGAAACAAAGGAACTGAAATTTGGTTTTTGCAAAACTAAGCAAAAAGATCAGTTGTATGATCAGAAGAAAAGTGTATGTATGTATGTATTTGGAGGTTTTGCAATTTAACAGTAGGAACTAATGCATCTGAAAAACAGAATTAGCCTTCTCTATATTTTAGGGGCATCATGTTACTTATTTGTTAGTGATAAGAACCCTTTTGGAGTAGTCTGATCGGCCACAAAGGCTTCTGCAGCCTTTAGTGAAACTGCCCCAAGATACTGTAGATAACAGACCCACTTTTCTGACATCTCCTTCAGTCATTCATCACAGTCTGTGCCATCACTGATCCTATTGAAATCCTCAGCAGAAACACACCAACACATCTCTAGAGGTCAGTTACCTTCACATTTGACAAGGTCAAGCATCAAAACTTTCTCACAGCCACTGCAGACCATTCCAGTACTAATGTCAGAACATTTTCTTAAAGTTGTTTATTTAGGGGGAAAAATATTTTTAAACTTTTTCAGAACAATATAATTTTTTTAATTACATAATCTGGCCAAGGAATTTTCACACAATAGGTTCTCTACTCATGAATAATAGCTATACCAAATTAAGCTACAGGATTTATTTTCATTTTGGCTTCAAACTTTATTTTAATTAGGACAAAATTGCCATTTCTATAAATTTCAGTTATAATCAAACTTTTCCGGTCCTTTGATCCAGCTGCCTAATGTACTTTACAGAGAATAGAAGGGTTTATTGTTATTTGTTTAATGTAGACTTCTAGCTGTATGAGATGAACTATTCTATCACTGAAGCTTCTGGATCAAGGAAAAAGGACTTTCAGTTAGTGAAGACCAAGTCTATCCACAATCCTTTCAGTACAATCAATGGACAGGATTTTTTTCCTTGATACCTGTAAGATTTCTTTCAATGTGTGCATTAGATAAGGTTAAAATACCAGCCACACAATCTGAGATAGCCATTTTCAGTTGTTCTCTTTGAAAAATGCCTGGAGAAACTCCATGCAGTTACTTACTTACTTTCTGTTCCAAGTGACCAAAACATTTCTAGAAGTGTTCTAAAAAGCCACTTGGTTTTCACTGCACACAGGCTACCTCAGGCAGTGGGTATGTCACCTACCAGTTCTAATCTGCTCAAGAACATTTGTGCTCTGTTCAATTGATCACCAAGTTTTTAGATGACAACTCAAGAAAGTAAAAACCAGTATTGTTTTTCTCCACATTCCTGTTACTACAAGAATAAAGGACTCTATCCAATTTTCCAGAGTATTTTTAATCTTCACATCACCCATGGTAATGTTTTTCCCAATGTTTTCCAAGAAACTCATAGAATGAGTAGTGTTAGATGATGATGCTAGCTTCTTCAGTCTTCAAGAATTGCTTCAGGCCCTGCTTGTGATCAATCTCCTAGGAACATACAATGGCTATTGTCTATTTTGACATTCACTCTGGCACATGCCAAATTGCTCTTTGTGTGATTCTGCACCACCACTACTCCATTATCTTCTTTCTGGAGCCAAAGTAGGCACCAGTCTGAATACAGCCCACCCAGAAAACATGATCGCTAAAAGTCATTAGAGATCTAATAGCTAGAAATCACTCACCTTAGAGAAGCACAGTGTTCCTCACGAGTGTTGATCAGCTGACTGCCAGGGGGACCAGAAACTGCACATACCCTCATAGGATTCTTCTTGAATGGTTCTTCCTGTGGAGGTAAGAAAAAGAAAAACCACACAATGCAACCAAGTTGGATGAAAAAACAATATACTGAGGCTTAATTTTTTTTTCACATTTGCTGCAGGTAAAAAAAAATAAAAAACTGTAACTAAAATAAGAAAAGGCAAATAATTATTTTTTAAACAGCTAAAAATGATCTTACAAGTTAGTAGTAGCCTAAACTGTTAAAATTTAATTTATACTTCAAACTTGAAAGTGCAACACATGAATGTTTGATCTTATTATGAAGCCATATTACATTACATTAAAGTTTCAAAGTATCATTTTAAAGAAATGTAAAACAGAATCTCTCACCCTCAGAGGAGAAATAGCTAATATGAATTGAATCTTCTGCTAAACTTCCCCAGTTCTGCATGACCTCAGTCTCAGAGTATTCAGCTTCATGCACTCCTTCCTGAGAACCAGTACAAATTATGCCATCCAGAATTTTCCATTAATGTTTTCTCCCAGACACTCCCTACTTGTGCCTTATAAATAAATGTTTTAAATGAGAGTCCAAGAAGGAGTCCTGTAAGGACAGTATCTAGGTTTTTTCCCACAGCAACATCATTCCAAAGGAGGTTTTGTCAGTAAAAATGGGATATCACAACACCTGATTCTGGTTCACTTTGTTTCATGGTCACTAAGAAATGCATTCTATTTTGTAAAGATTAACTATTTTACAAAATCTTATTATGGCTAGAAGATTAAAAAAAATACAATTGTGAAAAGCATGTCTTTTCAGAGATCCTCTTTACTTAATAAAAGTTACTATTTACTTCAGTAATTGAAAATTACTGAAGTAATTTTCAATGAATTTCAATTGAGTTTCACTGTAATGTGTCATTTCTTGGGCTTTTAAATAAAGTTGGTTGTACAAAAAGCCCATGTTTTCTAATTTTCCAGCATGGACACACAGCTCAGGAAATGACATCACTCTCCTAGTGCCAAAAATCAGATTGGAAGTCCTAAATCTCAGCACACTTTCTCAGCCGGTGACGCAAGCAGCCTGCTCAAGTGAATGAAACCTTTGTCCTATTCAGTGAAACTTGGATTTTTGTGCCTTTTTCAAGAGTTCTACAAAATCTACCTGTTGGATATATTCATGAATTAAGTTTCAAAAGGTAAAAATCCCAAAAGTGACAAAATATATTTCGGAATGGGATTCAGGCCTTTCAGTTTTAACTTCTGACAATGTTCCTTCTGGCAATGATTTCTAAATAGCAACTGATTTTTACTTTAAATAAAACCCCATGTTCATAATATGATCCCTTACTTTGTAATAATTGCCAACAATCATGCAGATTCAGAACAGAAAATAACCACTGCAGTAACAACAAAAAGAACACCGAGAAGCCACTTCTTTCCCAAGTGTTATATCAACAATTAATCTTCTTTAGCTGAAAATCAACACACCCCAGCACAATAATCTAAATGTAGCTACCTATGTATTAATATAGTTAATGGAGATCAAAATTATGGTCCAATCCAGGTGACTATCCAGTATATATTCACTTTAGGATAAGCTGATTCACTTTCCAGCCTCTGTTCACTGTTTTGCAACTCATGCATGACACAAAGAGAGGCCTTAAGCTATGATCCCACCAAAATGGTACCTTATTCCATGTTTCTTCTGTTTCTTTCATTTCTTCCACAAGTCTTTTTCTTTTTTTCTTCTTCTTTTTTTCTTTTTTTGTTTCCCCAAATGGCATGAAGCCAAGTTATAAATAATATTCATGACACTGAATTCTCACACAAGTTATAAATAATATTCATGACACTGAATTCTCACACTGTTAAGCCAGGTCAGTGAATTTAGACTAAAAAGCATAAAAAGCCCAGTGGTAACACCTCAAGAGCATAGAATCAACCTGCTAATTTTCTTGAAGAAGCAGATATATACATCCATCAATCTTTGTCTTTCCCCTACTGGGGCATAAAAAACTTAATTCACAACACCCAGAGCACATCAAACTGATGAAAATCACCATAATTCTTTAATCAACAGTGAATGCTGTGAGGTCTCCTCATGTTTGTAAATGCTCAGTGTGTTTCAGCAATACAATGTCAGTCTTTACAAGAACTAAACTTGTGGCATTACAGGAATATGAAGTACCATGCATCACTTCCAGCTCCACAGCAGTTGAAGAGCTTGTGGAGAACCACTTCAGAGCTTAGATACTGCCATTTCTTGGAACATACAGTGAACATGAGGTCATGCAATATTCTGGAACAATATGATTGAGGCTACTCCTTTAGCAAATATAAATCAAGTTCTGGCACTGTTTCGTTCTCTCCCTTCAGCTCTAATGTCCTGCACAGAAGTTTACTAGTTAAGCAGTGCTGTTTATTTCTCTGCACCAGGAGAGTGTTTCTGGGATATTTTCTGTCTTGGCATCAGAACTTGTTCATGACAACCCAGCTACACATCAGCCACGCTTCTACAGAACTGTTGCAACTTACACCTCCAAAGGAAGAGTAAAGTGAGTGGAAAATTACCCAAGGTCCCTTCACTGGGGCCAGTGAAAGAAGCAGTTTCTCTAATGACTAGCTGTTTTATTCCACCCCTAAAGCAAACTTCCCAGGCTTTAAATTCACCTGTGCAAATGGTCCAGTAAGTGCTTTATTTTGTTTACACTGAACTATAACCCTAACAAAGAGATAAACAATACAGATTGGCCCTTGATAAGCATGGATCTGCCATTTCCAGTGCTGATCAGAGACGTAGGGGTGACAGCAGCTGTGTCACAATTCTGCTCATGTCTATCATAAAAATACACAACTGTCCCACGTCAGTGGAGAAGTTAGGAACTGTATAGAATTGCAAGGGTAAATATTGATTCATGCACATGAGGTGTACCAGCCAACGTGGGGCACCATGAATGTGGCTTTACACAGTTTCTTCTAGCCTTCATACATTCAGGTACAACACAATTTGACTAATCACTGACAGCCACACTGCTGATTAGCAATGATAGTAAAACTTTGCAAAGCAGCTGTATTTTTCCAGGATTCTTGCTGCTTGTCTGCTGATCCAGATGTCCCTGAAGCCAGTCTTGCCAGTTATCTATGAGACAAGATGACACTGAGACGGTTTCACAGACGTGTCAGAGAGGCTGGGATGCTGGTGGTTATCTCAGTTGTCCAGGCATATCTTTTATCCTTCAGACAGCTCTGAGCTTCCCAGAAGCAAAGGCATTTACTTCTAGGGCCAGGTAGTGCTTTAGCTTGTTTAACTGAAGCATGAACAATACTACAATGTCCAGTAAAACAGCATTATTCCATTGCATTACAATATACCTTGTAAACATTAACTAACATATATATTAACTAAATTTCACGCTGGAAAGACTGACATACAATTGTTAGGGAAAGGAATTTTTCTAACAATTCCCCGATGTGTTGCAGCTGCAGATGGGCAGTGGAAAGGCACTTGGGCTCCTCGCTGTCCCTCGTGCAGAGATTGTCTGGTTTGTCCTCTTCCCTTGTGCCAGCACACTAGATGGGCCCGCGTGTCACCCCTTTGCCCGGTTAGACTGTCCTGCTGAAGCAGCACACACCTTTACAGGAGCCCAACAAACCCCACGGAGGATCTGCTTTCACCTCACGGACTACGAGCGCTGACCACAAATCTTCAAAGCCTCTGAATCTAAAATAACCGCGGGTGTCCGACATTCGCGGCAGGAACAGGCCCGGCCCCTGCCCTGGGGCCGCCTCAGGCGGGACCCGCCGAGAGGCGCGGCCGCATTTCCAGGGCCGTTTCCCCCAGCCGTTCTTTTGCGGCTGAGCCAGTAGCCAGAAGATGGCAGCAGACGATAAAATATGTCTGAATTTTGGTTCCCAGCTATTGCCCGTAAAGATTTGCTCCCCCGAAAGCCTTTTTCAGAAAGGCTTCGATTCACTGCAGCAAGTGATGGGCTACAAACCTCTTGTGCTCAACTCATGTAGTTTTTAAACCAGCGGGTTTATAGCAGCAGGTAGAAAACAAGTTGTGCTTTAAAGAATGTTCAGGTTTAATGACAACAAAAGCTGGAGTCGTGCAAGGGCGCAAGAGCCAGGAACGCAGGCTGGCCAGCTCTAGGGCGTGGGGCATTGAAATCACCGAATTGTTTGGGCTGGAAGGGACCTTTTAAATGTCGTCCAGCTCCAACCCCTCCACCATGGGCAGGGGCACCTTCCACTAGAACAGAAAGCCCCATCCACCCCAGCCTTGGGCATCTGCTGGCGTGGGACCTGGCAGCACTCAGCCCTGTCTTCACAGAAGGGCTAACAAGAAAAACAATAAATCTCTCTCAGCAATTGGATCTGCTGTAAAGTCCTCACAGTTACATCTGCAGCACCCAGCCAGGTGCTGATGCACAATATTTTGTGGGTAAAGCAGGAGCAGCATGTGGTTCCATGGGAAAGCGACCACACCACATTGTCACCTCCTGATGCACGCCCCAGTGAGTTAAGTCTGGCTGGATTTGCAGTGCACACAGCATATTTTCACAGTAGTTCAGTCATCACAGAATCAGACAATGGCCTGAGTTGGAAGGGACCTCAGAGATCATCGATTTCCATCCCCACCAGCATGGGCAGGTTGCTCAGAGCCCCATCCAACCTGGCCTTGAATACTTCCATGGGTGGGACATCCACAACTTTCTGTGGGCAGCCTGTTCCAGTGCCTCACTACTCTCACAGTAAAGATTTTTTTCCTAGTATCTAATCTAACCCTGCTGTCTTTCAGTTTGAGGGCATGCCTCCTTGTCCTGTCACTACATGCTCTTGTGAAAAGTCCCTTTCCATCTCTCTTGTAGGCTCCCTTCAGGCACTGTAAAGCTGCAATAAGGTCATCCCAAAGCCTTTTCTTCTCCAGGCTAAAATAAATCCTTTTGCCAGGGTGTTAGTGAGGTCTTTGGAAGTCCTAAGCACTTCTCCCAGCTTTGCTGTGTCTGTGGAACCCTTTATTTGAGGTGACAGAAGATCTTCCTATGAGTACTAAAGTCTAGGAAATTCTTTGTTCTTACTAGTACTTATGGGATTACCTGACCTGACATACCAGCTCTTTTCCCCCCATAAATAATACTGTAATGTAATGTAATGTAAAGTAATAATGCTTTTAATGTATTTTGAGACTTGTTGAAATATGGAAAAAATAAGTATTTTCCATTTCAGCACCAAAATACATTAAAATAGTTAAAGTTTTAGGAAGCTATAGCTTCCTCAGATTTTGTAATTGTTGCCTGGAGCACTTCATCTCAGATACTGTCAGAAATTCTGGAATTTCTAAAAATTCACTGGGGATGCTGATCTGTCAGGTGATCAGTTGGGACAAATTTGAAGAGAAACTGGTATACTCTCTGGTGAGTGGTACTGTGCTGAAATGTGGACATTCTATTAAACTATTAATTTTTCCCATGTTCTAAATGGAGTTTCATTAATTACACTTGACCATATAAAATAGCAGAATAGTAGGAAGATAGCTTGCTTTTATACCTTCCTATGCAGTAGGCTAAAGAGATTCTTATTCTGAACCTTCATGGAAACTTGGACAGTTGTGACCAATCATAAAGAAATATGTACTATAATAGTTCTACATACATTGCATACAAATACTGATTTTCGCTAGAAATTAATCTTTGTTGGTACCTCAAATATCAAGTGGCTGTTTGAAGCTTCAGGGTCACTTAACTAATTATCTGTATTAGTTGCAATCTTACTTAAATTACCTTCCTTGATATATTATGCCTGCAGAATAAATTATTCATCTCACAAAACTTCTTAGCTAAAGAGTCTTGCCTCTTCCTAGTTACAGTCTTTTCATCAAAGCAACAAACAAAATACCAGAGTATTTACCTTAATTAATTAAATTGTAAGGGCTAGACTCAAATATGCATCCAAAAAGATATGTGGAGATTACAATTAGTCAAACTAGAAACTGTACAATTCCAGCATTCAGAAAAGACACAGATCTCCAGAAGGTCTGTGTTACTGTAATTGTGCAAGAGGTCTGTGTTTCAACACTTTTGTCTGAGTTGTTTTACTGTATTTTCAGCAAGATGAAAAATGTTTGGTTTTGGAAACAAGAAAAACACTTTGGTGTGCTCAACTTGATTGTGTCTGATTGAAGCATACTAGCAAGCCCACAATTATTCAAGTATTAAGTGAATGTCTGGATCATATACATGGAAAGCTTTAGTGTCTGATTTCTTCTGTTACTTCTTATAACAAAATTTACTTTGACTTTGAAAAAAAAGCTTGCTGTACAGACATTTGGTGGGACACTGGTTGCAATGGTTAATATAGATTTGTCTAACTTCACAGCTGCAGACAGGGGTTAAAATTACAACTCTTTCTAATTGTTTTTTCTTGTGTAGGAACATTTTATTTTCATCCTCAGAGCCTGTTTTTTCATAGGATTTGGTACTTTTATTTAGAAGTACATATAAGAGAATATAAATTTTAGCTGTTATATAGGAACTTGATTCTAAAATATTCATCAGTTGTCTCATTTAATGATTTTTCATAATGCTATGCCTCACCAGTGATTTCCAAAAGAAAACAGATGCAAAGAACAGGAAAAAAAACAACAACAACAAAACCACCCATGCTTTTAAAAGCAGGTCTTCCTTACATCTCCAGCTCACCTACTTTTTAGTCACCAAGCCTTACTGTTTGTTCTGTAATGGTATCTGTTCTGCTTGCTTTGAAGGAGAGAACTTTCATCTCTTTCTGAAACACAAGCTGGTCGTAACATAAATAACACACCTAAATGTCCCTGTGGCAAAAGTTTTTATAACATGCAGTCAGACTAGCTGAATACAATAAATCAAGTTCTACCTGAAATTTGAGTTGACTTCCACTTGCTAACAGCTAATTAAAATAAATAGGTAATCACTAATCAGCAGTACCTGCAATGGGTCTGTGAAATTGGGAAATTGATATATTTCACCTGAATCACCTGCCTGGTCTAAGCAATCCAAGCAAGCAGCTTGGGAGACTCCAGTGCTGAGACTCAGTGCAGCTGAAGAGCAGATGGTAGGGGACAGACTGTGATAAAGGCACAGGTAAGGTAGTCATTAAGTCAACTTCATATTCTCCATGCAAGCTCACAGTGAGGTGGAGGTAAATCTGTTTGGTTGCCATGCACTATGACAGGTAGGCACTAAGGCATTTCTGTACTGGCAGTACCATCTGCCATAGAACTCCCACTAGGTTCAGTGGAAGCAGGTGCGTGTCCTGGTCAAATAAAACCTTCACCATGATCATCTCTCAGAGGTGTCTCTTGTTTTCACACTTCATCCCTTTAATATTCACTATAATAGAAAGTGTTATCCCACCAGGTGGGTTTTGAACAGCAGGTCAAGAGCCACAGCAGAACATGTCCATCACAGTTGGACATGCTGTGATGGTGATGAAAGACATCCCCCCTCTCCCTTTGTCTCTGATGGGCAATATGATCTGTCTTAAGGTGAGAATACCAGGTGGGAATTGCAGGAGGAATGATTTGGATGTTCACATAATCAATCCATTCCAGAGATGGGGGAGTTGTGGTGATTACTATTGACTTTACTATGCATCAGCCTGCAAAATCTATAAAATGCTCCTGCAGACTGGGCCAGCTGAGTGAACTGGTATCCTGAGGTTGCAGGCAGGATCTGGTGAATCCCCAGCCCCACAAGGACACCTGCAGGGTATGTCCAGCCCTAAGACAGGGAACACTCACTTTTGGGTGGGTGAGTAAAGGTGCTAAGATCTGGTAAAACACAAAGATAAAATCCTGAAGTAGCTATATAGGTGCTTTGTAATTCTGAATTCTGCAAGGCCAAAGACTGTAAACCTGTTTATATAAACCAGTTCATATAGCCAAATCTGCTTATAACTTTTTATACCTGCTTATATTATATACTGCACTGATAGCATTTAAATGCTGTATTAGAAACAAATCTAATTATAATAATGTACATAATCAGTGTCATGTTTTTGGTGCGTGACCAAGAGTCTTCTCTTTATCACTCTGCTACACATATATATAAGAAGGTCATGTCCATTAACAGGAGAATTACTTCTTTATGAATTATGTTGACCAAATACAGACATTCAAAACTGAAAAAAAAATCAACAAAAAAACCCTCCCAAACAAAAAACAACAACAAAAAACCCACAACAATAAAAAAAAACAAAACAAAAAAACAAAAAAAACCCAGAAAAACCACAAACCTAAAAAAAAGTTTTAATTTAAGTATTTAAGTTAAAATTGAAATCTAGAAAGTGGCATCATCATTGTCTTGCTGCTAGGAAAACATCTGACTGCTGTCAGGTATTTTTTTCTTACAAGATGGATCAGGGAATCTTATGTGATCCATATAGAAGTCTTTCATTCTGATTTGCATTTTTGTTGAAGAAAATAAATTAGAGTTAGATAGTATTTTTATTAAGAGGTATTGCTGAAGTTATAACACGTGAGAATACACAATATCTGTGCTCCTTACATGTTGGAAGAGGTTGTATATGCCTGTGATGTTTTTAATTTTTTTTCATATTATTTGTGAATTATCAGCAGCATGTTGTGATCTGACAGCTATTTCAGACTTTTCCGTGAAATGTAATGGAGGAGGAAAGGAAAATCCTTTGACATGAAATCCTCAGATTGTAGGTTTAGTTTACTTTGGTAGTAATATGGGTGTTTTGTTGCTAGGACACCTAATTGACTTTAAAAAAAACCTTGTTCCTGGTCAGTAATACTGTGCAAATACTGTTTTCTTTTGTGTTTCTGTTTGTTTGGTTTTTTTGGGCGTATCCTGTCTTTGCTGGAAAATTCAGGCAAGGAAAGAATGTATGCTAAAGGAACCACACTCAAAAGATCAGCAAAGCTGAGATCTAAGTTAATTCCGAAAGACTTTGAGTTTTGCATTTAGTAAAGCAGCATGATTCCAAATGCAGAATAAAGAATCCGTTCCCACTGCAGCTGGTACACGTTCCGGGGAAGCCTTTTTCCTTCCTTTGTGTGTAAGCCTGTGCCATCCATCGCACCATCGCAATCGGAACCCACCTCAAGGGGAATTGAAAAAAAAAGCACAATAGGAGCACGTGACACAAAGTGCTATTAGCTTTTCAAGGCGCACATTAAGTAGACTATTAAATTATCTCAGAATATTGCTCTGTATTTGCTGAGGTATAGAAATTGTATGAGCATTTAATTGCCACGTGCCATATTCCCCATTGTGCTTTTAACACACTTCTTCCAGCCCGTCTGGCACGACGAGCGCATGGTAAGTAATTTCAACAGGGGAGGCTACCCATCCTTTGTTGTCATCCCTACATAGTCTGCGGCACACGCTCGGGAAGCTCGTTGTACTGCCAAGCCTTAGATAGAGCTGTAGGATCCCTGCAATTGTGTGAGCGGCGCGCCGGAGCAGGACAGCACCTGGAGAAGCAGAACTGTCAGAGTTAGCCTTCAATCCCCACACACGGGATTGGCGGGGCAGCAGAGCTCGGGTGCTGCCCGTTCAGAGCCCCGTGTCGCAGTCCAGCGAGCGCCGGGCGCCTCAGCAGTGCTGTTCTTTTGTGGGCAGCGGCAGCCCCCGCCTCTGCCCGCAGGGCGCGGGGGTGTGGAGGGGGGTGTGCCCACCGGCGCTGTCCGCTCCCGCTGCCCCCGGCGCCGCCGCCGCCCTGCGGGCAGGGGTCAAACGCGCTCCTCCGGGGGCGGCTCCGGCGGGACTCGGCGGCAGCCGGGCGGGCGGGGGTCGCCGGCGGGCAGAGGCGCCGGGAGCGGCTCGGGCTCGGGAAGGAGGGGCCGGTGGCAGCGGGAGGAGGAGCGGGCGGCCACACGTCACTTTCCCCGGCCGCGTGTTTACGTGGAGCTGAAGATGGCGGCGCCGGTGGCCCCGCCACGGCAGCTGTCGTCGCTGTGAGGCGGGACGGGACCGGACCGGACCGGACAGCGAACGTGTGCGCCCGGGCTGAGGGGAGGCCGCCGTGCGAGCCCCCCCCTCCTGCTGCCGGTAACACCCTGCTCTCCCGCACAGACGCCATGGAGGACGAGGAGCGGCTGAAGAAGCTGGAGGCTGGGAAAGCCAAGGTAGGAGGAGGAGGCGGTGGCGTGGCGAGGAGACAGCGGGGTCAGGGCGGGGGAGGCTGTCAGCGGCGCCGGGCCGAGCCGCGCCGTGCGGCGGCGGAGCGGGGCTGCGGCAGGGGCTTGGCGCGAGGCCCCGCCGCGAACAAAGCCGCGGGCGGAGGAGGCGCTTTGTGCCGCCCGCCCCGCGCTCCCCCGCCCGCCGCGGGGCCGGGCTGCGCTCCCGGCCGGCCGGTGGGTCCGTGCCCGGCGACACCGGCCCCCGACACCTGGCATGCCACAGGTGCCAGTCACGGGGCCGGACGGTGACAGCCCGGACAGCGCCCGCTGCGGCGCCGGACGGAGGAAGAGCCAAGGAGGAAGAGAAGGAGCCTTAACCTCATTACCCTTCGCAGACGAGGCGCGAATCCCGTTCACCTCATAAGCCTGGGAAACCCTGTGAACCTTTAAGGAAGTTTATGAAACCGACAGCTGTTCTCAGCGTGGAGCTAATGCCGTGGGAGAGCCTTAGGAGGCAGGGATTAGCGGGGCCTCCAGCGGTGCGGCGCGGTGCCCGTGCCGGGGCTGGGAGCGCCGTGACTCAGCCGCGGGACCCCGCCGGGAGCGCCCGCAGCCCCCGTGCCCGCGGAGCTGCGCGCAGCCCTCACCGCCCCGGGGCTCCCGGGCGGCTCCGACGCTGCTCTGCGGGCTAACCCAAGGGTTAGTCGGCGAGATTTGCATTATACTCTAAGCATGGCTCGGTACACACCGGCTGCACAGCATTTTGCCTTCTGGGCAGCAGACCAGACTACACTTCAGGAGGACCTCTTTTTAACTTCAAAGAAACCTTTGGTGGTTAACGAGATAAGCTAATTAAAGGCATTTTAGATAAAATTAGTGTTTTGACGTTAGGTATCTATTTCCTTCCTGTAATCATAGCTAAATGATAAGAGTTCAGAAGTTGGTCAGTCATTCATGCTAAAGATATGCATGTAACTTGGCAGGAGCTAATAGTAGAGGCAAAACGAAGACAAGCTAAAGATGAAACTGTGAAACATCATTTTCACGTCTTATTTATGCGGACTATAGAAAAGATATTAATCTTCAAAGTATTGAATAGGTATTTTGCTGTACTAGGAAAAAAACTTAGTGTGTTTCTGTTTGGGTTAAAAATGTCTGTTGGGAGAATCTCCTACATGGAGGTGTATGCTTATATAGAAAAACCTGTTCCTTAAATGGTTAGTGCAAGAGTGGTGCTTGCACAACATTATGTGTACTCATAAAAGGCACTGGGACAGATTAGATCCTGGTGGCAGTACATTCTATCACAGACTGGCTAATTCTTTTGCAGAAAATTAGAAAGTAGTTCCTAAAGAAGATGGTTGAAGTAGATTTGCCAATATCATAAAGCACAATGAAGAATTTAGATTTTTCTGCTCATGTTGGCCTGGGTTTAACACAGAAAATTAATGACAATTACTGAAAATTGAACCAAAAGACAGGACTCTAGCAGGAATTCAGTGGCTTCCTTCAAACTTTGAGATAAGAAATGTACAGTTTACTAATTTATTCTGTATTTTAAGAGTACTGTCATAACTTTCACTATTGTTCTAGTCTTTTCTATCTAAAACCTAATGCTGTTCTTGTAAGTTTTTGCCTGAAGACTTTAGTATTCATGCTTTTAAATGTCCCCTGTGATTTAAGTCATTATCACTCTTTAAAGCTATACATGGTTTATGTGAGAATGGACTGTAAAAGCAGTGTGAGTTTTTTCAGATTTTTTGTTTGTGTTCTGTGTTGCATTTACCCCCTTTTTACATGTGAATGTAAAAATGTGTTGTATAGCAGAGATTATGTCACAATCTTTCAGTGACAAATGTCAGTGATAAAAGCAGAAAAGAAGGAATTTTGTTTGTAGAGAATGAAAGCAGGAGTTGCTCCTGTAGTTGCTTTTCTCGTTTTCAAGCAGATTCACAGTAGTGTAATAAGTGCATCTCCTAAAATTACTTGGCTCCAGTGGATATCTTCTGCAAACCACAGCAACCAAAAAACCATCCAGAAACCAAAGCATACAGAAAACCTTTGAGCTTTATCACTTGAGAGTTATTTAAATAAAGTAACTGAGAAAATGTGTTTAAGTATATGTTGTTATTATGCCAAAAAGTGCAGGTATTGCTATACTGCAGACACCTTAAACCATCCACCTGAAATGACAAACTGTAAATAAGATGTTCCATAAACTGCAGGATGAATGCAGGTAATTGGCAATCTGGTAAAAGAGCCTAGTGGATGCCATGAAGGTGGCTGGTACATTGCTAACAGTGGAGTTATTATTCACAATTGAGACCTGGATTCTGGTTTGGTTTGGTTTTTTCCTTGTAAAGTTGGCACTGCTAAATCTCAGTGTCTGCATGCATATTAAACCATATGAGCTCTCTTGTAAAGCAACCATTTGGTTGTATTTTAATATCAAGTGGTAAATGTGGTATTTGGTTTTGTGTGAATTTATCTACAATGGAACTTCTTCTTGATGACTTCTATGCCACTGTCCCCCCACAGAGATCTTTTATGGAGAAGTGTATTAAAAGTGGATTTTCTGCAAATTAATTTTCTTCTGAGTCCTCTTTTATTGTTACTGGAAATTGTGAATCTTACCTTGCTTGAATGGTGCCAAGTGTACTCAAGCCTGCAGAATAGGTCTCAGTGTGAACACACAGCCTTTCCCAGTACATAATTTGAAAATTGGAATTAAAAGTCTTGATGGAGGCTCACCAATATTCATGTGTACCTGCTGATTTTCAGTGACTACACCCAAGTCTGCATTATGAAGCAGTTTGCACAATATGTTGTTGTTCTGTCTGTTACAAGTCTGCAAAAGCAAGGGAGACACGCAGTTAAATCCAGTAAATTACATGCTCCTTTTCCCAGACCTATAGTCATTCATTTTCTTTTGCCGTGAGTAAATCTGCTGAATATTAACCCAGACTCTATAAATGTCTGTCTCCCTTCCATTGAAGGGAGACATTCAAAATGGTCTCCCAGTTCCTCTATAGAACTCCCTTCTCCCCCAAACAGGATGTTTCTTTGTCTTATCTCGTGATGTCCTTATGGAAGCAAGCACAGTGTGTGTTAGAAAGGCCAGTTAAGGGAAACTGTGTTGACTGTGATGGAAAGTGGAAGGGAGGTGTGTGCCAGCAACAGAAATATAGATGCATGCTGTAAGGTTGATCAGTGCCCTAAAACACAGTGACATTAGAAATGCATCAGATGTGTTTGTGCCTTGCTGAGGAGACTTGGAATATTGTTGGTGGTCTGAGATGTGAATGTGTATCTGGTCTTAGAAAAGGACTATGGAGCATGGTGGTTGAAGGTCTTGACATGGCATACTACATGTGGATTCCTGTGTGCATCAGTTTGCTTGGAAAGCTCCTCTCACATTAAAGAGGGTATTATTTATGGTAGTTGGGTTGGGTATTTTAATTTCATGTATGTATTTAGCAGCTTAGTAAATGGCTTTTCTTATTAGGGTGTGGGACTGTCTTGATCAACTTTCAGAACTACAGAGAGTAATTTGCTAGCTTCAGAATAAAACCATGGTGATTGGATTCCCTTGTCAGAAAGTGGCTGAGAGTATTTTGGTGAAAAGCTTTTGAAATTTATAAAAATATTTTAATTTCTATGCACATGGACACACGTGAAAGGCACAGCTGTTATAACTGGCAAAATTGAGATGAAGCTATCAGTAGCAAGTTTTATGGAATGATCCATTTTACAGTACTGAAATTTAGTTAGCAAAGTATTTAAAAAGTGTTTAAATTTCTAGTGAGCAAAGGGCGCTCCTTGGCTGTATGCTTGTTTTTCCTGTGGGAGGGGTGAACAAGGGAATGACACTAATACCCTTTGTAAGTTCTCTTGGGTTGGACTAGGATTTCAGGTCTAATGTTAGAAATACACAATTTGGTGTTTTGTTTTTCAAAGCTTTTATGAATGTTTGAAATACATTGGTCAGTGTTCTAAGAAACTGTGTAATTGTTGGATAACCTGAAGAAATTAGTGAGTTGGTTTAAACACTTGAGAACAGAGGCTATTACTGCTTTTCATCTGTACCAGAAAATCACTGAGCAGATGGAGCAATGATGTCGGCTGGGGAAGCTCTAATGGCTCTCAGTGGACAAGTATTACAGGTTGTATAACTAATTGGGCAAGTTATCTTCACAAATTGAATAGTCAAAAGAAATAATTGCATATTTTGTCATCTGGTCATGCATGTAAATATTTCAGATGACTGAAGATGAAAATGATATGTATTATTAAAATAGCATTGTCCAAGAGTCTGGGAATGTTTGCTGTTTGCATTGCTATGTCTTTCTTTTTTGAGGGGAGAAAAATCCTCACTCATCTGTAACCTCTTTGGACTGAGTAGTTTCAGAAGTCTCAAGGAAAGGTGTTGATATGTTGAGTTTTTTTAAATAAAACACTCAAGCAAACATGGAATATTTATGTGACTCAGTGATTAAAGCTCTAATTTAAATCCCCCAGAAGAACTCAAAGTAGAGATTGACTCTAAAACACAGTGTAAAACACAGTCTTTTTGAACTCCCTGTAATTTACCTGAAGAGTTAAAAAAGCAGTATCTCAGTAGTTATTAAAGAGTTTTTCACTGAAGTCACAGATCACAGAATATAGAATATTCTGGGTTGAAAGGGACCTACAAGGATCATCAAGTCCAACTCTTAAGTGATTTAAGACAAGTTCAACTCTTAAGTGATTTACCTATGGGAATTGAATGCACAACCTTGGTGCTGTCAGCACTATGCTCTAACCAAGGGAGCTAATTTAAGGGTCAGTCAAATTAAATAGATTTAAAACTTACATGTCATTAAATAGCTGGGCTATTAACACATCATCTTTCACTTTAAAGTGTAGACTGTTCATTTTGTTTATCCTGTCTGCCTCAAATAACTTGAGCAAAAATAAACAGAATTGTGGAAGGAAGAATTTACTTTTCATTCTGCATTTTCCTACTCTGCTTTTCTCTTAAAAGAAGTTGTATTTGCCATATCTTGAAGTGCTGATTTCATCATAAAACCCTAGTCATTGTGGTCATTCTTCATAAATTATGGACAGAAGAAGCTTTTTGAGTTAAAAGTTCACAGCATGGCAGTGGTGCTTTGCCTATATCTGAAGATGCTGGTGTGTATTAATGGACAAGGCAGGAAGCAAGTAGATCTTTCAGAAGTTTCCTGGAAAGGGAAGGCTTTGGCTTGAGAGTACAGCGAAACTGAAAAATACTATAATGAACAGTTTATTTTAAGGAGTTCTTTTTCTTGCACATGGAGATCCTCAGAAATCTGTATCAAATCTGTATCTAGTTCCTAGGCATTCTTTTGTTGTGCTGCAAAGCTTTTTTTCCCTAGGTCCTTCTGAAATTGTGGGGTTTGACTTCTTTTAATTTACAGGCTTCAATGTGCTCACTCCAGTATGCATCTCTGTCAATTTTAAATGCAAATAATAGAAGGTATGTGGAATTGCATGTGTATATTTTGATTGTAAACATGAAATTATATCTGTGATTTTCTCTGCAACACAGAGAAAATCACAAATATAAAGACTGAATGTTGCCCTGGAGAGAGCACATGTGGTTTTAAAACTTTTTTGAGTAGAAGAAGATAGGACAGAAATTGAGTAGAGGTGAGAAAAGAGCAAAGTGTGAGGTGTTCAGCTTGTTGTGCATGCATTTATTTTTGTTCAAAACAGTGGATATCTATGTTGAATTGTAGAGAAAAAGATTTTATATACATTTGAGATATAAATATATATTCAGTCTAGATAATTGATTGCTACTGGTGTGGTACATAAGCTTGGGTGAGAGATCAAATGGAAATCTGTGGTAGCATTTTCAAGACACATGATATGCCTAATAGCAGAAAAATTGGTATGACTAGTTTAATTTCTCTTTTGAGGATAATAAGACTATCAGCTCATTACAATTTACTCAGTGTTCTTTGCTTTTGCTTTGAAAAAATAAAAATAAATTGTAATTTTTTTTTTACATACTCAAATTTTTAATCGACTCTATTGGGTATTTGTTAAAAAAAAGATACTTCAACTGAAATCTGGGATTTCAACTCTCTTCCAAATTGGAACTACTAAAAGTATTCCTGTTTCTGAGTGTGGGTTTTTTTCATGATATTGTTTTCATGTCTATTTCCCTCATTCCACAAATCTGTTCTTGCTTTTGGTACAGGGCTTCATTATTGGTTTTAGATGTTGTTTATCAATGTACTTTTATTCACGTCTTTAAAGTAGTTCTCTAGTTTCCAATGGCAAGGTAAAACAAGCTGTAATTTTTTTTTTCTTCTGTGAATGGAGAGAAGTATCACTTCAAAATAATCTTTGTTCTTTTGCCAGTTTAGAGAGAATTGTTCTTTCATCCAAAATGCTAGTGAATTTCACAAAAATAGAGAAATAAGTCAACACAGTTAGTAGCACAGTGAGAGCAAGAAATGACATTGTAAAACTGCAGTTCTCTTGTTTTCTTGTTCCTTGTGTAAGAAGGAATTGCAGAAAAGAAAGCACAAAGTTGCTTTTTCCCTACTTTCAAGACTTTCTTTGCTTAAGTGCAAGTCTCTCCCTCATTTCTGTGGTCTTCTTTCTAACTACTTATTTTCTTAGTATGTGTGTTGCAATAGCAAAACAGAGATGACTGCAACATTTGTTTCCCTATTATAACTAGAATCTAGGAAAGTTTGTTTGTTGGTACTTACTTGGAAATAAGCTTGATCACCACCACAAATTCATTCTAAAGGACATTCTAAATTTCAGTGTATCTGATAATCCCAGGAAATTGGACTTCTTGGCATATGTAGGTGTTGCCAGAAAATCCTGTATTTTTTCCTGACAGTGAATATCCAAACAACTGGATGCTTTTAAATACTGATGTACAAAGGTATTAACTGTAGAATAATACATGGTTACTCTAGCATCTTAGAGTTTGGAATAGTGAAAAATCTGATGAAAATAACGTTGCTGAAGTAGGTCCAACTTTGTTGAACTACTGTATATTGCAACATAAGCTTATATACTAGTAGCACAATTGCTGGAAATGCTAATTTAGGGTCTGAAAGCTCTGTCCTAAATATCTGCCCCAGAGAGAGATTTCAAGGTATTTCTATGTATTTGTTTCAAAATAATTTTGTTGCAGATACATGTTAGTGTGTCACTTTGAATTTGGAATGATAAATGTACCACAGTTCAACAAAACACAATTGATAATTGCAGTCTTTTAATTGCTATGCTGAAACATAAATACTTTTTGAAATTTATGTTGATGAGATGCTTGTCTGTTGACTGCAAAGAGTTGGCACACCCTATTGTGTTGATGGTTCTGATGTTCCTGTTTATTGAAGGAAATCGTTGAGAATCTTTATTTTCCCGTGATTTCTTGAGAAGCCAACATTTTATAACCACCTTTCCTACAATCAGTGGAAGAAAGATTGAACAATTAATAAAAATGTTTCCATTTCTTAGAATTCTTAGTTTCTTGGAAGTATGGATGAGTTCTCCTGCTTCTCTCCTCTTCTAAAAAAGAGCCCCAGCAATCTTCCACATGGAACAAATTCAACAGTTGTCAGCTGGGCAAAGGAATGTGAGACTCTAGATACCAAACATTATGTTGAGGGTAGTGAGGGAGTGATCAAATCCCAGTTGTAACAACACTGAATTGTAACATCATGGCAAAATGAAGAAGAGGTGGTCTATTGGACTATGCTTCTAAATCTCAAAACATGAAGAAATTTTAAAATTCTTGACAATGTGACATAATGATGGTAAAGAGAATATACACCATTTTTGTGATATTTTTAGAGGAAAGCCTAGATTTGATGAAAACTGTTCTGCCACGGCAAAATTACAGGATATCTCTAAAACTACAATAGCAAGCAAGACCCAAGAAGATTGGTGGAGTTAAAGAGATGGAGTTGATGGGATTGTTCTGGCACTGAACATGTTTCTGTGCAAATATTGATAAAACAGGTGTTCCAGAGAATAAGCAGCGTAAGTTACATAACATTTTATTAAAATCTGAGTTCAGTGGTAGGCTGTGATTTGGTAGAAGAGGTTATCCCTTAATCCTGGCTTTGTTTGCTGACCTTTTTACTTGTCATTAAACTCTTCTCTGTGAAGAAACCTCCGGTATCCAACCACAAAACAAGAGGAAAATATTTAAGTATTTCTAAATCCATTTAGATTCTCTAAGAGAGGTAACGAGTTTAACATAAAACCTGTATATTTGCATTGAGAATGTTTATTTTCAATTGAAAGGTATATAGGTTAAATGTCTTACTATAACAGGTAATGCTCAATAACAATGATAAGAAAACCCTCTCTGGGTCTGTTCAGTTGTATGCTGTGTTAGCTAGCCTAATTTGCTGTGTTAAAAGAAATAAAGGATGTCTGATACATCAAAGACTCCTTGAAGATGGATGTGTGTTAGATTTTCTTCACTGTTTGGAATATATTCTAGGAATTCAATTTAGCTTTCTTAAAAACAAAAAACAACAAAAAACAAAAACAAGACTCCACAGGCAAGTGCAGTTTTGTGAGCAATATCAATGTCTTTGTGAGCTTGCTTTTCTCATAATTCAGCAGCGTGTAAAAAGTGATAAAAGCCTGTCAAAATAGTACAAGCCTGTCAAGCCTTGCACACTGAGCATGAAATTCATGCAGTTGGTTCTTCCCTTATGTCTGCCCAGCTCCTTGCAGAGCTGTCTCTCTCTCACAAGCTGCAGTTTGTGGGCTTTATTCTCACTCTGTCCATTCAGTGCCAGACATGCCAAATGGTGGGAGTTAATGTAAAAGTGATATAAACTAGGTGGGAAAAAAGTGAAGCACAGCTGAGTTTGACTTGTTCTAAAATATTTGCAATTTACTAAAAAAATAAAAGAATATACACCATAAACATTTCTTAAAATGAAAATTTAGGTTTTGTTTGGTTTCTGCACAGAGTTGAAGCATAGAGGTGGCCAAAAATGCATATGAATAATCACTTAAAAATGTATTGGAATTCTCCAGAATTTTTGCTTTTGACAACTGAACACAATGTTCCTGAAAAGATTGCACTGACAACTGGATGGAAGTCATCACATCACTTGTTTTTATTAACAAGGAATGGCTATCAGTTCCTGCTTAGCATGAACTGAATTTAAACAATTGATCTGTATCTGAAAAGCTGATTGTCTTGTTGACAGAAGATGTAACCTCTCAGATTCTGTGCCAGTTGGCGCTTGTCAAGTTGAAAAAATTATAGTCTTGTGTTGGTTATTAATAAAGCCTTATCTAGACCTAGTCTGTTCATTCTAAAGGTGCCTCTTTCTTTCAGACATCTTGGCTAATGAGAAATTAGATGCAAACACAACTCTTGAGATCTTGCTGTGCATTTACATGTTTTCTCTACCTGTTGGGTTTTATTTCTCTCAGTTCTTGATCTTTAAACATCTCTGTCACAGCTACATTTTTACAAAAGAGGACACTGTGGAAGGGAAAAATGTAGATTTATTCTACATAAATGCAACTAAATTGTTTCCTCTTAGGATGAAAAAGTTAAATTTACATGAATCAGAATAATGTAAACAGTGCATAAAGTCTTAAAGTAGATCAATAGTTTATGCTTTTTCTGACATCCAAAAATGCTTTAGTCGGCCCTTCTCAGCCAATATCTAATAAACTCTGCTTCCTCATTTAGTATAATGACTAAATGTTACCATGCAGGAGTAAGGAAAAATGTGCATTGTTGGGCAGTTCAGGACTTCTGCTGATCAGAAAAAACATGCAGTGGGCTGCCGCCCCTTTCTTGAAGCATCAGCACTAATGACAAATGCTTTTGTCATTCAAGTTTTCTTGCATTAGCTACTTAGAGAAGTCTGGGCAAAGCCTCTTCAGATACAGATTCTCTCCATGTAAAGAACTGTCTTTACATGTTGCAGTATTGTTGCATATTTAAAGCCCTGTGCTCTAGAAACGGTAGTTATTTAAAGTTAACTGATTAGAAGTTGCAGTTGGATAATTGCAGTGTGTTGTGGAAGGAGGAACTATGGGAGCTGGAATGGAGTATTGATTAGTATCCCACAGGATGTAGTAGTTGCCTGACTACAATTTTCTGTAGATGCGTCAGGATTTTCATTGTGGGATTCTAACCAGTATTCACGATTTTTGAGAAGCAGTTGATTATCCCCAGCCTTGGCCCCCTGGAAGCCACATTGATGCTTGATAATACACTGTAACCACAGCTGCAGTTATCCTGCAGTTATCAGTAAGACTCTATATACTCATTAGGGAGTCTCAAAAGATTGGCAGAGACTGTTCTTTAAATGAAACAGACTTCTCTGAATGAATTGTCAACATTCAGGTCCTTGGGGATCTGCACAACTGTTAACAGGAGACCCCTTTTAGGTAACTAGGGCTGATCTGACAGAACTTGCTGAAAGTGTTAAAGATTTTTGACACTGTGTGACATCATCTTATAAGCAAACTAAAGACTTGGTTAAGGTACAATCATCGTTTTATGTTACAAATGAAAAGAAAATTTGACTTAGCGTTATTTGTTTTAATGGCTTATTCTCTAAGTAGGTGGTCATTCAGTCTTCCACAGAGCCTGTGTCACTCAGTGTTTACATTATTAGCTGTGGAAAGAATGTATGTTTGTATGTACACAGTACTAAACTGAAGTGGGTGGCAAACGTGGTGAAGAGGCTTAGACTTCAAAATAATCTGGTGCAAAAGGATGTGGAAGCAACACTTTAGGCTTTTTTTGCTTCTTTGTGGTAAGGACTGTCCTTGGGCTTTCCAGGTCCCTGAGTTTAATGGCAGAATTGGAAGGCTGATGTATTATCCTCTGTACAAACTGGGGACCACTTAAGCAATTTTGATGTAAAAACATTTATGGGATTGAGTACAGTGTGTCCCAGCATCCTGCATAAGCTGGGTGCTATTGTTACAAGGCTTTTCTTTGCTCACCTTTGAAAGGTCATTGCCTTCAGAGATTTCAAATTAAGCAGGAGGAAAAAAGCAAACATCAGCTCCATATTTGAGGAAGGTGAGAAGGAGTATCAGGATCTGTAGGCAGGTCAGCCTGGCTTTGGTGTCTGGAAGATGATGGAGCAGATCTTCCTGGAAGCCGTGTTCAGGCACAGAAAGGCCAAGAGCATGATTGGAATTTATCAAGGGCAAGTTAATTGTCCTCTGTAATAAACTGAATGTCTCAATAGATGGGAAGAGAATGGTGGGTGTTGCTTACCTTGACTTTAGGAAGGCATTTAATGTGATCTCTTAGAGGCTGTTTGTACAAATTGGAGATAGATGGCTAGGATTCATGGTGTGCAAGCTGGGCAGAAAATGAGCTGGTCTGCTGTGCTCAGATTGCTGAAGCGAAGTCCAGCTGGTGGTACGTAGTGTTCTTCAGGTGTAAAGTTGGATATTTTGTAAATGACCTGCACTGGAGGGAGTGTGCCTGTTGTGTGCTCATGGATGATACTGCCTTAGGGAGAGGTTAATGAATTGAGGTACAGAGCTTCTTATCAGAGACACTTTGGCAGTCTGAAAGAACAGGCTGGCAGAAAGGTCATGAAGTCTTAACAGCATGAAAGATGGCAGAAGAAAGTTCACACCCTTTCCCATTGGCAGAAAGGAGGAATTTTTGATTCCATTTCATTACAGGGCTGTAAAAGTAGCCTACAGAATGTTCCAGTGACTAAGAGAGAGAGGTGATACAAGTGTGATCCACTTTGAAGTCAGGAAGGGATCCTGCATTTCTCAATAGTGGTCAGCAATATTGTTTTCATATCCTGAAACAGGAGGAGGACCCCCAAAATTGATTTCTGCCTACAATCCAAATTTTGGAATATTTTTTGTCACAACTTCTTTAAGCCAAGTTGAGCTTTTCTAATGTGGTCAACTTGGGTAGGTAATACTCTTGGGTTTTACCTGAAACAAGGTAAGAATAACTTGAGGAACAGAATTATGTTATTTAATTGCATCTTAGCTGTTATCTGGATGATAATGGGCTGATGTGATCTCAATCTCTGATTGAGAAGTTAAGGAGTACTGTTTTACCTCTCTCCTGCTCCTCCCGATGTAATTATTTCATGGCAGCATATATTGGGGTGGTGGAAGAATGGAGGAAATAGATGGATACAAACTTTTTCTTCCCAATCAACTGCAATAAAATAATCCTTTGTGTTGGGAAAATCACATTCAAATATTTGATTTCACAGTGCCAGATTAGACACAATATAAAGGTAATTTTAAAAAATGCAAATAAATAGGTATATACTCAGTAGTTCAGTATCCTAAGGGGATGGGTTAATCTGTGTAACAAAAGGATTATATAAAAACTGCATTTTTGTGATGTAATGTGGTAAGATGACTAGCAATTATGATAATTTATGATACTGTTTCACACTTTCCATGCTCCCTAAAATAAGTCTGTATTTTTAGGTGTTATCTTCATCAATTTAGGCTGGGGAAGAGCACCTCTTTAACTTGGACCATAATGTCCATGTAACTAGTTGTGTGAGGAAAATGGATTTCAAGTGTTTTACTAGAAACCCACTTGAAGTAGTGTACAGAATGCTATAAAACAAGTGAATTTATTCTGGGGATTTTTCTTCAGTTGAAAACATATAGATTTTGCTTATAGTTATTTCTTACATAAATGCATGTAAGCAAAAACATAAATGAGTCTGGTAATGCTCAAAATCAAATAGAGTGTAAGTAATTTGTACCAATTTAGGATAACATTATTAGAAACACGAGAATCATTACTTGTCAAAGCTTTTTATTTTCTCATTTCATAGTTTTAGTGTTAATAGTTCAATCTTTATAAAAATTAAAAATGTCAACCTTAACTTTTAAACAGGTAAGAATTGATAAGTAGAATGAAGTGTCTGTGTTACATTCAAACTTGCAGGTTGCCAGTAATTTGATTGACAAGCACTGTGTGGAGTTACTGGCAACTGATGCTTCTGCATGCTTTTGTATTTTTAGAATTGCCTTCTAACTGGCATGCACAGATGGCCATAGGTGATGATTTTTGTGTGTTTCAGAATTAAATATAACATTTATATGGTAATTTAAATTTCATTGTCTCAATATCTTGTGTTAATTACTCTGTATGGGTTTTGATATTAATTGGGAAGTTAGAGTGTGGGATTTTTAGTACTAATAAGAAGAACACTTGTTCTCATTAAGCAGTCAGTGTTGTTTTGTGGTAGCAGAAGTTGTTTAAAGTTTTCTTGAAAAAAATTACTCTGATTTGACACCTTTATCGTGCTGATAATAAAGAATGTTATGCCACAAAGTAAGTAGTTTCAGAGGTATTAAAGTCAAAAGACCATAAAGTATTTAGGACTGCTCTTACCTAGAGTTTAAAATGCTTTTAGAGAAACCCTGTGAACTCCTGTTTGAAATACCAGGCTTGTTCTGCTTGTCTATGAAGTTCAGTGTGGTACATAACTTCTTTCCCCTCTCAGATTCCTGTTAAAAATGAGGGCTAAAATCTGTGTTCTAGGATGTGATAAATGGCAGTTATGCGTGTTTAATACAAAGAAAATTATAATTGAGAAGAAAAATTAGCACATAGGAGATATGAAAATAATTTCTCTTTTACCAGAATCAGACTCGCCTCTTTCCATCCATTATTACCAAAATTTAGATTGAGATTTAGCCTTGCTTTGGGCTCAAGGAAAAGGTAGACTCACTTCTTCACTGCCTTGCAGTCTCAGGAATGTTTTCCTAAGGTTATTTTCTGGGGAAGAAGAGCAGCATAGGAAAAAAGTTACATACAGAGCAAGGCAGAAATTTGCTGGCTGCTTCTAGTATTTAATTACATAGTTTCTTTGCTTTTTATGCTGTACCTATTCTGTAAGGCATTTCTTCTGAACTGAATATTTTTTAAGACCTAAATATAATGGAATTAATATGCTTATATGCTTAGCCATGTTACTGTATTGTAGTTGTTTTCTTAAAATAGTTACCCTGTAAGAACTCCAAGGGATTAATTAAAGGCGTCTCCAGCTGTTGATTTAACTATATTTAGTCACACAGCTGATACAACTATAGACTTTGTAAAGAACAGGTGTTAAACCAGTTGCTTTAAGAAGAAATAAATTGAAGCTACTACCTAGCAATGCTCAGATTGTTGATAAATTTATTTTGATGATACATACTGGTATATGTCTGATGACTCTGCTGCTTTCCAGAAATTGAAATTCTGAATAGATTAATGTTTTAATGCTTATATTTAGCCTCTAAGTTGCTACTATGCTTTAAAATATATATTTGGGGTTTATTTTTTCATAAGCCTGACTGAAGCTCACTATCAGTGCAAATCCATTACTTCTTTTTGAATTTCTTGTGGTCTGTGGCATATTCATCTCTATGGTTCATTTAAATATTCAGTTGTGAACAGTTCATGAGGTATGATTCTGCAGGTAAGAATGAGAGAAGTTGATCCTATTTGTAACTCACTGGACTTCTCTGGGTCTGTAGGAATCAACTGCTGTAAATGTAAGGCCTAACCCTACAATTTTGTTGAATCAAACACAATATTGAAAGAAATAGCAGATATAAAATTGCAACCTAGTACATAGTCTTAATGCTTAAGTGCTTTTTGCCTTCTGCTCAGGAGGGCAGTATCTGCCTTTTAATTTCAGAAGATAACTTGTTTCACAAGGCTGAATTCATCAAGAGTGGAGTGGGAGAAAAGTAAAATCTTAAACATATTTATAATTGTACAGCCTTACAAAAAATATCAATGCAGAAACTTGCTAAGGAGTTCACCTTTATGAAGTATTGTACTAATTATGGCCTCTGTCTAATGATTTTTCTATCAAGTGTGTTTTGTAGGCAATTAATCTGTTCCAAAGACTTTAAGATGTGATGCCTTTTGCAAGTTCCAGGCATTTTTGATTGTTTTTAGTTGTTTGCTTTTGTTTTATCTGTGTCTTCTTCTGATCAGATTTATTGAGCACAAGCTTTGTCTTGATTGCTGTGTATGCCTTAAGGCAGTAGAAACACACAGCAATCTAACTTCCATTTGGTTGGTGTCATGTATCATGTGTGCCCTACCTAATTTAGTCTAATACATCCAACCAGTGGCTTAGTTTTATTAGTTGTTCTTATGTTTTAACACAATATCTGACAACTTTGAATTTTGACAACTTTTCATTAAGATGAAGGGGTAACAAGTTGTTACACATCAAGAACATAAATGAGTAGGGTTGTGGCTCCTTTTGGAGCTCAAAAATTTTATGTATTATTTTGCCTGTCACAGCCTCTCCCACTTATTGTTCAGCTGTTAAGTGTTACTAAGATATGATCATTTGATAGCTTGACTTAAAACACCAGAGATCAAATTTTCTGTGCACTTCCTAAAGTCTGTATTTTGTTTGTCAGCAAAACGTATTGCATCCTGTGCTTTCATTCATGGGAAACTGATACTAAAATCATAGTGTAGACTTACACCTTTAAAACAGCAGCTGTTTCAGTTAATAGAATCTCATCTACATTTACATCTTGTTTAGGGTCCTGCACTCCTTGAGATTACTGTTCTTGAATGGATGCCACAGCTGAAGTTACCCATAGCCTTAGGTGGATACCAAAACACCCCAGAAAAGTGCCTGAAGATAAATATTGATACTTTTTTTTCTAAAGGATAACGTGTTCATACAGTCCAATGAACTGTACTGTAACTGTATGGAAAACAACTAATGCTTTCAGAGTATCTAAATCTCATATTAGAATGAGTTTTTAAAAATGAATTAACATATAAGGGCATCTTCTGGATGTAAATTTTCAAAAGACTCTTGTGAGATGTGAAGGACAACATGGCAAAGCAGTGAAGTTTTCTAGTTCAAAAATTAGTGGAAAACATAAGTTATTAAAAACTTGCAATTTAGCAAAGTAGTAAAACCTTTCTTCCCTCATTCTTTTATAAAAGTTAAAATTAATTGTAACATATTTTTTACCATTATTAAAATTTATTCAGCAAAACTTTTGCTCTGGCCAGGAATTTACTTACTATGGCAAGTTGGATTATTTTAGAAGAGCTTAGGGAGTAGAGGAAGAAACATTTTTCTTTAACTTGTTTGTGAATCCATTTGATACATTGTGATAAGTCCTCCTACTTCCCCACCTCCCCTTCAAAAGTTGTTTCAAAAGTTTTTAGGACATTGAAGAATTGACTTTGTGCCATTTGGGGTTTTTTCAGCCTAGCTGAAGATAATTTCAGGATCCAGTTTTTAATTAAAAGCTGGTGTTAAACAGAAACCTGGTGGAGCAAGAGTGCGTTTCTGTTGGTGCAAAACTCTTTTGCCTTGCTATTGTTACTGAGCCTCTGTAACCTGGCAAAAGTGTCTGATAGACAATGCCTTTGGAGACAGCACCCAACCGGTGACTCTCATCACTTAATGCAGGGAAAATGAGGGTCGCTTTTATGTCAGCACCTTGAGCCTGGTTGGCCAAAGATCCTAATGTTTCAGGCTTCAAGTATGGATGACCTGTGGTTTTTCTAGAAAGCAGCACGAAACAACCTTCCGTTGGCCTCTCATTTTTGTCACTAACAGCTTGTCCCAATCCAGTTATTTCCTCTTGGCTTTGGGGGCATTTGGTACCAATGTGGGTCAGATGATTTTTTGACCCTCATTATCACCAGAGGGAGGCAGCATATAATATGAGAAGAGTAAAATGACAAAGTAGTTCGGATCAGTATATAAATCATTTAAGTAGAAGCAGTTTAGTTAAAGACCAGTTGAGCAACTTTTTTTAGAAGTTAAGGCATTGCTTTTGTTGAAGCAGTCCAGCATTGAAATTTGCTTGGTATACTTGTGTCAGTCATTGTAGCCTCACTTAGAGTGAATTTTCATACACTTAACTTCCATTCTGTGTCCAGAAAATAACCCAGCTGTAATGAACTTAGCTGGTCCTAGATCTGTTCCTATTTAAACTCTTGGGACAGGGAAGAGCAGACCAGATCAGAACCGCACTAATTCTGAGGCTTTCCAGCTCACAGTGCCATCTGGCGGGGTTCATTCCAGTTCAGCGCCCTTGGTAATTAGCACTGCCAGCAGTACTCTTAACTTGATAAAGACTGGCTAAAAAGAATTGCCCGAGGTGCTGTTCCTCTCATTACCCTGTGCTGTCCCTCAAGATACCATAGCTATCTATAATTGTAAACTGATAATCCCATTGGCTTTCTTCAGAGAACTCCAAAGGAATGGCTGTCTCTGAAGCTGAAAGACTCTCAGCCTTTTATTTAGGAAGACACTAGGATTTCTTCTTTGGAAATTTTCTTATTCTTATTGTCATCAACTAGTACTCATGAGCCACTTAAGTTTCCATAAGGGGAGACATTCTGAGGTCTTGTTCAAGCTATTTGGGAAATCCTGGCTGTGAGTGCAACACAAAAATCAGTAGATTGAAAATTCTTCATTTCTGGGTGATTATTTCTTGTTCATTCAGCCTAATGTTACCCGTTTTGTAAACTCAGCATCTGTTGAATAGAACAAATAACCTAAAGCTCTGTTTGGCTCAACAGATAAGCAGATTGAAACTTGCAAAGAACATTAATTCTTTACTTACAGGTTGGCTTTTCAGCTATGTGACATAATATGTTTAAAGTATTTGCAGGTTGCTTGCTCATTTATCTTCTTTTAGTGGGTTTTTATCTCAGGATTTAAAAAGAGTTGTGATAGTCTCTTATTTGTTGATTAGCAGAATACAATCAGTAGACTTCACTAGAAAGACATCTGTTTATTCTCTGTGTTGGCAATTTTTCATTCATCTTACTTTCAGTATCCTTTGCTTAGTATAGATATCAGGAACCCAGAAGAAGCAGGCACTATAAACTTGCCTATACTTGAGGAGTCAGTGCTTTGCCAAGACAACCCTTAGTGCTTAGATCTTCTGAGAATATGACAAAAGTGACAAAGTGACACTTTCTTCTCTAATGCCAGTTAACTGTTCAGCATCTTTTCAGGGGACAGACTAGCTTTTACAAAACTTGATAGCCTAACAGCAGATGAGTTTTAAACAGCTCAAGTGAGATTTACTGCCTAAATCTCAGTGTTGCTGTCTCCATGACTCTCTCATGGGTGAAAGAGAGATTATGGCAGATATTTTTTCAGTTGTCCAGGGTAAGGTGGGATGGATAAGCTTAAACCACAGCAAATGTCCAACTTTTAAACGATGCCAAAATTTCAAATTCAGGTTGGCTTTTTTAGTTGGTCACTACTGATTTGCAGGACACCCCAGTCAAGGATTCTTAGGACGTATATGTGCTTAATAAATGATCAAAACAAATCCTACCAATGGGCTCTGCTTTTTGTTCTTTTTGTGTTACTGAAATCTTCTGTAGGAATAATTACTTACCCGTGGTCAAAGGGAGTAGGCACTTGCTGTATCATTACTAGGGCAGGTGATTCTAAAATTAGTCCTTCACCTTTTAAGACAGGTGGCTGTCTGTCTCAGTCTACATATTTTGGTTTCACTTTCACTCTCAGTAATCTTTCAGAGTTTATGTGTTACTATCATTCAGTGATGGGGGATTAGGAGCAATATCATTAGGAAAGCCTGAGCCTTTCTATTACAGGACTGGTTATGATCTCTCATGATGAGTTTCATGATATATCCAAGTGTTACTGTGTACTTGCAGCCACAGTCTGTCTGGGTCTGGGATATATCATAGTTACCACTTACACAGTACAGTTTGCCACAATGCATGCTATACATTCAGGTGCAGCTTAAAGTGGATTTTGTAGCATTTGCTCTATATGAAGAATAACTATACCTTTCTGAGGCAAATTTGTGGCTTTTATGTTGGTGGAAAGTTTCAAGCAACACCTGACAAAGGATTCTATTTCACTTTTTCTTACCCTCATTATGCTCAGTTGCAGATACTGTTCCTGTAGAGACTTTCAGTCTGCTAAATAGAGAATTTAAAGTATGCTTTCTACACTTAAATAAAGTGTTTGCATTGAAGCACTGAAGCCAGGATTTGTTTGTTAGGCTTACTGGGCTTTTTCTGCTGTATTGTGAGGCAGTCATAACAAATGGTATTATGGTTATCAAATTCTGTTCTACGAAATGGGATTGCCTGGGGGGTTTTCAGCCATACCGTAAGTATTTAATCACCAAACTGATGTTTTAGTCATTTACTGTGGTAGGCATTGAGAGCCATTTCAAAGTTTAATGGTTTGTTTCTCTTCATTGCTGCCAGGGCATGCTGCTTGCTCTGGGGTAGCGTGCTAGGTTAGCTCTTCAACAGAGCTACACACCACGCCTGTCAGTCCCCAGCTGCTCTGTGATGTGGGATAATTCCATCCTGGGTGCAGGACGTGAGGTTTATTTTTATTAACTCACACGCAGTTCTTGTTGGCTTCAGCTTCCAGCACGTTGAGGTCTCACTGTATGGCGGTTCTTCCTTCTGCTGTATCTGGCTTTCCACCATGTTGTGATCCATGAACTTGCTTAAGATGTATTCAGTTTTATCATCCAAATTATCTATAAAGAATATTACAAGGCTATCAGTTTGCCTTTCAGGCATTAACTACTGTTTTTAGCTAGAGACCAGAAGGTTCAGAGATCCTTGTCTTCTTACATTGGATGAGTGATTTAAATATGACCTGGGCCAGCACAGAACGTTTCTCATTGGACACCAGACTGTTTGAGAACTTCTGACAAAGGATAAGTCCCTGTCTGTGAGGACTTACTAATCTGAAGTTTAAGCAGTGTCTGAAACATCTTTTGAAGTTATAGTAGTTGAGAAATGCAAAATCATGATGTGAATCTCCATTCATGCTCTTTTTGTACTGTGTAAAAATAAAAAAGTGTAATTACTTGCTTGTAGCAGCTTGTCTGAGGTTCTTTGTTGTCTGTAAGTTTGTGACTCATCCTTTTATACTTTTTCTTTGAATGAATATAAACAAAGAAATAGGGGTTTGTACTTGAGAAGCTGTGGGAGATGAACAGACCCTTCTCTTTCTGTAGCTATGAAATGGAAATGAGTTTGATTTTGGAAAGTTGAAGTTTGAATCTAATAATGTTTGTTTACAGGTACATGAAGTGTGACTGTACAGCTATACTTGTACAGGATGTGCTATGAATTTCTTCACAATTAGAAGGCATTTTTTTTTTCAGTAACTGCAGCAAATATGTTTTATAGTATTTCCTAACATTCTTCCTTGGAAGCACTGAGCACTTTCAATTTCTGTTGACTGTAATATCTCTGAAAATGAGGCTGTCCAGATCTCTTACCTTATCTGAGAATGTTAAGGAATAACAAGGATTCATAAAGCAACATCCAGTTTTAAATGATGCAGAATGTGTTTCTGTTCTAAAAAGTATTTTATGCATGTGAACTAAAAATATAGCTTTTGATGCTTTACAAATATAGCTTCATTGCTTTTCAGGGATATTTTTCAGTATTGTCTTCTACTGGTGTATAGGCAGTGATTAAATGTTGCAGCTTTTGTTCAGACTTTTTAAAAAGTGCTTAAGAGATTAAGTTTCACATTATGTTGGAGCCAAATTTTATTTTACCATGGACTTTTACTCTAGAAATAGTTCAGTCATACCATATTTGAAACTAATCAATGGACAGTGTTACCCAGCAATCCAGATTGCTGGCGCAAGTGCCTGAGGTCAGAATCTGCTGAAGGTAGCTGAATAAATAAATAATGCTGCTGTTGTAATTATAGCAGTATATTAACTGTCATAACTTACATGATTTACACAAGTAATCCCCTCCACTCTGCAAGTTAGTTCCCTTCTGTCTCAAGGGTAAGTATTTAGTTCCTAACAGCAATTGATTCTTCTCTGCATTTCTGACTTTCTGCCAGTTGGAGCATACTGGCATTTAAAAGTGAAGATAATGTTGTACCAGGGTGTTGGTAATTTTGGTGCAGTCTGTGATGTGGGAATTGGTGCTGTAGTATATTGACTTGGGATTAATTAGTAGGAAGTTATAATTAGAACTAGATAAATGCGTATATCATCTAAATACCTAAGTTCTTCTATTCAATTATTCTTTTGCTGTGGGAAATTGTTTTGAAAAGTATACCTATTGTCAGTCTGCATGCTGCTCTCTTGTGACTACCAGAGAGTGAAAAAACACTGGTGACTCTCAGTATTTTTCTGTTTATAAGAAACAACATCTTGTGACAGAATTTATTGCTAATATCCATTTTCCAAACTGATGAAAAGCTGAGTAGCTGTTGTAAATGACACTTCTGAAAATCTGGAAATTACCAAGTAATTCTTCCAGCACAATTTTATTGTCCCTTTTTATGCATTAAAAGGAAAGAAACATATTTTCAGTCTTGGTTCATTGCACGCTGGAGATTTGATAGGAATATTTCAGACAATAATTTTTTTTTTTCTAAATGCTATGAAGTGAACATGCCTGTTTCCAAGAGTATTGGGGTTTTGGGGTTTTGCCCAGAAGCAGGACTTGAAAAAACCTGTGAGCTGGGAATTGCAAGTTGTTCGTTTATTTAGTTGCAAAAGCTGAGAGTCGAGGAGCAAAATAGATTGTTCTTTACTGCTGAAAAATACAGATGAAATTTTTAACAGAATTCAGTACTGCTTGCAGGATCCAAGCAAGATCTTACCAGCATGATGGACAAGCTGGAGGCAATGTCCTGACAGATAGGTCAATAGTGTTAAAAATGCTCTGGATTGGTTTTCATATGTGCTAGAAATGTGTTAAGTGGATCATGGCTGACTGTGTTCCCGATGCTTTCCCAGGATAAGGTGCTCGTTCTCTGTTGGCTCTCAGAGGTGCATCAATGCAGAGAGTCTGTTCTAAATATCCTTCAGCTTCTGTTTCCTTGCATCCTTCCTCCTCCATGAGTACCTCCCGCGTTTGCATTCTTGGCTCTTGCTCACAAGTTTTGTAACTCAGCAGAGACTTGACATTGAATTGTTTCAAAACTGCAGATTCAGAACTGATGGAAGCAGCATTGAGTTCTCCACAGGCTTAGTTGTGGCATAATTAAGCTGGTGTGTCTGGAAGAGAGGATAAGGCACTGTATCAGAGTGTATTTGTTTCACATTTTGTTCACACCAGTAAAATCTATTTTTCTAGAAATACAAAATCTGGAAGTATTTTTAATTGAAAATTTTAATTCTAAAGAATTTGTTTTCCTTGGCTTCCATGACTGTTGTGGACTTTTCCCTGCTTGTCATTGGAACAATGATAGATTCTCGACTGTAGTTCATGAGAAGGAATTTGGTATCTGAGACTCCCTTGTTTTGATATGAGCATCACAAAATGTGTTTGGTCAGCAGTTGCTTTTTGCTGTGCTGCTTCTCTTATTAATAGCTTTTAAAATTTGATTTAAAATATGAATTTAAAGTCATATTGCATTAGTAGCTGGACAGTTCTTTGTGTACCTGAATGTGTGGGGTTAAAAGTGCTATGATTTGTTCATGCATCCGTCACTACTAGTGCAGTTATTTCCAAAGTCCTAGATCCTCAAGTGGAATTTGTCAGTTGAGAACTTGTGTAATACAAGAATGTAACATTTTCATTTTCACACATGTTTAGCTTTCATATGTGCTCATCTTCATCAGTGTTTAAACAGAAAAAAAGCAGGATCTGCTTATAACTGCCATGGTAGGTTTTAATCTGTTAATTCTGAAGAAGTGAAAGTCGACAACTTTGAAAGCAGGGAAATCTGCCATGCCCAGATGCTTCAGTTGAAATATGCAAAATACTTGAAGAGAGACAAGGAGTAATTCATTTGTCCTTGAGCTACACATCTAATTTTGTAGACAAATAAAGACTGTAAAGCTGCTTTTAAAAAGCCAACTTAACTTTCCATTACAGAAGATTTCAATCAAGTTGGGGAAGAGAGTTCTTGACCAGTGGCGCTACATGTTGTTTATTACTTAGAAATAAAACATTAAAAAAGCAAAATCTCTCTGTAGTTACACTTGAAGTCAGGTTGTTTGCTTTCTATCATTGGAACTTTTGAACAAATTCTGCTTTTCTTTTGGACAAACTGAAAGTATTTTATTGAGATAAACTTACAGTTTTAGAGGAGAATGTAGTAATATCCTAAGCGAACAACTGAAACCTTTTCCCTTCCCATTTTTGAGAAATTAAATCATTTTGAGAAACTTAATCTCTCTTTATTTGGGTTTAGGGGTGGTTGATTGGCTCTTTTGGGGGTTTTTTCCTCTTAAACTTTGAAGTAGAAGGAGACCTTTCTTGTTTAGAATTTTTGAATTTACTGGGGTTTTTTTGAAATAACAAAAGATACATATTTTAAAAATAGAAAAAAAATCACAAAGTTGAACTAATTAGAAAAGTAGTAGGGAGGAGGTAAGTATTAAGTACTTAGGTGAGCATATTTGGCTCAGCACATGTTCAGGTCCTCCTCCTCTAAACAGAGCAGGAGCCATATGCCAAGCTGTCGTCCTAAGAAAGGAGAGGAGGCTGAAGAAACCCACGAAGAAATACAAATAAAAGGACAAAAGCATAAATCAGCCACAAGTCAGAGCTGATCTCTCAGTGGTGCATTTAGACTGGGGCTTCTCAGCTCTCTTGGGGCCAGATGAGAGCTAGAAAACCCTTCAGGTGGCGTCTTCCACTGTAACCAAACAGTGACTGGGAAAGGGGATCCGTGTGTCCTGTTCACTTTGGATGTTCCTGAAGAAGTTGGATGGAAGCCTGGCTTTCTCGACTGGTGAATATCACAAACAAATGCTGTCTTTTCTATATTTGTTTTCTTACAATTGCAGCACGTTTATTAAAAAAACCATGGTATTTGAGTATTAGTTGATGTTGAAAATTTAAAGCTTTAGGGTCTTTATTTGTATGCTGGAGCTACATTTATGAAATGTATTGTAGTACATAATGTTGGATGCTTCAACTGGAAAGTAATGATTCTTGTTTTCAGATTTTATTGATAAGATCTTTTTAGTTTTGAATTTTAATTGGTAAACCCCAATGTGCTTGTTTTACTTATTTGAACAAAACTTCTGTTCTTGTTAAGAAAAAAAAAATTAAATGGATTTTCTTGTGTAAACCACTGTAAAGTGATTAAAAGTGATAAGCTCTTCAAAAGGCAGTGTCTTACTGTATTTGAATAGCTTATATACTAATTGGTTTTTAAACTGTGTGCCTGGCTCACCTGTGACTTTTTGTTCATCAGCATGTTTTGCTACAAGGTAGTGTGTCTTGTAATCTGCTCACTTTCTGGTTTTAGAGTATTCCCTTAATAAGTATTTTGCCACTTTGCTATTTCTCTGTGTTTTCAGTAACTGTGTTATAGCAAACTTTTTTAAAAGCTTCATATTATACTTGCTTGAAGAGAAGTTTGCTTTTATCTGTCTCTGAAATAAAAATTAAAAGGAATTTCTGTAAATTATTTTAAAGTTCCTATGAAATTGAAAAATGAGATCAGGTTATTTCATTGTGCTTGTCCTTTATAATGAAATTTGTACCTTTACCTTTGAATGTCTTGATTTTTAGGTATCAGTCTATGGAACAGTAACTTTTGAGTATGAAGCTGAAAAGGAATTAATTAACTGGGTGTTGGTTTACATTTAAGATTTTGTCAAAGCAAAGTATCTAAATGGAAAAATAATCTGGGTCTGTCTCACATATGCAATACTAACTTCCACCTTGTTTTCACTAGTGATTAATTGGAAGCTTTCTGTAGAATAGTGGGTAAGGCTTTGTAGAGGATGTCATTAGTAATAAAGAGGAAAACTCACCTTTAACAAGATTTTGTCTTCTCTACAGCTTGCCCAATTTAGGCAGCGGAAGGCACAAACTGATGGTCAAAATGGATCAAAGAAGCAGAAAAAGAAGAAGAAAACAGCAAACATCAAAGATGAAGAATCAATACAAGATGGGATTGAAAGTGATCGATCTCGAAGTGATGAAATATCCACATGCAGCAGTCGAAGGGGAGGAGCTGCTACTGCTGACTTTGCTATTATCAGGACTTTGCATAGTGGAGAAATTATCAAACACACCCCAGCTTACACCATTGAGGTAAGTTCGTCTCAGGCAACAATCACTTTTGGAGTGAGTGGGCATAAAATAATCCATTCATTTTGAGAGTGGAAATAAAGGAATTGGATGAGATTTTGCACACTATTTCCCTTCTTCTTCTGTCTGACTTAGTATGTCCAGAGAAGACACTTTCTACTTGTCTACTCGCGTAATTTTTTATTGTAGTCAGTTCCCTGTAGGGTATGGAAAGTGTGTTTGTATTGCTATACTCCTTAAATATGCATAAATTAATTTTGTTTTATTAGAAGTTGTGGATTGAAGTGGATATTTGGTTTCTTCACTTATGGCTACACCAAAATGTGAAACTAAACATCTTTCTTGTATTCTTGATGTAATTTGAGTCACTCTGGTTAATGAGGACAAGGAATGAATTTAGAAATCACTACTGAGACCTGAGTGGTTTAAGAGATTGGTGAACAGTTACTCTACTTTTACTACTTAATGAAATATAATTCTAATTGCCATTTGCTGAAAGTACTTTCTCTGGGAAGTTTGGAAGATGCTGTGTGACATACAGTCGCAGTCCAGTTTAGTTCTGAGTGGACAAGAATTCATGTAATGTCATTACAGATAGAAGGGACAAGAAAGGCTGATATTATTTACAAAACAACTTATTCCATTTTTGAAACCAGTGCTTCTGCAATGACATGAGTGGCATTCTGAGGAAGCATCTCAATGCAAATTCCCAGCTCTGTGCAGATGAATACAGTAATTTTTGATGTGGTACAGATGAATGCTCTGCATTTTGGCTTGCCAGTCCTGTGCTGGGATAGTCCATTTGTAACAATTTTGGCTCCATTATTGAATTTCCAGCGACTGAGGACTAACTGAGAAATTACACTTTCTGAAATGTTTTTGCATTTTTGTTAACAAAACCCCCAAACTTACCATGGTGGAGAGGCAGATGGACTAAATGATACGTGCAAATGAAAACTTGCAAAGTAATTGATCCATTTATTTTACAGTTTTAAGCCTATAATACCCTGGATTATATATATCAGTAATAGATATATCAATATATCAGTACACTAGACATTTTGAACCTTGTAGGTGTGTGCCTTTAAACTGTAGCTTTTAATTCTTAGAAAGCTCATGTTAAGACTTCAGAACTGTAGTAACTCAATAAAACTGTCTGTTCAACTCAGATTTTCTTGAAGGAAGTAAGAAATTTGATAACAAAATAACTATTTTCTTAGATCAAGATATGACTTCTTTGCCTTCTAGGAAAAGAGAAAGATGTATTTTATTGAATGAATCAGATTATCTACAGCTAAAGAGAGAGGACTGCGAGGGAAGAGAGGTGTTTAGAGAGAATCACTTAAATTGTTGTTTTAATAATGCAATAGTCTGCATAAATAGGACAACTGTATGAAGTAATTTCCTTGATCAAATATATTTTGAAGTTGCAGATGGACTCTGCTAATGTATTTCCTTTGTTAGGATAAATATCTCTAGTACAGTGGGAGAAAGAAGGTAAAGTACAGAGTCATGGAATAACTTGGGTTAAAAGGGGCCTTCGAGGTTGTCTAGTCCGATCCTGTGCTCAGAGTGGGTCTAATTAGATCAGGTTGGTCCTAGTGGCCTGTGTTGGCCTCTAAATGCATGCAGTACAAGACAGAGATTATTTTAGAGCTGGAAAAAATATCTGCATTGCAGTTGGTAAAGATTGTAGGCATAGATACATCTTAAGATGGGGTATGATTTTTCTGAGGTCTGTCTTTCTTCCAAAGCACCTTGTCTTTTGTTTAAATAAATAAATATGGAGATGCACTGGGGTTTCTGGTTTGCTGGTGGAGGTGGTTTGTTTCTTTTTTAAAATGTAGCTTTAAAAGAGTAAGCATTAGAATCATGTGAATTTGTAATTTGACTCTGTTGAGTTACTTAGTGACTTTTATACCAGTGTTCATTTCCACAAAAGAGAAAAAACGCCCTGCTCCCAATTGGGAGAGCATTTTTCTTTGTTAAATGTGGTCTGTAGCTTCCTTACTCATATTACTTAAATAAATAATTGGTATTATGTAGTTGGAAGATGATGGCTAAAGTCTTTGCAATATTAATAAAAGGGGAAAAACTCGGAAAGTGTTTCAGTGAATCTCATATTTTACTGGTTTTAGTTTTACAAGTGCAATGATTTGGACCCAGAGCCTGTATTACAGTAATTGGATTGGAGCTTGCTGAGTTGAAATGGCAGCCACTGTAATAGGCAGTTTCAGGCTAATCTCTGCCATGGAGAATTACAGCTTTGAGCTGTTTGCTTTTTCACCCAAAATTAAGTCGATGGAGGTTGCTGTGTCAGAAGAGTGAGACAGGATTACTGGAAGCATTATCCAGGATCATTTTCTAGCTAAACTTTGATTCTACTTATTTATTTCATCTTTTACTGGAACTGATATTTAGAATTGTTCTTTCTGTACCACAAAATACAGACTCAGAACATCTGACTATATTGGCTATCTAAAAATCTTGGCTGGGCTTCTCTGTGGTATTTTTGTGGGTAGAAGTTTATCTCCCTGCAGTTCTTCTAATATGATTTTAACTCCCCAGGGGAATTAGCATGTCCAAATACAAGTAAAAAAGGGTTCTCTTACTCAATATGAATATCAGAAAGTGCGAGATACTCCTCTGAGAGCTTATTTCCCTTGTGAAGGCAGAAGAGTTTCTTTTCAGAAAGGACAAAAGTGTTTAGAGTAAAAGAGGTTTTTTTGCAGTCATCCAATTCCTTTTTTTTTTTCCTTCTGTGTTCCTAAGGGTGCATTCCTCTATCCCTCTGTGTTCTCTTGAGTTGCAGAAACTAATTGGAAGAACTCTGGAAGAACTATCATTGTTTAGCCATTACATTTTACATTCCATTGAAATCATTTGTAATCTCTAAGGTTTCCATCCACTGTTGGAGGAACAATTTACAAGATTTCTTAGAGAAGTGCTAGTTGGTATTTATATTTATTGGGTCTCTTGTTTCATGAATGCTTTTTGTCTTTTTTTTTCACAAAGAGAATATTTTTTGTCTTCTGTTGCACCCCGATATCTTTAGATGTTGACATCCATAGTGTCCTTTAGGTATTGACTTCCAGTGTCCTTTTCTATATAAAAGTAAAAATAACCTAGACCACATTATAAAATGAGCCAGAATCAATTAAAATCTTGGGTTTAGGATTGCTTCTTTTTGTGACTTCTGTAGCTAAAAATGGAAGAAAACAAAAGTCACTTCTAAGGTAGATAATTGCTTAGATCACCTTTTCTGGGAAGTCTTGAAACCATGGATTGGAGCACGCTGCTTTGCAAGAATGTCTTAATGCCAGAAAAGCAAAAGAAATTAATTAACCTGTGTCACAGCAAAATTGTCCTTGAGTCACCTGGGTAGTAAAAGGTATTATACAAAGCTTCTTAGAAAAGAAAAGTTCAAAGTTCTGTGATGAAGAATACCTGCTAATTGACTAAGGTTGGATTAATAACTCGTCTTTTGGTTTTTAAAGGTCCTTTTGGTAATAGTTTTAGAATAGCTTAACTGTTAACAGTTAACAGTTAACAGTTGTAAAGTGGTAAAGTTAACAGTTGTAAAGTGGTAAAGCTCCGTGTTCTTGTTTCATTTCTCTAAGGTATTCCAGTTTTTAGTGTCTGAGATTTTGACAGACAAGGATCAGCAAGTGATTAAGAAGAAGACTCTGGGTAGGATTCTTGAGAACTGATGAAGAAAAGTGAGAGAAATCAGAAATCAGAAAGTATGTAAGCAATACGGAGAAACAGTGAGGATGCCTCAGTGAGAAAAGGCATAAGTGGTGAATGTGGTAAGACATTGCTGTGATGGAAGCATGAAAGCCAAGAGCAACTAAGGACTTTGACTAGAAAAGAGCTATTCTGGAATGTACAGCAAGGTGGAGGAATTGGAAAAAAATATGGATAAATAAAATGTAGCAAAATTAGCCCAGTCTCTTCAGATAATACAGTATCCATTGGAACATGTTTTGAAATTGAAGAATGGAGAAAAGCAAACGTTTGGAAATATTCTGTTCTGTAGTAAAGGCAGTGCCGCAAGAGAAGGTAGGAAATTCTCACTAGCATATGGTTCTGATTGAAGCCAGTCATTCTTTTTATTCACCATCTGGCCAGAAAATTACCAGGATAACTTGTCAATTTTATTTGATTCATAAGACAACCTCTGGTATTACACCTTCCTTTATCTCTGTAAATACTCATAAAATACTCATATATAATAGATTTACTGGCACAGAAATTACCTGTATTGGAGAATGGTCTGTGCAATTACAGGGTATTTCACTTTAGATTAAACATTTATAAAGCCATGTTACCAAAGAATAGAAACCTAATTGAATGCATAGGTTACCACTGTTGATGGTGTTTTCTGATACCATCAGAGGTTTACACACTGCAGAGTTCAGTACCTCGCTGCAGGTTATATCAGCTTTGGCAGCAGTTTATCTCCACTAAAATGCACTCAGTTTCAATTTGATCATAGTAAATTGGTTTAGATCATAAATTACTAGAGAATTTGAGTTGAATGGTTTTTGATATTAGGAGCTAAGGAAAACGTGATAAGGCAATATAAAAGAATAGCCCTTCATATTCAGAATGTTCTACAAGTATTAAAGGCCCATAAGGTTCAGGATTACCTAAAGAGAGGGTTTTATGTCTGGGATATTCTGTTTACATTCTCTTTGCCTCACTTCTAGTCATGGGCTCCTTAATTAGACTTATTTGTGATCCTCTATGAATCGCTATAAACCCATCTGAAAATGACCAAGTCAAAGTAACTTGGTCCATAATTAATCCATCCTTTTGTTACATTTTTGTTACAGTTACATTTTTGTGACAGTTTTCACTGAAGTCATAAAACAAGTCAGCAGTTTCCTTCAGATAGAATTCTGTTCCATGAATAGTCAGTCTATGCCTTCATCCATTGCAATTCAAGTAGTTTAGAACCAACTGTATATTGGTTCTTGCAAAATGTTTTATTGTCACCTATGGAAATTTTCCAAAGAAATATGAAAATCACTTTACAGTTTTTGTGGCCAATTTTGTATATGAATTCTTTTGTGAATCCTGGGGTATTGTTGGGTGCCCAGTGTCCAAGAACATGACTTGTGAGCAGTGCTTAACTGCATACAGAAACAAGTTACTCTAAAATGGGCCTACTGTATTCCACAGGCCGATATTCTTTTTTTTTTTTTTGTATCATTTTGCAGTATTTCCTCTGAAGTACATAGACAGAACTTTTAAAAATTTTCTGAATACTGTTATCATTAAAGGTACCATCTTCAGAATTGATGGAGATAGTTGTCTGTAAAGAATCTTAAGATGTCTCTTCAAAGTATTTTAGCAATCAACTACATTGTCAGTGAAGAAAATACTAAATAAGGTGTTAAGTATTTTGCCAGAAGAGAGTAACTGTTTGCAGCAAGAAAATACTGTGGGACACAGTTCAAAGAATATGTGCAAAACAACTGTGAGGGTGTAACAAACACCTGTTTCAAATTCCATGGAGCATTGAGACCTGATAAATAGCCTTCTTGGCATTGTCCTGTCGAAGTGTGTAGTAAGAATTTTTTGAAATTATTTCCAATGAGACTGGACCCCTGTGGCTCAAATGAGCTATGTAAAACCTAATTACTTTTGTTCACCAAAGAAGAATTGAAGGATACAGAGCAGGTAGCTTGATTATGGAAGGAACTCTATTTGAAATAAAGTTGGTCAGGTCTTAGGAAGTAACATAGATGCTTGGAGGGCAAGATTGCCTGTAAAATGTTGACTATTTGTAATGTTATAGATTCTGATAGCAAAAGAATATCATGAAGTCTTGCAGTCTGGGGTGTAATGTGTGAGCTCATAGTATTTAATTCTCTTTAACTGGTTTTTAGCAGGGTTTGGATGATCCCATTAGCAAAGGAGACAGTGCATTTATCTGGAGTTCATTTGGCCATCCTTCTGTCCTTAAAATGATAGAATCCTTCAGCAAAATGACTTGGTTTTAATGTGCAAATAACTATCTAGATCCAGGACAGAAGTTGGAAATTTGGAAAGATTACTTATGCTGCTAACAGATAATGTACACCTAAACTGATGGAGCACTTTGTGGTTTTGATGATTTTGTAAAAAAACATTTGTTTTTTTTTTTAATTTTAGATTGGTATTCAGAAAGGACCAGCAATATATTAACTTTTTAAAAAATATCATATCTGGCCAAATTGCCATAACAAAACAAGAGAATTATTTTCAGTAATCAGCTTCCTATGAGAATTAATATTTTCTCACTCCAGCCTAAGCTTCAACATACAAATTATTTCCCTTTTTCTATAATTATCTACTAGGTTTATCTACCTGTAGTTTATCTGAGGATGTACAAATTCATTTTTCTTCTCTGTTATGAACAAGAGACTGTTTTTATGATTTAAAAAGGAATTTTCACAAGGAAAAACTATTGAAGAAGTGGGACTATTTGTTTCTGTTTCTTGTATGTTGGAGAAGTGCCTATATTTCATGCTGTATATAAATATTTCTTGAAGAGTTCTTAGATCTAGCTATATATATACTATATTTCTAGTAACTCTTCTGAGCTTCTCTAGGAATGCTTCTAATCATTCTTTGTGAAGACTCCTGAATTGAAACAAACCATGAAAAATTCAAAGAAGATAACAACCATATTTGTTATCCCTGTTACAAAAAGAATAACGTGGTTTTCTCTGATTTTATTTCTTCCAGAGGATTTTGTCCTAAACCAAGGACATAGACTACAAACAAGATGTAATTTTTTGGATTAATATATATATATATATATATATATATATACACAAATATTGATATAAATAATATGAACAAAATATATTTGTGTAAAAATGAAATATTTTAAAATACTAATTTTGTATTTCATAGCAGAAGTACTTTTTTCACCCTAGACTTTTAAAGCACAATTTTGATTTTTGTTTCAGTTTGTGTCTTATTTTTGCAGTGGACCTGTTCTTATTTTTTAAAATTATATGTAATGTATGAATTATAACTTCCAAATTAATATTTTAAGGCAATATTGTGCACTCTGTATGTGGAACAATACCCTTTGTTTATGTTAATTACATTCTGTAGCTGCATATTGGATTCAAAATACGTAGAATCAATATTGTTAGGATTGTGAAAACTGCAGAACTTCGGGAAGTAGGAGTGGTCGATTACATTGAAAAAAACTAAAACTAAACACCGTTGACCTTCCAAATTTTACCTATGTCTTCTGATGTAAAACATATACCATGTTCCTTTAAAAATAAGCCTGAAAGAACTCAATATAAAATTGAGAAATTTAATCTGAGGCTGGCTAACCTGTTAAGTGAATTTTAGACAAGCTCTATTAATTGCACATAATTTTTGCCAAAGTAGTTCTAACTCACGGTGACACTTCTCAAAGTTTTCAGGTTTTTCTTTCAAGTGCACTTATTCCATGATCGTGCACCCTATATACATAATTTGCATCTTTTCCCATGAACATTTTGATTCTCAAACTTCATACAGTTTATGTAGTTCATCAACATACACTGTGTTTCATTCAGGCATCTGCCATAACACATCTGTGCTCCGTTTCTTAAGGCTTTGTTCCCCTCATTCCTCTGCTTCATTAGATCACAAGATTTGAGTCTTTGTCTTATTTTTCCTTGGTTTCTATGGAAGCTGAAGGATGAGTGTTTGTTTTAAAATTCTAGTCAGCATCAAAAGTCTTGCATGTATGAAAATTATGTTCTATACACAATTGTGTTCTTAAGCCAGCAGAGTTTCGAATTAGGTAAAATTGATGTAGCAGAGACAAGTTATTTTCATGGTACTTCTCAGTTCTTTTTAAAAAACAAAAAAAAAAATCCCAGAAAAGTAAGTTTAATTTTCAAAATATTATTTTGTACCTGTAGTTGTGTGAAAATTTTACCAGGTAATTATAGTGTTTCTGTGATCATAGTTCAACAGCAAAATGTCGTTGTTAAAGCTGGGATTTCAAGGAAGTGAAGGTGACCATTGCTGTACATATACTCTTATTAAATTCACATACACCTTTGTGTTTTCAAATACTGTAAAATGGAAAATGTCTTGTTTAGTATTTTTAGAGTGCCATCATTGTAAATATTTTAATATTTTATTTTAGCCGGAAAGTGAAATTTCCACCACAGTAGAAGATTACAGTTCTGAGGTAAGACTGAAGTAATGCTTTTCCTAACTTTTCTTTCAACCTTTTCTGTTACATGTTTGCTGCAATGCTGTGCATAGTTTTTCAAAAGGAGAAGGAAAGAAAGACATGGACAAATCTGTTGCATGTTATTACTGGTATGATCAATGTACCATTAAAGCAAGCATTATGTCAACTCCATAATGGGATGGCTACTGTAATAAATAATGCAGTATATACATAAACTGTTGCAGCAGTGTCATCCTTAAGGTCGTATTAATGCTTTGTATTGCCATGGGACTATTGGCTGTGCATAATCCCTGCTAATTTTCTGTGAGAGACTATTTAACAAGTCGATTACAATTTAATGAGTTTCAGAGCAGCCTCAGTGACTGGCTGAGTGTCAGTCTGCTCCTGGAGGATGATGAGTGATTGCCTGTGCATCGCCTGTTGTTTGGCTGGTTTGTTTTCTTTCACTTATTAAGATGACTGTATCTCAGCCCATGAATTTCAGTTGCTTTTGCCCTTCCAGTTCTCTCTTCCACCCTGCTGGTGGGGGAATGAGTGAGTGGAACAGGGGCTTAGCTGCTAGACAGTGTCAGCCCACACGTTGGCATCTACAAGTCATCTCTGTCACATGGAAGGGTAGTTGTGTGTGTGGAGCTTGTGTCCTGTCAGATAAAACAATTATGTTTGTAAGGAGTAAACTGCCGCATGCGTAAATGTTGGTCAAGAACATGCCAGCAAGAAATAGCCATGGAACATCTGAATAAAGTAGGAATTGGTTTTAATTTAAAAATCTAATTTTTCGTGTCTCAAACAATCATTTTGTGTTGGGGGAGTCTGGGTTTTATTTTGTAGTTCTCTGTGCTAAGCAGTTTAGAACAAACACACCCAGAATCTTAAGCTTGGCAACAAGGAAGAGGGGATGAAGTAAATCAAATCAATCTCATTGCTGTTTGCTGTCAAGAGTGTAGCAGACATACTTTTGAAGAATTGCCATGACTGTAGTGCACCTTTTTAGAATATGCATCACCATGGTATGTGATTACTTTTAAATGCAATTTGCACTATGTGAAGAATGAACCCTTGAAAACAGTTGACAATGTCATTGATATTCATTCATGTATTTTGAGAAGTGAGACATATTACATATATATGTATGAAATGGATGAAATTCTGATCCACTTATAAGGTGGTAGGAAGCAGTGCTGGAGACTGATTGCAAAAGCTGAAGAAAACATGTTTTTGCACAGGGCAACAAGATACAGAAAACATCTGGTATAATGCCTAATGGTAATTGTGGATGTGTTCTGATTTTAGTGTTTGGGGCTTCAGTTTCAGTTGAATTTAAAGCTCTCATTTTAAAATGGAGTTCCACATCTAAGCACTAAATTCTCCAAAGATTTCCATAAATAATCTGCAGAGGATATTAGCGACCAAATTTTCAAATACTGAAGACACAGAAGAGTAGAATTGCTGAATCTGAAGAACAGAGATATCTGAATATTCCTTACAAAAATTATCAATTTCCTAAAAACTGTAGTGGCAGATGCATTACTAGGCAGTGCTTATTCCTGCAAAAAGAATTTTTACCTTGCTGAGAGTTATTTTCTAAGACATAAATAGGCAACACAAAACTTATTAATAGAAGCATGATACTGGCTCTCATAAAGAGCCAGCTCAAGCTGTCAGATTAGCCATCTTTAATAAACTCTTTTTAATTCCAGTTCATTACAATTAGTTGGTATCTGAAATGGAGAGACATCACATTTAGGAATGCAAATATTTTAGGAGCTGATTTTTCAATAAGTTTCATATCAGCTGTAATGTTACTTTTATAATTCAAAGCTCTATTTCCATTCATGGACACACTGTAAATAAAATGATCGGAAGCCTTTTCAGTGGGAGATGAGAATAAATTAAATTTTGTCTGTAGCAGCATAATTATGCAGATATGTAAAATATTGAGCTTATGTTTTTTTCCAAGTACATGATTCCTTAGAATGCTAAGAAAACCCATATTTGAAGAGACATAGGCCTGTTGATCCATCTTTTTCCTTATAGATTAGAACATCTGTATTATTTTTTGTGGCTTTGCCAGAAATTAAGTTGAATTGAGGTTGTCATGCTTCGAATTCAAACAGGCTGTAAATAGTTTGTTTTGTTGTTGTTGATAAATTAAATCAGATGGTGCTAATTCTTCAGCCCCTTCTCTTGATAAAACTAAGTGATAAGGTATTTCCCTCTTTAGCAGACTTACCAGACACAAAATTATAAGGCAATACAGTCATCTAAGCAAAACTGAAGGTATATTTATGTAAGAATTCTTGTATTAAAGGAAGTTTATTGTAAATACAGTATTTTGTTCAGTTTTGCTCAGCCACCTTTCTAATACCTACACTCTCCAGGTAGTAGCTGACTGAAGACTGGCAAATCCTTCATATGTCCAGCTTGTCTTTTGGGACAAGTTCCTCCATATGAGCAGCAATGACACCTATCTGCATAATCTTAAATGATAATGGTGGTTAGCTGTTTAAGGTTATGGTTTGAACTCAGAGCTAAGGGAAGTTAGGCTTCTCCTAACAGTTAAAATTTTGAGGGATTTTATAACTGTGTAAGGTAAAGTTGCCCCCATACATTTTCCATATGCCTCAGTTTTATGGTATAACTGAAGAGCTGTTCCATCTGATTCTTTTCTCCTCTTTGTTCTCTTTCCAAAATGCAGAGTGTATCTCTGAAAAGATGGTTAATACAAAGTGTAGAAAGTTGTTTGCTTCTATAAATTTTAATGAAATTCTATACCTCAACCTTAACTACTGCATAAAGAAATCAGTTGCTATTCTGTTACTGTATAGAAAAATATATTAAGCCATGATATTTTAAAAAGTCATCAGTGGTTCTCCTTTAGAAGTTACTAACCTTAGTTACAGGATTGTAACTATTTTCGCTACAATCTAAAGATGGCCTTTATTTATGGAGTATAAACCCTCCCCACCAAAACCTCCAAAATATGCTGAAATTCATTTTCCCAAGGTAACCTGATTGCTAATTTTAGCTAAGTTCCATATAGTCAGTTGTGACATAACTAGAAAATTCAGGAGAGGCTAAAAACATTGACAAGCAATAATCAAGGTCTAAATATTAATTTTTAGGAAGGAATCAGGTGTCCAAAATGTATAATAATGGGTGAAGGGGGAAAGAAAACATGAGGTAAAATTGTTAATACGTTCCAGATACTTCTATATGTTTCTACTACCAAATCAAACAAGTCTTTTAAGTAGAACAGTATGTGTTGACTTATGCTGAGCATGAATTTATTATTTATAGAGGGAAATCTCTGTAGTAATGGTATTAATGTTGTAAGTAGTTACACATTATATATTATTACTGCTGGTTTTGAGATACAGTTTCAAGTGTTCCAAGGTCTAAGGAACATTAGATAGGGTACCGTGATTTCATGAATGTAATCCTGACCTCTGGTGGTATTTGTCATGAATCACTGCCTTAATCCTGTGGTGGAGGTTGGTTTTCCTTGTGTCTCTCAGAAAGAAGATTCCTTTCATTTGCCTTAAGCTTATATATTAACTGATGCAATAGAAATTAAACCTTTATTTTTGGCCATTAGACTACAGATTATATTTTACTTTATAATACTAAATAACATTTCTATGAATTATTTTGAAAATGCAAGGAAGGAAGAACAATCAGACATAATGTCCTTTGAAACTTCCATAACCTTTACTTGTTTCATATTGTTTGTTCACCAAAACTGTGACTGCTGAGTAATGTATTGTAAAATTTAATCTGTTCTTATTTTGTGATTATTTACTCATGCAATTTTATCCAGAGCTCTTGTTACTCTTTGGTTCCATTATGTTAAAATGGTGTGTGGTTTGATTTTTTTCAATGTTTAATTGTTTCCTGGGGTATGTAACTCAGCAGATCATAAGTAAATAAGGCATAAGAATGTTTCAGTTTAAAGGTGAACTGCAAAGCTTTTAAAGAAGGAAATATAAGAATCTACATGAAGAACATTTATAGAGTTGCAGAAGATCTTTAAATGGGTAAATCACTGGGACCATAATCCAAAACACAAGAGTCCTGCAGGCCTTGTTTAGCCATCAATTGACACTCAAGTTGGCATCTGAACTACTGAATTCTTATATTTCAGATGAGTGGAAAATTAATTTTTAATTAAGATATTTTAAGCTAGTAACTCATTACCAACTGTTTGCTCTTACACAGCAGAATTTGTCATGCTGGGGGTTGCCAGGCTACTCCCAAGGCTTCCCTCAACACAGCACCCTGCTGTGGCTGCCTGGCTGGGGTATTTTTCACAGATTGCAGTGCAATTTGTTGCCTTGTCATGTTTCCACTTACACTTTGCCAGGAGACATTTGAAAGAAGAAGGTATCAGATGAGAAGAGCATGGACTACCATGTTACTGTGTGCATCACTTGTGTGATGCTGAAGTTGCACTCCCATGAAATGGAGCAGGATTTCTGGCGTTCCACACAGTTGATTTGAATGTGTGTAGCAAAATCTCTTCTCTGAGTTAAAGGTCTTTAGTAGAATTTTCAGCTGCTGAGCAGTCTGAACAGCTAATGAGATAAGACTTTTGTGCCTTTCCTCCTGTTAGCTGTTGTTATAAAGTATCTTTGATAGTCACACATAGCCATGATTCATGGGAAGAGAAGTGTATCCACTGTGGTAGATTACAGTGTTTCTACACTGCATCTTTATCAATTAAGCCTAAGTAAAATGGGAGTTGCAAAGGGGAAAGGAAGGATTTCATAGCAGTTTCTATTAAACTACTACTGTTGTTAATCTGGGACATGTGCCAAAATCTGAATAAAGATGTTGGTGCTAGGCGCTGCAAAGACATTTGTGTGTCTGAAAGTAAAGCAAACATCTGGCAATGCACAAATGATACACAGTGCCTCTATGAGCTGCCTGGACTGCTGTTTGATGAAATTTCTTTATTCCTTCTAAACTAAAGTAGTAAACTCTGTGGTGTCTTTTTTTTACTGGGAAAATCAGAAATTGAAAGGGCGCTGTATCAGCACTGCAAATTCTCTAATGCAGTTTGTCCATTTGCCTAATACAAATTCAATGACTGTATTGATCCCATTTATAACAGTGCACTTATTGATTTGCTCAGGCATGGTTGTTATTTGTAAGTAAGTCCTGATCCAGGCTATGCAGACATCTGAGCAGTGCAGCTTCTTTTTTGATTTAAACATAGTATTTGGATCTGAAATACTATGCTGCCTTTCCATTTCTAGTACCATTATTTTTGTTTCAGACTCTGATGTAATAATGAGCTCTGAGGAGAAATGCAGCTTTTCTTGCTTTCTCATTTTTGAACATTGGTCTGCTGCTTTAAGAGCCTGCCTTTTTGTTTGACCACTACTCATGTGTACCCAGCATGCTCTTTTCATTTGGATTTTTTTTGCCTATAACTGCTACTTTGGCTTGTGCTTGCCTTTTGGAGATTTGCTGGTTTTGGTTTGTACAGTCATTAGAACCAAAATTCTCATAGAAGCTGAAAGGCCTTGCAGTGTTAGGTGAGTAAAAGAAGATTTATTTTCGAATGTGTTATGTCAAATGTGTATTTTTTGTTTTCAATTTCATGAAATTCCTTCAAATTGAGAATGAAAATCTATGATACTGCCTTTCATCCCCTATCAAGAGATAGGTGACTTTCAGAAAGACTGAATTTTGTGGTGTATAAAAATCTTTCAGAAAGCATAACTATCTTTAATAATATGTAAAAATATTAAACATGTAATTCAAAATGCAATAGTGCTGTATTTTAATGATTTAAAAGATAAAGCTTTGCATTGACCTTTAAATTTGAATTTCTTTGTTTTCTATAGATGCTGATTGGTAATAACGTTTTTGGTTTTAGACAGTAGTATTTATTTTTGAAATTTTGGGTGTTTTACCTGTTATCTATGCTTACTTTGATGCAATTTACTATATGGAAAGCTATTTTGTATTTCAAATGAAATAAATTTTTGTAGCATAATAATTCCCGTGGGTCTGCAGAAATTGCCACATAAGACTCAAGTAAGGGGAAATAAAAATCAAGCATTATTTCAAATAATGTATTTAGAAATTGTCTTTATACAGGTAAATGGTTGCAGTTTTGTGACAAGAACAGCTATACCTGCAGACTTAATCAGGGTACAGTATTGCAAATTGAATCGGAATACTAATGGAGAATACTAAACACCTCAATTTTGAACAAAAACTGTGTTGCTGACTAATACTTTGCATGCTGTGCTCTACATCTACATTGTTTGCTATATTAATATAGTGTATCCTTAAACTTGAAATGCAAACCAGTTTAGTCCATCTATTAAGGCTAAGTTTATAGAGCACAACTCACAGAAACGTTTTGTGTCAGTGCTTTTGAGGTGTGAATTATACTAACAAAGGAGGTTACCATGGCAATAAGATCTTTGATGCACTATTGTATGTTAATGTTCTAAGGTGGCATTTGGTACAGAATGTGATGCTTGACTTTATTTACTGTGGTAAAACATAAAAATTGGCATGTAAAGGAACTTGGATTGATTTAGGAAGAAGAATTTGGAGTTGGAGACATTCATTCAGAGCATGGAATGCAGCACTCACACACACAGCTAGAGGTGATGGAGAATCAATTGGCTGGGAAACAACAAGAGATTGAAGAACTAAGCAGAGAGATAGAAGAAATGAGGGCAGCCTATGGTACAGAAGGATTGCAACAGGTATAATTACCTTATGTTGCTTTCTGCTTGCTATTTGGTTACATGCAAAAATGCAGAGCCTCGCTGGAAAGAGTTCACACTAATGGTAGCTGTTCAGAATGCACTCAGTGTGTGATATAGAATTAATTACATGTAATTTCTTTCAGTCATATGCCATGTGTTCTTTTACTTTGAATGGCATTTCCATTGTATGTCTTTTTTCTCTGTATTTTGTGATTAAAATTTGAATTGTCTTTACAGTGAGATTCTTCAGATTAGGAATGGAAAGACAGTTTTCTTCAAGAAAAGCCCTAATTCTTCTCTACTTATGCAAAGACTTTAATGTCTTCCTGCTCCTCCAAGACCAAAAAACCTCAGGTTTTACTCCCTAAGGAATAATATAACTGAACCAAAATGTATTTGTATGTCAGACTTCACAGTGTGAAATGCAAAAACAACAGTGTCAGAATGTTTTAATCTAAAACACCTAATAATTTGAGTTTACAGGAAAGCATTTCTTACTTTAAAAATACCATTGGAATATAAACTTAAGTTCTAAAGTAAAGAATATTCTTCCACTTTAAGCCAGTGGTGCAGTGCACTCAAGTCAGTGCTTTGCTGTGCTTTATGTCTTACTTGTCTCTCTCCTAATTTGGATTCAGGTCATGTCACTGTATTTTGCTATTTTTTTGCAAAGTACTGTAAAATTTTAAAAAATCTAATATTCAGTTATTTTCACTGTTGCAGCACTACTACTACTACTACTATTATTATTATTGTTGTTGTTATTATTGTTATTATTATTATTATCAATCTGTGATAATATGTCATTTTATCCACCATAGCACCAGTTAAGTGGTTGCCGCACTTAACAGGTGGTTTATTATTTCTTTGTTGTTGAATTTTAATTACTGTGTCTTGTATCTGTTGTGCTAAACATAATAGTCATAATCAAAGCATAATAAAGAAAATAAGTATTTCTAATGATTGTAACTACTGGTAATTTTTCATGAAAGAGTAGAAAGTGAAAATGTTTTTTAAAACTGCATTTTTAAAATGGCTATAATTCAAATTTTTAAAATAAAATAAAAATTTACTTAATCAAAATTGAGTGGTTTTGGGTTTGGGGCTGTGGTACAATAATATTTTAATGGTTGAAGTATAATTTTGTTTTTAGTGGTACAGTGAGTAGTATCTCAGTTGAGAAATGCATATGGTTTATTTTTCAGAAGAAACAAATGAATTGTAAAAGGGGAGTGGAGAAGATAATTGTGTGCTTTAGTTCTGCCTATGTCAAAAACAGAGATTGAATTTAAAAAATTGAAAATTATATAACATGATGTTCTTTGGAACCAACATGTTTACATTTTCAATTTCATTGAACAGATGCTAAAGCAAAGGTGTAGCACTCTTAAGTTCCTGATCTGTTCCTGGTTTTCTCTACTATAACAAACATTTAGTATTTTCATTAGGCTTGTGTGCTTTTTTTTTGGAGCTGATTCCAGTATTCTAAAAATAACTTTATCTGGAAGCATTACCATGTTAAAAACCAAGATTCAGCATATAACTTGGAGAAGGTTTTGGGGGAATATTGTAAACAAAGCACTTAGAGAATATTACTAATGGTTTAAGGAATTTGCAACGTGTAGAGAGGAGGCTTCCACTAGCCTTAAGTGAGTTCAAATTGGGAAAGAAACTTTATACTGATACATGATTATATAAATGCACACAAAAATATTGCAAATCCAGATTGTAGAATTTTTGACTGCTTGAATGTAATCCTACAAAAATTAAAACAGTTGGCAAAGAATTTTTTTGTACTCTTACAATTTTGTCATCATTACAAATTACAAAAGATTCATCTGTTAAATATGTTGTATCCCTTTTGCAGCTTGAACTGATTTTCTTGTGTAGTTATGAATGATTTCCCTGGGTTCACAGTGTAGGATACCCTCCTTTAGTACAATGAATGCTGTTTGTTGCACTTCAAGTGAGAGGTGATATAACTTGCATTTATTGTGGGAAAAGTGTGTGAACATGAGTAGTTGTACAAACACCATTAGTAGATATTCTGACTTCCTTTATGATGGTTTGTTTATGTGGCCACACTTTTTATTTTAAAAGCAAGTTATATATTTAACTAATTAACCTTCTTAAAAGTTCAGATTTTGTTATTTGTTAACTATATTTTATGGAGAGATCGTGTATTGTTCAATGAGGGTGAAAAAGCCCTCCTTCTGAAATTTTTAGAAATAAAGCTTGTTAAAATATAAAAACTATACTAGTGAGACACCTTTTAAACAGAGAGGTTAGGGATGACTTATTCCTACCTAACTGAAATTAGCTAGTATTTTTGACTGTAATTTTCATGTGCATTAGTAGCTTAAATTTTATCTTTTACAGCTGCAAGAATTTGAAGCTGCTATCAAAAAAAGAGATGACATTATCACTCAGCTCACTACTAACCTGCAGCAGGCACGGAAAGAGAAGGATGAAACCATGAGGGAGTTCTTGGAGCTTACTGATCAAAGTCAAAAACTGCAAATTCAGTTTCAGCATGTAAGTTACACAGCTGCCAACATTTATTTGGGTTTGACAATAGTTGTGTTGTTTGGAGGTGCCATAAATAGCTACTTCCTGCAAAAAATGTTTTGTGCATTTTTCAAAAATCAGCCTCTTAGCATAGATCAGCAGTCATTTTCCTGGTCCTGCAGTTGTTGTCACAGTATAGAATAATTAACTGCAAAATTATAAATATTAGTCTATTTTCTTTCCTATTATGTGGTAATAGCTTCTGATAAGTACTTAATTGTGGCAGTTATCCTGGGGAAAAATACTTGGGTAGTTAGTTCTCAGAGCTTTGGGCAGAAATGTTCCCTTTGAAATCAAAATATCCAGCCATCAGCTTCCATGGGCCACAGATTCACACTCCAGTCCTTAAATTTCTGAATAAAAGCTTCCTTTGTGGTGTTATTAAAAGGTAGTTTAAATAACAAAGTGAAGATTCAGAAAGACATTTCTTCTAACAAGCACGGTGATTGAGGTGCCACAGGCATACAGACTACAGTGTTGTAGTTGAATATTGTAGTCTTTCATGTTGTTTAAGCACATTATATAGCTCATTTTGAGTTTTAAGTGGATTATATTCTGAAGCCTGAGATTTTATTATTAAAAATCTGATTATGGGCTCCATAGCTCCGAGTAGTGAGTTTTACTACACACTGATGTATCTGAGACACTGCTGTCCTATGTTACCTCACCATGAATATTTAATTAATATGAAATAATTATTGGCTGGTCTTCCCAAATGAATAAGGATGTTTGACTTCCTCAAAAAAACTTAGAAATCTTTGACTTGTGATGTTGAAGAAGAAAGTAAGGATCACTATTTCTGTATGTAGCACAAGCATTTTCTGAAAAACCTGATGTAGTTTAGGTTTTATTTCTTTAAAATTCAAGTTGCAGGCAAGTGAAGCCCTAAGGAACAGCAGCCATAGTTGCACAGCTGCTGATTTACTGCAAGCCAAGCAACAGATACTTTCACATCAGCAACAGCTAGAAGAACAAGAAAGTCTGCTTAAGAATTACCAAAAGAAGAATGAAGAACTTGAAGAGCAGATTGCACATCTTCAAGAGAAAATAGTGACATATGAAATGGTATGTTCCTTACTCTAAAGATCTCTTTTCCTAAACACTTTTTAGGATTTTGTAATTCCTTTAAAAAAAAATCCAGAGCACAGGTAATGAGTTTGCTGCATAGAATGCATACAACAATTTTAAGGTTTTGACACTGTTTCTGTTAACTAAGACATAATATGTATATAATTTAAAACTGAAAATTTTATGTCAGTATTATATATTATTTTATAAGAGTTGTAGAAATATTTAGAGCAAGTTTTGAAACTATGTTTCATGTATTAAAACACCTTCAATGAATTATATTATTTTAGAAAAAAGAATTACATTATCTGCTTGAACATTCTTCTCTGCATTAAGCGAAGAATGAATTTTTTCCATTGTGTACTTTTTTTATTCTCCTCCATGAAAAACATTTTAAAACCACCTAAAAAATCAAATATTACTGAAAGTTATAGACACAATGGGGTTGGAAAGAGTAAGGGAGAGACATGATGACATGGGTAGGGTGGGAGTTCTCAGTATTCCAAGGATACAGGAAACTTCCAAATGAGGTCAGCAAATAATTTATGTTTTATAACTAACATAGCCTCTCTAGCCTTCTAAGAAAGACTAAATAGCTAAATCTGTAAATGTTCTTTCATGTTCAGATAATTAGCTAAAAATAAGAACATGGCTTTCCTCTTCTATTTTAAGGAAAAACAGAGAAAAGAGGGGGAAGATTTGAGTAAATTAAAAGAAAAAGAAGCATTAGTTGAAGAGCTGGAAGCAAAACTTGGGGAAGAGGAAAAAAATGCGTTTCAGCTAAAGGAAAAATTATCAGATGTCAGCAAATTACTTGAAGAATTGAAAGAAGAAGTTTCCCTAAGAAACCAGCAAATAAGTAACATGGAAGTTGAACTTACCACCTACAAACAGAAAGAAAGACAATGTTCTGATGAAGTAAAACAATTAATGGGAACTGTGGAAGAACTGCAGAAACGATGTTATAAAGACAGCCAGTCTGAAGCTGACATTGTGCAAAGAATGGAATTAGAAACACAAAGGAGACTGGCACAACTTCAGGCTGAACTAGATGAAATGCATGGCCAGCAGATTGTACAAATGAAACAAGAATTAATTAAGCAGCATGCAGCAGAAATGGAGCGGCGTCTTTTGCAACAAAAAGTAGAATTGGAGCAAACTTCGAGTCTGTGTTTTAATGAGAATGTTAATAAAGATCAAATGCATTTAATGAATATTAAAATTAATGAATTGAATGCAAAATTGCAGGATGCTGATAAGGAAAGGGAAAAAATAAAGCAGGAATTGTCACAACAGATGGAAGTTATTGCAACAGAGAAATCTCTTCAACAAACTAGAATTGAAGATCTTCTACAAGAACTGAATTTTTCAAGAGAGCAGGTTCAAAGGGCCAAGCAAACTATAGTGGATATGGAATGTAGATTAAATGAAGCTGAAAAATACCGGTTTGTGATTGAAGATTTAAAAACTCAGCTGGCTTCTGCCTCTGAATTTAGGAAAGACTTGGAATTAAAACATGAGGCAGAAATCACAAATTACAAAATTAAACTTGAAATGCTGGAAAGGGAGAAGGATGCAGTTTTGGACAGGATGGCAGAATCTCAAGAAGCAGAATTAGAGAGACTGAGGACAAATCTTCTGTTTAGTCATGAAGAGGAACTTTCCAGGCTTAAAGAAGACTTAGAAAAGGAGCACATGGTGAACATGGAAAGCCTTAAACACAACTTAAATATACACCATAAGCAGCAATTAGATGAAATGCAAAATGAAATGAGTCAAAAGATAGAAGCCATGCAATATGAAAAGGACAACTTAATCACAAAGCAAAATCAGTTGATTTTGGAGATTACAAACCTGAAAGATTTACAGCAGTCTATTGTAAATTCCAAATCTGAAGAAATGACACTTCAAATCCATGAACTGGAGAAGGAGATTGAAGTGCTTAGGCAAGAGGAAAAAGAGAAGGGTACCCTTGAACAAGAAATACAAGAGCTGCAGCTTAAAACTGAGTTGATGCAGGAACAAATGAGGGAGAGAGAAGATACCCTTCAAAAAAAATGTTCAGAATTAGAAACACAAAATAATGTCCTTAAGGGGGAAAATGAAACTCTGGAAGAGAAATTAAAAAATATGTTGGTATGTTCTGAAGAAAACTTACTTTGTAATAGTTCTGAAGAAAACTTACTTTGTAACAGTGGTGTTAGCTCTAAGACAGAAATTTTGGACTTGCAAAAAAGAATAGAAAAGCTTATTACTGAAAATGAGCAACTTAAAAACCAAAACAGTATCCTGCAAGAGGATACTGAAAGGCAGAAGAGTGCCTTTTCATTGACTGAGAAAAAACTTGAAGCTAGCTATAAGGAATTACAGAAGGAATGTGCAAGTCTTCTGAAGGCAAAAACTGATTTAGAAGAGAACAAGAAAAAGCAGGAAGCTGAATATAAAAGCAAACTTAAAGCTTTGAATGAAAAGGTATGCCACTTACAAAGCAATAGACCAGTTTTATTTAAAACTAAATCCTCTGGTTTTGAAGGGAGTAAAGAAATAAAGGTGTCCAGGGAAGACATATTTGAGGCTAGAGAAGTTGTTGAGAAAGATGCAACAGAACTTATGGAAAAACTCCAGGTTACTCAGCGTGAGAAGGTGGAATTGTCCCTGAGACTTGCTGATCTCTCTGAACAGTTAAAGTCAAAGGATAGTGAAATCTGTTATTTAAATGAAAAAGTCAAATCCTTAAAAGATGAGAAAGAGCAAATTCTAGTGAAATGTAAAGAACTAGAAGTCACAGTTAGTCATGTTCAGAAAAGAAATAGTAGTAGTAATGACTCTAAGAAAAGATGCTCCAAAGGAAAATCTCTAAAGGCTGCTACTCCGGCATCTGAAAGTAGGAATAAACCCCCTGGTTCAAGGAGTAAAGCTGATGAAGGAATAAATTCAAGAGGTAATCGAAGTTCTGGTAAAGACTGCAGCCATGAAGTAACAAAAAAGAAGGAGGTCCAGCAAATGCTGAAACCAGGACAGCAGACTGTTGTGGAACATTTGCATGGGATGCCAGACAGGCTGACAGAGGAAACATCATTACCAGCCATTACACAGAATGAAAATAACCTTCAGCAGCAAGTGGATGCCTTAAAATCAGAGCAGGTATGTGACATGAAACACTATAAAAAAGCTTTAACTAAGAAAATTGGTAGGAGCTTACACTTGGAAATTTGCATCATATTTTTTTCCAATTGGATGCTTTGAAGTGTAGGTGTGTGTGTGTGTGTCAGTGGGTGTCAGTGGGGGAAAGGGTTGTGGCCAGTGGTTGAAAGGGATTACATGAATGACCAGAATTACAAGCACAGGCAATGTGTGTGAGGTTGGGTTTCGAATGAAAAAAACCCACCTCTTCTCTTGTGTTTAATTAAGTCAACAGCAACCACAAAACGTAAGAAGACTACCAGAGCTCTTCATATTTTGATGCAGCTTTTCACTTTCTTGAGGGAAAAACTTATTTTGGACAAAAAATTTTATTCTGTGATTAGTTTTTCAGTTCTCTTAAGTACTCATTCAAACAGTATAAAGAATAATGAAACTTCATCAGTCATCATTGACCAAACTTTTGAAATATCAAACTTGTGAAACACCAAAATTACATTATCAACAATTTTGTTTTACGAAATTTATCTGGGTGTGATAATGAGAATTCATATCATGTGATTCTAACTATTGTCTTAAGTTTTGTTGGCACAATTTTGCTTGTATTTCTCAGAATTGTAAATTAATTGTAGGTAACATGGAAAGGATTCTTATTTGTCAATACAAATAGCCAAGTACTGAGTTACCAGTATTTAATTAGGTGGTGGAATCATAAATCTATATATAAATCTAAATTTATGTACACTGATGAAGTTCAATAGCATGCTGCAAGTGTATGCAACTAAGTGTTCTGTGGAAACAGATGTTAAGCAGGCTTCTACTACTTTTTAAGCTTTTTTTTTGTTTTATGAAAGTCAACCTAATGGTAAACTAATACCACCAAATGCCTAACATTGCATTGTAGTTCATTCATTTCCTGAGAAATAAAGTCACAGGCAAAGCCACATTGGAAACAATTGTGAGATTATAAAAAAGAGCTTTAGCTTTGTGATGGTTTCATTTAGGCTTTTTTGTTTGCTTGATTGATTGCTTGATTTGTTTTTTATAAGGCTGTTATAAGGGTCTTACCATTTTCTGACATACAACTAAAAATTGTTGTAGTCAAGAGGTGTCCAAAAACCTTTTCAAATTTCAGCTCTAAGTAGGTCCCTGTTGGCATATCCCAAACATCTTTTTTCTTTAGCAGTAACTGTAGTGCAGACTGTAACTACAAGCCTTGAAAATCAATGTTTTTAACGCCTGCTAATAATGCAATCTTTTCTTTGTGTTTAGAGTGCACTTTCTTAACTAGTCTGTTAGTAATGATATTTCTCTCGCTTCACTGGGTTAAAATTAATTGAGATTTTATTGCTGCTAGACAGGAATTGAAGCATATTGAGTTTTGTTTATTTTAATTTGATTTTTATTTTAAGTTGAAATGTTTTACTATTTTGTTAAAACTCAATTTTTCAAACTAATTATGTTTAAATTTACTTTATACATACCATATGTGCAGCATTCCATTCAATACATTATTAGTGTCAGAAATTTCCAATTATCTATTTGGGGCTTTCTATTTTCTTGTTTCTCACTCTTTTAATTGTGTCTTTATATTCGAAGACTGATTTACAACTGCAGATGGAAGCACAGCGGATTTGTCTATCCCTGGTTTATTCAGCTCATGTAGACCAGGTTTGTGAGTCCTTGAAGGCAGAAAAAGAGAGTGCACTTTGCAGTCTTAAAGAAGAACTTGTTCATAATCATATACAAGAGATGAGTGATCTTAAAAGAATGCATCAGCTGGAGCTCCAGACTCTGAAATTTCAACAAACAGGTAACTTGACCAGAATTATGAGAATCTGTATGAAAGCTCTGTATCAGAATCTGTATGAAGCTCTGTATGAAAAACTGCCTTAAAAAGCCCCAACCAAACAAGCACAAGAGTTTGTGCATCTAGCTGCCCAATAAATTGTTTTTATATCATATTTTAAAGTGGTTTTTTTCAGCAAATTGTTTACCCAGTACATGCAGTCTATCACTGAGGTAACTTATTACTGAAAAAAAAGTGTATAATAAATAAGGAATCAAAAGTATTACAACTCAGTGTTTGCTGTTTATATTAGCTGAATTAATTGTAAAGAATACTGTAGATTCACCTGTAAGGTAAAAAATAAGCAAATTCACCAGCAAAGTTTGTTTGGACTTTTTCTTTTCTGTTTTCTTTCCATTGCTGCATTGACTCCCTGCACACTTTAAGTAAACTTTGGTGCTACTTTTTGCCTCAGTGAACTTTTATGTTATCATGATGGTTTTCTATTTCAGGTTTTTGTTATACCATGTTTTGCCCTTGTTTAATTTTTTTGCAAAAGTTCTTCTCCCTCCACTAAGTATCTGTATGCATTTATCTTTCTGGAGGTCAGTAATAAACAAAGCCATTTCTTATCTTGCTCCTCTAGAACGTGCAGCTCAGCTGTGATAATTTAAACTGTCTGTGTGTTGTAACAATAAAGAGGGGAACAAAAAAGTGTCCTTCCTCAAGCTGAGGCAGGAAATTAGGCCTTTGGAAAGATGTTGTGCATCTAGTGTTTAAAAATAATATGAATCATTTGTATTCATAGATGATGAAGAGAAATCTACACAAAGACTCATAGAAAAGCTGAATGAAGCTGTCACTGAGGAATGTTCCAGGCTGGCTCAGGTAAGACTTAACAAAAAGCCTTTTTCAAAATGAAAATTTGAAAAACAAAAAATTGTGGTTAGTGAGTCATCATATTTTTCTACATTATTTTTGCAGGTTCTCTTTGCAGCTTTTCTCTTTGCATTGATCTCAAAACAGAGACTGCTAAACCTGAGTTTCCAAAATAGTATTGCAAATGGTTTTGTTTGTTTTTTTCCACCTAAACTTGTGTCCTTGTCCAGACAAGTCTTTGTCTTACACATAGTCCTAATCTTCTAGCTAATGTTGATCTCATCTCTGCTAGTTTGAAAGTACTTTTTTCCTTTCTCTTTGTTTCTGGATAAATGTTTTTGATTCAAGAGTCCGGTGTCAGTCACAAATATCTTGATGCACCGGACATCACCTCTCATATCTGCAATAAGACAGTAATTTCTTTATCAGCTGCAGCTTATCTTTCAAAGACTTAAAAGTGTCAAGCAATCTAAAAAATTTGCTGTCTGTATTTTTTTTTAGTAAATGAGTATCATAGTCAAAAATTGAACCTTATATTTAGTCTTCATTCTAATATTAGTCACCTATAATAATATTTTGGCATATCTTTTCTTCTAGAGTAACAGTAATTGATGGCCCTTATGGGTACTTTTGGACCATCAATTGACTTAGTTGTTAGATTTATTTTTAGATAAATTAAGCTGCTTTTGTCACTCATTGTAAGTTTTCAAGTCTAAAATACTTTGAATGGATGGCATTTGTGGTTTGGGGTTTGGTGGTTTTTTACCTTCTTTGCTGGAGTTTTTTTAATACCTTTTGGGTATTCCCATCTTTTTGGGAAAGTGAATAGCAGAATTTTAACTTGGGATCCACCATGGGAGAGATTGAGCAGAACTCCATGGTAGCTCAGAGAAAGTGGCAGCTAAATGAGAGTGCTTGGCATGAGTTATTTCACAGTGTGAAAAATGCTGCCTGGTTGTATGATCCTTTTGTAGACCTGTTGGAGAAAGTATGGTTTTACTTTTCTAAGTTGAATTTGGTTTTTGTTGAGTACAAAATCTTTAAATAAAGAGTCCCACTGTGCTTTGAGCAAGTGGTTTCTTTTCAAGTATCACCTTCAGAAATCATATGGATAAATCTGTTTGCCTGTCCCTTGTGTTCTGCTGACCACATAACACCAACAAACATAGGGTATTCTGTTCATTACTTGCTTTTTTTATGCCATACCCTTTTGTCTGATTTGTTCAGCACTTCAAGAACAAGATGAGCTGTAATCCCTAAAAAGATACCATTTCTGCTTTAAGGAATTCCTCTTTTAAGTAAAAATTTCAGCTTTTGAGAATGAGACATTTAAAATGTAAATTTGCTTTCCACATTACTAAAGAAGGCTTTTCTCTAAAAGATTTTACTACTTGGCAGTTCCAAATTAAATACTGATTTGGAAACATATGCATTTATGTTTCAGCTGAAAAGTCTTTTCATATCTGTTTCTTTTATCAGGAGTTTTAAAGATTGTCTGCATTCTTAGGATTCAACAGAACATTTATGCCACCATTTTCACAGAAGTTAATGCTCACAAAATACTACTTTCTCCTGTTTTTCTTGTTTTCTTTGTGAATTTGATTGACAAAATAATAATAAATTGTTTACTTTTCACTTTGATTTGTTGTGCAGGTTTTGTGTGGCAGTCAGAAGGAACATTCTTTAGCTGCTGTAGAAGGTGTTGATAAAGAACAGGAAATTTTCTGTAAACCTGCTGTAGAAGAAAAACTGAGTGTAGAATTACCAGTACACAGAGATCAAGCTCAAGGTAATGACTTTGTACTATCATGCTGGTTAAAAGTACTTATTTAAGGTATTTCAGACTGGCAATTATGCCATTACTTTTTCAAGTACTAATGCATGTGCTTAAATAGCTGTTTTAGAGATTTCCTCATTATTCTGAAGCACTTTATTTTTGTTATGGATATTTTCTTACGCTGTTTTCATTTTCATGGATATTGGTTGAAAAAATTTTTTGGGGTTTTTCTCTTCCTCCTTTTGTAGAAGAAGCTAGCAATCCTACCAAAAAATGCATGTGTATCAATACATATAAAAATGTGTTCAAAATCTGGAAGGACTTCACTTGTTTCAGTATTTTGTAATGTTTATCAAACAATTCTTCAAGGCAGAACTTGTGAACAAATCACTTGTGTTAAAATTGATGGTAAAATGTTAATTTTCTTTTTTTAAAGTCCCTGGTTCTTTGTGTAATTTAACTGTGCAAGAGGGTATGGATGCACTTCTCCAGAAGATAATGGAAGAGTACAGCAGGCTGAAAGCGCTTCAAACACAGCTGATAGCAGAATGCAAACAGGTAAACTTTAATAGCATAGAGTATATGAGCATTTGAATTTTCTCTGTTGCATGAATTCCTTCTGGATGACTGAGGAGGTGTTTGAAAATGTGTGTGTCCTGGTTGAGTGGCAGAGCAAGGCAGTGATTTGAGAAAGTGGAGAAAGCTGCTGTCCACGTCACAGAATTGTGGGTTGGTTGAGGTTAGGAGGCACTTCTGGAGTTCATCTAACCCAGCCCCTCGCCCAAAGCAGAGTCAGCTGGGAAAGATTGCCAAGGACTGTGTCCAGCTGAATTTTGATACTTCACAAGCCCAGTGGCACCTCTCCTAGTACAACAAATGCTCCAGGCCTCCCATCTCCTTTGTTACTCTCTGCTGGACTCATGCCAGTATGTCCATTCCCCTTTCATACTGGGAGTGCAGCACTGGATATAATATTTTTGTGCTGTTACTGACAAATTGTTAATTGCATTTACTTGGTTATTGTTCAGGTTAAGGAACCAAAGGGGTCTTCTTCAGAAAGGAGGAAAGAAGAGGAACCTATCCATACGGAAATCGGAAAGGAAAGTCTGCAGGCTCCTTCACAGAATCTAATGGGTAAAAATATATATATGCTGTTTTTAATGTATGTATATTTAGAGAGAAAGAAAAGACAATGACTTTTAATTTTAACTGATTTATATCTTACTACAGCTAGAATATAAGAGATTTTTTCTGATTTTGCTGTACAATACTCTAATTTTCTTAATTCTGTAAATTCTTTCAGAAGTAGATTCTGTGATGCATTTTTGGTTTAGTATTTTTTAGTTTTCCACTATAATAATTTGTTACCCATATCAAATATTTTGCAAAATTGAAGATTAGGTTATCATTCTTTGTTACAGAAAAGTAGTTGACCAGATGTCAGAAATATTTTTAAACTACATTAATTATTCAGTCACTGCTAAATATTTGTGAAGAAGTTAATATAGTTTCTTTCTTTCATTCTTTCGTTCTTTCGTACTTCTGCTTGTTCTTTCTTTCCACTCTTTCTTTCTCTTTTTTTTTTTTTGTTTGTTCATTCTTTCTTTTTCTTTTCTTTCTTTCTGTCCTTCTCACCCCCTGCTTCACACAACCTATATACAGATCCTACAATTCAAGAATACTGTTCAAAGGAGATAGGGAATCTTAAAAAACAACTTGAGGAGCAGCATGCTCAAGAGCTGGAGCACCTCAGGTCCTATTTCCAGCAGCAGCTGAGAGAAAGTCAAGAGAGGTACACTACAGAGCTTGTCCATCTGCAGGAGAAGCTTCAGATGGCTGGGGTGTCCTCTGACCACACAAGGTATTCACCAGTTTTTCAATGCTTAAAACTTCATGCTCGTTCAAGAAGTGTTTCAGATATCCATTTGTGTAAAGCTCTGTGTTCTGCTTCAGAATTGGAGCAATTCTTTATAAACATATTGGTCTGCTGTAGTTTTATTCCTTCAAGAGTTGTTAAGAGTCTTAAAAGAAATGACATAAACATTGCAAATTAAGTAGTGCAGCATTTATTGTTAATAGAGGAAGATTTGATAAATGGAATAATGGAATAAAAGTAATTTCATATATATGAGCTTTATAGCAGCAATTTCAAAACTTCAACTCAGTAGACCACATTTAGTCTTCAAAACTCCAGGCACTATCCTTTACATCTAAAGACATCTTGTGTAGATGTAGTTGCCTGAAATTAATTATTTTCTAGAATGATAGGTAATACTAAAGTTTGTGGTAAAGTTTAAGTCCAGTTAACACATAATGGTTTTCACCAAGTCATGGGCAAAATACCGGTCTTTTAAAAATTATTATTTCTCCTCTCTGCTTTTTGTACTTTTTAGTGTATCCACAGATTCAGAAAGAAAGTTAAAAGAAGTCTTCAGGAAACTAAAGTGCACAGAAAATCTTCATCAGAAAAAAACAGATAAAGCATTAGAGGTATGATGTAAATCAGTTGATGGCTAATATATATGAGTGACGTAATTTAAATGCTTTGGCTTCATAGATTAAAGTGAATTATGGACAAATACTTAGTAGACTAAGGTAGTTATCATCTTAATGTTGTACTGTACTATTACACAGTCCATGTGAGGGGCAAAATATTTAAATTTTTCTGAAAAACATATCTGGGAATTATGATTAAGAAAACTTGCTTTATTGATGCTGGGTTTACATTTATTTTATCTCTGAAACAAGATGTTTCAGTTGGCTGCTTCTTACTAAAGTGGGAGACAATTCATGTTCAAATTCTGAGATATCTTCAGTAATCTTTAAAATATTGTGACCTCTCTTTAAAGATGAGTTATGAAAGGAGCAATTTAAGTGAAATAGCAGGACTTTTGTAGTATACGCTGCACAGTTTAGGAGAAATTTTGAAAAAATTTTGGCAAATGACCCCAAAGATTTTAAGAGACCAGTGCAAATGGGAAAGACCCCATGCATTCCTCCCCTAGGAGTGCTGGAAACCTGGCTCAAAAATTCTGCATTTTGCAGAGTAGTAACATTGTTTTGTGCTGTGATTCTGTGCTTACTGACCTGGTTTCACAGCATTTAACATCTCAAATAGGGCTGGAAGGAGAGTTGTTGCAAACTTAATGTTTAAAATTCATTTTGAAGCAGAAACAAGGCAAAGTGTTCTACTCAATTCTTATGCGTTGTGGTACAAAAATATGTGATTTGTATGAGATGAAGAAAACCTAATTTAGGGAAAAAAATCTCTTGCTGGATTTAAACTTGAAACTAATGAAGTAAAATTACAAATACATGATCTGAGATTTCATGTTTTTCTATGTTTTTCTTACAGCTTGGTAGGGAGATGGAAATGCAGAATGATCTGGATGTTGTTCAATTACTCCAAAAGCAGTACCAAGAAAGATTAGAAGAAGAAGTAGCAAAGGTATTACTTTTATTTCATTACTTTAAAATATGTTTAAAAAATCTGTCATTTTTATTTGCCATTTTCAACTATTTAGGTAATTGCTGTAGCATATGCTAACTTTCATATGATTTATTTACAAGGAATAGTTTCATTTGGCTTCTGAATGGGAAACCTTAAAAAATTCTGGAACATTTTGGGGTTTCTTAGCTATCTGTCCTCTTCCTAACTCATAATTTCTCTTCATATGGGTTCTAGTGGTAATGTTTAAAACTTCAAAGGAAGTAGACAACATGCTACCGTATTCTGCACTAGAATTTATTTTCAAAATCCAGAGACTTAGGGTGTATTTCTTGCTACCATAGGCTTATCAGCAGGTCAGTTCAAAAGACTTTTGCACTTAGTAGTTTAATATTATTTTCTCATAATATTTTATTGTACATTTTAATATGTTGTGTAAAATGCATCATTTTTATTTGGATCTGGTGACTAAAACATGAAAAGTAAAAGTAAGATTTTATAGGTAGAGTATATATGTTTGTGGATTTACTTACTTTCTGATTTTCAAAAAAGTTTACATTTTTTTTCAGAGTAAAAAACATATTCTCTTATCTGCTGCCAAGAAAACCCTTCTTTATGAGGAAACAAATGTTGCATTGGTTAAGATCAGTTTAAGTTCAAAAGACAAACTCAAATATTCTGGAAAGGAAGAGTTTAGTGTTTTTAAGTGTAACAATTCTGTATTTATTATACTGTTTTTTCACACTTATTGTAGCTTATGCTATATATCATTGTATTCTAAATCTAGAATAGAATTACTCACATGAGTGGAAAAGAGATTTATTTGTATAAGAGATACTTAGCAACACAAAAGTTATCAGCCTGTTGTAACTGCAATTGCAGCTAGTTAGTACCAGTAATTTCTTTCTGGTTAATTAAAATCCTGTGCTAAGTATCAAGCACATGGCACTGCATTCTTTATACAGCCCTAAATTCCATGTCAGTCAAACTTTTGCATAGGATGCTTGGCTAGATAGAGAAAGCTTAGCACAGCTGCTCTTAAGCCTGTTTGCCAGCACTTTTGAAATCATCTAATAGAATCTTAAAAAAAAAAGCAACTTGATATTTCCATGCTAAACAACCTATTGTAATGGAAAACAGCGTTGTAGTTCATTAAACTACCTTAAATACAGCATATCTGCATTTTAAGATGTGACCATTTTCAAGATTAAGAAGATATCTTTGTTCTTTTATCTTTTTTTGTTTCCCTTTGAGAACTTTTGGTGCTTATATTTTTATTGTTGATGGTCATCTATGAGATTTCTTCAGTACTAGGAGATGCTGTGAAGCATAAACTGATGCAGACTTCTCTTATTTTTTCAGGTTATTGTGTCAATGAGTGTAGCATTTGCCAAACAGACTGAATTGTCAGGAATTGCTAGGCAGAAGGAAGAAGAAGCACCAAGGCAGATTGTACATCCTGAGAGAATACATTTTGGAATTAAGAACAGTGAGGAAGAGGTTGACAGCCTTCTTATGAAAGCAGCTGGAAAAGGCAGTAGGAATGAAGAAGGATTAAAATCACTTTGCAAGGAACTCAGTGAAGAGTCTGGAGAGATCAATTCACTTGGAGAACAGCTTCATTTTAATAGCAGCCCTGATTGCCTATTAGGACAGTCAACACATAAGCCAGTGATTTCTGAAGAACTTCTTTCCCATAACAGAGGTCTTACAGCAGAAGAAACACCAGTAAGTGTTAAAAAAAATCAGCAAAGAAAAAATGAAGATAAAAATTCCATGTAAATATTTCCTTTTCCTTTCAAAGAGTTGACAGCTTCAGACCAGAATTATCTACACTTCTTTCCTGTGTGCTGTGCCTGAGTAAGGGAATACGATGCCAGCTATATTGCAGACAATAAATTGTTTAAAGACTTTTTGTAAACTAGGTTATATTTTAGTGTTTATACAAAGAACAGTCTAAAAATAGTGCTTAAACAGTTTGAGCCTCTTGTGATAAAGGATACCAGCTGAACACAAAAATTATTGAAGTGGTGTAAAGCATGTATTTAGCATTTCACAAACATGGGGTGGGCCCAAGCTAAAATAAATATGATAAAAAGGAGTTGTAATAAGCATGAAAGCTAATACTGTTGAGAGTTATTGGAAAAAAAAATATCTTTTTAAGTGGAGTATAATTCTAAGCCTGGACTGTCCAAGAAGCAGGCAACACGATAATGCTTTCATTCCAGCTACTTTCATGTATGAAAGCATTTTCTGAAATTTAACTATGTGCTAGGAACAGTTGTCGAGAATGAGGTGCTAAAGTAGTTGCACTGTTTCAGCACTCAGGTGGGGTGGTGACCACGGACAGAGACACAGCCACGAGCAGCCAGCTGCTGCTGTACGAGGAGCGCCTGGAGGACATGCGGCAGGAGCTGGTGCGGCAGTACCAGGAGCACCAGCAGGCCACCGAGTTACTGAGGCAGGGCCACATGCAGCAGATGGAGCGCCAGAGGGAAAATCAGGATCAACTCCTCGCTGAGCTGGAGAGTCTTAAGGTGCAATTGGCTGAGGTAATACAGAATTCAACCAGTGAGTTAACAAAGGAACACCACCAGGCAGATTCATATTTATGCATTTATATCTATTTAGAGGGAAAGAGTCATGCTCGTATTTGTCATGTGCATGCATACACACTCATGCACACACCTTTTTTTGTGTGTGTGTACATACAAACCCATATATGCATATATTTGTAGAAGACATATTTCTGTAATCAAAGCTCAGGCTTTGATTTAGACTTCTGTAAACATGGAGCAAACCTGCAGTGCTGCACAGCAGCCAGAATAGAGTGATTGTGGATGCACTGCCAGATGCGTGGCCCTGTGTGGGATGCAGGCTAGCAGCCATTTACATCCATGAAGCCATCAGGCATGACTAGAAATACTATAAAATTCTTCATTTTTCATCATTCTGATTTGAACAGTATCAGTGGCTTCCTGCAACAATGTGTTTTGGCATTTTGAGGTTTTTTTCCCCCAGTTCTGGGAGCTAAGTCCTTACCAACTTTTAGAATGAAACAATATCTGTAGGGTTTGGTGGGAAACATCAACGTTTCTTTGCCTTTTCAAACTTAACTTGCTGTCACTCCATATCTATTCAAAGCCTAGAGTAGGTGTGCTAATGAAACTCATTAGTTTATCTTAACATTTCAAAAATAATGTCATTTATAGACAGTCTTTCAAGGATTCCTTCTCCTGAAAGACAAAGTAAAAAGAATCCAGAACAATATATCTTGCTCTCATTTAATTTCAACAGTGTAACATTACCAAAATGCACATGAAGCTAGTAATCAGTGAATTCTAGAATTCTTTGCTGTCACTGTGGAGTGCAGCTTCAGACCTTTCCAGACCTGTTTCTGCTCTGTTTAAGTGTGGGCTCATGGAGTTCTGGAATCTAGAAGGCCAATCACTTGTACCTTAGGAGTCCTTTCCAGCAACATCAGCTGTCTCTCCTAGCTGCTTTGAAGGTGTCCTAGAATAATTTATTCTGATAATCTTTCCTCTTGATATATACATACTTTCTCCTTTTACCTTTTTTTTTTTTTTTTCTGTTTTTAACTGCATCTTTGTCAGGGTTGCAAATTCCTGTAACTGATTAAAATCACTCAGTAGAACTTAGGCTGCTGGGGTTTTTTTTGTTTTTAATGCCAGGTATGTATGTTCGTAAGAACTACATACAAATGTATGCATTGTGTTTAAGCCATGAACACTTCTAGCTCTTCTAAAAGAGAATGTGTGTAGGGTTTTTATAAAAATAAGTTATTGTTATCTTTTTGTGCAAAACATGTTATAGCGTGTAATATTCAGAAATTCCCTCCAGTTTGCATTGTGACCATTGTATTTCCTAAAGAGCATAAAAATGGTATGAAAATCTTAAGGAAGGTTTAGGTATTTTTTATCTGTATTCCATTCTAGAGAGCTTTTAGTGTTTTTTTTAATGATTTAACGAGGCGGACTGAAATTTCATTGTTCAGTGTCCGTAAAGAATTAGAAGAGACAGGACTCACTTGACTCAGAAGCTTAAACAACTGTGTGAGCCTCTACAACACTTCTTTCTTAGCGTGTCTCAATGGAGAATGACAGCCTGGTTGCAGAGAGAGAGAGAATGCTTTTGGAAGAACTGGAATCATTAAAACAACGTTCCGGACCCGGAAAAGAGAGGCTGTTTTGTGAGTTACAGAGCAGCAGCACACAGACAGAGGTAAACATGGACTTTGACTTTCTGGGCAACCCTGGCATGTAAAACCAGTAAAAGATTCCTCTTCGCTGATACTCCTTCTGTGTAATATATTTTCCTAAAAGAGGTTGGGTATTGCTGCAACAGAGCAGGTGTAAGATTCAAGAGGTGCTAGTGGTAAACATAGATTTTTGACTTCAGGCAAGCAGAAGCTGGTTGAACAGCTTGAAGGTGGAGATTATTACTACAGCTATTTCCTTAAGTAAACTCACTTTTCCATTTTGCTATAGCAACGCAAACAGAAAGTACAACAGCTGCTTAATCAGTGTAACAAAGTTCTTTCTAATTGGCCCTGCCTTGGATTTCCTGGTTTGTTTTGTTAATATTTTTTCCACGTAATAAGAGCATTACTTTATTTGTAATTTGGTGCAGAAGTATTAAAAAGGAAATGATGACTTATTTAGGTTTTCAATTTCATATCTTGCCATATATAAGAAGAATATGTTGATTCTGACATGACAGGATTCCTGTCCTTTTTGTTTTCTCTCCCTCTGCCAAAACTTACTCAGAATGAAAATGAAAACCCAAACAATGCGAAGGAGCAGCTCTTTGAGCATGAAGATGGTGAAAGGAAGCCTGATGAAACACCTTCAGCTCTTCTTTCTAAAGAAAGGTGCCTAGAATTCTCTAAGAAAATATTCTTCTTAAATTTTGATAATCATGTTTTTGCTGTTAGATTAATAATATTTATAAGCTTTATTCTGACTGATGATAATATGCGCATTTTGTTCTAGAAAACCATATTTGTAAGTTTATGTACTTAGGTTAAATAGTATCATATTTTTTATAAAGCCTAAGAATGTAATGTTACAGAGGATGAGACAAATCATAGCCTATTTTACTATATATTTTGCATTACACACTTTGAATCATAAACATTATTTATACACATATATTTATATACATGTTGTATGTATATATGGGAATTAAGTTTATATTAGTACAATTGTTTTATTTTATGATACCAGTTGACTATTCTGTAAAGTTTTTTATCTGTGTAGAGGGGCAATTTTCTTAACTGTCATTTGAGAAAGGATTAATTTTATAATGAATACTAGGTGAAAGCAGACCTCTGCTTTAAAAGAATAACTAGATAAAAGGCCAAGATAAAAGTAGAAATAGTGATAAATACTGAGACTTTTTACATATTTTGTAAAAATAACTGACGTTTAACACAAATGTGTATTTAGCATTTATATGATGTAGGGTTTAGCCTTAAAAAAGAAATCTTAATTTTGTATTTCAGTTGCAAACTTCTTTGGTTGCAAAATGTATAAAAGGTAAAACCCACTTGGAAACAAGGGAAAGATCAGAGGATTGATTAGTTTCTGTCCTGCAGGCATGTTTTTCAGAAGGCTAATGAAAAACTCATGAAGATTCTTTTAGAAGTTGTAAAGACAACTGTAGCAATGGAGGAGACAATTGGTCAGCATGTTCTTGGGTTACTGGATCGGTCTGGAAAAGTCCAGGCTTCCAAACAAGCTGGTTGGGACACTGAGACAGAGGAGTCAATAAAACCCTGCATCCGTGTGGGGTATGAAAAAGGTACTGATTGTATGGTTTTATATTTCATAAGAAGTATCATTTGCATGTTTTAATGATATATTTAAATACTCTTGGCTTTGATATTTTAAATTAAACTTTTCTTAAGGAAAAAAACCCCACAACCTATTTTTCATTTGAATGGATATGACATCTCTGTTTAAGAGACAACATTTCAGGGGTTGTTTGGGTCATACTCCACACCAGTTACAACTCACATCTAGAGTCCTGTTGCAAAGCCTGCAACAGAATGGGAAAGTGATTGATAAGTCAAGAAAAAAAAAGTTTCTGTTGATGGAGGCAAAAAGAATGAACCACAGCTCCATGGCATATTGCACCACTTACACCCTCCTGTGTTTGTGTGGGGAATGGGCACTGGTGTCAAGGGCTGTATCTGCACCAGTGCACTAAAAGTACAGAGGTATGCTGCTGGTCACTGAGGCCAAGCTGGCAGGGGAGAACTTGTATATATGTGTGCTTATGGACTTCATTAGCTTCCTGAAGAAGTGTTTGCATGCAAATCCAGTTCTGGACACAGTTCCAAGAACTTCTCAGCTGCCAACACTTGCCCATCAGCTGTTTCCAGGAGTGCTAGCTGGCACAAGACTGAAGGAGCATTTTGGTGTTAATTGCATACCAGTGTCAAAGAGCTCTACTGGACTCTGTTTATTTTCTCATGCACTAGGATAGCCTCTGTCCATTTCTCTTTTGGGCAAAAGTAGGTAGGTGCTTGATTGTACTGCCCTTTAGGTACATTAAGGTTGTGCACATGTATCCTGGATCTTGTGGGGAGCTAATGAACAACAGAACAGTTCAACCTCAGACACATTATACATTTGGATTTGGCTGGAATTTTAACTACTAGGAATGAGAAAAAGAACTGGAAGTCAAATACTACATTACAATATTAAGAAGGTGTCTATCACAGGAGAATAATACAACTGGTAAATGCAAGTGAACTTTACCTCTTTCTTTCAAAATGTAGATTATTGCATGTTATTGATTCCATCTGGCTTTAAATATAGGTCACATTAAGCCTTAGGGCAAGTTAAGAAAGGTTGCATGAATTTGTAGCACAGACACATCGTCAGTTGATCACTCAAAAGGTTATCTGCAATGACATGTATAAAGTTGTAGTCTAACAATTTCTGAAGTTTTCAAGTTAACTGCAGTTTTTTTCTTGTACTTCTGTTTCATTTTTTAAAGAAAGTAAATTTTATTTTCTATGCATATAACTGTATTTAGTTGTGGGAAAAATTATCTTTTCAAACTTCAAGGTTTTGAGGCTTTGCCTTTTTCCTCAAATAGCAGATTCTGATCTTATTTTTTGGTACATTCACTTTTGCCTGCTCCTGCTTATCAGTGTGTATACTTGTACGTGTCACTAATTATTGTCATTAACAATTCTTGATGCATTACATGTATGTAGCAAAACACAGTTTAAAAATATATCTTTCTGTCATTTTTACTTATTTGGCTTTCATAATTCTACTGTCTAAACACACAACATGCCCTGTGATTGGAATGATTTGCTTATTTCTTGTGAAGTCTTCTGATGAAAGAGAAGTCTCTTCAGGTAGAAAAAAAGCTCAATTCCATTCTGTTAGTGTTAGAATGCGTTTGCTATTAGTGTATTTTGAAGAGGTATGTAAGATTTCACTCTCCTGTAAGAAAGCAGGTGTCTGTTCTTATACTGCCCCTCCTTGGTACAGAGCAGCATTCGAGCTGCCCACCTACCAGTTGTTTATTCCAGTATCCTTTTTGCATGTTTCCTTACATTCAGAAATAACAATGAAGGAAGGAGTTACAAAAGTAAAAAGTGAAAATTAAAGAGCTAAGCTTACAGTAGCTATATGGCTGAACGTATGGTTTGTAATGTATCTCTGGGGCTGTATTCACAGTTCTCCTTTTTTGCTCTCAAAATGATACTGGACCATCCTTTCTGCCACTGGGGTCATGCAGCCATAGTAATAGTTGTACTTGGTCTTTCTTCAAATGGAATAAGATGACCAATTCTGTTAGTGTTTTCTGCCATGGGATTCTCATTATTCATATTCTATACTAACACTTAAATGGCTTGAAAGGACAAATTTTAAAATTTTTCCTCATTATTTTATGGAAGTTAGAAATATGTAGACACTGTTAGGTTATTTTTAAACTGTTATGTTATTATATTTTCTAGTACCCAGCCAAACAGATCTCCCTTTTTAGTTAGTTAGGAAATCTGTAGGAATAAATTTATACCTATAAAAATCTAATTTAATAATACAGTAGTAAAATAACGTGTTTCTTCAAGGGAATGCTCTCTGACCTACTGAACATAATATTATATGTATTGACAAGCAAAATTCAACTTACTGTTTTTGCTGAGTTTCAGCATTTTTAAAAGCTGAATCGTTAAGATCATGTGCTTTTAACCACACCTGATTTATAGAGTGCATTTATAGAGGGACATTGACTAGGTTATCTGCAAGCACAGGATTTCATTTCTAGAAAAGTGAGTAAAGTTCAAATTTCAGTCATAAAAGGTATCATTGGAATGACATTTGTGCTCAGTAATCTGGTGAGTTTGCTTGGGTAGAGGGACTGCGCTAATGCAGGTTGCTCTGGAGAAGCCTGGGAGGTTATGGCATTCCTCGACTATTAAACCCTCTTTCATTCTGAGCTTCTGAGCTCCTTGTTTCTGAGCAGTGTACCAGGAGAAAAGGTAGTAAATAGCTAAACACTGTGCTGCCACAAGACTGATTTACTGTTTTCAGCTTGTAACCCCTAAGCTTAATTCCTAAGTGGAATCCCCGGAGTAAACTGAGACACTGGCTCTACATGATGCAAAATATGTATTGCTTCATAAATGTCAGTTTGCAGCCCATAAACAACTTCTGTATCTGAAACTTCTGAGCAAGCACTCTATAATTGAGCACTTTTCTTAAGATTTAGTGGGCCATGACATCTGATGTGCTGAACTGCATGCTCCATGGCAGAGGAAATAAAATAAACCTTTGTTTCTTTGGTTGATTTTTTTTTTCGTTACCAGGAGAGAGTTTACACAGAGAGATGATAGTTTTACTTAAGTCAGTTATATTATATTTGTTAATTTGTATTGACTGGAAAACAAAATTACAGGACAGAGGAATTTGATTTATTTCTTTTAAGGTGGGAGACTGAACAGCCATATAAGGATTAACAAAATGGGGATTAGACATTAAGCTACCAGGGTTGATTAATGAGACTGGACAATGTTTCTGTTTCTTATTTCCACTACTGAAAATTGTGTGGAAAGATGCTGTACAGAGGTGCTGTGTACTAAGACCATTTTGAGGGGAAAAAGATACAGAGACTTTTACTGTGCACTTAGGGAGACAATGTGAATTTGTGGTCTTAAGTTCCACTTTGTAGAAATCATAATATGGTTGTCTACTTTTATCAATTAGGTTGCCAGCACTGTTATATAAACATAATTTTTGCAAGTTTTTTGTGCATTTGATACTTGTTGGGGTTTTTTGATATCTTTGAGACTACTAAAGTTTCCATGTGCCAAATTATACTTTTGGTGATAGCCCACTTTTTCTTTCCTCATTTTTTATAGTTATGTTTCAGGCAAATTATGATGTTTTGTTTTGAGATATTTCATATAACAAAATGATGTTTTATTGTCAATTTATTTTGTATTTATCCAAGAAGAAATGGAAGCGAATTACAAAATAATTGTCATAAACTAAACAGGATTCTTAAGTCTTGTTACGAGTTTGTGGAGGCCCATTGGTACTCTTCTGGTCACTGGCAAGAAGAAATAATAATAGTAGTGACATTATTAATGTAAAAGACATATTCTGAACCTGGCTTTACATTTACTTTCTGAGCTGCCATCAGTGTTTTTAACTTTTTCTTCAGAAGTTCATATGATTTTGCAACCAACTGCATATTTCTGCAGTCATTTTGTATAATCTTTATTTTTGTATTTTACACACAATCATCATTGCACAATTCAGATGTACCTCACAGTCAAATCATTTACTGAAATGGAAGGGTGACAGGACATGAATTATGGGTTACACCTGAGAAGGAAAACAGGAATATTGCCGAGATTATTTGTACTCCATCAGGAAAGAATTAGATTGTGCAATAACTAATATGTCATTGTTTTATCTTGTTTATAGCTGTGCTACTGTACTGTGAGCTTTTATTTTGTGAGATCTCTGAAGCTAAGCAGGGTCTTACCTGGTCAGTTCTTAAGATGGGTGGCCTCCAAAGAGCATCAGGTGCTGCAGTAAGTGTGTTGGTGGCTCAGTAGGGAGTATATTTCCCTTCAACTCAGTCTTTAACCAGTACTTTGGCACAGCATTTAGAAATATTTATGCTGCTCAAAATCCATCTCAAGTGAAGGTCCTTTCTACTCTGAGGATATTAAAGCTTCTGTATCACTACTGATATATGTTGAAACACCCAAAGGCAGCCCAGATTTGGGTGGCAAGATATCAAAATGCTATCAAATATAAAAAGTGAAATTGTTAATTTTGCAGCCTTCCTTCTACTGCAGGGGGTTGGAATATTAGGGTGTTGTGGGAAAGCTTTTATGGTCTATAAACCTATTGCAATTATTTAGTGTGCTGGCAGAAAATGACTGCCAGCCACTGCTAGGGTGATTCCACTGCAGGAGTTTGACTGCCATTCCAAAGTGCAGTACTCAAAAGTGCTTTGAAATCCTGTGTAGATGAAAGGTGCCATGTGAATGTATCTTCAGTTCATCTGGTTATTCGTTCTGTTCATGCATATAGTGTGCTTCTGTTTTTTCCCTTTGGAGTGTGAAAACAGTTTGTAACATATCCCTCATACCTAAAAGGAGATATGAAACAGTAATAATACAACTAGAAGAAAAAAAATACTAAATGCTTCTGCATTTGAAAAATCTTAGCAATTTTAAGAGAAAAGTAAACCAAGTGAAACCTTCCTTAATTAAAATCACCACAGATTAGTTTGTTGTGTATGGGTCTTATATATGGCTGCAGATATTATTGTCTGAATACCTGCAGGTAGGAATGTATATTAAGTACACCAGGTGGTTAATCATGTTGCAGCTTGTTACAAAAAAGCTAAAAACAAACCTCAAACTAGAATCTGATGTGCTTGATAGGTTCAAACAACATCAACAAGATTGCTCATATTATTATATGCCTGCCAGTATTATTTGCCTACCTGGTTAGGAGGTAAAAACAACAAGACCCAACTACATTTTTAAAGGCAATTTGTGAGATTGACCTGTTGTAATTTCAATTCAATTTCTGTAGCTAAACAAACTGTTCTAGTTCAGCAGTCACAATTTGTGGAGTAACCAGGAACTTGAATTCAAAGATAACCCAGTATTGAAACTTCATTGCTAAACAGGCACTGAGTATTCTTAATTTATTTAGTTATAATGCTTTTCCTGAAAAATTAGATATTTTTGAGAAAATCCTAAGCAAAAACATCTAATTGTTAAAAAATACACCATATCAAAATATTTACTTTAAATATATTCCAGAAATATACTTCATTTAAATAAATTGTCATTTAAAAAACTCTCCACAGTAGCATTTATTTCTGACATTTCAGATCTGTCAGTCTAAGGGCATAACACTTCTTTATTTTTAAAAAGCTATATCACCAATAGTTTCAACTGTCATGATATACCTACTGTATTGTTCTTTCATACCAAAAGTGTGATTTTAAAACATCTCAAGACTTTGCTTTCACTTGCATTGCTTAAATACAGCCTTGAATTCTAAATATGGCAAATTTGCTGTTTTCTAGAGGACTTGCTGTCAGCCTAATACCATAGGCAAACCTTGTGTTTCTGGTTTTTCAGTAAGAAGGGATAATGTTCTTAAATGGCATCAGATCTCAAGAATATTGAGAATCAGGCAGGTGCCAGGTGGCCCAGCAGCAGTTGCAGTTGCAGTCCTGCTGCACTGTCCTTGATTTGTTCAGCTACCCATTTTAGTGAATTTTCAGTTCACTAATAGCCATGCTGAATATTGTTGTTCTGTATTCCAGTCTGTTTGTCCTGAGAAGCTGTCTGAATTGCATGCATACCTTTCCTTTTACTCACTTGAGTTTGATTCACTGTCTTGAACAGTTTTGTGTTAATGCATAGTAACATAATTGGTTGTTGGTGAAACAAGGACTGACAGTCTGGTGTTGGTTTTGTTTGGAGTTTTTTATCTGATTTGTATTTTAAAGACAATCTTGCAAGTATTATTGCAAGTTATTCTAAGTAGTAAGGTATTTTAAAGACAATCTTGCAAGTATTATTGCAAGTTATTCTAAGTAGTAAGGGTTACTGATTGTAACAAAGGTTCAAAGATGAGTGTCAGAGCCCCTCAAGCATACTGAAACTATGTCTAAAGTATTGTCTGTTAATATCTCCTTTTCTCTTGCACTTCTGCTTCTTTTAATTAACACATTGTTTATCTTGTTTATGTGAATTTTAGTATGCAGTATTTGCCTTTCTGTTTTTGTGACTAAGATGAATATTTTAATAATTTTTGGATTTGTCTTCCTTATTGTAACTGAGTTGCACAGCTTTTCATGTTTGCAATTGCTAAGAGTCTATGTGAAAAGGTAACTGTTTTTTTTCCTCAGAGTCCTGCTCCTTATATCATGGTAGTAGTATGGGAGATGATGATATTAACATGTGGTCAGGAGCAGGTGAAGGACTGCTGAGCCAACATCTTGCAGAAAGTGGGATGGAAATAGATCCCGAAAATGAAGAGCTTATTCTGAATATTAGTTCTCGACTGCAGGCGGCTGTTGAAAAGCTTCTGGAAGCTATCAATGAAACTTCAAATCAGGTGGGGTGATTTACTAGAGATGCACATTAAATTCTATGTCTCACTTTGGCTTTTTTCTTTATTTTTCTTGTGATTGTGTTTTCATAAGCCTAAAACCCCCAGGTTCATTTTGACAGCTGTAAAAATGCTTCAGGTGCCTCCACCCAAATAAAGACTGCTCCAGTATGACTTTACTGATGATTTACTTTCCGGCTAGAAATCTGCTTTGGTCTGCAGAGGAAGCCTGAATTTGGGGCATTCTTGCCAATCTAGGGCAATCTTTCATTGCTCATATGGATCATCTGCATTCTGCTACAGCTGAGAGATGAGACAGGAGGTGTCAGAGCACATAGAGCTTGTGAAGAGGGAGGATTGAGGGCAACTGTGTCTGGTTCTCTTGACAAACATCTTAGTCAATTGACTGGCCAAAAAGATAGAGCTCTCCTGCTGTCTCTTCCAACTGTGATTTAAACATGGCCAGTTAAGCACATATCCACCTTGCTATTAGAAAAGGAGTCTGCACTCCAGCATTTATGTGAGGTATGTGATTCAGGAATAGTGTCCAGAAAAAAGGCAGTTTGCTGTCGGAGTGCTTTCTATGGTGGGATGCTAGTTGCTGTCTGGAGTACTTCCTTGTTAACTGAAATAGGAACTAGATACCTAGGTCAGTTCAAATCACACTGCTTTTATCATGTGCTTTACTTTTAGATTGTGTACATTGCAATTTGAAGGTGTCAAATTATTTTCCTTCATATCTTTGTAGCTGAGACTTTGCCAATACCAGCAACAGTTATGGCTCAAACACATACAGACACATTTTCTTCGTTAATACCTATTATACAAAGATGGGTTTATCCCTGATGATCACATATGTTTGGCTTTTTTTTTTTTAAGTTAATAAAAAGCCTTCGGTTTACACATTTTCTCACAGTATAAATATTAACACTTCTCTGGCTGTTCTGTAGAGGGTCTTCTCAAGTTTGTCTGCTTTGCAATGTCTGCTTATTGGATTATATACAGTTCTTGTATACACCATGGATATAAAGGTGACTTGAAAATTATTTTTAAATATTCAGAACTGAATCCTTATTTTTTTCCAGTCTGCAATATTTTATAATCTAAAACTAGTTACGAGCAGAAAAGGTTTTGACCTTTCCTCTAATCAGTTGTGTTTTGCATACAGACATGTACCCATTTCTTCAAGTAAACTTTAGAGTCAGAGAAAACCTGGCAAAATCTTCAAAGTAACTGTATGAAACCTGTCTGAACACACAGTTTCAGACCTGAGGTGCAGTTTGAAACTTGAGGCAAGGCATATAGTGGGTGTATTAATTCAAATTCCACCTGCTGGTGTTATGTATAGGTAAATAAACTGGGCCACTCCCCTGAACTCTTTCAGTTGAGAGATACTAGCAGGAAGCCTTTAAACTAGCAGAGCTTGAGAAAGTTCTTCCTGTTGAATTAACTCCCGCAGCAAGGATGACTGCAAATCATGTATTTTTGTTTCATTTGCTGTAGTGGAGTTGGAAAATTTTTAGTTTCAGTTTTGTTAGCTTGCTTGTCTGCTGCAGCGTTCCTGTGCAGGTAGAAGAAAATTCTGCTTCCTTGCCTTGGGAATTACTTGCCAGTTGCTATTGGAAGATTTCTGTTCCTTTTTGATGTGAAACTTCTCTAAGAAGGACTTTTTTAGGAGAGATCATATGAAGTTTTCCTGTACCTCTTTGTTTGGGATTAATCCACCCCTGAATTACTCAGCTTGAAAAGTGATCTGAGGCTTCCTACTGATTCTGAGCAGGTTTGTCACCAACTGTGCTGGGATGTGTCTTCAGACTGTTAAACCTGTGTGTTCTGTTACAAATTCCTGTCAGAAATTCCTAAAGCCAGCCTAGCTCAGAAGAAAGCAAAAGCAATATTTTTTGGAATGGATTCTTACCGCAGCTACTGGGCATCTAATCTGTTTAGTGGTTTGTGGACTGAAGGCCAAGAAGAAGATATATATGAGGTTGAATCTCGTGTGCCTTTGCCATTTCCTTTTCCTTTCACTGAACACTTGGATGAGAATAATTCTGTAGTTGTAAATACTTCAATTTTTCACTTCAGCCACAAAAAAAATGGGCACATTTTGAAAGTTGTCTCTAAAATCTCATTGCCTACACCTCCCTATTCAGTAAGTATATAAGTTTTTAAAAGAAATTAAGCTTAAATAGAAGAGAATGCAGTGAAAAATTGTGTGTGAAAAGAGGCTCTTATCCTAAGCAGTTTTCACTGGGCACTGAAGTGGGCACTTAATTATACAATTCTCTGGTCATTTCTAGCACAAGAAATTTATTAGACACAGAAATATGTTAAATTCTAGATATTTGAGATCTCATTTTAAAGCACTGCAGTGTTACTTATATTTCATTTTTCTCACTGAGGGTAATTCAAAGTGGGGGAGAGACTGCAGTCAAAGCTGTTCCCTTTAACTTGGGTGCACTGACTGGTAGCAGTAACTTGCACAAGTTGGCAGCTTGCTTTCAGTGATCCCGTGGAGAAATTGTTGATCTTAAACAATCATGTTTGTGTTCGTACTTCTTCTTGGTTTTGCCTGGTGATATTTTTAACAATACTTTGTGCTGTTATTACTGAAAAAAGCTGGAGAATAGTTTTTGTTTGAGTTTTAACTGAAAAATTTCATGCATTTCAGGAAGCCACTTTTACAGTTGTCTATGTATATAGTAAATCTATCATATATTTCCCTTTTATTCAAGATGGGTCTTTCATTAAGCACTTGAAAATACAAGAATAAAGGAAGGGTGTGCTGTGATTTTTAAAAATATCTCCAATTAGTGCAGATAGTTGCAGTATTTAGATCTTTCTTTAACTCTTGTCAGAATAAAGAAACATCATGAACATGTTAATGATGCCCATCTGAAAAGGAATGCTGTAGAAAAGAAATTGAGTATTTAAATTCAATGTATTATAAAAGGGAATGTATTGATTATTCAGATTTTCTTTTCAAAGTTTAAGTGGATAATTTTGTGTGCACTGTTTTGTTTAATGTTCCTTAACCCATTTTTTGAGCTTTTAAAGCAAACTCCTCATAGTCATGATCTTAGCAGGACTTAGTGAGAAAGCTTTTCTATTTTAAGAAATCAAGACACAGAATAATTTATAGAAGCTGTAGATGTTACTATCTTTCAAATTTCTGCCAATAACCAGAACATTAAAAAGTAAAAAAAACCCAAAACACTAAAAAACCAAAGGAACAGAAAATATATTTTGTGTAATCAAAACATTTTGTGTAATCAAAACTTCTAACAAATCTTAATCTTTATGCATTATTTTCCTTCTGTAATTCTAAATTTAATTAATTTTGAAATTATCGTTTTGGATATGTCTCAACTGTAAATATGCAATTTCACATGACATGGTTTTCCAGTACTTCAGGATAGTGGCACAGTGAAGCTGTGCTGTGTCCGTGTCAGTACACGTTAAATATTAACCCACCAGACAAGTGGAGAAGAATTTAAAAAGATCATTAATAATTCTGCTAGGTTGACACTGTGGAAGAAGCATTGCTTTACTCCCTTGTTGGTTGAAATGTGCAATACTGTGAAAATTCACATTTTCCTGGTGTTCTCATCAATCTTCATGTTAAAGAGAAAAAAAGGAGAAGCACCATTTCAGTCAATTTATAATAAGGTTTCTGCCAGTTTTATACAATATTCTTTGGCCATTCTAAGTCTGTGGTGAGTGGTAGCTTCCTCATATTTAGTGCAAAACTCGTGTAAACAAAGGTGAATCTAGTGTAAACTCATAAATCAGGAATTACCGGAACAAAGACACGGATTTAGCCAGGTGGCTCGTGGAGTTCACTGTACTGACAAAGCCTGTTTGCTTAGACTGTTGTAAGTCAGTCTTCATCTTGTACTCTGCAAATGAGTGTTCAATAAAGATTTTATCAAATGTTTCGTGAAGTTATGTGAAGCTTCCCATCACGCTGTAAAGCAACTTTGAATTAAATAGGAGTGATAGAATAGGTTTATCTAATGTTTGAATTTTTTTTCCTGTGATAGCTTGAACATGCTAAAATTACTCAGACAGAACTCATGCGAGAGTCCTTCAAAAAGCAGCAAGAGGCCACAGAATTTATCAGGTATCAGGAAGAGCTACAAGAACGTCTCAATGAGGAAACCAAAGCCAGAGAACAGTTGGCATTGGAGCTTAGTAAAGCTGAAGGTGAGTAGCTCTTTTTATGAGTTGTTGGACTTGCATCTACTTACTTATTAATTGGGTAAAGAAATTGCAAATTTGATCTCAATTTCTTTGTAAATTTTAGAATGTTTTCAGCCATGTGGATAGTTATGGACATGATGACCTCTGGAGGTCCCTACCAACATCAGCCACACTGTGATTCTGTTTTCCAATTTTGACTCACTTATTGTCTGAAAATGTACATGACAATATTAAAAATAATAGGTTGTGTATGTGTTTGAATCCTCAGAATTAATTTATTTCATCATAACATGTTTGTTTGTGCAGACAAGCTTAAATGTTAACAGCTTAAAATCATAAATAGTTGTGGCTGGAAAGCACCTCTGGAGATCAACTCTTCCCACCCCTTGCTCAAAGCAAGATGAGGTAGAGCAGCTTGCCTAGGACCCTGTTCAGTCAGGTTTTGAATATCCACAGCCTCTCTGAGTGGCTGTTCCAATGTCCAGCTAACATCAGTGAGAGGAAAGGAAAAAATGCCAAACTTATTTTCATATGTTGAAGTGCACTTTCCTGTATTTCTGTGCCTTTTGACCTTGACACAGAATCTTTATTCTGAATGTGATTATGTGATGGTAATATGTTTCAATTTGCACTGTTTGAAGTGATCTTTTAAAAAGTATATTTGCAACTGCATTAAGGAAGCAATTAAAAATTATAGTGTCTTACAGCAGGGGAAATCTAATAATCTCTTCTGGCATCTGGAAAATATGTTCAAATCTGACGGACACTTAATTTGTTCTCTTGTTTTGATAGCTCAATGTTTTGTAGCCACTCAACATTTCTGTCATTATATCTGATTAGCATCTGGAAAATATGCAAAAAACATTTGTTCTAGAGATAGGGTCTCCATAGTAGTAAGCAGAAAGATATTTTTGGTAGTTTTGATGCTCAGCAGACTTCTCTGTTTCAAAGTGGGAGCATAGAGTGAAGTTTGTTAGTCAAATGTTACTCCTGGAGAATGCTACCCTGCCAGGCTTCCTCTTCTTTTTGCACAGACAGATAATCCATCATGGTTGCACATGCTATTAATAGCTGGGACACACATAAGCTGAAAAGCAGTGCAGGTTTCTAAGCCATGTGTCTAAAATGTGGTGTGAGGGACAGTTGATGGCCTGTAGTTCATACAGCATAAATGTTGTGTATCAGCAACAGCAGTACTGGCTGCAACAATTCAGTAGCTTTAGCAAAACCAGAAAGGATGAAAATTGATTTCAGAGGGAATGGATTAAAATCTGAAATAGGCATTACTATTTTTTTTTTCAAGATTAAATTAAGAGTAAGAAAAAATTGTTTAGAACGCATCTTAACATGCAAAAATATGAAGAACTCTTCCACAAGATATAAATGACCCAAGAATTTATATTCTGACACAGATGAAGTTACAAAATGTAACTTTTTAATATTGAAGAATTTCAGAATGTAGGCAGCTATATGCTGCTGCTTTCTTTGGAGGATAATATTTTGTCTTGATAGAAATTTTATTCACAAATCTTCAGTAAAATAAAGTAAAAATGCCTACTATCTTAGGACAGAATGGCTTTGTTGATTTGGTTCATGAGCAGTTCTAGAATATAAGAGAGAATTAGATGTTAGTGTTAGCCTTTGATAAATATATTTCACAGTTGTAAGTTAGGTGCATTTGAAATTAATGCACTTTTAAATGACTGGCAACTTTTTTTGTTGATGTTGATATAACAAAACAAAGATGTCTTAGAACTCTTTTTATTTGATTTGTGCCCGTTGAACTGAGTTGTGAGCATACTCTGACAAACTGCATTCTTTTATTGAGTTCCTCAGGTAGGTATGCAGAGCAATGTCTTAGTTCATTATACATCTGATGGCACTTGGTCTTCTCTTGAGATTAAATGTGTCATTTGTGATCATTTCTTTCTTATCACAAAAACTGCTGCAGCTGAGACATCTTCTAACCTCTTGTGTTTTAGTGGTGTCAGATATGACTTATCTGATGTGATGGAAAAGCTAATGCAAATTTGTTCACTGAACTCTGACAATTTTCATTACATCTCAAAAAAAAAAAACAAAAAAAAAAAAAACCCTGGCAGAAGTAAATACCACAACATGTGATTTTAGCAGACTTCATAATTTTTTGTGGGAGTATGCCTTCCATTTAACCTGGGAATGCCCTCTCAGCTTAAATCTGTTAGATATTCATTGTGAACAGCATCTGATACAGAGGGAATAACCACTGGAGTTTGTATTGTCTCAAAGTTTTGAAATGTTATAAGTGATGTTACTCATTCAGTATTTTCTGTTTCAATATCCAGTCCTATATGTCCAGTCCTGTGTGTTCTCTGTGAATTCAAATATGGAAAGAAAAGATGGGTCTACATGGTTAACAAATGTAAATACTTTTAGTTTTTCTACATTCTCAAGACAGGGTAAAATCCATTTTAATACTGATTCAGGACGGGATTTATAGTGATTTATACTGAATTTATTTAAATTTCTTATTTCTCCTGTGTTTATTACATACATATTTTACTGTGGCTTTGGAGTTCCTTTGCTCCAGAGGTTTTGTGCTGAGTTAAAATTAAGAGCTCTATTTGGTGTTCTGGTATCTTTTCTGTAATTTGTTCATGATGAAAGGATTACAAGGATAGGAGTAGAAATTGTTAGGTGTTTGAGCATCTAACAGACATGTGCATTCATGTCAGAATACAATAGTGATTTCAACAAGAAAAAAAATGGATTTGATTGTCTATTACATCTGCCTCCGAACTGATGTTTTACAGGCCTCATTGATGGCTATGCAGATGAGAAAGCATTTCTGGAAAAACAACTCCAGGAAAAACTAGATGTGATTGACCATCTAGAGCAAGAGCTGCTGTGTACAGGTAACAAATTGCAGGAGTTAGAGGCTGAACAGCAGCAGGTGCAGGAAGAAAAGGAATTACTCTCCAGACAGAAGGACGCCATGAGAGCAGAGGCGGGGCCAGTAGAGCAGCGTATGTATTCATCACAATCTTTCTGTGACATTTGCTTTTACTTCTAAAAAACAATATGTGGTCTTGGCAAGGGCTTCTCCCCATTGCCTTGTGATCATTAGTAAAAATGTGATAGGGCCAATTGTGATATTTTCACACCTGTTGCCTGATGTTAGCATGATAACTTGATTTTTAAACACAAAATGCCTGAGTTTTTAGAAGTGTTGAGAAATTATAGCTGTTCTTTAAGCCAGAAAAAGCTTTATCTCCAAAAATCTGCTTTCATTTGGATTACCACTGGAGATGGAATAGCAACAGTAGATAAAAATGCTGTCTAAATACTTTCCAAACAGACTTAAAGACTGACTAGGAAGCATACCTACTAGAACATGATTGCACTACATGTGACAGCTGTATTTATTTTAGTCATGGAAGATAAATTTTTCTAATAAATTCCTCTTTCAGGGAAGAATAGCACAACAGTTCCATGATAAGGAAAGCCTTTTATCTACCAGTAATGAAAACTTTCAGCCCTGATGGTGAAAATTTCAGATATATACCTTGTCAGTATAATCTAACTAACTGCTTACTCAAAAAAAAGCATTTACCCTCATGAAGTAAAAGTGTCTTTTAATTCTTCCTTAAACTAATAACTGAAATTAATATTTCATGTTTGAGAGGGGAAGAAAACTAGAACTCTAGTGTTTTAAGAAGTACTGATTCTTCAGGGATTGCAGTGCTTACATTGTAAATAGCAGGATGAAGTAAGAATTTTATCTCATTTCTAGAAGTTTATTCCAGTTTATAATGTTGCCTTTTTTGTAGATTGCACATCTTGTGTGTTTGCAATTTCCTGCAATTTTCTGTAACAACAAAATTTTAAGAACAGCCTGCTGCTTCCTACTCTGTAATAAGGAAGATCCTTGTCTATGATGCCACTTTAGTTATTTTTTATATAGTTTAGGCTTCTAAATATATTAAAGTTATTTTCATGTTTAAGAGCTGTAAGGACAAACAGTTCTATAAATATGTGTAGGTACTTATATTATGCATACCAGAATAACTTGTCACATTCCTTAAATTATCTCAACAACTTTGTCATTAAATGCCACATCTATCTTTGGCTTCATTTTCTCTTACATTGTTGCACCACGAGAAAACTATAGCTGGCATGTGAATTACTTTGCTTCTTTTTTTTGTTTTCTCTCTCTCTATTCTCCTAGGCCTAGTAGATGCTGCAATCGATGCAGCTTCCCAAGCAGGTGTGTTTGTATGTTGCATGGCCAATCTGTAACTGGGTGGAAGACTGACACGTACTGACACTGTTAATCAGGATTATTGGGCTTTTGGCTTACTGACGTTACTTGTCATTCTTACTGGCCTGCAGCTTTGATGTTGTATTTCATACTCAGTTCTACATTTTGCTAACAACGTTTCTTATAATTTCTAAACATAATCAGCAAATTCATAAATAACCATCATCTTATTCACCTATGAATTACAGTTACTTAGATGGTATTTGAGAGATATTTTTGTAGTATTTTATTTCTTTTTATTTCCAAATACAGCTGAGTCATTCAGTGTGGTAATTAAACATCTTATTATATTGATATATAATGGTTACCTAGAAATGAGAATTGGTTAAATACGATGTAAGATGATGGTGCCTGAAGGATCTTTCTTCTGTAGTGAAAGTAAATTTTATTGTTTCTGTCTAAATATCAATCCTGTTTTTATGATTCTCCAAAAGTAAGTGCACTTTGTTTGGGTTTTACCTCAAGGGGTTCATGTGGTTGTTTAATAGGCACTTCAGTGGGCTGTGGCTTAAGAGTCTTAGAGTGGTTTTGGGGCTTTCCTGTATATGTACTTGCTGGCTTTTTCATGATGACTCAAAATTGGGCATTCATGCAGTCACTGATTTTGCAAGCTCCACTTGCAGGTCAGTAATTTTCCTCTCTGTCTGCCCAGCAACCTCGCTAAGTCTTTTAGTATTTCCCTCAAATTATTTATATGTATCGCATTAAATAATGAAATCTGGGAGTGGATTGATTTTACTGGCAATGGGGATGAGAAGAGGGTTGGGTTTTCTGTACATCACTGTTAACTCCTGTGCTGACTCTAGCTGTGGTTTGACCCCATACATTTTCTTTTCTTTCTAATTGTACAAAGGCCTTTTAATTGATATGAAACTTAAACAGGGGAGTGCTCTGATACAACTTCTGTTACAGTCCTTTGAAGACTACCTAAAGGATAGTAATTTTAATACGAATTTGCTTCAGTCAATATTGTGATTAGTTTTTAGAAGAAAATATATTCTCAAAAAAGAAAAATAGTAAAAACCCAAGCCAGTTCACATCCTTCTGCAGATTACAGCATGGATACCTTGGGGAGTGGTTTTGCTTCATAATATTGCTTACTATTTGTATCTAAAAGTAGTGATGCTTTTATTATACTCAGAATTACTGGAGGAAACAGAAAAGTTAATGAAGGAAAAAATTGAAGTACAACGTCAAGCTGAAAAGGAGTATGATGACCTTCAGAAGCAAGTGAAAGTCTTGGAAATAGACTTGGAAGAACAAGTCAGTCGTTTCATAGAGCTAGAACGAGAGAAAAATGCAGAACTAATGGATTTAAGGCAGCAGAACCAGGCCTTGGAGAAGCAGCTGGAGAAAACAAGAAAATTTCTAGATGTAAGTATGGTAAAAGGCAGATATCATGAAGATGTGGAGGATGGGTAGCACTGCTACTGAAGTTTGGTTCAGGGAGAAATGCTGATTTTTTTTCAGATCTTGAGCAAACATAGGTAGATGATAGCAAACATCAGCTGTGTTGTAGGTTCCAGCCCAAGAATTTAATAACATTTTAAAAGTTGAAAATTGATTTGAAGTGCTTGCTTAAGACAAGCTCTGTATTTCAAGCAATTTATAGTTCTTTTGTTCTGATGGCTTTTCATATATTAACCCATAGGTAATTTCTGGTTTTAATTTCTACTTATTATTTGTTTATTTATTAAAGACAAATCGTAGGGAAGAAATCATAAAATATTTGCTTGCTGTCATTTGTGTAGTGTACCCGGAACAGAAGACACAAACCTTCCATTTTTGTGAAATGTTACTTGATGTGTCTGTGCTGTGCTAATTTTTTGATTAAAAATAGGAAATTTATTGCCCCAAATTATTAAGATGTTAATGGTATCTGCAATAGGTTCTGCTACCTTATAAATTCTGATATTACTATTACCAGCCTCACATGAATGGAAGTTAGAAGTGATGACACTTAACTTGGATAGTTTTTAAATCAAATGGTGTATCCACATAATACCTTAAATTTCAGGAGCAAGCAATTGACCGAGAGCATGAGAGAGATGTATTCCAGCAAGAGATACAGAAGCTGGAACAGCAGCTTAAGATTCCACAAAGGACTCAGCCTGTCAATGAACATCAAACCAGAGAGGTAACACATTTTGTTACTTGTACTCAATCAATATAAATGACAAGTTGACAGCTTTTAAGATACTATATTGAAGCTATTTTATGGTGTACCTACTCTGCGTCCATTTGCAGGGCAGGAAAGTAAAAGCCCTGAGATTGAAGGTGTTGCAGGAAAGTGGTGGAATGGTGTTTTGGGGTTTTTTTTAGGCTGTTTGTTTTTAGTAGCAGACATACAGAAACTTCTTGACTTTCAATAAGGCTTTCTCTTGTAACTTAACTTAGAAAAACCACTGTTCTCAAGAGTTTGTGGAAACGTTCAAGCCTATTTTAGCAATTTTACATGTTCTCACAGGTTTTTTTGACATCCTGTTTTTATAGCACATGTACACTACTTAGGGAATCAAGTTACTGAGATTTAACACCTGTTGGCACTGAAACAAATGTAGTGACTGTAGAACAGCAGCTCAAGGGAATCCCAGAAAGCTCTTAGACTCAGCAAAATCAAGAATTGTCAGCGGTGTAAGTGCTATCTGTAATAATGCTTTTGCAGATTTTTTTAATGAACTGTTAGTCAATTAAGTTACATTTTATTTTTTGTGAGTTTTCTTGTGTGCTGCTTTTTGATCAAGGCTGGTACTTCTGCATGATTTTCTTGCTTGATTTTCAGCATTAAAATGCCCTCTTTTACATTAGATTGTCATTTTCAAATCAAAGATCTAACTGGAGTAGTTCAGTTGCAGTCATTTAATTCTTAAATATTAGCAGTATTTAGTATTCTGTATTATATGAAATCGTGGAAGGTGTCCCTGCCTGTGGCAGGTGTGTTGAAACTAGGTGACCTTTAAGGTCCCTTCCAACCAAAACCATTTTAGTATTGTAGGCTATAGTTTAGGACCTCAGACAGTAATAGGACATACATTTCTTATATGTGAGATGAGCGTGTCAAATTACTTACCTATTTAGAATTTGCAGGTTTAAAACTGTGTTTCATTGGATTTCTAAACATTTTTTAGTACAAAGGTTTGTATGAAATATGACAGTGTTAATTTAGCACTATGGGATATGGTTGTCATCAACCTCTGGGAACAATGAATCATCTGGAATTAGCTGAGTACGTGTTAAACAGAATATACAGAGCAATTCTACATCTGTTTCCTTCTGTTGCCAAGAGTGTGCACATTCCTCTCCTGCTGACATTTTACACAGATGGAGGTGGCTCTAGCACCTCCATATTAATTAATTTTCCTGAATCCGGGATGTTCATTTTCAGTTCACTTTGTTACATGTCTGTTTATTATTTTTGGCATGGGTAGCATAGCCATGGAATTCCTGGTTAAAATTCTCACATTAAAAAATTCTCCCAAGAAGAGTTCAAATTTGATAGCATGATAAAAATTGTCCTATTTGTTCAGAATCTAGATATAAAAATCATCCTGATTTATATGTACATGTACACATATGTGTACTCTCTTAAGGTGGCAGATATGCTACAATGGAAATTGAAAACATGCTGTAAAGACATGCTTTAACTGTGATTAAAATTTTGAGATTTTTACTTTACTTTTTAAATTAGAATTTTTTAGTAGGTAGACAGTAAGGTAATGTCTGCAAACACCACAGATGTAGAAGCTGGTTTAGATATAGGTGATGTTAAATGTGATGTGCTAGGAATTACAGATGGGATTTTCAATAATGTATTAGATTTACATTTATCTTATCAAATGCAGTACATATTCTTACTATATCATGTATTTTGATGTCTCAATGTTCCTTGAAATATTTTGTAAATATACATATTTTCATTATTTATCATGCTTTTGAGAGAGCTATTTTATTTTTCATAGTTGCATATTTTTTTAAATCCTCTTCTGCTTTGAGGGAATGCCATGGCCATTTTTGGTTGATAACTAAATTTGTTTCTTACTGTTGTTTCAGCTTTATCAACTTATTCCAGGAAGGGTTGTCATAGAGTCTGCTCCAGACTTGATTTTTATTTTTCCATTTCTCTCTCAGGACTTTTCTGAGGTCACTTCAGACTGTGATGTTACTCATGGATGGATAACGTCAATAATACCATCCTGTCAGCTTTATGTTCTGGTCCTCTTCTCTCCTATCTCTTGAAATGCTTTGAGTCTTCTACCTTTTGGCTACATCGTAACTTCCTAATTGTAAATACTGAAATCAGTTTCTTGAGTGGGACAAAGATTACTTTCCCTGTCACTTGCTCAGTTACTCAGGTCTTATCTCTGTACATCATACTACGGATTTGTTATGCGTCTTTCTTATCTGTAATTTCAATTAATAATTTCTGAAATACAGCTAGAAGTGGATAGATATTACTGTCTCTGCTACTTTAGTTAATCTTTTAATATGTTCTTCTGAGATACATACATCTGATATACTGAGATTCAGAATGTTCAATCCCCCATAGAAAGTGAATTTATTACATTCATGACATCTCTTTGGTCCTGTTTAGGGAACACAGCAAAAAACTTCCTGTCTTTTGTGATTTAAGAACAGCTATTCTCTTCAGTGTTAAAGATGCTTTGAGTTTTAGGATATTCCTGTATGTCACTAATCAGCTCCTTCTTTTGAATAATTTTGTCACAGATTTTTAGAACTATGATTTTCCTCTGAGGCAATTAGTTTCTTGACCATAGGATCAAGACATTCCATCCATAGATGTTAAAGGCATCATTTTAGTGGGCTGCATAGGGATTTTGTGCTGCTTGCTTTTAACTGACTGCAGAGTCTGAAGGCTTCAGAAGACCAAGAGCAGATCTAGAAAGTAGGCGGTGTGGCACAGAACATACCACTTCTTAAATAATGCTGTTTGTATTTGTTGGATGTAGTACCACGGTATTCTGACTGTATGTTCTGTTTCACCTAAGGAGTAGGAGTTTTGTTATGGTAGAAAAAGAGGAATATTTTCTTCCTGTCAGAAATGAATGGTGTTGCTATTGCTAGCTAACCCTTCTAGAGCAGTACAATATAATAATCTTGCCATCTTGTCATCAGGTTGAACAGTTAACAAATCACCTCAAAGAAAAAACAGACAAATGCAGTGAGCTTTTGCTCTCTAAGGAGCAGCTTCAGAGAGATGTACAAGAACGAAATGAAGAAATTGAGAAACTAGAATGCAGGATAAGAGAACTGGAACAAGCCTTAATCATCAGTGCAGACCACTTGCAAAAGGTATTTCTTGTTTGAAATTTATCAAGGATTTGCTGCTTTCTTATTTTCTTGAGACCAAAATAGTATGTTTTTTTAATCTGATAACTATTAGTACTATTTCTATTTATAGGTGGAGGAAAGGAAACAGTTTGGCACCATGATAGTAAAGGGAGAGTTACCTCTTGAAGTACAACTGCAAGCTGAACGAGAAGCTGTGGACAGAAAGGAAAAGGAGGTAAAATGCCTGTGAAATGTCTCTCTTTCTACTTAGATCTTTGTCAGTTTTTGCCTTTTGTTGAGGTTAGTGAACTATACAGATGAGATTTTTTATAGTTAGAGAGACAGCACTCCAAATCCCTTAGAAATTCTCTCATGATCCATGATAGTTGTTGTTCTATGTTAATATTTATGACTTGCATGAGTATTTCTGAAATAGAAATTCAGCCCAAGTAAGGAAAGCTGATTTTTTTAGTGTTGTTTAAAATTCCATTCAGTTTAAGGACTCAGAATATCACCAAGTACCCATTCTTTTGTTTGTACATAGCCAACCAGTTTACTGGAGAGAAATTTATAGCACTTAATTTTTGGTATGGCTTCCTACTCCTTTTCCTGCTTCTTTTGTTGGAAACATAGGTCACGAACCTTGAGGAACAATTGGAGCAGTTTCGAGAGGAGCTGGAAAATAAAAATGAAGAAGTTCAACAGTTGCACATGCAGCTGGAAATTCAGCAGAAGGAGTCCACTACACACCTGCAGGAACTTGAACAAGAGAACAAATTATTTAAGGTAACTGTGCAACAGAGAAGCCTAAAGATTTAGTCTCCTTCCTTCACAGAAATAAGTTCTTTGAAAATGCCAAGACATCAAATTCTTTCTTATTCTCAAGTATTCCACCATTCAACTTGCCAAAATACTAAAAGGCTCATATGAGTATTTGTCATTCCATGAAATTTGTGTATTTTAATTCCTACACTTGAAATATGCATACAAGAATATGCTGAAAATGCTATATACAACTTTAATGTGTTTTTTGGGGGGGTTTTGGGCAGGATGAAATGGAAATACTAGGACTAGCTATCCAGAAATCTGAAGATGCTGCCATAAAGGACCATCACTTAGTGGCTGGGAGGCTCGCTCACATCATGCAAGAAAAGGATCAGGAAATATATCATCTTCATGAACAAATAGCAAAACTGCAACAGCAACTTGAAGTCACAACTGACAACAAGGTACATTCTTCTGAAATCCATTTCAGAGTCCTATTTTCACAACACTGCTAGTTTGAAGGGAAAAAAAAAACCTCCGTCCCCCACCAGTTGCATTATCTTCTATTGCCACCTTAATTTAAAAATGCAAATGCTTCTATTTCAAGCAATGCTTTAAATCTAATCTCTTTTTCCTTTTTAGTCTCATGTATGACAGATGCTTTTTTGCTTGCTTTTCTTTTTATTTATTCTCTTTTATTTCTGCTTGAGTTCTTGTCTTAAATTCTTCATTCCTTGTTCCAATACTTCTGAATATTTAATAGTATTTAGGTAGCTGGATTCAATCTCCACATTCATTTTAGCATCTTCCCTCACATGACATACATTCAGTGCTGCACTCCAGTGACATCTGCTGGATCATATGAGATTTTAATGCATTTTTAGCAGTTACTTCTGAGCTCCATGAGCTTGTGTGAATGTTTTGTTCTCATAGTGGTGCTGACAACATTTTTTATCCAATTTCAAGCATGGAGGTACAAACAAAATGCTATGTTTTATTAGAAGTAGAGAGAAAGAAAAAAAGAAGCAGATTTATTTTTTATTTACTGAGCTTTAGCACCTGTATCTTTCTGTTATTTTTCAACTATGTGTTTTTTTGATTATCAGCTTCATCTTTTTTTTGCTTGCTTTAATTTTATACAGATAAAACACACTGATTTTTTCAGTGGCTGAATTTTGCATTCTGACTATTTTGAATGTTATTTATTAGTCATAAGCTTTCATTCAAAAGCAAGTTAAGAACAGGATGTCTGTTATCCCTTGGTAGCTGACTGAACATTTAGGCCAACATTCTACTACAACATATTGAATCCACTAAAATAGAGCTCTCAGTGAGCTGGATAATTTCACTGAGTCTTTAGTTCAAAATTCAGTTATAGTGAAACTCAGTGAATAATGATGAAACTTTGAATTGGATTTAGGAAACTGGATTTAGGAAATATCCAGAATCCAAGAATCCGGAACATTTCTGCTCTATACAATGACCCCAGTAACAGACTTACAGTTCTTGCCTTGAGAAAAATACCTTGGATTCAGTTATAATTAATTTTCAGGAATTGGTTCTTCTCCTGTTACATGAAGCTTAATTTTCTTAATTTCATCCTCTGACTTGCTTTTATTTTCCAGGACATGAAATCATTACTCTGCTTGGTTATGAGAGCATTATTAAGTATTAATAGATTATTCTTAGGTTAATCCCTTTTCTAAGTCCCTTAGACATCTTCATTCCACTAAGTGCTTTTCTTTTAGTTACTGTATCTGCATTCTATGGGCCTTTGTTCCATTATGTTATCAAGAACAGAAACTATTATGCTGAGTTGATAGCAGTCACCAGGATCACTGTGCCTGTGGCAGTGGGGTTGAAGCTATATGATGTTTAAGGTCCCTTCCAACCCAAACCATTTAATGATTTTATGACTCATTCAGATTTTATTTAGTTTTTCTGAGCTTTCTCTAGTCTTAGGTTTTTTAATATTAAGTTCTTGGTTGGCAAACCAGCCTTTCTAATTTGTATGGTCCCATTTATTTTTGTACATATTATGCTTATTACAGAGTCATCTTATTACTATACTTAACTAATGAAGTGTAGTGATGTATTGAGTCATAAAGGAAAAAACATGGCTGTTTGAGTAATGAGTTAATCATCTTTCATTTTTTCTGCATGTTTTTTTCATATTTGAAAAGACTCTAATAGAGTTCTTACCTATTTCAGATACCATAACTGATTTGATTTTATTTTATTATATGTTTTCTGGATTATTTTTGACATATCTTCTTCTGCCTTCTGCATTTCCACTGTAGAAGCACTGTTGACTTCAGATCTCCAAACATTCACTTTAAAAAAAATAACTTTCGTTTCTTAGCCTTACTACTTACAATCTTGTCTGTCTTTATTTTGTCTTCATAAAGATAAATTTTTTATCATTCTTCTACACTAAAATGAAATTTTCTTCCACTGCAATTAACCAAGAAGGTTTTTTAACAAATTTTTATTCCTTTTGCTGACACTTTTTTGTTTATTGAATTTAGACTTCATCAACACCAGTCGTTCCATTTTTTGTTTCTACTCATTTATTAGGAACCAATATAAGATGTCTTCTCTTTTCTGCAACATAAAGTCATCACCTTCATATTTGATCAGTTACATAATTTTATTAATTTCTTAGAATTTTGATCCCTTTACACAGCATCTAATTTCAAGTGTCTGTAGAAGTAATCTAGGAAAGTATTATTCTTATTTTATTCATGTTTTCATGAGTCTGTGATTTTTGTTTGGGTAGTCATATACATTATCAAATAAATACTTCTGTAACTTTGTCTCTTTTTACTTTGATTTAAACTGTGGCACAAAGAAATTATTGTGCTCTGGGTCTGTGTGTACTATTTGCCCTGCATGTTTGTGTGCACATTTGCATACATGTGTGCATGCACACATAAACACACAAACACATATTTGGAATTGTGACAGAAAATGTCACAGTCAACTGATAGGTGTTTCCAGTGGTCTAAGATTAAAAAGCATGTTACATTGGTATTTTTCAACACAATTAGTAAAAGGTCTATTTGTATTTAAAATACATATTCATCTAAATTGGATGTGTCTTATATAAGCAAATATTTGCTTAAAATTCAGTGTTCCCTACCTCTGTGAATGTTACAAATGCTTTCAATTCATCTGATGCTTTAATACCTATTTTTCAATTCTTTAAGGTCTTGGGCTACTTTCTCAGTCCTATTTGAAGATGTCTCAATTCTCATTAAAGCTTTCGAAGAGATATCATGTTGAGAAATCATTGAGAACTTTCTTTCACAAGATCTTTCAAAGTTTGATTAAACTGTTTCTGGGAAGTCCCGGACAAACATCATCTTGGTGGTTTTGTTTGGCTTTTTTCCCCCAGGTTATTGAAGAGCAAAATGAGCATATACGGGAGCTTGAAGCCCAGGTTGAATGTCTGAAAAGTGATCAAGAACGTGTGAAGAAGAAAAACGATGAGGAGATAGAGCAGTTGCATGATGTAATTGATAAGCTTCAGCAGGAGCTGGCAATTATTGAACAAAAGACACCAACAGATATTGCTGGTTTTCAAGAAGATGCTGACAGTGCAAAACACATACTTGAAGCAGTTCTGGCAGAAAAGGAAGCTTTGGAAAAGCAAGTAGAAAACATAAATGCAGAGGCGTCTCAAGCAAAGAATGAGCTTGAGGAAACAAAGTTAAAAATGAGCCAGTTAAAGCAAGAAATAAGTATATTAAGAAAAGAGCATGCAAGTGTAACAGAGAAATATAAGTGTGCACTGGTCCAAGGTGTTAAGTCAAAACCAGAAGACAGGGGCAATGGAAAAACGGAACAAATGAAAGGAGACTTATGTCAGGAGATAGACTTGCCAGATCAGTCCCAGCTTAGGACTTCAGATGAGAATGCAAAAGTCACCATTAGCAAGGTGGACATACAGCTGCAGCAACTTCAGGCATGCATTAAGCAAAAAGATTTAGAACTGTGCCAGTGCTACAATAAAATAAAAGACATGAAAGAGCAAAGCAAAGCTGAAAAAGAAACACTTAAGAAGAGGATATTAGAACTGGAAAAGACACTAATGGAGAAAGTTGCTGCTGCTCTTGTGAGTCAGGTTCAGCTAAATGCAGTTCAAGAGCAGAGAAGATTCATGCAGGAAGCTTCAGAGTGTGTAGATGAAGCAAGCAAGAATACCCAAACAGAGGGTTTGAGTGATAGAACTGAAAATGAGACAGAATCAAAATTATCACTCTTAACACAGAGGCTTAGTGAGATGGAAGACCAACTGGCAATGGTAAATCGTAGCTTGGAGCTAGAAAAAGAAAATGTAAAAGTTGCACAAAGGGAAGCTACAGTGAAAGAAGAGAGGTTCTTAGAGCTTCAGCAATTGCTAGAAGAGGTTAAAGAAAAACATAAAGGAGAGATTCAGAAATATATTAAGCAAGAAGAAATGCAGACCTATCAGGTAAATAGACATCATTTTCTTTTCTCTTGTTTTCACTAAAACCTGTTCTTTTATGTAAGTGTAATGAATGAAATGGTTCTTAATGAGAATAACTACAGGCATATTCTGCTCTGTGTAGCACTTTCATTTCTATATTACTCCTACAGTTACAAAGAAGGGAAGGATGTTATTTTAGGGGAACCCCACTATCAGTTTCCATTGTGTAATAAAAATACCTTACCTTTTCATGACTGGTTGATGTGGTTTTGAATTTTGGACATAAAAATTTCTTATTCCTTCTTTGACTTGACATAGAATGGAATGTAGTACACTTTTACATGGTGTGGATGTAGAGACATAAAAATTAAAATTATAAAGTGTCTAAGACATACAGAGGACTCAGAATGATAAGAGAAATGATACCGATTTTCTATACAGGTGTTTTTGGGATGGAAGTTGTTTATTTATATATGTTTTGATCTTGATTTGTTTTCTTGTTTTCCCACCGCAATTCCAAAGATATTTCCCTTAGTGGCTTTTCCAATATTCATTTGTCCAGATTTCCATGCAGCAGTGGTTTATTGCTTCTCAATTTAGAGCCATCAGAAACCAAACTATATTTGATAGTCCAAAAATAGTCTTGATGTCTCTGAATGTGAGAGTTTCGGAAGTCAAGGAACCTAGTACTGGACAAGAAAAGATTCTAAGATCTTTCATCCAAATACAAATTTATTGCATGTCATAAATGTCTTATAAGTTAAATAATATTATAATTTCCTACTCTCTGTTGACCTTCCTCCCTGTGCGGTGTGGTGTATCCAATTTATGCTTGAGTTCAGTGTAAGATAGTCTTTCCTCCCATGGTCTTAGTCTTATCTTTTGGAAGCTGTGTTAACCCAAATTACATACATTTGTTTTCCCCTTTGGTCTTTTCACTTTGTAAGTTGGTGTGAAAGTGATCAGTGCTATTAAAACTTGAATCTTTACCATTTTCCATGTTTTGTGTTGCCATATAGGTAGAAGCACAGCTCATGCAAAGTCAAAAAGAAAAAGTGCTTATTACTGAACTTGAACAAGTGAAAGAAGAGGCAGCTGCTGCTAAAGAAGAACTGAACAGTTACAGAGAAAAGGCAGAAAAACTTCAACAAGAACTAACAGTAAGAACCAGAGTGTTCCATATTGTATTTAAATAAAACAGCTGTACAGGACTTACTGTTAGAATATGCATGCTATAGTTTGGGATTTTTTTATCTTCTACTGAGAATGCCACCAAGAAAAGCAGCCACTCACTGCCTACTGTGAGGGGAACAGAGCTGAGGCTGTAGATCAAATATTCACTCATTGCCAAAGTACTTGGTTTTACTACAGTGCAACAGTGGATCTAGAGCTGTATTTCTGAGGAGATAATATGTGCTACCATGTGTCATAACTGCTTTAAAATAGAACTAAACTGAGCTGTAATTGGATTTTAGCTGTTTGAAGTATTTAGAAGGATTGCAGTTGAGAATCTCCATATTTACAGGTAAAAGAGGAAAGTCTGATGCATCTTCAGGAAGACCTGTGCAAAGTCAAAGAGAACCTGGTTCAAGCAGAGGAGAAGCTTGCAAGTTACCTGAGAAAGAACAAAGAAATGGTGAAAACTGAAGGCAAGAAGGATGCAGAAATATCATGTGATTTGTCAGCCAGTGGGTCTACTCTAACTGGAAACAGCTCCTCATCAAAAACAGACAAGACTGTAGAAGTCTCACCAGTCCTTGTTAAAAATGCAGAAATCCAAATTGATTTGCAAAATGAATGCTCTTCAGAAGAGATTGCAGAGATTATAAGAGAATTTACTGAAAAAATTGACCAAATGCAGGAGCTCCATGCTGCTGAAATCATGGACATGGAGACAAGGCATATCTCTGAGTCTGAAGCATTAAAGAGAGAGAAGTTTGTTGCAGTACAAGTATTGACTGAAGAATGTAATAGTTTAAAGGAAGTCATAGAAACTCTACAAGCCAAAGAAGTATGTATTTTGTTTTATAATTACTGAAATATTTCAATTCAAGCTTTTGCTTTTGCTACAGAAATTCCCATATAAAATCTGTAAAGTGTGAACCACCACATGCTCAGTAAAAACCTTTAAAGTGTTCTAATGTTTCCATGGCCCTGGGAGAGATTGTGAACCCCTTTCTCAGCCCTGAAGTTTGCAAGTGTGCTCAACTATCAGTTGTTTCCTTGTGCTTCTGCCTTGAACCTGCCCTGCTCTGGGAAATGTGGGTCACCCTGTGGAATGCCATCTCTCTCATATTTAGTTTTATTGCTTCGATTGCAGGGGAATTGGTTCACATTATTTCCTGCTCCTTAAGAGTTTCTCCCTTACTGAGAGTGGGTGAGGGGTTAAAGACTTGATTGTTTTCTTTTCCAAATACAGAGAATCCCAGTTTCTGGATTAGCACGTTCTCCACCACATCAAGCTAGAGATGGAGGTTCTAGTGGTAAGAGATTTGTTTGTACAGATTTCAAACAGCATTATAAATTAAATCTGCTTGTTTGTTATTAAGTTTACCATTAAAGAGTTTGTGTTCTAAGAAATCAAAACAGCTACTGCCCAGCTTGAAGCAGAAGCCTGTTGCACTGGCAAAAGGTTCTGGACATGCCATGTCTGTTAACTTGGTACAAAAGGAAAATGTCTGGAGCAGAGATGGGTTTTAGTTTTAGCATCTGAGGCATCAGATGCTAATTATTTTCCTTTCCATAGGAGTTCTGCATCCTTCTTAGCTATTACATGATCTCTTCACCATAGCTTCATCATCTCCTTCTAGTATTTAAAGCTACAACTCCCTAGCAGTGGGAGATGATGACAGAGATTGACTTCTCCAAGTGTAATGAAATTATTCAAGTGATCCTTGACATAGGCAATGCAAAGCATATTAAGAGGGGTCATTTGGCACTAGTGTTTATGCAAGTAGTTGTTTGTCTTGTAAAATAAAATAAGGATTTTAAAGTTTGGTTGTGGTTTTATTTTTTAGTTTTGTTTTGCTGTTACTTCTCTGAAACGGAAAAAGAAAAACTATAAAACAGGTAGTCTCCAGGCTTAGAATGAACCCTTAGTGACATGCAACTACCTGTTAAAACAACAGATAAAAAATAGTTTTCTGATGCCTGTTCTTCAAAGCTTCACAGTAACCTAGCTTTCATGTTTTTCTCTCCTTTTATTTTAGACTCCAGTTCAGACTGGAGTCAAGGAATGTATCTTGCTCAGACCCAGGGATCTGACACAATATCTGAAGGAATAGATGAAGGTGAAACTTCAACAGATTTACTCCCAAAAAAAATTAAGGTAAAATATAGACTCAACCTTTTTTTTAAGGAACAAGAGTGATACTACTGAAAGTTGAGATTACCTTCTGCTTGATCATTTATAACAGAGCCATTTAGATAAGTTTTAGTGTTGACTATTTTAATACATCTTCTCACAGTGATGTGCATTTTTGCATTTTAAATTAGGCTAAATATGAGTTTTATATCTGTAGGCTTGTTCTCAGTTATGATTATGAGAAATAAAAATAGAAAATAGTTATAATTTGTTGCAATGTAATTGTATTAACAATAGTGTCGTGATCACATGTTACACAATTTTATGGATTCTATTTTTATAACTGTGTTATGAAAGCAAATTTTTTATTATAAACAGTAAGGGTATCATGCTTTAATTACATTTTTTAAGAAGTATTTTGTGACAAAGCCCTAGCTTCATAATAATTTCAAAAAGTGAGTGTCAGAGCTCATCTGGAAGCCTTCCCAGGACTGTTTTGAAAATGTCAGTTTCCTTTAGTAGCTATTTTAAAAATAAAAAATTGATTTGACAGATGTACACTGGAAAATTTTATTTGAAACTGAGGAAAATTATAACTATTTAATAAGTTTCTTTGTGACACATATAAAGGACTGGGTGACTCTTCTGTCCTTGATATGAGGAAGTATAATTTCCTTATCCTGATCAAATTAGAAGTACCAGCTTTCCAGTACATTTTAAATATTGCAGTTATTATTGTTGTTATATGTTGTTATTACTGGCCTCACTGATTTCTTTTTGCTTTCATTGTAGGGTTTGCTGAGAGCAGTCCATCATGAAGGCATACAGGTGCTGTCTCTCACTGAATTTCCATATAGTGAAAAAGATGTGTCACCTCATAAGCAAGAGCCAGAATGTTGGCTAGAAGAAAGAAAAGCTTTCTTAAGCACCATCTCATCTTTGAAAGACCTAATTGCAAAAATGGAAGTTCATAGAGAAGCTGAGGTATAAAAAATATCGTAAGATTCTATCTGAGTAAAAAATAATTTATTTTAGCCTTCTAAGTTGCATCCACTGTTCAGGCTTAAATGCTTAAATATCCTATTACAAGGTGAAGCTTTTTTTAAATGTGCCATAAAATTGCATATTGCACTTAATGGGATTACAGCTTATATTTGTTCTTCTGTGCATTGATAACTTTTGACTGTATAGGTCCACCTACTAAGAAGAATTGTATTTTGAAACATGTTCCAGTAGCAGTTTAAATAGAATTTTTAATGCTGTTATTTATTGGCTCATTAATCAGTAATCTGTTAAAACTTTTGCTTGTTAAATTACCCCAGTTAGACTCCTGGATATATGCAGGTAGTTTCTATTACTTCAGCATTTTCTTTAGCATGCAAAGTGGGCAGATGAACTTCATGTCATTTAAAATGAAATCTTTTTCATACACAGTATCTGCACAATACCACATAGCTTTGTGACAGCCAAGGGAAAGACATGTAATATAAGAAAAATTAAAGAGTAGTGTGATATAGTGACATCAGTAGTAACTGCACAGGGCTAAGTTTTCAGTTACAAAAAGCTAATTGCCTCCATCGAAAGCAAAAAGTTTATGATTTGTGAATGCAGAAAAATTTGTGATGTGTACAGTAAACACATCCATTTGGATGGGTGAAATTTACACAATTATTAAGAAAAGCTAAACATTCCACTGAAAAACACACACTATACATAGAAATTATAATGATGTAATCTTTCCATTTGGCTCTTTAAATTGCTTTTGTACCACTGCAGATCTATGCAAGTACTGAATCTCCTGAAGGTGTGTCAGACTGGCGAGGAGAACTTCTGCATGCCATTCAACAGCTTTTTGTGAGGGAACAAAATGTTCTCCTTGCTGCATTTCAAACTGAACTTGCAGAAATGGGCACAAGAGATGCAGTGATGTTGATGAATCAGTTAGAGCACAGACTACAAGAGCAGGTAATATAAACTGTACTGTAGTCAAAGTGTTTGTCTACATTATTTTAATTTTAAATTTATAAATCCATTATAAATATATGTATTAATGGTAGTTTTGACAGTCTAAGGATGAAAACAAAGTCAGACTTGCAGAAAGAACTGGTGTCTTTTAAAAGAAAAATTATGTGGCATGGGAAAGAAACTTTTGGGTGCACATGGTACAGAATATATACAGCCTGCAGAGATCAATTTGCATTGAGCACAGTTGTCCTGAGCTTGATGTCATTAAGTTGATTAGAATTATGTTGCACTGTCTAAGAGAAAAGGTAGCTTGTTTATACAAAATAATTTGCAAGAAGAGAAAGTGTTAAGGCTGCTATGGGACAGAGGGAAGTCAGTTACCTCCTCTGGAACATGGAAGGATTAGTGAGAAAATTGCAATTTGCCAGAAAAGTAATAGCAATTTTCAGTCTGTAATTTTGATGCCTAGAAGAGAACTAAAAAATAACAAGTAGTTTTTCCAAATATTGTAATACTGACTTCATTGAAGATGTTTTGAATATATGTGGACTGTGTATATATAAATAAATGTGATGTCAACACCATAGTTATTCTCATAAAAATTGGAGTTTTACTTAGAAATCTTTCTAATGCTAATAGGCTACTAACCAGAGAGCAGCAATGGACAGTCTTCAGAATGCAGACAGAAGAAGTTTGCTGATGGAGATTCAAGTATTACATGCTCAGATGAACAGTAAGAAAAGTAACCCCAAGAGAGAGCAAGAGATTGATTCAAAAAGCCAAGGTGACTTCTGTGGTAATATATGTCTGTTTCCAAATGCTTTCAGGGCAGTACTCATAATGTTGTGAGTGACAAAAATGGTGACTTTCTTTAGTCTCTGATTTTGATATGTGTGTTCTGACCATGCATACTTTTCATCTTCTTCAGTCTTATTTAACTACTTTTGCAAAAATTAAGATAGTCTGTGTTCCTATGACTTATAGCAAATTGAAAGTGATACAAAGTTATGTTCAATTGCTATAAAAATGGAGCTTGAATTTTAAGGCCATTTTCCATGTATATCCTTCACTGTTTAGGTTCAGCAGCTTTGAAATTATCTAAGTTGGATAGTCAGTCATAATGCAGAAACTAAGAAGGAATTAGAGTGAAGAACAAAAGGTTCAGAGAACAGGTATAGTTTAAAACTAAGTAAAGCTCACCGTCAGTGTTTAGTTACAAATATTAGGTCATAAGTATACATATATAGTATAACTAACTTAAATTGTGTTAATCATTATCCAAATGATGCATATTGAAATAGTTGCGCACATCTTAGAGCCTTTAAGAAATAAAGAAGTTGAAGTAATTTCTTCAAAGTATGAAAGGTATTCAAGTATAAAAGTCATGGGTTTGCTTTTATTGTGCTACTGAAAGAAAATACTATTTTAAAATATCACTCTTAATAATTGCCTAATAGTGGTCATGCTCTGGCTAGGAGAAGCTTTACCCAAACACAGTTTTTCATGAAGTAATTTCCATATGAATGGTGCTCTCATTAGAAATGCTGGAGTATAATATGCAGCAGAAGCAGTTGCAAATTCTGGAGATGCAAGTGGAGCTCCGGAGTATGAAGGACCGAGCAGCAGAGCTTCAGGAGCAGCTGAATTCAGAGAGGATGATGGGCGCAGAGATGAAGAATGAACTTGCACAAGCCAAACTAGAGCTTGAAGCAACCCTTAAAGCACAGCACAAGCACTTCAAGGACCTAGAAACTATCAGGTGTGGCTTTCAGTGCCAGGCTGTCTGTGTTGACTGTGAAGATTATCTTTGCTAATCTGAAACCATAATTCTGATTTTTCTTAAGGGTCTGGATCTCATGTAGTACAATTGCTTCTCAGTATTTCTGTAAAACCTACCTGACAAAAATAGACTTTTTACATTTGACAAAGAATATATTTCAATTAATAATTAACTCTATTAGTTATCAAGTTTCTTTTAAAAATTTGTTGCATTAGGCTACACTATACAAGCTAATACATAGACCACATTTGTTAAAGGTTTTTAATCTCTATGAACACTGAGAAAAAAATTGCAAATTTAAGATGACTTTGCAAGTACTTCCATATGAAATACTCTTAAATGTTGTTTTGACAGGATTGATAGCAAAAACCACAGGTTTGGCACTTGGGAAAGCCATTATTATTTATGCCTGAACCAGAGGGATGCACCCGTGAACAGTATCATAATGTTCAGCTCAGAGATAACAAATTAGGCTGGAGCTTAAATTTGGATTACTTTACATATTACTTTATAGCTTTTACAGATTATCAGGAGCAAGTTTCTTTTTCAAAACAGATACAAAATTTATTTGCAAAAAAATGAAAATTTAGGTCATAGATTTTTCCTTTTCCCCCCGTATATTTTTTCCCTTGAGAAACGTGGCAGCAAGATGCACTTCCATGGCATTCTTTAAGATTTTGGCCTGTGACAGGGTAAGGTTGAACACTAACTGCCTCTGAGCCCCCACCAGTGGCAGCTACAAAGGTAGCAGGGTGAACACACTTGTAGTTCTTGAACTGTGCAACTCTTTTGGGTTTGAGTTAGTCTTGTCTTTCTAAATAGGCTTTTCACTGTTACTCTACTAGACTAGCAGTGTTTTCAGTGCCCAGGATGGAATAAATACCAAGTAACTGACTGCATCATGATAGGATTAGAGTCACTGCCTAATGTAAAGTTTGTTCCATTTTTCTTTTAGGACTGAAGTTAAAGAAAAAGCAGCTGAGCTAGATATTCTCAAGGATACAATGGCCAATGAACAGAAAAGATCAAGAGAGCTACAGTGGGCTTTGGAAAAAGAAAAAGCTAAAATGGAACGCAGTGAGGAAAGAGGAAGAGAAGAGCTTGAGGTATTCCATAATCCCAAATGGTCTGGGACATCAAGGAGCATGAAAATATTCTTTTGGTTAACATTTCATCTCAGTTCACATTTTTTGTCCCATGCATGCTTCATTGTTCTGTCTTCAGCTGCAGTATTATATCATCTAGAGCTGAAGAAAAATCTATAGAAGCTGTTTGGCAAAGTATGAAAAAGGCCTGATGCTCATTCCATTTAAATCAATAGGAATTTTACTGTGCTTTTCAGGCCCAAGATTAAAAGATTCTATAATGGCTCTCAGTTATTCAAGGGGACAGGACACTGCTGATGGCTACACTCAGCTCCCACCACAGCCTGACTCATAAAATACAGTATTTAAGAAAATGATTTAAGGAGACATATTGTTTGTCGCAGTTTAAAAAGTCTGCAGTTTCACCTCATGAAAATCAAACTAGGGAGTTTACTTTAGGAGAAAATGTTTCATTAGTACCTTCCTTGGTACCTCTGCAGTATTTGATATAGTGGTGAGCAGGTATCCTGGTACAAGACAAAAGGCAAAAAAGCAATAACTTCAACAGTATCAATTTATTTACATCTTGAAATCCAAAGCTGGAAAATCATTTTCACAGTTTTATAAAGTAAAAGCAGCTGGCTGTCTTCAACTTCAGAACTACAGTTGTTTGTATCCCACTATAAAGTATGTGTTAAAAAGATTCTTTTATGAAATAATCTGATTTTAGAATAAAGACATCTGTAATGTATTTTAGTATCACATGTAACTGCAGCATCCAGAGTATTGTCACATGACTTGGGAAAGCAAAACCTGTTAAGGCAGCATATTTGCACTTTGCAGAATTTAATGGAAAATATGCGCAAACGGCTTTGATCAATTCTTGTTTTCTTTTGAAAGGACTTAAAGTTTTCTCTTGAAGATCAAAAACAAAAGAACTTAGAGTTAAGTAAACTTCTGGAGCAGGAGAAGCAGCTGTCAAGTGATCTGCAGCAGAGGATTGAATCCCAAGAAGCACTCAGTGCTGCCCAGCTGTCACGTGAGCGAGGCCGTAACTCTGAGTTGCAGGTGCTTCTTGAGTCAGAGAAGGTTCGAGCTCTCGAAATAAGCAGTGCCCTAGAAAGGGAAAAAGAGCTGTGTGCTCAGCTTCAAAGTGCTGAAGGTAAGGGGCAAGCTGGAGCACCTAATCCATCTGAGGAATTGCTTAAAGAGCTACAGAAGCAAATGGATGAAAAGCATGACCGTATAGTGGAGTTAGTAAGTGAGATGGAGAAGTACAAACTGGAATCTGTGCAAGTGAGACAGCAAATGGAAAAAGAAAGGCAGATTCAGAGACAAGCACTACAAGCAGAACAAGATGCTAACATAATAGTACAAAAGAAACTCCATGAACTGGAGTCCAAAGTAGAAGACCTTCAGTGGCAACTTGGAGAAAAGAAGCAAGAAGTTCATAAATTAGGGAATGAAACAAAGAAGTTGCAAGAAATAATCCAAGATCTACAGAAAAAAGAGCAGGAGGATGAAGGAAGAAGGGAAGCCAAAAGGACACCAAGCCACAACCCAAATGAGGTACAGTAGGATTAAAAGTAATGTGTAATATTGAAATATACTATTTAACTTTAATTCTTTTGCTCAACTATGTGTCAGTGTGCCTTGACTCAATCTGTGAAATAGCCTGCAGATTACAGAACATGGGCACCAGAGAATGGAAAAGGGAAAGCATCCCAGTTTGCTTCCTAAAACTATTCACATGCTTCCTCCTGAGAGTGAAGTTATAGGAGTATATAAGGAGGAGCATAGAAGTGTGTAAGGAGGAGCATGAGCTGGAGAATGCATCTGGGTCTATACATACACTTTGTGTCTCAGTACAGGAGAATGTTCCTTGCAACCAGTTGCAGGAATGAGCTGTTCCTACTCAGGAATGCCCCAGGTCACTGCCCTTAATCACTGCAAGGGATCTTTGAAACACCATAAGGGATCTTCCAACAGCTTCAGTAAAGAAATGAGTAAGCAATCAAACAAGCATATGTAGGAATATGTGTTAGCAAACAAAATAGAAGAAAGAAATCAAAGTAAAAAATCAATTTAAGAATTATCCTAATTTTTAGTTGAGTGAAAGTGCTGTCTCTGTTGCCTCTAAGTTTTTCACTGTCATAAAAAAGTTAGGTGAGTTTTAAAATTCTTTTTAAATTACTTTTAGAAACTTGCTTGTAAGAGGTAAGTGTTGCTGGTGAGTGATTTGTGGGTAGTCACAGAGAAGACTGACAGGAGACTTGCTTGCCTCTTTGTTCACCATGTTTTTGCCCATCCTGTCATCATTTGTTTTACCAGTTACTTGCATGTGGAGCCAAGAAGGAAATTTTTCTTTTCATCTACTTTGGCTACTGGTTTTTCTCTTCTGCAGCATTGGAAATTACCCACATCTAGAGGCAGGCTGTTGAGTGTATTGGTAACTGTGACAGCAGCAGCCTTCCTGCCATGCTCATTTTGTGCACCTTGTTCTTGGGCACACAGGGAGCTGCCAGCACTGTGGTCAGCAGAGTCTTCTCTTGGATCAGGTTAGCAGCAGCTGTTGGGGTTTTTCCCCTTCCTCATTAGGAGATAGTCTGATCTGCTTTCCAGGACTTGCCTGGAATTTCAAACAACGAATCTCCTGCTGTTTCCTGTGACGTTTGAAGCACTCTGACTTTCTTATTTGGTACTGTCCTGTAGAGGAAACAGCCAAAGGCAGACCCACAAGCTCAGGTTTCTTTGTGAGGGTTAGCAGTTCTTCCATGGCAGTGTTGGGAGGCTGGTACCTAGGAGCACCTCTTCAGTGCTCGTGGTAGCATCAGTGGTGTGCTTGCCTGGGACTGGACTGACCTCCATGACCATGGTGGTCTCTTTCAGCCCCTATTATTATGACTATAAATTTGTTACCAAAACACATAGGCCCAGTTTCCCAGATTCCTTGCACAGCTGGTAAAGGAGCTGCTGATGGAAGAAACAGAAAGGCTTTGTGACATCCTGCTGAGTTTTTTTCACTGGATTCACACTCTACCTCCATGATTGCTAGTTCTTAGTACAGAAAGACACTAGACCTTTCATGAATGATAGTTTAGTGCTACATTACAGCAGTGTTGTAGTCACACTAAATTTCTCTGTCAGAATTATCTGTTGTTCAGTTTCTGAGTATGTTTCAAAATCATATGTTTTCATTTTACAGCACTGGATCACATACATTCTATGGATATATATTTAAAATACATGTTTCTTTCCAGACTACCTGGGATACACCCAATGACAGAACAAGAAATTGGGTTCTCCAGCAAAAAATGGAAGGAGCTGAGACGAATGAATTGACTTACCGCACACTGACGGGAGATCTCTCTGCTGCTACTGAAATTCTGGAAAAAGTCAGACAAAAGCTGCAAAATGCATCTCCAAAGCTGAAGCAGTTGGCTCGGAAAGCTGCTAGAAGGTTAGACCAGTTTTCAGCAATTTGGTTTAGTAAATAGCAGCCAGCAAGCTAATATATTGGGTTTGAATCCTAATTCACAGACTGCAGGATTTAACTGAGTTTGGGGTTGTTAGTTTTATTGTGTACAATACATATACAGTTTTATTGTGTATGCTGTCACTTGAGATATACTGATGTAAGACAGGATCACAGAGTATCAAGTGCTGCTGTAAATCCTGTATGTTTTAATAGAGTCCTTTCTAAGGCACAGCAAAATAGTCTTTTTTCCTCTGAAAAGTGATAAGGTTTATTTGGGTATGGTATAGGTAGATGAATTTTAAATAGTAATTAAATAATTCATCATGTATCAGGGAATGAATATAGGGATTATTGTTCTGCATCATCCTTCTTGGGGAAAAAATTATTATGGTCAAGTGAAACTGATCTTGATACTTATTTTTGGAGGGTTACTGTCTCCATAAGATTAAAAAATATCATGGTACCAGGTCCGTGGGAGGTTTGAATCTGTTTTTGTTTTGCTGTGATGGTCATTTAATATTAAGCATTCCTTCTGAAACATTTGCAGAATGCAGTATATCTGGAAAATACCCTAGGACTTTGATAACACAGATTCAACAGATTTGTGGGAGGCAGAACCACTATTTAAAATGTGCTTCATGTAGAATATCCCTGTCTACAAATGAGTGGAAACTGTTCTATATACTTATTTTTTAAATCAAGACAATTTTATTTAGAGTCACTTAGCAGTCTGGAAAATGTTGCCCTGTCTCCAGTACTGCTGAAGTGACTTACTATAGATCCAGTGCATAGGAGTCCATGGAAAGTCCTTTGAGTCTGACTCGTGGTGTCACAGCTGATCTGCTGTTGAAACCCCTTTTGTTTCAGATTGCAGTTTGAAACAGCAGATGATCAGGACTTCGTTTCAGTACAAAATGCTATTGAAGAAGTTATTTCAGAACTGAAAATACTGCCTGGATTGCCCAGTCTGGAAGAGGTGAGAGTCAGTGCTGTAACTTTGATGGGAGAGTTAGGATGAAGAGCTGTGAAGAACTGCAGGGAGTTTGTAAGCTTGTACTTATTCAGGTCTTTATAGGGGAAAATTCCAGCAAGTGTTCTGACTGGAGTTTGTAAAGTGTAAAAACCCCGTTCCTTTTTTTTTTTTTTCAAATTTTAATACTTTAAAAGTGATTTTTCAACTTTCAAATCAGAACTTTTCCAGTTTCATTTTAAATGTCTGCATCTCATGGCTTTTTCTTTAAGATATTTTCTTTTCAGTAGTAATCCTATAACTGAGGAAACTTTTCTTAGTACTTCCTGATATTAAAGTCAACATCTAGTATTTCCTGTATTGTGTTGACACAACACATTTACTTAAACTGCCTATATTTACCAAATGAAAGGCCACTGAAGATTGAGTAGCATGCACTTCTGTAAAAAAAACTGAAGTGAGGTAATCTGTTGCAAAGAATTTGGCAATGTTTGATTTTTAAGTGAGCTGGATTTGGTCCTGTATTTTAAGCAAGGATTTTCAATGTAACTTGAAAAAAGCTTTGAGGCTTTTCTTTTCCTCTAGGTTAGATAAACATAAACATGGTAGAAAACTTTGCAAATTGTTATAGCTGGAAAAATTGAACTTGTATGAAAATACTCTGTTGTCATGTATACAGTGAGTATGGACACCATGATTTGTAGTTTACATGTACAATGAAATTTTTTATATGAAGTTGATACAAAGCTATTATCATTATCTAGAAACGTTTTTCACTGTAAGCCAGTTATTTTCAAGCTGGCAATTTGGATCTCATAGAAGTTGAGTTTGGTTTTCTTTATTCCTCGTAGCTGAAGATGGTTCTGCCGCCAGGGACTCCATCCAGCTCTCTGACTGAGAGGCTGCTCAGGCAAAATGCTGAGCTGACAGGCTTTGTCAGCAGACTGAGTGAAGAGAAGAATAATTTGAGGAATGCTGTTATGAAACTGGAGGAAGAACTGAGAAGATACCAGCACAGACAGCCTTCTGCAGACTATGTATGTCCTTGGTGGTGCTGATCTAATGAGTTATGTATATAGACATAAAAAAGCCTAATTTCTTGTCCTGGTCACCCAGTTGAGAGTGATCAAGTTATCTGTCTTTCTTAGCTTCCCTCTACAGAGTAAATTGATGTGAGTTATTCTTGTTCAGTGGTCAGTATGCCTCAACTCTGTTGAGTGTAAAACTTTGTGATTTTACCCAGCTTCTTTTTGTTAACTACTCCTTTATTTTAAACGCTTTGTGCCTTTCTTTTTCTATCTCATCACCGTGAGCAGATCCAGATAGATCCAGATAGTCTTCAAAATCAAGAAGCTAGTATGATCCAGTTGAAGGGACTTTTTTTTTAGAGAAGCTGTATTTTACTGGGACATTGATTGGGCTCCTAAAGTCACTGTTTTTGAGGTGTCAGAGTGCAAGGGTGGCCTCAGATCCAAGCACTGAATAGTTTTTCTCATTAATTTTATGATCTCTCCACCAAACCAATGACTAGAATGACATGGCCTAAGCTTCTCCAAATTATGTCATTCAACTTCAGTTTCCTTTGTCTTCAGTCTTCTAGGCACTCATCAGATGTTGGAGTTAATATTGATACTCTTGTTGCTTCTGAGAAGGAGATTTGGAACAGAGAAAGGCTGTCGCTGCAGAAATCTTTGAAACAAGCTGATGCAGAACTCTCCAGGCTGAGAGCAGAGCTCAGGAGTGAGGCTTTCCTCAGAGAACTGGGATCAGATACTGAAAATGCTGTTCTAAGGGTAAGATTTTTTTCCCCCACATACTAACTACAAGTGCTTTAAAGATTTTGATTTGGGCTTATTTTTCATTGTGTTCACTCTGCTTTATTCTGAGTCAAAAGATACTAATTCAGTTTTAAAATTTTCATATTCAGGTATCTGACTATTATTTTTTTCTCTCCAAGAATGACATGTAAACACCTATGTTGTCCTTTTGTGTGGGCTCTATTTCTTGCTGTTTAGTGATCCTCAATATATGAAGTTGCATTCAACAAGTGTGAGCAGCAGGACAGTCTTCTCCATGGTACTGCAATGAAATGAATAATCCCAGAAATGCTGTAGAAGTAACAATGTCAAAGGTCTTGGAACTGTTGTGATTCTTGGAGCTTATGGAGCTTTTTGTCTTTTTCTCTTGTTGCAGAGGATTTATGGCAAATACCTACGAGCAGAGAGCTTTCGGAAGGCTCTCATATATCAGAAAAAATATTTGCTGCTGTTACTTGGAGGATTCCAGGAGTGTGAAGAAGCCACACTGGCCCTCATAGCACGGATGGGGGGACAGCCTTCCTACACAGACCTTGAAATCATCACACAGCATTCAAAGGGTTTCACACGATTTCGCTCTGCAGTCAGAGTGTCCATTGCAATTTCAAGGTAACCTGCAGGAAGTTACATTTCAAATAGATACGACTGTGCTGTTTAACAGATACTTTTCTAGCTCTCCAATTAAATCTAGAAATTTTCATATTCCATCCTGTTTAAATGGCATATTTTTGGTAGTCATGAATATAGTAGATACTTTCAGGATGACAGGGTGAGCAGAGTGTAGGTAAATTCTGCAATAGGAATAAGCAGTCTGATTGTAGTTGAAAAGGGCTCAGTATCTGATAATTACAGACAGAGTGTACTGGGTGAAGTCATATTATTAAAAAACATTATTACAATTCTAAGGATTGCACTTATTTACAAAGGTTTTTCTCTGCAACTAAATTTCCTGTAAAGATTGAAGTCTTGTATGTAAGTGTAATATAGATTTAGGAATTAATTTTCTTAATCTAGGCAGTCCTTTGAATTTCACAACACTAAGGATGAGCAGGAATTGGTGAGGAAGAAAAAATAAAGTTTATTACTGCATAGTACTGCTGTGTGGCTAACAAACCTTCTTCACAAAGGTCTGAACCCCCAGGCACTTCTGTTTGCTGTTGTTCTGAGCCTCGTGTATCGTATAAATTCAAGTGTTCACATACCTGTTGTGAGAATTTTACTCATAGTGCTCTGCAGTTGCAGTTTTGGGACTGCAACAGAACAAAAAAGTATATTTAGTATGATTTTAAAATACTGGTGTACTGTAGCTTCGGTGTTTAAGCCATTTAGTGTCCACTTGGACCTATACAGCACCTCTGGAATTGTACAGGTGGAACTGAAAACAGGTTTGGATGAAAGATGGTCTTTCTTAGGGATATGCAAAAGGATGTTTTGTACTTGATACTCAGGTTTTAGATGCCCATCTGTTAATTTTGCTTGATGGAAATTACAAGAACTTCTTATACTTTCTAGAATACAAGAAGCAGATTACTTTTATCAGACTATTTCCTTTCTCCTGAAGTGGTTTGTTTTTTGTTTTTTTTTAAATTTGAAATGCAGAATGAAGTTCCTGGTTCGTCGATGGCACAGAGTTACAGGTTCTGGAGTTCTGACTATCAATAGGGATGTCTTTAGCCAGAACACAGGTAAGTCACTGTCCAGTAATGACTAAAAAAGTTCTATTCACAAGTCACACCACTGCTTAATGGAGATGGGTTTTAATTTGTGTTTATCCTCATGAGGAATGAATGGGGACTGTTCCCTCTTTCTTTGTTAATTGTTTGGATTAACCTATTTAAAAAAATACGGAAGGTTTCCCTATGGAGCATGTTCATGAAAGCAGTTTTAGCTGAGTCATTGGAGTTTTCATAGGAGATCTGCACCACAGGGTCCTTAGAACAAAAGCTTGTCATTCTTTTGAAATAGCAGTTTTCTGTTTGCTTTTCGTAGGAGTCTAAGGAGAACAGAAGCTTCTTTCTTATTTACTGTCTGTTTAGATCTGCACTAAAATCTTTGCTCAGTCTGTGAGAGTTTTCTCATTGACGTCAGTGAGGCCAGGATTTCATCTCTGCTTTTGCTTGAGGGAGTCTGAAAGTGGCCTACACGTGTTAAATGTCATTTTTGTGACATGCAAACAGAAAACTCATAGCTGAGATTCCCAGTGCAAAAGGTCTTACTTTTTTATTTTTCAAGACACTGCTTTTTGTATTTCTAATATTCTGTATATTTTGTATTTCTAGGTAATGAATTACGGCCTGATTCATTTTCTGCTGGCATGGATCTTTATGGAGAACAGAGGCATTCTTCTAGATCCAGGTCAGGCATGGAATCTCCTAGATCTCCTCTATACTTTGAACATATATTGGGGTTCTTTTAATATTATTCACTTTCAGGCACTGTTTATATAACTGGAAGCCTCAGTGTTTACTGCTAAGGTTTGTAACCTTTGATGCTGCAAGGTCTTAATTTTTTGTAAGAATATGTCAAAAATTATGTCTCCAGCATTCAGTGTGTGATTACTCATCACATGATTGAGGCCAAAGCTCACACACCCCTGCCAGTTAAACCGGGTATTTTTCATCAACGGCAGCATTTTTATGAGTGCCATCATACTTTGATGAGCTTATATGAAGTTGTGAGTTCAGATCTTCACTGAGTATCAAACTCTAGCCATTTTTGGGTTTCATTTTCATGTAAACCACCTCAATATTTGTTATTGTCTTTGTTTTTCATAACCATAACAGTTTACATGGTAAAAACCTTTAATCTATTTTAGCCACTCTTGACTTTTACAGAGAGTAATGACAAGAGGCATGCAAAGATGGCTGTGTCCTTGTTGACACAAGCTTCTTAATAGAAAACTAAATTTCAATCTACCATGGATTCTGCTGCAATCTCAGTAGGAATTTGCTGGTCAGTCTTTGTCTCCAAAAAATGCAGCAACAAATCCTGTGCAGTAGAAAGAAAAGTCCAGAAACAAAGGAATGGTTTCTCTGGCTTGGGCAGTAGTGGCAGGGAGGTTAAATGAGTTTGATGTGCTGGCTGCTACATGGATATGCAGGCCATAAGGTATCCCTGCCTACAGTATTTTGCTGTGTTGCTGATATTTTGACTCAATGTATCCCTTATTGAAACGGTGTGTGTTGTTGTGCCCCCAGGCTGCAGGGGATGCATGCTGATTTAAACCCAGTGTCCTTCGCCTGTCCCCAGCTGCAGAACTACGACCCCGAAAGGGCCCTGACGGATTACATCCACCGCCTGGAGGCGCTGCAGAAGCGGCTCGGCAGCGTGCAGTCAGGTGGGGCTCGGGCACCCTGCCCGCACCTCTGGGCCCGCTGCCCCACGCGTGCTGGCTCTCCGAGATACACAACAGCTTCCATTTCAATTGCCAGCCTTGAACAAGAGGCATTTCTGAGCTCTAGCAAAAAGCTCACCTAAAAGAAGACTGTAAAATTCTTTGAAAAGCAATACGAGCATGTTTTCAGTATAGATTTTGAGATTATTGGTAACACTTGACTTCCCTGGTCTCTAATAAATGCACAGCAAGGATTCAGTTGGCATCTTGCTAAGAGTTTCAGTTATATAGAGAAAAATGTACCCAGAAAATTGGGAATGTGGAAGAAGAATTTTTTCTCCTACCACTTTGATTACAGAAGTTACAGTCAATTTGTCCCATAGAAGATGACAATTTTTGTACTGAAAGAGGAATACATCAACAAAATTGTCAGAACAATGGGATGAAATTTATCAAACTTGAGTTTTGAAGTTCTTGTGTTTGTCTTCTCCATCATTTGGGAAAATGTTGTTCTTAAAAGAGTTGATCTATAAAAGTCCCTATTCTATGATTTCCCATGTAAAATCTTTCAAGCTTATTCAGCTGAATGAGTGCATGTATTTGTTCCAAGTAATCCTGATGACTTTTTTTTCTCTTACAGGTTCAACTTCATACACTCAGTTGCACATGGGTATAAGAAGATAATAATACCCTTCAACATCTCCATCACTGGCAGTGATGCTAACAGATTGCCTTCTGTAAATCTGTGCTCTTTCTGTGCTTTTGTATAATGTGTACATTGTGGGACCAATATGAACACAGCTATACGATTGTATACAGTTCCATCCTGGCACACCCACAGAGACTGGGATTTATGGATGTAGGCACTTTGTGTTCATGGGAAAAAAAAATCTGAACAAAAAAAATCCCCAAACAAACCCACCCCCCAGAAATCTCCCCAAACCCAAAACAAACTCCCCCAACCATTAAATTACATGTATATTTGTGGAATGCTAATTTAAATGATTAACTTATAAAGTGTGTATTTATCAAAAGGGTGCAAAGATGAAACTTGTGTATTAATTACATTGAGCTACATTCAGCAAAGTTTACTTGCACTTTTTCTGGCAAGGCTACTGAAGTTACATTGACTCTCGTAATATTTGCTACTGGCAGTGCTGACAGAATATCACTTGTAGAGACCTATTTTTGTAATGGTAGAAGTTTTGAATTTTATGGGTATTTTGTCAAAGTACTGAAATAAACATGACTTCATGCTTCTAAGTGTGTTGAGAACCGCTCCCTTATTCACATGGAAGAGGTTACTCCTGCCTGAGTTCCTCCAGCTTGTAGTGACTGCAGCTAGACTTTCTACAGAGTCCAAAGTTCTGCTCTCAGAGACAGGGACAAGCCTGGCTTCTGCAGACCCTGGTCACATCTCACAGGGCTGGGAGGGAAGAACCTGTGCTCTCTCACCGGCCATGACTGATACAAACACCAGGTTTTAGAACAGTTACACTGAATTTAGACCAGGAAGGACAAGACAAAACCCTGGTTACATGGAGCACTGCTGAAGGGGGCGCTGCCCACTCCAAGAGAGAGTTACAAATTTACTGATGAAACCTTTTCAAAAAGAAGTACAGAAATGAGCATGGAAAACTTCTCCAAGAGGTTTGTTTACAAATTTAATTCAAAATTCTCATGAGCCAGAGCTCATTACCATTTATCATAAGCATTCTTGAACCAAACACCATTTAGCAATCCTGCATGAGTCATTACAAACCCAGACAACATTCAGCTATTTCACCTTTTTACACACAAACATGTTATTTACAAAATTCATGTTGTTCATATCTTCATATTGTTACTCTTCCACTTGACATCAAGCTTCCAGAGATCACCACTTTCAATTTTTTTAGAGAATTACTTGTTTCTTTCTGAACATAAGCATTTTACAATTACTTCAAGTTAGACAGTTAAATGGCTCATTCTTGAAATGACTTACCTGTGAACACTTTGAACTCTGCCTACTACTTAGCTGCACAGTTATGTTTTCTTAAATCAGCCAAGACCATCATTCACTTGGAACAGGATCATAAATGCCAAAGGAAGGGCAGCACCAAGTAGAGGCCCCTGTGGTGCCTTGTTCCCAGATGGGTTTGCTGAAATTGGGTACAGAGGCAAGGTAGGCAGCCTTGCCCCTTGGTTGTCTGGGGAAAGTAATCTTCAATTATTTTTCAAAAGGAAGGAGTTCCAGTTGTAGAAATTACTTTTTTCTTCATTAGGAGGATCTGGCATGCACCTTAAAAGTGTTACATCAATAGAAAAGACACTTTTGCTTTAAAAATGCAATGAGAAAATTGTAGAACAAGCAATTATCCACAGCAGCAGTAAACAGTGTGGGCGAACAAAACAGATGCAAAACTACAATTGCAGAAGTTTTGCTACTGTTGCTTTCCTAACAGTAGATTCATCAGCTTCCATCTGCCACTTATCCTGTCACAATTTTATTCAGAAGTCTGTTAGTTCACACGACTTTAAAAAGTAAGGTTTTAGCGCCAGAATTTACAGTGACCGCCTCTTGTATCTGATAACAGGGTTGTTAGGTGTGTGTATCATTGTTGTGTAATTTATAGTTGGAAAATAACCATTGATGAGATCAAATTCATACAAACGAAGCAAAGTAGACCAAATAGTCTTAATTTGAACATAAGCAAAGTTTTCTCCAATGCAGCGATGACGGCCTAAAAAGAGAGCCATGAAATGCCATTAGAATATTTCATTGGATCACCTTTGACAATCAGAAAACTTCAGAAGTTTTATGCAGACAGTAGTTGCCCCTTTCTCAACAATCTGAGGCTCTGATTATTTCACATACCCCATTCTATAATTCCACCCAAGTCTTATTTTTCCAAGTTGTCACTGCATAAAGCAGATGAGTAAGGTGGAATGAGATTGTGCTGTTCTGTCCCCACCAGGCAGCATTAATTTATGTATCAGGAAAGAGGCATTTGCAACACAGAAATGAGATCAGCTCTAACTCCATCACAGCAGTATTTGCAAACTGTTCTGAAAGTTGGGACTCTGCAGACTTTTTCTCTGCCTTCAACTGAACTTGTGTTACCAGGTTTGTCCTTGACTTGAAAAGATGTGAGTCAAGCATCACTCATGCTAACCTGAAGGTGTTTTGATACCTGTGAGAGACATACCATAGCTGTGAGAGACATATACAGCTATGACTAATGCAGAACCATTAACTTTTTTCTTTTAATAGCACCTTCAGAGTAAGAAAACTTTCAGGCAAAAACAGGAAAAAAACCAAATCTATCCTCAGATGCTGCAGCGTGGAGAGGTGCTGTAGGAGATAGTTGGTGTGAGCCACCTCAGCACAACCTCACACAAGGTGCTGCATTCTCTTACTCACCAGCACCAAATGGAATGTATGTAAACTTCTCTCCAGCTGCTGGGTTATCTTGGAGGTATCTGTCAGGCTTGAAGTCCAGAGCATCATTCCAGGAGTCTCTGAGTCTGTGATTAACAGTGGGAGATACACACACTTGATGGCCAGGGGGAATATTGTATCCAGCAATAGTCTACAAGAGAAGAGACAAGACCCCACATGACAAAAGGTCTTCATTTTTCTTTTTAAAATGTTACCTGAAGTGTTATATCATGACGCTTTAAATTTCAAGAGTTTTTGGCCAACTGCATTTAAAATTACTGCAACCCAACACTTCCTCTCATACTTGAACAGGACACAGTGCTCAAGGAGTTGCAGGAACCTTCCAGCTGTTTTAGTAAGGCTCACAGTTCTACAGGAGGTTTTTTTTTAAAAAAAAAGGAAAGAATGAAATTAAAATTCATTGAAAGCCTTTGACATCGAAGGGACATGGTTAAAAAAAATTTGAATTTTTGACATGGTACCGTACTTGTACAAACAGCCAGTTTTCTTTCAGATTTACCTAGCTTGTATTAAAAGCAAGCCAAATTTTTCTATTACACCAGTTAAAAGTACCTGGCAAACAAGAAAATGGTGGCACCAAACTAAGCTCAAATAAGACTGGTAACTACAGAACTACTGGTTTTGCTGAAAGAAAATAGCACATGGCTGTTGCTGGATCCCAGAGCTGCTCTTCTCCAGGTGGAACAATCCCTGTTCCCTCAGCCTCTCACCACCAGTGCTGCAGCCCCTCTCAGCCAGGTGGCCCCTCTGCTTGTTTCACTTCATCAGTCTTTTGCTTGCTGGGGGCTGCAGGGGTCTGAAACTGGACACAATTCCACATGAAGGTAAAAAAATACCAAGTTCAAGGTATTAATTGCTTTCCTAACTCGACATTGGCTATGCTACCGCTGACAAAACCCCAGAATGCCATCAGCTTTCCTCCCTGCCAACAAACACAGCTCACTTCTGTTTCCTTCTGCCAGCTGAGACCTAGCCTGTGCTGCTGCAGTGAAATTAGCTCCAAAGTGTCCTCACCTGAGGAGTTCTGGCCATTCTCATCATGGTCATTATAGGAGGTCTAAGCCTTAAAGTTTCTTTTAGACAGCGATCCAACAAACTGAGATCTTTGAGCTGAAAATAGAGAGAAAATGATGTACCAAAATTTAGCCAAGTTTATTCAACACAAACAAAATGCTATTTTATACCATTTAAAAACATAAAATAGTGAAGAGTAAGTAGTTTGTATTTACATGTACTTCATTAGCTACACTGATTATTTCTTTTCCATTTGATTCAATTAAGAAGGAAAAAATCACTGACCAGTGCAATTAAATACAACTACTGTCTTAGTGATTTGTCTTTTAAGTATTTTCTGTTGCCTAATTAAAGAACACTGCATTGTTCTGAAACATTGCATTTCTTTCCTCTGTGAAAATATGAGGATCTTCTACAGAACTGTCATTTATTAAATAAACATAGGAATGACAATTTCCCTAATGAACACTGATTAAAAAAACAGTATCAAGCTGAAAATTTACTTGGACAGGAAGAGAAGAAGAAATGTACTGGCAAACAGCATTATCAGAGAATGACTGTGCCAATTATGATTTTAACCCAAAAGCATGTTACTGTATTTCAGGTCCAATGAGCTTTTAATTTTTTTAAAAGAAGCATCTAAAAGTATGAAAATACCCCTAGGACTTATGTAACATACAGACCTGATCATAAGTTAAGGGTGGCAAGTCCTCCCCACACACAGCTTTCTGTTCTGCATAGCACTGCTCCTGCAGGGCTTTGTCCCTGGCGAGGAAGAAGCCGAGCCAGGCGCTGGTGGTGGAGGAGGTGTGCTGCCCTGCCAGCAGCAGCCCGATCAGCATCCCCGCGATTTCATCGTCCGTCAGCGCGCGCCCGTCCCTGCAGAGAAGGAACCGCGCTGCAGCTTCATCTGGTCACACTTCACTATTGAGCATTGCTATCTATACAGCAGCAGTTACAATTCCTTCTAACGTACTCCTTACTCCTACTATTTTATTGCCTACCCTAAACAAAGAGGAGAAAGATCTAAGGGGAAGGAGAAGGGAGAACAGAGGGAGAGAGACTCTTTAGGAGCCTTGAAGAAAATCATTCCTCAACAGCCAGCAAAGAGAAAGGAAGCGACCTCAGTCACCATCTCACAACCATCAGTGAAAATCTCGGAAATCTGAATAACCATTGACAACTGAAGTTTTAAACCTGTTTTTAATAATACAACTAGGACAAACTGCATGCAACAAAACCAATTCAGAACAAGTGGCAGTGTTTCTTGGGTTGTGGTAGATAGTTCTAACTAAAGAGCTCAAAGTTAGTCTTCAAATAAGTCTTTAAACTCTTGGCTTACTTGTATGAAGCATCAAGTAGAGTTTGGAGCATGTCATCCTCCTTTTTCTCAGACTTCCGACGTTTCTGGATAACCTTGTAGAAAATATTCTTTATTTCTCTGTGTGCGCGATCTCGTCGTCTGCGATTCAAAACACTTCCATTAGCAACTTTACACAACGTAACACAAAATGCTTATGAGCATTTACTGGGATGTCTAGAATAGCTTACAAAGAAGAAGTGGTGGGGAGGGGGGGCAATCCAAACAATGATGTTTAGATAAAATGCTTAAGTTGCTCGCTCTGTCAGTGCGGGTACCTGAAGCTCGGCAGAGGCAGCCAGCCTGGCAGCAGCCAGGCAGCGTGAGTGAAACCCCCATCCAGGTCGGCGTACAGCTGAGCCACCTTCTCGTCCAGCAAGCCTCGGATCTCCTTCCCATGTAAGCAATGGCTTGCTGTCAAAATGATCAGTTCTGAAAGGGCTTCAAACAGGTCTGAGGAAAGGTTTGGAAAACATGACTGAAATGTTGCTGATCAGATGTCTCTTTGAACAACTCTTTAGTTAGATCATGGATACCTTTTTTCTAAGGTATGTCTTTCTAGAATTTTTTCTAGCAGAGTTAGTAATTCTTCCAAAGCAAGCCATGCATCACAAGCTCAATCCTTAATAAATATAGGTGAAGTCATAGAAAGATTTAACCTTGAAATCCAAATCCATAGGAAACCAGTTAATTTTGCTGCCCACCGAATTATTTTTATATAGTAGTCCTTAGACACTTAAATATCAATTTATATATTACCATATTATGAACTACGTTTACATATGAATCATATACATTCAAAATAATTCAATATATTAAAATGTGACATTATTATATAATTGTTATGCATTTAAATATAAGTATGTATGTTTAAAGAATATTTGACACTGTTATGCAACTGTGAGCTTGCAATGATGATGAAGGGCAAGTTGGGAGTGAGGGAAAATAACAATTTCATTTCAGTCACTAACGTAACCATATGAGCTTCCAAGATGCAGTTTTTCACTGCAGAAACTCCCAGAGCCAAGATCTTCAGCACAGGCTCTCTAGGAAGTCAGAGCTGAAGCTCTTCCCAGGGACTAGGAAGTGGTTACACTGAGCTGACTGATACCATCCAAAATGAGCAAAACGGGTGCACTGTGAGCTGACTAGGAAAGCAAAACTAACATAGTCCTTCATCCCTTTCAGTGATTTTCTGAGCAGCTTTATTCTCCAATAGTCTTACATTTGATTTTTAAAAATCTGTATTTTCTTTCTTCTGATATTCAGTATCCTTTTACCTATGTAATATTTAATTTCTTTTATATTGCAGTACATCTTTTACAAAAATAATGCTGCATTGGCCTTAAGTACATCCCAGAAAACTGGAGGAAAAATGCATTTGATCCTGCTTACTTTTCTCTCCACTTTCTCCCCATGCTTTGAAATACTCCTTTGTTTCTTCTTCAATCACAGATACATGCTGTCTAAACTGGGCAATGTTTAGCCCAGTTTTGAGCATCTTCTTCTGTTCCAAAAATACCTAAAAGAACCAAGACAGAATAAGCAATCAGTACAAGGACCATCTTATTAATGTGATTAAAACTTATTAGAATTTCTACTATAAGAACATCCAAAAGTAAATAGGGATTATGATTAGGACTCCAGGGTAACAGCAGATACTCAGTTTTTACTAATAGGTAATCCTCTTTTTCACTTCTTTGTCTTTGAAGCAATAGTTCAGAAACATTCAAGTAAAGTAATAGCTCAAAGAAGCTATTCTTTCCTTACTGCAAAAGAAGTTCTCTCTTTTGCAGTAGCCAAACAAAAAAATTATTTTAGCATCTTAATTAAGCTTTCTCCCTGAAGATACAAAATGCATGCAAAGTTGAACTATGAAATGCCCTTGAGATATATAATCACAAATATAACCAGCCCCATCTTTGCAAAGTCTGGATTTAGCCTGTGTCCCCTGATATGTGGCCTCCTCACCTTCTCTCCCTCTCCTGTGTTCTCTCAGGCAGAAGGTCCCTGAACTAGAGATGACCCTTTCTTTTACAGAGCCCTCTGATCTCACTGCCCAGGAAGTCAGACAGGCAGGAGGCAAACTGCTTCCTAGGAAAATGGTGAGTTTCACACCCTTCTCACCTCTTCTTATATGTATAGATTCACAGCTAACAAACCTACCAGTGAAAAACCCTTTGTTACATGAGAACCATTCAATGTCATTGAGAAGACATTGACTCAGAAAATTATTAATTTGATTTTTATGCCCTAATTATGAATGAGGCATCTGCACTGTACCGTGAGTACTACACCAAAAACTGTCTTCCCACCAAGGGCTCTGCATGTATGATACAGAACAAAAGGCATTAAGAGAAAAACTACTTCCCAGAAGCTTCTGTTTTGAGAATGCAGTGAGGAGCCCAGCAGTCTGTCAGAGGGCACAAATGCCACAGAGCAAAGAGACAAGCACATTTTCCCTTGCAGCATGCCAGCCACTCTCCAGCTTGATGGAGACAGGAATACCCAAAGGAGTGAACACATCCTCTGCAATTTCAGCTCCTCTCAACAAAAAACTATCTGCAAGAGGCTTGGAGGGAAAAGAGGGAGACTGAATATGAGTTGATGCATTGACTATGGATATTAACAATTACCAGAATCACTGGTAAGTAAGCAAGTTACTAATTTTAAAGAATAAAGGATGGTTCTTCCAAACACATGACTGAAAGTCACAGAATTAACAGATAGTTACCAGCTTAAGCAGAGAACAGGGGATCCCAAAAGAAACTTCAGGATGATCCATCAATTATTGAATGGCAATGAAATTTTCCATGGCTCTCTAAATGCCTTCCTATTAGATGTCTGAAATGAAATCGTGGTGGTGACACTGTGCAAAAAACCCCAGCTTACCTCTAGCAGAATGCATTTGGCCACAACTGGCTGTGCTACCTCTCTAGCTTCATAAAAGGAAACTAGAGATAATCAGAGTCAGAGATCATTTAAAGGTCAATAGCAAATTCCCTGCATCTCTTCACTGTGGAAAAAGAGTAATTTTTGGAGAAAAAAGGATTTTTCTGAGGAACTTGAATCTGCATAGATAATAGGAAAGAAGTCCTTGTGGTATCAAAGGTATGAATTAAGCAGACATATCCACAGATACCCAAGGCTTACTGAGTAATATGGTTCATCTCTTGACTAAAGCAAAACTCAAGCGCACTCTAGGGAAAAAGAAAACCTAGGGTGACTGTAGAAAAATACCTAATTTCAGAAAAAAGCAACAAAAAGCTGTATATGGTGGGGCAATGAGGTAGGCCTTAATCATCCCTAGGTGCCTGAAGTACATGGTGGTAGAGAAATGCCCATTTCCAAGGAGCTTACAGGAAATTCTATAAAACTGATGGATGAGATTAGATCACATCAAAGAACTAGCTCTTGCATGAAGACAGGCATTCAAATCCATCCACAAACGAAGAGCATGAAAGCAGAAGTCAAACCATCTGTAACAAGTGGGTAAACTTTCACAGAATTAAGGACAAACCATGACCTTTTAGTTTCAAGAAGACATCCCATGACAGTCAGAATTCACAAAACAAGCACAACACAGTGAAAATCCGGCCAAGTTTGCAGCCTGATTCACAGATACTCTTCTGAAACAAGTATATACCAGAGAAGAACACGAGATGCACTGCAGAGAATCGTGCATCCTCCACACTCCAGCAGCTGCAAAAGTGATTCATAACTCCATCCCTGACTTTTTGAGGAAGACCTCTGACTATGTGAACTGGTAGAGACAAGTCTGTTAGAATGACCCCACTCATGGAAGAGATCTCCTAGGACACAAGAAATTGTCTCCTACTTGTTGTCCAGGCTGCAGTCCTGCTGGCTCTCATAGGGATGAGGAGCTATGCAAATCCATCAAGTGGCAAAGAACCTACCACCCAACCAACCAATTCTCCCCCAGACTGCTATCCACAATTTAGTACTTCTGACAAAGGAGGAGACAACCAAGTTCTCCTTTACCTACTTAGAAAGTAGCAAGTTGCAGGTAGTTAGCTGTGTATGAGATTTCCAAAAGAACAGGGTATGGCCAACATGCTTATTCTGTGGATCGTGGCAAAATGCCAGCGTGGAAGCACAGAGAGTAGTGATTACTGCCCCTAAGCCACATCATTAACAGGGCAACAATCACAGCATGTAGGCAGGGATGAATTAAGAGATATGCTAAGGAGGAAAATAAATTGATGGTCACAGAAACTAGTCAAGTGACTGGCATTCACACTAACAAAATGAGGCCAGAACTGAAGATCCAAAAATAAGGGATATCACAGTGCTGTTTCTTCCACCCAATTACTCTGCTATACAACATGCACTGAACAGAGTGCCAGTGGGGCCACAGAAAAGTTGGCTTCTGCACTTTGAGTCTGACATGACAGGCCATCCTCACAAACAAGAAAGCAGCCAATGCTTAGCTCAGATACAATGCCATGTGACACAGCCCCCGTGCTCCCATGCAGACTGTATTCTGCAAACATACACAATGATTTCTGTCTGAGCAAAACAAAGCTTGTGGTTCAAACTGTTAAATTATTACTCCCATGTCTAGATTTGGCATGGCATAAATATAAAGTCCCCACTCTTAGGGCTTTCTCAGAAGAAAGACCTGAAGTTGCTTGGAATGAAAAAGTGAGCTGCAGGCAGTGGCATGCTGCATGGGAAGAAAAAGGTGACTGACTAGTTTTTCCTCTATGGTGAGATTAGGTGGTGTCAAAAACAAACAGCCAGGTGGTAAACAAAGCAACCTGAACATTCCAGATTATCCACGAGACTGCTTACCTATTGCAATATATACAGATCATACAAACACAACCCCAGCACACAGAGCCAGGAGCTCAGGGCTGCCTACACAGCACTGAAGCTGCCCTGCTTTCCTAGTGATGGCCCTGAAAATACAAACCGCGTTGGGGACGTCGTAGGCGACGCCCCTGCCGAAGACGGGCGTGGTGAGGCGCGAGTACACGTCCTCCGCGTTCAGGTCCTCGTTCTTGCTGTTGAACAGCAGCGCAGCAGCATCACTGCCCAGCAGGTACGTGAATGTCTTGCCAACCATAGTGAAACTGAACACAGGTCCGTACTAAGAGAGAGAATAAACAAAAAACCAAGTGATTTGAAATAAGAACAAAAATCATTAAATCCCTATCCCGTATAATCTTTCATAAATGAATTTTTCTACTTCTAAGAAGTATCTAGACATTTAATAAAGATAAATCTATTTTAAACCACATTTAAATTCGTTCTCTATGTACACACTAGTGATATCTAATGTTATAATGAACACGTACGAGCATGCACATTTTAAAACCATTTATTTTAGAAAACATTAATAAAAGATCAGTCACACCAAAAAAAAAATAGCAGAGATATTGCAGCATATATTGACCCTAGTAATCTACAAACACTGTCTCAAAAAATTATGGATTTATGGAGTTATGCATAGATAATTAGAGGTAAATATGATTTTTAAGTTTAAAAGTCATCTGTAGCAGACCTTCATGCACCAGATTCGATTTTCTCTAAGCTAACCAAGCTAAGGTTTAAGCTTATAACTCCAGTTTTAGACAATGTGAAACAGCTTGATAAATTTATTTTAATTGAAATTAAGGCTCTACTGATTTAGTTAATTCCTTCTGGGCTGTTACAGTATAAAAACTACCGAGGTTTTATACACCAGCTCTTTTAACATCAGAGAGGCCCACAGAGGTGGTCAGCTACATTCCAACCTGGTCACAGATTGGTAAAGAATATGAATAAAGGTTACCAATTACAGTAAGAAATAATTTCATGCAAATGACTTTTTAATTAACTTGTGATTCAGCTATGAGTATTACCCAAATGTACAAGCATATTTGTGACATGAATCATGAGAGCTCAGAAAACACTACTGCTACATAAAGAGATCTGAAGATCACAGAGCAAATGTGCACACTCCATTCTATATTTGAGATGGTAAATGAGAATAAATTGATTTTCAACAGGCCCCAGACAGAGAACTTAATAGATACACAAAACTACGTTTGTATATGCTCAGCCAATCATGCGGGAAAACGTACCTTGTCATAAGCATTTTCCAAAAACTCAATGGGACTCTTTCCAAATGCAATTGCATGACCAAGGAAAGGGATGCCTGATGAAATAAAAGGTGGGTAGTTCTGTAGAAGAAAGAGAAAAATAAACACTGAATTTTCCTCAGAGATTATCACAGACTCATGAACTAACAGGATATCCTGAGCTAGAAGGGAACCACAAGGATTGAAGTCCAACTCCTGGCCCTGCACGGGACCACCCACAAGGGTGACAGCACGTCCGTGATAGCATGTCCGTGACAGAGCTGTCCAAAGCTTCTCGAACTCTGCCAGGCTTGGTGCTCAAAGTACATGTGCCAGTGCCCAAAACTTATAAAATCATGTCCATTTACATAAAAACTAACCACAGAGAAAGTTTTATATATGTTTGTTTAAACTCTTTTGTGAAAAAGCCAACTTTCAAAAATTATTCAGTTGTTTAGATAGAGTTATATTTAAAAGCAGCAAAGGTTAAAATAAAGTTCATATGATTACGATTCTTCCTACGCTCCCTCCGAATGTGAAGCACAAAGATACTGCAACTGAAGAGAAAGCAGCCAGAAACGAAACAGTGCTGGAGGACTTGCTAAACAGCCCCTCAAAAGCACTTTCATACATTAGCACTGTGTTTCGTACATTAGCGGGCACCTTCTCCTAAGCTCCATCGATGAAACAGCACCGGGAACGCCCCAGGGCTCCGCCAGCCGCGAGTGCCTCTGCCCCCCGCGGTACCGAGCAGCCCGGTGAGGGCCAAGCGGGCCGGCTGCCCCACGGCGCGGCTGCTGGGAACGCCGCCCGCCCGCCGGACCCGCTTCCCCACGCCGGGCTTTCAGCGCCGCTTCCCCCGCCCTCCCCAGGGCTGTCCCGGGGCCGCTCCCGAGGGCTGTCCAGAGGCTGCAGAGGCCGCCCGGCTCCCCCAGCCCGCGGGCACCGTCCCCGCTGCGGCCGCCGCCCGCCGCGCTCACCTTCTGTTCGGAGCCGAGGTGTCGCCGGTAGCCGAGCTGGAACAGGTAGCCGAGGCTGAGCGCGAAGGCGGAGGCGGCCAGCACCAGGGAGAGGGGGTTGCCGACGGCCACCCGTTCCAGCAGGGACCCGCCGACCTCCATGAGGTTCAGCATCTTCTCGGCGCCCGCCGCCATCGGCCGTGGCTCCGCAGGGCAGGGCAGGGCAGGGCAGGGCAGGGCGGCGCGGTGGGCCGGGCTGGTGCGAGCCCGTGCGGCGGCTCCGGCGCTGGGCTGATCTCTGCCCATGTGACGATTGCCGGCGCCGCAGCCAATCCGCGGCCGCGCCGCGCGGGGTGACGGCATCGCCCGGGCTGCGGCGCGCGCCATTGGCGGGCGGCGGGCGGGGGCCGGGCCGGCCCCCTCAGGCTCGGCCCCTCAGAGCTCGGCCCCCTCAGAGCTCGGCCCCTTCAGAGCTCGGCCCCCTCAGGCTCGGCCCCTTCAGAGCTCGGCCCCCTCAGGCTCGGCCCCTTCAGAGCTCGGCCCCCTCAGAGCTCGGCCCCTTCAGAGCTCGGCCCCCTCAGGCTCGGCCCCCTCAGAGCTCGGCGCCCTCAGGGCTCGGCCCCCTCAGGCTCGGCCCCCAGCGGCGCTCGGCGCCCTCAGAGCTCGGCCCCTTCAGAGCTCGGCCCCCTCAGAGCTCGGCGCCCTCAGGGCTCGGCCCCCAGCGGCGCTCGGCGCCTGGATGTTTGAAACGCTGGGTGTCTTCGAACAGCCGTACAGCGCGGTTCTCCTGAGGGAAATTATGCCTCTGACGGTGAGCCGTGCCTCGGGCATCACTGCCGGCGCCCCCGCTGACATCCCAGGGTGCTGGTTTGCAAGGCTGCACAGCGCCCGGAGAACGAGGACCGCTTATTTGTGTTTAATTCCGGATGCCCCAAATGTTTAATGTCAGAAAATCCACGTGTTGTTTTTGAAATGAGTTTCCACTGAGATGTGAGGGATTAAGATCCAATAGTGCACAAAGCTGCATTTGGAAACAGAGACCTCATCGCAGCTGAGGTTAGCTGCTTGTCCACGTACAGTTTTTCAATTCAATGGGAATCTATCTTAATGCATTTCCAGAAAATTCTGGTTTGGGTAGGCCTTTTCAAGGCAGTATTTGTTCATCCACTGAGCACAGTCAGTTTCTAAAGTTTAAATGTGTAAATCTGGGGAATCTAGCAGGAATTACATACAATGAGGCATTTCAACAGGGTACAGTTGCGAAGACTATATATAATGCTTTTAAATAATTTTTTGCAAAGTTCAGAAACATAGATTCCCTACTAAATCTGAAAGAAACTATCTGTTGTCATCAGTTCTGAGTATTTTTATCAATTGGAAAAGGTGCACAGGCAGAAGCATGTTTGTTACTGAATGAATATTCTTGTAGGTTTTTAAAACATAATATCCTGTGGTAAACCCTGTACCAAGGTCTCACATGTGCTGAGTATCATTAGATGAGTGGAGGTAGCAGTGAACTCTTGGGAATGCCGAGATGTGCATGGAATCAATGTTGAGTATCTTAAACTCTTCATGTCAGCTACGGGATCTACTAAAGTTTTCAATTTGTTGACTGCAAGCTCTGAAGTTTCAGCACTTTTCAGGGCCAAAGGAAATTCATCAGTGCCGTAGTGACTGAGAAAAGAGTTCCTTTGTATTTACAAGCCTTGACAATTCTTTTGGGGGACATGAGAGCTATCACTGGTTGTTAATGACATTCTGCTCTGTCAATTTATGAAGTAAGGACATTTTTGGTGAAATAGTGTCAGTCTATTTCTTCCAAGGGAGAGGATTTCCAGATTAATTACCTATATATGAATATAGGTTTTACTTTTTATGTAATTATATTTTATATATTTATATAGAATAGTAATTTTGTACATTATTTTTATATCTTTACCCTATAGTAGTAACAATTAAGGTAAAGCAGAGCTTTTGTATGTTCTTTCTGTTGAACCTGTATTTCTTTTTTCAGTCAACAGCCCAGCTTCAAGCTGCATCCAGCTGTAAGCTCACAATGGTTGGGGAACCTCCTCCTCCCTGCAGCAATTGTTCCCTGCACCAAGCTGCAACAGCAGGACATCACCCCAGGACCAAAGTTCCCTCTTGAACAAGCTGCTCACTGGGGTCAGTTATTCCACTTGGTAAAATCCTGCCTGTTGTTCACAGGTTTAAGTTCTCAGTTACTCTTTTGCCTTACAGGGCCTTGCTAAGTGTTCTACTCAAATCTTTGCTTTTGGCAGCTGTACAGGTTCTTGCTTTTTAAGAATGTGCTTGTTAGATGGAGTGTAGGTGGTGAGCTGGGCATCTCATGTTTACAAAGGCACAAGTGTCAGCTTTGCCCATCTTGCACCTCATTTTCATTGGTTTTCTTGGTAGTGATATGAGGGTTCTTACTAATGGTCTGTCTCAGTGGTGTCAGATTTCTCTCTGTTGCCATTTTTTATTTCCCTGCTTCCAGATGAAAGGAGAGCACACACCTGCCTTGCCCCAGCAGGGTGGGCGGTGCAAGCTCCTGTCTACCCAGGTGCCAGGAGCCTCTGGGACTGCAGAGTTGGGCTCTTGCTGCTCAGTGGCTCCACTGATGTGCAACATCTACAAACCTCTGTCCTGCCAAAATGAAGTTTCCAGGTTCCTGGTAAATTCCTGAGCAGTTTCCAAGGTGCACTACTTTAATTTAGAGTCATGATGGGACTCTTCCTCTGGTCCTCTCCGATGCTCTTCTTACATACCTTCCAAAGATGAGCCTGTTACAAACTACCAAACTACTCCCCTTTGGTAATAACACTGCTTGGTGTAACATTTGTGTAACACTGGTGTAACATTTGATGGCACCTTCATGCTGGCTATAAAAATAGAAACACCAAGTATGACTTGTTGCAAACAATTTATTAGGGAATAATAAATAAGAATGTAGCAGAAATGACTATACAGCAGTAAGGCATATTGATAGTATGGTTATATAGGCAACTGACATACCTTCCTAACATTTTCCTCTATTTTCACAAGAAAGTGCTATGTAGAGAAATGTATTTCTGATACCAGTGCCAAGTGATAGCAGGGATGCACGATGAAGGACCTGACTGTTGCATTATTTACCTTAAATAAATCATAACAATCCATGAAAATTTAGGCCTGTGAAGTTTAAGTAGAAAAGTACAGCTTGCTAAGAAGAATATAAAATACAAGTCTCCTGTTCATGTTTTAAACAGCTTACTACTTAAATTTCTTAAACTGCAGTTACTAGTAAGGTATGAGTAAAGTTACTATACAACAGTACAGTTCTTTACATTCATTTTAGCTTTTATTTGAAAACTTAGAGGCAAGTGCTAATTTTTATTTTTTATAAAAGCTTTTCTTTACAAAATATTGCACACTGTTTTTAGCATGCAGTTTACACGGAAGAAATAGTCAAGTGCACTTATAACCCTGAAATACAACCAGAAACTTCAAAGATTTGTGTTACAGATTCTATTTTAACGTACAAGGATATGTTTCAGACTGCATAGAATCCCACCTTACACTTGGGACCCAACTTGTGGAGCCCCAACCCTGACTCTACAAAGAGCAGACAGAATGCTTACAAACAGTTTCTTCCTTGTCATCTTCATTCCTGCATCCTGCACTGCTTTTAGCCTGAAGAAACTGAATTAATTAGTAAGAAAATTAATTTAAGAGAAATAACTTAGTACCTCCTGTATAAGCTTTTGTTACTGCATATGTGTTGCAATCCAGGGTAGGATTTATAAAACTTTCTGAAGTCCTCTGAGTAAGGTTCATCTGTAAGTCCCTGTCTCCCTCTCCTCCATACATACATTTTATATTGCACAGCAAAAGTAAAAATCCATTTTACAAAACAAGCATGCTAAACATTCACTATGGCTTCTGAATGACTTAAAGTATTTCCCTTTTGGCATCCTCATGCAGTATTTTAGAATAAATACGAATACAAAGTATGAGAAAGTTAAGAGTAAAAATAAAGCGAGCTAAAATGTTTGTCAGAAACCAAATAAAAAACAAGAGTTTATCAAAAGTAGTTGCTCAAAGGTCTAACTGGTCTTTTAAGCATATTTATCAATAGTATCTTAAAAATAGAGGGTATCTACAAAATACTGCAACATATACCACCTCCTTGATGTTCCACACAATGACACAATGAAAGGTAAATAGGTTAACTGAGACTTGCTTAATGGCACTGGTAGTCCCATATTTCTCTGGGAACAACAGCTTGACTGGATTCATGCTCGTCAAACTTGGTAAACCATTTAGATTTCATCAGCTTTATTGGTTAAGCTCAAGCCCTACAATAGTTAATATATGAAACACAAAAATACTTATAAAAATAATAGATATGTTGTATAGTTTTTTTAAAAAAATAAACCATGCAGCTTCTGTACAAAGTTAAAAAACTGTACAAATTGACTTTTCTACTGTGTAAAATTCATATACATGGAAGTCCTGTTACAAGGAGGAACAAGTTGTTTTTTGCTCAGCCATTGGATGCCATCTCGTAACTCCTGTTCGTTTCCATCACTCGTTTCTTTCAGTTGGCATCAGCTGGCCATTTAATTTCATCAGCAGCTTTACAACGAGTCCTGCCTATGTAAAGGGATGCAATTCAGCTCTATCAATATTTCAGAACTATGACAATCAAGCACATTACAAAAGCAATTCTCAGCTTTGTCCAATCTCAAACTCCATTATTTCTGATCACAAAGTTAGTGGCTCCAGCTCTCTGAAACTCATTATATTTGGAATCAATCTAAGAGAATGAGGGATTAGGTATATGCAAGAAACAGTTTCAATTAAACAAAAGGTTTATCCTAATGATTATAGATGCATTTTATGTATTTTGAATTCTGAAGGTGTCACATGCTAAGAAAACAAGCAAACATTTTTTTAAATAATTTTTGTGGGGGCTGGGCTTAGGGTTTTTTTATACTATGCAAGGGTGGTTAATCTCAAGAGAACAGAGGCTTGTATCTAATTTAGAAAAAAAGAATTGAACATAAAGGATGTAAAATGATAGTGCTTACCTGTTTGGTATGTACAATAAAGCTCATTTTGTTTTCCAGACTGTGGATTTGAAAACACGTATCTCCATCTCCCAACTGCCACATAAAGCAACCGTACTTCAGGCTGAGGAGTAAAGCCTATGAGCAAATGTAGGAAACTGTCACTCAGAAAATATCCTCCATACTTGCACACTGAACTTCCCTTCATTCACAAAGACAGAATTCAGACTTAAACCACTATGCTCCACAATACAGTTGTAGCTCATAAAGTAGTAAAATGAAAAAATACAAGACTTTTGTTGGTGACTTATAAAGACCTTAAAATCTTGGAAATTTTCAGTCAAGTTTAACTAAACAGTTGGATGGGAAATCACTTCTAGTACAAAGATTTGTGAGAAGAGAATGAAGTTTTATAGTTATCACTGGCAGTTCACTTAAGCTGACCTTTGTTTCCATGTTGAGGAGGTGCAGCCCTTTTACGTTTACTCCTACGTACACTTTGATGACTTTATGGCTACTTGAACTTGCTTTGGTGAATATCTGTCCTGTGAAAAAAGCTGCTCCATAAGTAGGAATTTCCCAGCAATTCTGCAAGAACATGCGCTGAAGGTGATGCATCTCCTTACTGACACCTTCACTGGTGCTGAGATTCTAAAAATAAAGAAACAATGGCAGTCAACAAGTCCTTCCAGTTGTGATTGATTGAAGAAAATCCATTGTTCAGTGCAATTCCTACTAAATGCTTATTTCCAAAGTGCCTTCCCATCAACCATCTTCCTACAGCTAAATTAAACCTTGGAGCCATGGAAAGGCTCAAGTGCTAGAAGAGACTGAGGCAAAACCCGGATACCTGTAATAGCCTTGGAAATCTGAGCACAGACACACAACCTCTGAAGGGCCCCACAGCTTTGCCTCTCCCAGAAGTAACTGGGGCTTGGGATCAGCAGCTGTGCAACCATCTGACACCAAATGCATCACAATCCTTAAAAGTAAGTATTCTTCCTTCTTTTAAGGAGTCCAATCCAGTGAGACATGGTAAGATGAGCAAGTACCCCCTTCCAAAAACATGGATTGTTTTTTCTTTTCTAAGCAAAAGAGAGGTGCAGATCTCTTTTCATTAATGGAGCCTTCATTCAGAATGAGACAGGCTTCTGTTCCTTCCTCTTCAGTGAAGTGCAGCAGCCAGAACAAACTATTGCTGGAGTGCTCCTTAAAGCAGAATGATAACAACCACTCTAACAAATAAAAAAATTAGCTGGGCCGTGGACAAGATCAGAAGGCACAGACACAAGGAAGAACACAAATCTTCAAAGGTATGGGGGCCATGACTGTGGGTGTGGTAGACAGGATCAGCCTCTATGGATCCATACCCTGCCCTACAGCTTGCCTGAATTCTACACAGCCATTTCTAACATGTAAAATCTTCAGAACAAAAGACTGCAACTTCTTTCCTCTTCCCCCCATGCCCCACACCCCAAAATAATGTCTCAAAAGCAGAAGTCAAGAAAGCTGTGCTCATTCTTACATATGATTTGATGACAGAGTAGACGACTTTGCTACACCATAGTCTTAGACCATCACCCCCTCCTTCATCTCTATCAGAAAGAATAGGAATGATCTGCTGACAAAAAAGGTGTGAGCACCAAAAGGAAGTTTATGACTGAGTAATCTCATCTCAAAAAGAGGAGCAAGGTTTGAAAACATTCACTAGGGGCCTCTGCAATGTTTCCTGGCAGCTACCTTTAGGGATGCACATCAGCTGGTACACTTCTCCTTCTGACATACCTCACTTTTTCCATAATTACTTGTGAAGACCACAACTTTAATCTGACCTCATTTGGAACCCACAGCCCTCAGATGCATTTTTACACAAGCAGCCCATATGCAAAAAATTTAAAACTTTTACTCAGTGAACGGCTCTAAACAAAGGAGCTTGTGGGTGGGTGGGTGGGTGGGTGGGTGGCTGTGTGTGCACATGCACATCAGCAGCACTACCTGGTCCTTAAGATACAAGTTACACTGACAAAAAGGACTTTGGGGATCCATTGCTACAAGCAGACATGGAAATTTAAATCAGAGTAGATTTTTTCACACCTATGCTCGAATTGGAACTGTACCCAATACAGGGCATTGAAGGTAAATGAACAGATAACAAACACATTTACTTCTAACAAAGAGATCTGTATCTGATCTGAATACAAGAAATATATTCCAACAACCCATCCCAAAAATTCAGAGCATATACATTTTTAGCTTTTTATACCGGTATTTCTGTTCATTAATTGACAACCAAATAGTCCAAAATGCTTGAGAACAGGATTTTCTACTACCTGCTTATCTATCTTACCTTGTATTCATGAAGTATCCTATTTGTCCAGTGAGGAGCTTTGCTTTTTAGTTTAGTTATTGGTACGATAGATTTAAGATTTTCTTCACTAAGAGAAAAACAAAGAGGAACAAAATCTTTCTTCACTAAACAAAGCAAGAAAAAAGAACAATGTCTGCCACAGTGTACCTTCAAGTCATATATTGAGCTAGACAGTCAGCTCCTACTCCATCTTGCCTCTCAGATGAGATGGTTTCCTAAGATACACTGCAATTCTGCACCGTTAATGAAGATCCAGCTTTACATTATACACCTGTGTCACACATCATGGACAGGGCATGGAGAGGAAATGCCAACAGAACACATAACTCACACTTGGCTAGAGAGCAGTTTGGTGAATTCGAGGTTGGAAGCCAAAATTATATACAAAATGCCATTTACATCAGCATATCACGTACTCAGAAAATATGACAGACTGTAGATACTCTTCCTTCCACTCCTGCAGTCAGCACTACCAAGGACTCAGCCCAATTAATTTCCACGTTGAAGTTATATATTACATGACATGAAAGAGAAGCTACTTACATCAACTGCCTTTTTTAACAAGCCCAGAATGTAGGAAACAAAAAAAAACTAAAAAGAATGCAAGCCTTTACTAGTTTGCTTTCATGTACAAATAAAAACAGTCTCAAGACCTAGTGATGTAAGCTATTTAAACTGTATTTGGCAGTATATATGCTCTGCCAAGCAAAAACCCTGCACAGGACAGTCTATCATATCTTTAAGGTCAAGGATACTCTCATACAAACAATAACTAGAGATGTATTTTTGGAATTACCAGTCTTTTAATGAACATTTATGTCTACTACAAAAAGAAAAACAGATTAAGAAACTCCTCATCTGTGTGAAGAACAACTATGTGAATGTGGATGGAAAGCATGTCCAGATGGCTTTTCATCTAGCCCAGTCTATCACTGCAGGTAGTCCTGTCTGTAGAGCCAAACACTTCCACTGAGCAGGAGCCACAGTGCTGATAGGCCTCAGTGTGGAGAGGAACACCACCCTGCAGCTGCTGGGAGGCAGCAGGGAGTAGTTTCATACAAAATTCAGCTGCACTGAGCTGCACACTCGTACAGGAGGGCAGTCCCACTTAAATCCTGTTCCCCTCATGCTCCATTGACTGGCTGTGCAACTGCAGGACAATACATGCAAAAGCCCATCAGGCCAGGGCAGCTCAGCTGATGCTGTGAAAAAGAGAAGATGAGAAGCATAGCAGCATTCCAGAACAGCACAGCTGCTGTTCCATGAATGAAATGAGGTGGAGACAGCAGGGGGTGAAGGTGCACACAGAAGAGAACTGGAATCCTCATGGGCTCAGATACTGCTGCAGAAATGTATGTGGGAAGAACAAGCCATCCCAAAATAGCTCAGCTACTGTTCTGCTGGCATGCAGAGAGAAGGGGAGAGAAAAATACCATCTGGCTGAGCCCTACTGGTGCTATGGGTTTGACTAATTTGGTACAGCATTTCTCCTACAAATGACAGAAGAGACACAATATCACTGCATGGTCTGTCCAAAGAGGGAAAATCAATCCCAGACATTGGTCCAACTGCCATAGTAAGATGTTTCTTCAACATTGCCCAAGGTCTCAGTCCTGTCAGAACCCTTCAATAAATACTCTTGTTTATTTTGGTATTACTGTATCTCAGGACAGCTGTCACACACTACAGAACCTCCACCCCTCTGTCTAGGACTACAGTAATTAAGATTAATAAATTTTCACACACAATGCCCAACTTCCATTAATGCTATAAGGGTTACATGATTACTCTGAACTGTTGCTCAGTGATGAAGGAAACCAACAAATATATTATACCTAAGGTTTGAGGGTTCCATAGGAAGTGCTATCTAAAAATACTTAATCTGACCCATAATTTTAAATTTTAAAGACATACTTACTTTAGAAAGCCCTGTTTATGTTTCTTGCTCTCATAATTTCCATAGACTATTTGTAGAAGCAGACTTGCCAGTGTAATCAGTTTTGCATCAGGTGATGTATAAAAACCTTTAAGTAAATTATATCTGGCCTCATCAAAAAGTATAAGAATAGCCAAGGGATCCTCAATCTGTTAAAAAGATTTAAATAATATTATTTCTTTGTAAAAAGGAAAGTAAGCTTAGAAACTATGAATTGCATTTCTCACTGATTCAGAGACAGAAAACAAAGGTGTGATCCTGACTGAAGTGTACATTTTAGTGGTGCTTTGTAATAGCAGCATTGTTTTTCACTGACTTAGTTCAACACTTCACTGATCTAACACACAAATGAAAGGCAACTAGCACACCATGCCCAATCAAAAAGTTCACAGAAATACTGGTATCTGTGGATTTCTTCCCCCATAAATTCATTTTTGGTAATATATTTGAATAATACCATTGAAATCAACCAATTAAAAAACTGAAAAACAGCACAAGGAATAAAATCAGGCAGGTTGTTTTTAGCTGTATGGCAGACAGAGACTGACACATGGAGACATTGGATAAACCCAACTGAGAAGGTGATAGAGAGAGAACAAAGAGATGGCAGGAAGGCAAGAGAGGAAGGGAAGAATGTGAAGACTCAAACCATTATAGAAAAGGAGATGTCAGGTTTAAATAAGTTTGGAAATTACTACAGTCAGCATACACACTGAGTGTTGATGGTTCAAGTGTTGTGAGTCTGACCATAATTTCATTCACTTCCAAGTGCTGACCTTTTTTTCTATTTCCAGTGGAAGTCTCACATCCCTTCTCAGGAAAAGCTGTGAAGTTTCTCTTTGAGGATCCAAGTTTGTCAGTTCAGTGAATATTTCAGGCCAGTCTCGAATATGCTGCAAAGGCTTGTGATATGGCTTCAGCTGGAGACCTGAAAAATAACAGGTTTGTTTCCAAATAAACAAACAGAATAACCCAGCACATACACACAATTAATTGCTGCACCCAACCCAGAGTACCTGAAACTGAGGACTCATTAACAAGCATTTTCCTATGTTTTCTAAACTGCTGTATAGAAAAGGTTTTGAAAATATGGATTTCTTGACAAAACTCTTAGCATCAATTTACTACATGCAACAGTGTTTAAACTTAGTTATTTTCAGTTTCTCAGGAGTGAAGCGCTATTTAAAAATTAATGGAGTACCAAGACTGGCCTTAAAAACACAATAATAAAACTTGAGAGACTCTTGTCTCTATTATTGTAGAGAAATACAGAAAAATATAAAGTCCATTAATCTTATTTCTGACAGAAAAATACAGATATAATTTATCTTATAAATGTATTTGCCCTTTTTGTATATATATAAAAACCATAAACTTTTCAGAACAGACATTCTTCTTTTCAGAAGACACTGTTCTTTGTAATCTGTAAAATGTCTTGATTCTTAACAGGGTAAAATCAATATTTCACGTTCTCTTGTGTATTTGAGAGCTGAGAAATTGAGACAGAGCTTTCAGCTACAGTCCTGTTATATACTAGAGTCTGTGTCTTTGGCTTACTCACTCACCCTGCCTGTCCTTGAGTTATCACTTGCCTTTTCCTAGGAGTGAGGTTTAGGAGGCTCTATCTGCCTCACCCTCACTGCTCTGGCTTTCACACTGTGCCATTTCACATCATGTGAAAAGTGTAAATGGATACATTACAGCACAACATCTTTCACTGGGAACAATCTGTTCATTTAACTTATCCATCTTACATTCAAACACAGAAAAGCATCATCTGTTCCACAAGCAAGAAACCTACTGTCCTTACAGTTGTACACAAACTGCAACATACTTTATAATGAAACTTGTCCATTAGTTGTTTGAAGCCATGAATCAGGAGCTCATTTTCAAATCTAGGCTAAATATCTAGAGAATTACTTGTTGTTACACAAACAATTTATCAGCAATCTCTTCTCCTCAAATGCAAGGGTAATACCTCAATGATTCTAGGAAAACATTACATACATATTTAGAAAAGGCAAAAGCAGCAAGACTTTAACCCTCAAACACTTCCTTTTCTTCACATTAACATCTATGTTTAGCTGAAGGTTCAGTAGTCATGTGGCAATACAGCAAAGTAAAAAGGCCAGTGGTATGACACTGGAAGAAAAATATTAAAGAAAAAGAAAGAAAATATTTCCTGCAATAATTAGAGCTACTGTAAAAAAATATGTAAAAATACCACTGTAGCATTGGCAACAGTAAATAAAATTTTAAATGCAAGGCTTCTGTGTTAATGACACTCTCAACACACTATCCATCCACAGACCACAACAGAGCTTTGTAATCCACAAGGTGTCCCATAGCTATCATGTTGCATCAGTACTTTTGACCACATTCTCTGAAAATACCCAACCACACTCGTTGACTCTTTTGGGCTTCTACTTATCTTCTAGTATATCAAATAAAAACTATAACATCTTTTTATTTAGATCAGAAATACAAAAAAAATACCATAAATATAAACAAGACATTTTACATCAGAATTCTCTCCCATCAAATATATTTGAAAACTTGTGCATCAAAAATTATTTTGGTGCAAACCACAGGAAAATTCATATGATTAAAGGACCTAAAGAAAAAACATTAATCATCTTACTTTAATTTGTAGTTTTAAAAATACTAAACATTGGTAAAACAACTACATGCATCCAAACTCAGTCTGGGAAGAAAAATATGGATAAATCCAGGATAAGCTACTAGTAAGGCCTATGACAGGCAAGGTGCCCTGTAACAGAAAGGCAACCTGGAACAGCCTCATCTTCCTGGATGAAATACATGATGGGTGCCAGAGTGATACAGTCAGACCTACTGAGGGCACCCAAAGTAAAGGCTAAAACAGAGAAGCTCTCCACAGCTCTGAAAGCAGTTTGAAGACATCAGGCTGTGAAGCCTGTCAGAGAGGATGTCTCCTACTCTCCTAAGACAGCATTACTTTTTCCTAAAGGCAAAGAGAAATAAACTATGATAAACCCTCAAGTATAACCATTGTTCCTTTTACTTACTGAGGTTCTCAGAACAGATCCAGATAGTGAAGTACTGCTGAGTTTCTTGGGAGAGGCGCATGCCCTCCATTATCTGCTGGACAGTTGTGTTGTTTCCGTGCTTCAGCTCCACAGAGCGATACGAGCCATCCATACGATAAATCCGTGCCTTCTCATACTACAGAAATCAGGAACACATTACACAAACAATTTGTTAAAATCCTTTCTGTTTGTGTTTTTATCAGCAACATCTATAATGTTGGGAAAAAGAACATTGCACAACTCGTACATATTTATTATTGACCCAAATTGCTCGTTTCATGTTCTGTGCAAGTTCTTATACTTGCGTTTTTTACAACAGTAACTCCAAGAAAGATCTTGCTGGTATTCTGAAGACCTCTGTTGAACTCAAAGGCAAGTAGGCATTTAAAAGTTCCCTGAGGGATCTGGGCTCAGCTGCCTATGCATATCCCAAAATGTTCACTTTGCTATTACTGGCAGGTTATGAATTTTTCCACCCTATACTAAAAATACTTATTTTTAGAGGGAAGCACCACCCTTTACTCAGAACCTACAAGAACACAATCTCACTAAATCTTATAGTGCTCCTGTAATAGAATCTAAATAAATATTATAAATAATCATTTTCCCCTTCAGAACTCCTATAGTTTTCACTGAATTGCATGTGAGCCCATAGCATGTCTCCTGAAAGACACATAAACATAAATCAGGTGCCTAAAGCATACATGCACAAGTCATAAATCTAAGAAGTGTCTTGTTTTCCTTTCTGTAACTGATTAGATGTTTCAGCTGCTTGAATAAAAACATTTCAGGAATTTGTTATTTCTCTTCCTCAAATCTACTAAGTCATCAAGAATTGAGTTCCTAAAAACTTCTGGAAAATAAAGATGGATGGCTTGGAAAATGGCAACTGATTGAAAATGAGGTCAGAATGGAAAACATCAGTCTATTTTTGCTGCAGTAGTCACTCATTCCTACTGCAGAAGTTTATAGGAGAATTTATACATTGTATTAATTAAATAGCAATAAGTGACAACATAACATCACACATTACACTCTGAAATCTACTTAAAACATGTCCATTAGTCTTTAGAGTCATTAGGCACACCATCACATGATCTACTGCACAATAAGATCCTTAAAATGAAAATCAGTTCCTTCCTTAATTATTTTGGAAATCATTCATGCAGAGTGAAATGAAGATAATTTAAAACATCTTGAAAAACTGACAGGTTTAGTACCACCTACTTACAGGGTTAGGTTGCATCTGAAGTCAAAGAAAAGAAACAAGTGGGTTTACATCATTTGACTAATTTTAAATCTACTTCAGGGTAAGAGAAATTGCATTGTAAATTTTGTTTCCTATCCTGGCTAAATCCCCACTGGCTGCCAAGGAAGCCTGCACTGAGGCTTTAGCTGATGAAAAGCCTATTTCATAGAAGCTTACATTTAGTCAGGTGAATGCTCCTGCTTATCAACATATAAGAATGCATAAAGAAAGCTGATGGATGCATGATCAAAATTAGACATAAAATCAGTAGCTGATGTGATTCTCCTACAAATAAATTGGGGCATCATGTTTACATGTCTTACATGTATTTCTTGAGCCACGACACAGAGCAGAAACATTTAAAGAGACAAAATGCCAGTTTGCCAATAGTTACACTAACAATTTCAATGTGCTGCACATTTCCAGTAACAGCTGGAAGTGACTCCAGCTCTTCTAAAAGATTAAGTGTAAATTAACTATAAACTTTAAAATATTTAGAAAATAAACTCATACAGGTTTATTTATGGCTTCCTTCAGTAGTTTTGCAGCTTCTTCCCACTCATTTTGTTTGTTCTCTTCACAGACATTCAGTGGAGATCTTCCTTGTTGATCAGTGATGTGCTACAAACAAACAGAAACACCAATTCTACATTGATTTCACTGGAGACAGGTAAATATTCACACATTTTTGAGATAATTAAAATCCTTGAGACCAGAGTTCAAACATTTAATTGATACACAATGGGAAAAGCAGAGGTAATCAAAAACATTTAACCATTTTTCAGTAATTGCTAAACAAAATCATTAATCTGACACCAAAATATTTCTCATACACAAGCTAGAAATTGTTGCTAAATCTGCTATTTCTATACACAAACAGGACTTACTCTGTCAATTTCGGGATGATTTAGTAGAATTTGTACTATTTCAGCATGCCCACCTCCAGCAGCAAAATGAAGAGGAGAGCTAAGTTGACCATTCAAAAGATTTGGATTGCATTTCCCTTTCTCCAACAGCATTCGAGTGGCTTCAACTTTTCCATACCTACAGACATATTTAAATCAGAACAGACACAGCAAATAGATAATAATTCTTTTCAGATGTTCCTAATTATGAAAAAAGAGTTTTTTCAGATGGTCCTATTTATGAAAAAGTGTGGCTTTTTCCACACTGAAGAGTTTTTAGCTTTCAAATTACACCAGATACAATTGAACATAATTAAGTTTGTAGAAATTAATATCAGTTCTACACTTCTTTGGTAATTACTGGTCTAGTAAATATTGACTGGATTCACAATAGACACACAGAACCTTGCTTTAAGCTAGCTAAGTTTGGGTAATTGCAGCAATTCAGTCATGGCAGAACAGAGTCCAGCTTTGTCTGGAAAAAAATAATCAGTGTGAGAATGAGAGTTCAGCTTCTGCTTGTCACACAGATGGATCCTGAGGATTCTTAACCCCCATGCTTATAACTGGTAACTCTTGTGTATATTTGATGTATAAAGTACTTACAAACTTTCTGACAAACACTAAAAAGCAAGTAAGAATGTGGGCTTTTTTTAATCAAGTTTGATTTTCCCATTATTCCTATCATCAGACATACTGACCACTATATATACCAAAGACTAACTTCCATGAAGATAAAACAAAAGCATTTTTATGACTGAGAAAAGCTTTCAAGGAGACTTACAGATTAAATCACAGAGTTATAGTCAGACATGTTGACCTCTGTAAATCACTTAGTCCAGCTTCCCACTTAAAGTGTGTCCAGCACCAAAACATGCTCAGCTCAGCTACTGCTGTGCTGTAAAACTACTCACAGGCTTTTTTCTTTTGGAGGCTGATAAATTACATAAATGAAGCACTAAATAATCATGACAGCTAGAATGCACTTGACTGGCAAAACTATGCTTGACTCACCAGCATGCATAATGGATTGGTGCCCAGTGGTCACTATCCAACTGATTAACAGAAAACTTTTTATCCAGAAGGTGGCTTAGTAAATCAGAGTCTCCTTCACAAGCACTGCGGTGAAGAGGGAAATCATCTACCCACTGGTGTTCCCTAGGAATTAAAAGGGGAAGCAGGAAAAACACAATTCAGAATATTACAATTGTTGAGAACATCAACTTTTTAAAAGTTAACTAGCATAGCACTAACCATAGATCTACATGAAGAATAAAAGAGAAGTTCATGCAGCTAAAATGTGCCAGTATTCATACAAATAAGTTTTTTGTCATGCAGAAATCAAGCCACAGCTGTATTTATTAGAGTAAGAAATGCTTCTCTAATGTTTATATTTTACACCTTTCTTGATTCATCCTTTGTGTTTCAATACTTTAGATTTCAAACAGAATTTAATTTAAAATATGTATTTCTACAGCGAAGCATAAATAGGAATCTCATTTTAAGTCTACCAAATGCTACTGTAAAATAAAACAAAACAAAATTATCTATTAATGAAAAAGGAATGTAACATAATACTTGTCCTCTGTGACACTGCTCATGCTACGTTGCCACTTCTCTCTTTTAGGAATCTGAATCTTTGAATAGTCTGGGGCTCCAAGGCCAAAGTATGGATTTATTACCACCTTGTCAACCTGTGAAGACATAAATTTAAACACAACTGAAAAAATATCTTACTGAGATTTGGCTACACAATCCCCCATTCCAGTCAGGTGTTCTCTTAAAACCAAAGTTATGATAGTAACATTTTATAATGAAAGAGAATTATGATCAAATATGAGGATTTGTAAAACTAGTGCACATTTACTGCTAAATAAACAACTCTGATGTGAGCACACACTCTTATCAAATAATTGAATGAACTCTAAAATGAAAATGTATGTCTGTTTCACAAATACAAAATGAAAATATAGTTCTTACCCTATTGGTATACTGAAGGTCAGATCCAAACAAAGGATTATAGATACACATATCTGCTTTCTCCAATGCCAGCATTTTACTCTTTATTTCCAGGGCAGTATAACCCATGTGCAATGAGCTCTCTGTTTGACCAGGTTCTATAGCATAGGCAGGGTTTATTACATTTGTTTTAATTCTTTCAAGAGGAGATGGTCTGAATAAAGCAGGGATGGAGTGAGACTGGGTGTGCCGTTCATCCAACCACCTGCAGGAGAGAATGGGCAAGTAATTAATTTTCAGGTAGAAAAGGATCATTTTGGTCATGCTGTCCATTATTTTCTTTGATTAGGGATTGCACATATAATAATCACACATTTAAATTTAAGAAAAAATATTATAATTTGCACAGCCAATTTTATAAGACTAAATTACTCCCTGAATGTGAAATTTGTTAACCACACTCAGTTTAACAGTTGTATTTGCTCAATTCTGTGTGGATGCAAACTCTTAAACAGAAGGAAATTATACACTAACAGTAACATGGGTTATAACCACAAAACCACACCAACATTTCATTTACTTTCAGTTTATTAACAGTACCACTCTGAACAAATTCTGAAACTTAAAGCTGTTTTTTTAAGGGTGAGTTTCATGATCTGTACTGACTTAAGCTTTTCAACTCACGTGTTTCATTAGGGAAAGACAGGAAAAGGCAGCAAACCAGTTTTTAAACTGCTAAGTCTCACACAGGCTACCACCTGCCTTTTTATAAAGCTCTCCTGAAGTTTATTTTCTTCTCAGTGCACTCCTACGGACAGTACTGAAGAGCTTTAGAGCTCTCTTATTCTGTGCTACCAGGGGAAGTCAGTACTGTACACCTGCTGCATTTTTCCCACCACATATGCAATATAACACAGGGCTCAGGACAAGTTGTTCATCTCAAGTTTTGGATAAATATATTTTTACCAAATTGTTAAATTGTTTTAGTGTTATATTAAGTGGTGCATTAAAGGTCTAAAGGCAGGTTTGTATTTAGGTTTCTGCACATGCTTTCTCATAAGCTTGAGGTAAAAATGTGCTTTGCTGGAATACAATAAATTCTGTTTAATGATTGAGTCTGGAAATAGAAGAAAGAGAAGTAAGTACATGCTTGGGACATCCACTGACAGACCACTTGGATTTTGTCTGTCCCAGAAGCATATGTAAGGATGGCAGAAGATAATCTGCAGTTCTCTGCATTTGCTTAAGCCTATTTTTAAGTCCTAAATCCAAGCTATAATGTCCTGCAAAAGCAGCATTCTCTTCATTTACTTATGGTCCTGGCAGAAAGAAGAGTAAAATTGTAGTCATTGTGCTATAGACACCCTCTACGGTATTTTCAGGCATTTTTTCTAAATATTTGGTAGATAAATTAGTCATGGCAGTTTGACTCTTTGAGAAGGATTGTTTCAGATTACATAAAGAATAAAAAATATAAACTATTTTCTATACTCCAAGGGCTCTTGTGAAGCTTGAAACACTTTTAAGCAGAACTTAGAGCCTGAAGGCATTCAGCAAGCAGCAAATTTAACTGATATGATGGTATATATGGAAATACTACAGCTCTACTCATAAACTGTAAAAACCCTAAACACGGAACCTTTTAGGAAATAGCCTGTAGCATGAGTTTTTACATTAGCCAGAAGTTTCAGCTAACTTTATTACTGCAAATAAGTTCATACACAAGCGTGTCTGGTATTTCTTGGTTAAGGGTACATTAAAACAAAACAACAAAAAACCCCAAAACAACAACAAAAAAACCCCACTAAAACAACAAAAAACCTGTTCATGTATTCAAACTACTATAAATCTGGCTAAACAACTAATCACCTCTCGGAAAGTTAATTCCCTACTGCAAATAAATTTGTGTGTCTGGGGAAGATGCACTCCCTTTCTACAGGGAGATTTAATTTAAATGCAAATCTTAATGGTATACAATTACAGGGTATTTTTACTTCACTCTGGCAAATGTTCTTACTCAAATGACAATTATGTCATTTACAGAAGATTAAACATTATGATTCTACAAAACATTCACTGTGAGCATGAACTTCCACAAAGCTACTTGATTTAGATAAACACACCATTCTTGAGTTTGCAAAAAGAATTTTAGAAATATGTTGTCAAGGTTTCAATTTCTGATAAACATGAAGAAAATACCGTGATGATTTCCTTCTTAACCACAAGAATGCTATAAAAACTATGTGTTACATTGACAAATTATCTTTTTAATATATATTTTGATATAAAATATCAAAGTTTTCATTTTAATATATTTTTACTGATGGTGTCTCTTACTTATCCAAGGCAATTAACATTTTTGCAGTAAGTGTAGCAAAGTGTGTGCTGGATTCACTGCAGACTCTCATGATGTCTTGTAAACAGTAGAACACAGGGCATCCAGGACTGTATGTGTATTTCGTATTATCTAAAAAAGAAACATTCTCTGAAGACACATCCATGAGAACAATCTTATTTTCCCTTCTGCATCTTTTGTAGTTAGAAATCCCTAATTAAGACTATTACTTTAGACTAGAGTGACTTAATTTTCTCCAAATAATAATTGATAGCAATTACTTACAATCCTTACATAGCAATACACAATGGTATCTATTTGATAGATTTTATCAGGTCTTGTAAGTAAGGCAAAAATGAAGAGGTTTCACCAAAAGGACACATTTTACTTCAATATTTTTAAAAAATACTTTCTTGACAAGTAATTTACTTGGCTTTCTAAAGAATCTGTTTACTGTTTAGAGACTTATTTATTCTTCTCTGAGTACAGAACACTGAACTGAGTAGGACATCTTAGAGTTGCATTCAGCAAATTCTACACAAGGCCTGCGTTTTGAAATATAACCAAATGTACAAATACTGCTTGAACCAGAAGTGTGCTATTGTTATGAAAACAAAGGCAATACATTAAACCAAAGTTTTCTTCCTTGATTTTAAGTAACTTCTTCAAAGTTTAAAATATTCAGAGAGTTTTGCACCTGCCTGCACCTGCAACTTTTAATGTTTAAATATAGAAAAAGCCATACATCATATTAAAATATATCAATATCTCATATATTATATAGATAGAATTATAAATTTAATCACATATCCATGAGATAGATATATACAACTTATATATGTCATATAAAAAAATGAACCCTCAAGTGAACTTTGCTAAAATGGGTGTAGCTTCATAAATCATGCCCAATGTTACCTTTCACAACAGTTGGAACAATGTAAAGAGATGCCTCCTGGCCTGCTTTCTCTCCATCTAGAGGAAACTTCTTCATTAACACCACACGCTTTCCTAGCACATTATTTAAAAACAAAAAACAGACAAGCCACAAAACAATTAATTAATCATCAAAACAAAGAAAAATCTAGAGTTGGCTATCTGAAAGCTTACCAGACTCAATCTTCCTACCTTCTAGGAAAAAAAAATTATGATTATGAGCTATAATCTAAGGAAAGTGAAGAAAATTTATATACATAGGAAAACTAAAGAACATAAACATGTATATACTCATTAACATGAAAAATTATATGACTGTAGTCCTTTTTAACTTATGCAACCTCAGCTGCATATTTTAGCAGTGTACAAACTAAGCTTGGGCCATCTGAGTGAGTCGAATTAAAACTCTCCAAACTATGTAAGGAACAGAGTAATTGCTTTTAGAAGGCATTCCTCAATGTGTATTAATTCTGTTACTCTGTGTTTGTTGCATTATTAGCTCTGTTGCATTCACTGAGCTGCAGTTATTGCCACCTGCAACATTTTACCACGTAAACAACAGAGATGAAGTCCACAGCAAAGACCAGAAATCCTTTAGTCATTATACTTTATACCAACCTGGAATGCAACAGGCTGGCTAAAACAAATTTCTCAGCACAAGTGTGATGTTCTTTGCTAGATCAGCTATGTAACAAGGGAAAAAAATGTACACATCAAATTCCATCCATAAGTGATACACTTTTGCTAGAAATATTTTCATATAGATACTGTCCCCTGGACAACTGACTTTATAATCTATCAGTTCTCTAGTCCAAGTCAAGTTTTAGCTTAAGTTATGGATGCAAAAGTCACTTTGATCTGGTTTACTGGAAGTTTAGCTATAAATCTAAACTTGAGGTGAAGAAGCAGCACACACAAATATTCATTTATAAACAATCACTTAGTAAACATTTTATAGAGTTGGAAGGAAAAGAAAAACACAGGTACATGAAAGGCTTTAGCAGTATAGTTGGCTTGAGTTTTTTTGATGAAACTCAAAATGTATCTTCTTTCTTTATACTAATTTTATGCCTTTGCACAACTTTGCCATGCCAATTTAAAAAACATTTTATTAGTGCTATCAATAGTATATTAGATTAAAATGGTTTTACCTTTAATACCCTGATTGGCTGGTGAAATTGGTTTGGTGGCTTCTAATACATAATCCAAGATGCTCTGGGTTATCTCAGTGCCTCCTTGAAGTTTAGTTTCTAGCAAAACTTTCTTTCTTTTTTTCTTTTGGCCTTCAATGGGAACTTCAAGCAGCAAAATCTTTCAAACAATAATGAAACCAAAGAAGTTTAAGCGCAGAACTTAAAAACTACCACTACTACTACTACTATTATTATTATTATTATTACTACTACTATGCCACTGTAAAAGCAGTAACAAAATTCGAGAAGTACTAAATGTTGAGGAGTAGAATGGTGAAGTCAGAATGACCTCTGCAGCAGACTCAAGAGTAAAAGAAAAGGCTACATTCTCTTCCGTTATACTATTACTTATTTACTGTACTATTTAAAAAGCCAAATAACTAATACATAAAGAAAAGAAATCATTTTACTTCATAGGATTTAGCTCGATATTCCCGAGAATTGAGGCTAGCAGTATTTTTTGGACGAATCACAGCAACGTATGCATCTCCAATGTTTTCTGGGTTTCCCATCTCTCCTTCTTACTTTATCACTGGAAATAATAAATAAACAGGAAGAAAAGGTTCAGCTGAAAAAAACATCCAACAGCATACTAAACTTCAGGATGCAGTGCTCATATCCACTGATGCTTTGCATTATTCATTTATTGTTTTTTAGCTGGAGAAATGCCAGTGGCTGATATAATTCTGCTTCCTTTTCATGAAAGGGGGAAATAGGATGTCATAAAGATTTGATACAAATAAGCTTGTTCTCTAACTCATCTTTAAAATAAAAGCAATGTATGTTTTTCCACTTTGTAACTATTCCCCATTTTGCAAACCAGACAGAAGGCCAAAGAAATTTTGAACTCTGGAAAAAATGTGAAATTGAAAAAGAATGCCATTTCAAAGTGACAAGCACTGTGATTTATAAATTGTGCCATAACAAGTATTGCACTTCTATGAGTCCCACATGGATTTCAAGAAAATACCTGCTTTTCATCTCCCCCTGCAAAGTAGAACACAGTCTTGCCTACAGCCAAGTAACAAAGCTGATAAAAATAAACTATAATATGGATTCATTTGCTTAGTTTTATTTCAGTGGGGCTGCAAACTGGTGCACAATTAATTCAAATCAAGTTTCTAAAAGGAATACATCTTTAGTTTCTAAAAACATGAATAGAGCATTTAGATTTAACAAAAAGCTTTGCTTACCCTTCTGTTAAACCAAGGTGACAATTCCTAAAATCACAAAATTGTATGGAAATTATATGGAAAACCTCCTAAAGAAAAATCACATATCAGCTTCCAGAAAGAAGGTTATGTCTAACCATTTCCACCTTCCAGCTGATCATTTTCTTCATCTGCAAATGAACACCATTTCATTCCATAGCATCAGTAAGCACATGCTTTTTGCAGATTAATTCCTCCACATATTTTAAGTGTTAGTGTTTCTAGCTTCTCCACCTCTTCTAGAAGAAACAGAGGTCTTCAGATTCCTATGCCCTTAGTCCAGTATTTTTCCTGGGACCAAGACTACCTGAAAAGATATTGAAAAAACCTCAACATAAATAACAATAATAAGCATGGATATTTTCACCGTCAGTTAAGATAAATACCTTAGTTAGAGGACTCAATGATGGTATGTGAACAGTATAATATCTGAAGAGAAACAGCTAATGATTTGCAGTAGCAAATTTACAGTATTTACATTAGTATTAAGTATGCTATTTACAGTAGCATCTAAAAACATGAAATACGCAACATGCTGACTTACAAGAACTCATACTTTAAGATATTAAGAATTTTAAAAGGAAAAAGAAACAACCATCCCTTATGCACAGCTGGGAATGATCTGCTCCTTGGGTTTCCTTACACGTGCTTGGAAACACAGGGTTTGGGTCATGGGCTTGTGCGGAGGGAACCTGCACTGGTACGGCCGGGTCACCTGGACGACAGGTGGCGGGACAGGTGAATAAGCAGTGGGGGAACTCCCTCTGCCACTGCTCTGCACTAAATCCAGTGCAGAATGAGCATGTCTGTGAAACCGACAGCGCTGAGACTTGCAATATGACTCCAGAAAACAAAAAGTGAAGATGAAGGGGGCGGGGAAGGAGGGGTGTGCTGTAAGGATGTGACAATAAACACAACCAGCTTCAGAAAACACCACGAACTGGTTCTGACCAAACCCAGGACCTGACAACGCGGCCCCATTCCAAAAGCTGCCGGTCTAAGGCAGACGCCTCACCCAGGCTTCCCCCAGCACCGCCGACCCTTCCCGCCTCCGCAGGACCCGCCGGGAGGAGGCGAAGGGCGGCTCCCTCCGGGACTCCCGGCCGCGCCACCCCGGCCAGGGAGGAGGGAGGCCGGGGGCATCGGAAGCCCCGGAGCGCTGCCTCGCCTCGGCACGGCCGGAGGGCGACGGGCGGGAGGCGGCCCCGCGCCCCAGCATCTCCCGCCCCGCACCGCCCGGCCGGCCGGGAAACGCCCCCGAACTTCCCCGGCCGCGCCCAGAAGCCGCTGGGCAGCGGCCCCCGAGGGGCGCTCCCGCTGAATCCCCGCGGGGCCAGAGCGGCTCCCCCGCTCTCAGGATCCCCTGGGGACCGGGGTGAGCGAGGTCGCCCCGGCCCCGCTTCCTCCCTGCCTGCCTTGCCTTCCTCGGTGGCGCCTGCCGCCGCCTGCCCGCCGCATCCTCCCGCCGCGCCCGCCGCCCAGGCCCCGCGTCCCGGCCTGCTCCGCCCCGTCCCCGCCCCGCTCCCTCCCACGGCGCGGTGGATCCGCTTCCCGTCGGAGGCCCGCGGGCCTCGGCTGCCGATGAGTTTCCGGGTCGGCGGCCTGAACTTGTGTTGCCGCCGCCGGTTGTTGACCGCGGGCGGAGAAGGAGGGAGCAAGCCGGGGCCGCGGGCCGGGCCGGGAGCAGGAGGCGCGGCTGGCGGGCGGGGAGGCGCCGAGGCGGAGCGGCCGCCCGGGCCCACGGAGCGCCGCCGGCAGCAGCTGTCAGCGCCGCCGCCAAACAAAGGGGTAGCGAGCAGGCGGCAGCCGCAGCGCCGTGCCCGCGCCGGGGGCCCCGGCGAGCTGACTGACAGCCCCGGCTGCCCGTGAGGCTCCCGCTGGAGCGGGCACTCCAGAGGGCGCCGTACCCGGAGTGGAGCGGCAGGGAGGAGCGGCCGCTGGGCACATGGAAGCTCTGAGTGGCGGGCGCGGAGGCGCCGGGAAGGGCCGGGGAGAGCCCCTGTGAGGAGCCGGTGAGTGCCCGCGGCGCTGGGCGAGGTTCGGGCGGGGGCTGCGGGAAGGCTCGGCCAGCGGAGCCCGCTCGCGGCTGAAGCCTGGAGGCTCCGCACATCGGGGCGTCGGCAGCGCCGCGCATCGCGGGGGGGCCGGCCCGGGAGGCGGCTCCGGGGGCGCCTCGGTGCCGTCGGCAGGCGAGGGGAGAGGGAGGAGGGAGCAGCCGGAGTGCGGAGGTAAACAAGCGGCAGGTTAGCGAGGTTAGTGCGCACGGGGCTGGCTGTGGGGAAAGGATGGCGGGAGCTGCGGGCTGCCGGGCCGGGGGATAAGGGGGAGAGAGGCCGCCTCCGGGCCGGGCTCTCGGCCGGCGGAGAGCGGGGGGCTCGCCCGGGAACTGGCCCGATGGGGGGATCGGTGGCAGCTGCCCCGGGGCGGCCGGAACAATGGTAAAGTTTGGAGCTGCCCGATGGCCTGGCTTCAGCCAGGTCCCGCTGCTGGGCTCATGCCCGCCTTGTTCGGAGCGGGGCAATCCTGCCTGGAAGGCAGAAGCGAAGAAGTGTGAGTGGTCAGAGTGGGAGCTTGTGCTTCGGGGCGAGCTGTGACAGTGACCTGGCTTCCTGCCTCGGTAACGCCGGCAGAGCAGCCCTTGAATGGATTTAACCGCTCGCCATCTCGGGGGTGTGGGGTTTTTCTGGTTTGGGTTTTTTTTTTCTTCTTTTTTAACACAGTGGAAAAAATTTAGTCTTGATATCGTAGCAGTTTTATGTAAGTAGCAGTATCCCTCTCCCAGGCATGTCTGAGCACATACTGGAAATTGGGCAACTTTTAAAAATTAATCCTTTAAATTCATGACTAGTCTGTCTACCTCTTATTTACTGTTTATATATTATGCAGAGGATATACAGAGTCACGAAAACATTCTCGGCAGAGTAAAGAACTAATACTACAGCCTAAATTGTTTGCATGGATCCCTCCATTATGACTAACCGTCCTTGATTGCACCTTCTTTAAGTGCATTTCTGTGCTTTCCAGTTCCAGAAATGGAGCTTTAGTTGTAGCCATAACATCAATAATGTGCTGTAATTTAAGTACATTCACCAAAGAGAGAGACAGCTTTTGAGAGGATTTTGGCTGCTGAGGTTAGCAACGAGAAGAGACTCTCTGTCTTCTTTACATGTATGGCTGTTTTATCCTTACTTTCATCTTTTTGATTTTCAGTGTGAAGTGTGGTGGATTAATTTCTCTTTAATCTCTTTTGCGTACAGAGGAAAATTGCTCTTCTTGCTTGGGGGGGGAAAACAGGCTTTAGTCATAAGGAAAGCAACAGCGTTTTTCAACTACTTAGAACATGTGACTTGTTTCTACATAGAAGCAAATTGGTAGAATTTATAGCAACTTTTTTTTTTCTTTTTTTTTGTGGATGTGGAAAGAGTAAATGCTTGTATTTGCAAATCACAGAAGAGGCTTCTGAAAACTTTAATTCCAGGCTTTTCTGTGATCCTTTACTCGTCAATTCCTTCTTCAACAAATTTTACTTCAGTCCTTAATCAAAAGAATAATATATTTTAATAATACAGTCGATTATTCCTGAATTACAGTATTGCTATAAGTCTACTGAAAAGCTAAACAATGTTGATGGTGCTCTGTATTCCTGTATATATGCATCAGCAGAATATTATGAATGAAGATTAATTTTAAAAGAAGGATTGCAACAGTGGCACTCTAATAAAAATATTAATAGCCAAAGTCCAAAAGTTAGGCAAGTAAGTTTTTTGCCGTCCCTTTTATTTTTGCTCATGCCATACACATCTAGATAGGACTAGGTATGTATGTATGTAAGTACATGATTTGGCTTATTGCACAAAACATGGAGTTTCCTGGACATAGTTACAGATTGCATGTGAGTTTATATGTATCTCTTATGTGTTCCTATCTGGCCTACACACTTCAGAAAATTAAAGAAAACTAAGCATGTAAATATGAAAAGAAATGCCTTCTAAAGCTGTCAGCTTTTATTCAATGGAATAACTATAAAAATGGTTTTAGAAAAAGTCATTATGTTTTTGTTCACTGTATAAAAACCTTGCTAACACTATGGTTGTTTTATTCTGTGCTGAACAGTTTATCTCTCCTGGTCTGTGACATCTCTGCTGTGATTGCTTATCACCATGTTTCTTTTTGTTTCAGTAGTAGGGCTTTGTTTATTAATCATTAACTAGTTTGGCTCGCAAGTTTTGTGATTTTTTTTTTTTAATTTTTGTTTATTTGTGGTATTTTAGGATCCTTTTTCTTTTGTGTACTGGGGGGATATTTTTGTTGTGGTTTTTCTTGCATTGGGGGGTTGCTCATTTGTTTTTGAGGGGTTTTGTTTGTTGAATTTATTTTTGCTGTTCAGATGTCATGTAGTTACCGTTACCTGAGTAGTTCATTAACTTCTCCTTGGAATCTGATAACTAGAGGTTGCTGTTGGCAGTTGTCACTGTTGAAGTTTTGTCAGCTTTGCTAAGGTGACTCATGCCAGTAAGAGGGAAAATTGAGAAGCTGGAGGTTACTGATATGTGTGCTGAACCAGTTACGTTTCTAATCATATTACTGTGTTTGCATAATTGGTAATGACACATAGCAAAGACAGATCTGTTTTACTTGAAGATCAGCCCTGTGGAAATTCTGAAATGTTCAAAATGACATGGAAAATTCTGTTTTCAACATCATTATCATTAGGCAAGACTTTTACTGCTTTTGCTTCCTCATTCCAAAATACAGTACCAAGTAGTTTTCCATGGAGCATTATAGAAATCACACCTATGTGTAAATTTTAGGGGGAAAGATTATTTCATGCAAGATTATATTACATTTTACATTTAAAGTTCAAGCCAGAGATGTCTAGCTAATGTTTAACAACTGTTGTTCATAACTGCTAAATGTCTTCCAGAATTATTGCAAACAAACACATTAGTCTTTGTTTGTGACAGTGGAAGGCCAAGTGCAAGGTCTCCACTTGGGTCAGGGCAACTCCTGGTATTGATAGAGGCTGGGGGGTGAAGGGGTTGAGAGCAGCCCTGCCAAGAACTCGAGAGTACCTTTGGATGAAAAACTGGACATAAGCTGGCAGTCTGCACTTGCAGCCCAGAAAGCCAATTGTATCCTGGGCTGCATCAGAAGCAGCATGGCCAGCAGGGTGAGGGAGGGGATTCTGCCCCTCTGCTCTGCCCTGGTGGGAGAGACCCCAGCGGGGATGCTGCATCCAGCTTGGGGCCCCCAAACAGCAAAGACATGAACCTGTGGGAGCAGGTCTGGGGGAGGGACACAAACACAGAGCAGCTCTCCTGTTGCTGTTGACCTCATTTCAGAGAGACAGGGCACAACCTTTTAAGGAGCAAAAAAAGCTAGAACTTTATATTATATATCCCTTTATATAGAGTTTTATAAACCCTCCTGTGTCTATGGTAACAAGCTGTCATCTCATAGTAATTGGTCAGTCTTGGACAATGTGTTTATGTGTAAGAAAGGGTTGTTCGTGAGATACTGTTTTCATTCTTAAAGCTGAGATAGTTGGAATTGTTGAAACAGGTGGAGGAAAAGAGCCTTAATCTGTAGAATTCTTTCTCAGGGAAACAAGTTGTTTTTTGCTGTTGCAGGCTGTTGTTTTCATGGGGAGCTGTTAGCTTTCCCCCAGCTGTGTCGGACTAGGATTCAGTTTGTGAGGCCTTCTGCAGGCCTGCTGTTTACAGCACACTCTCCTGTGGAGAAAGGCTGAGAGGGTTGGGTTGCTCACCTTGGAGAAGAAAAGGCTCCAAGGAGATGCTGTTGCAACCTTTAGGTGTATAAAGGCAGCCCACAAGAAAGAGTTTTTACAGGAAAAGGAACGAGAGTTTTTAACTGTTTTAGATAAGGCAAACATTTCTTTTGACCTAAAGCTTATTTGTAGTATTACTAATATTCTTGAGTTTTCTTTAAGGGGCTTTGTTGAAGTTGCTCAAGAGAGATTTTCATTTGATGGTTTCTTTAGATTTGTATTTTAAATGAGGTAAATTCTGAACTCTTCCTGTCTGAGGATAATTGCAGTTAAAATATGGGATGGGTGGGAGTTTTCAAACAGCTGTGTTACAGTGTTGCAAAGAAAGTTACTCTTGTAACTTTTACTGTTTAATTCTGTACTGACAAGGAAGAGCTGGGGACAAAATTAATCCTCTAAAAGCAAGGTATATATTTGGTGCATAAACTTACACCTAGAAATCAATGTTTGCACACAGCCTTCAGTATAGTAACATTATTCTTTGACAATAACTTAGTGTAGTTTATATATTATATAGTCACAACTGAGGCATTATATTACTAATTCTGTATAAAATAGTTTTTATGTGCAGGCTCCTATGTTGGAAAAGAATTCATTAAATTTCTTGAGGATTTTCCCTACTTAAAGGAGCTTCTCAGTGGCTTGTGATTACCATTTTGACACACCTGAAGAACTTGCAGTGGACATGATATGTAAGACTCCCTATGCTTTCTGCCCAGCTGAGTGCAATGACTTTAAGGGGTATGGGGCAATGATGACAAGTTCCTGCCCAATGCCATAGAGGTGTGGCTCTTCTGTGGCTGCCTTACCTTCCCAAATGCCCTTACCTAATACTTAAGAGCCTCTGCATGTGAAACCAGCAACAAGGATGATGGTTCATCTAGCTTGGTGCTGCCAAGGTTCACTTGACCTGTAGCCTGCATCAAATCTGCTCCCACAAAGCAAAAAGCGTGGCTCATTGTCACAGGAGACTCCCTTCTGAAGGGAGCAGAAGGCTCAAAGAGAAGGATTCACTTCTCAGGGAAGTCTCTTGCTTCCCTGGGGCCTGCGTTAAAGATGTGGGGAGAAAGTGTCCTATCCTGGTGTGGCACTCAGACTAATATCCATTATGGATTTTATTTTTTCAGGTAGTCAGCTGTGAAGTTGTAACAAGAAGTATGAGGGCAATGAAGAGAGACTTCATGGCCTGGGTTAAGGAATGAGGAGCACAAGTAGTGTGCTTCTCTGTCCTTCCAGTTGCAGGGAATGATGATGATGTTGCCAGGCCTTCTGGTGACAGACGCTGTACACCTGTCTCAAAGGGAGAAAAATATCTTTGCACAGGAGTTAGAAGGGCTCATTAAAAAAGCTTAAACTAGACTTGAAGGGAGAAACTGATAAAACCAGGCTCACTAGAGATAAGCCTGGGGGCAGCACACCCATATTTGAGGGACGGTGTGCTAGTGATGTCCTTTGATCTTCCATTTCAGTGAAAACATGGAATAAAGATTCATGTGGCAGCAAAGACCAGTAGTTATCCATGTGTTAGAAACCACAGAAGCAGCTGAGATTGGTTATACAGGAATTAGGACTTCTTCCCCAAAAAAGGTGGAGGTATAAATAGCCTGACTGGAGTGCTTCTGCTCCAGTGCACGCAGCACAGGCAACAAACAGGAGGAGCTGGAAGCCGTCGTGCAGCAGGAAAATTATGGTATAATTGTCATTACGGAAACTGGTCATTGTGTGATGACTCACAACTGGAGGGCTGCAGTGGATGGCTGTAAACTCTTCAGAAGGGATAGGCAAGGAAGGAGAAGCAGTGGAATTGCCCTGTGTTTTAGGGAGTGCTGGGATTCTCTAGAGCTTAATTGTGGTGCCAATAGGGTTGTTGATGGGTGAGAATCAGTGGTAAGGCCAGCAGTGCAGATATCCTGGTTGGGAGTCTCTTACATCTAGCCAGCTTGCAGAGGCAGACAAAATATTCTCTGAGCAGCTGTGAGAAATTTTACTATCCCTAGCCCTTGTTCTCCTGGGGAACCTCAAATCTCCAGATGTCTCATGGAAATACAATGCAGTAGAGAGGAAACAGTCTAGAGGAAGCATGTCCCTGAGTGTCTGGAAGAGAACTTCCTGACACAGCTGGTGAGTAAGGCAGCTAGGGAAGGTGTCCTGCTGGACTCACTGTTCACAAACAAAGAAGCACTTGTGGGTGATGTGATGATTGGAGACTCTTGGGAACAGTGATTGTGGAATTACAGAGTCTTCAATTCTTGGAGAAGTAAGGAGGGAGTCAGCAGAGCTGTTACCTTGGACTTCTGGAGGGCAGACCAGCGTATTGAGGAGACTGGTTGAAAAACTTCTGGGAGGCATTCCTAAAAGGGAGAGAAGTCCAGGGAGGATAGACATTTTTGAATAAAGAAATCCTAGAAGTGCAGAAGCGGGCTGTCCCCATTTGCCTAAAGAAGAGCTGTTGGGGAAGAAGACCAGCCTGACTGAGCAGAGTATTCTGGTTTGAGATCAGGAGAAACTGGAGAGTCTATGGCCTCTGGAAGAATGGGCCAGCAGCTCAGGAGGACTACAAGGATATCATGAGGTTATCCAGGGAGAAAATTAGACGGGCCAATCAGAACTTAATCTGGCTACTGCTGTAAAAGTTGATAAAAAGTGTTTCTATTAATATACCAGTAACAAAAGGAAGGCCTAAGAGATTGCTCATCCTTTATTGGATGAGAGGGCAAACAAAGTGGCAAAAGATAAGGAAAGAGGCTGAGGTACTTAATGCCTTCTTTTCCTCAGTTTTTGATAGCATGTTCTCTGGGTACCCAGTGCCCTGAGCTGGAATAAAGAGACAAGGAGCAGAATGAAGGCTCTGTAATCCAAAGGGAGAGGGTCAGAGATATTCTATGCCACTGGCACACTCTCAAGTCTATGAGGCTGGGTGGGATCCACCCAAGGGTACTGATGGCACTGGCAGAAGTGCTTAGTGAACCACTTTCCATCATTTACCAGCAATCCTGGTTAATGGTGGAGGTCCCAGGTGACTGGAGGTTAGCAAATGTGACACTCTTGTACAGGAAGGGTTGGAAGGAGGATCTGGAGAGCTGCAGGCCTGTCAGTCTGACCTCAGGGCCAGGGAATGTCATGGAGCAGATCATCTTGAGAGCCATCCCATGGCACATACAGGACAGCCAGGGGTTTTTGAAAGCCAGGTCCTGCTAGACCAAGCTTGTCTTCTTGGACAGAGTAACCTGGTTAGTGGATGAGTAAAAAGCTGTAGAATTTGTCTCCCTAGACATCAGTAAAGCCTTTGACACCATTTCTCACAGCATTCTCCTGGAGAAACTGTTACCACTGGCCTACTCTTCTCTGGGCAAGAAAAGTGTCTGGATGTCCAAGCTCGCAGAGTGATGGTGAATAGAGTTACATCCACTTGGTGGCTGTCACTAGTGTTCCCCAAGGCTCACTGCTGTGGTCTGTCCGATTGAATGTCTTCACTGGTGATCTGGAAGAGGGGATCCAGTGCAACTTAGTCAGCAAGCTGTGTGAGTGCTGCTCTGCTGGAGGGTAGGAAGGCTCTGCAGCAGGATCTGGACAAGCTGGATCGATGGCTGAGGCCAGTGGTATGAGGTTCAGCAAGGGTGAGAGCTGGATCCTGCCCTTGGGTCACAGCAGCCCTATGGAGCACTACTGGCATAGCGTGAGCGCTGGAAAGCTGCCTGCTGGAAAAGAACCTGGGGCTTTGGTCAGCATCATGTCAGCTAGGGGTAGCCTGTGATATAACTAAGTGGAAAAGTGATAAAAATGATTGTGTCTAATTGTGAAAATCCTTACACAGTTTAATTTTTATGGTAACTGTCTTAATTAAAATAATTACTTTTGTAAAATGTCCTATAGGGATGTTAGTAATCTCTCCCTTCCCCCCTCCCATCCCCACCCTCCTTGAGGAAAGATGTAGTTCTGGATGTTTCAAAGCTTTTTTGGGGAAAATACACTTAATGTATAATGCTAATTATATATGTTTTAATGGCATATTTCTTGACTGATTTGTATGGTCTCTGATCAATTGTGATTAAATGGACCTAAGTTGGAAACTGATTCTCTGCCGCAAGTACTTCACCTGATGATCACTTTTCCTGGAATTTAGCATAGAGAAAATAATTAGATTTTCCTAGTTTATAATTCTGCTTTTTAAGCAAGCCCTGCTTGTTCTTACAGCAGGTACTTTAGGAGATGGTAGGAACATTGTGTCCTGGTTTTGACCTTGGTTGTAAATTACTACAAATGAAATAACTTTGAAGAGAAAATTCTATTTGATATTTATTACTTTTAGTCCACTTAAAATTTCTGCTTCAGGGAAGTTCCATAGATGTTAGTTGAGATAAGCAATGCCCCCCTGCCCTTTTATTTCAAATGGATTTCTGAGAGGAATTTTTGATGACAAAGTTATAAATGGTATATTTGTTACAGGTGTTGTGGTACAAAATGGTACAAAAATGTTGTGTATAAACTCAAAACTGACTGTATTTAAAAAAACCAATAGTATATTTTTTTAGGATGCTCAGATGAAGCACTGATGATGATGATTGAAATGTTATAAACCAGTCTTTGGAGAAATAGCTGAAAAACTATGAGAAAATGTCATGATACATACTTGTCAATGTTTTTGCAAATAAAATACATCAAATACTGGTGCTATTCAAATTTATTGTGGACTTAAGAATAGGAATTGTAGGACAGTTGTAGTTTGTTAATGAACTCTTCTCTCTACGAAGGGTTTGACTGTTGCTGTACTGTTGTGATATGCAGTTGTGTGTTTTTCTTTGTATTTCTGTTAGTTACGTTGCGTGTAAGATGTGCAAGGCTGGATGCACAAATCAGGACTAATTTTTGACAGCAGCAACCTGTAAATGTTGTTGCAATGGAATTTTCCCCATAAATATTTTTTTTCTCATTAAGGAAAAAAATATTATTTCTTATTTCTTGCCTCTGTAAATTACTTGCAGAATTGTCATTTTTTTAGCATTTTTTATTTTTTAATCCAGGTGGCTCTGTTGTGTTTTAGATCTCTAAGCAATTGAGGGACAAGCAAATATGTTCATCTCTGTTTATTTCTCTATGTTGAAGGTCTACAGATAGACATGCAGAAATGTTCTGGCAGAGTAGAGCCCAGAAAATAAATTGTTAATTTCTTGAATGAAAAATGGTGAATTTCATCAATGTTGTGAAGAAACTGCAGAAATATGTACCTACTAAACTATGAAGACCAAAGTTCCAGCTGCACTAATAATGCAGGTTATACATTTTAAAATTCTTCATAGACTGATGGAGTTATCTATATATCCATAGATTGGGGATTTTGATATTTTAAAGCTCAAATCTTGAGGTCCAGCTGTATAGCAGACTTCATGATAGCGAAACACCATCATGTTCTTCAGCAAAGATCTGGCACGTTTATTCTGTAGAAATAGATCTACTGCAAAATTGTACTAGCAAATAATCTAGGTCTATGAAGCATTGTCAGTTAAATATTCTAAGACAAAGCATTTTTTCTTTCTGAAAGAATTCCTGTTACTTGCATTCCCTGAAAGTTTGTGTATGGAAGTACACAGCCTGCAGTACTGAGACATTACTAACAGCTCTGTAGCTTATTGCAGTATAAATATACAATGGCTGTTAATTTAGGCCCTTTTCCCAGACTTCTTGAGAGTCACTGACACAGATACTTTGTGTATTTAGTTCTCCATATTTAGAAGGATGTGTTGGGGAGAAATCTTTCATTGGAGCTATTTCAGTGAGTCACCAAGTGCAAACTGCCCATTAAAAAAAAATACTGAAGAGGTTTTATTTGGTGACTTGTGCGTTGAAGTACAAGTTTTGTAACATCCCATTTACCAACCTGTTAATTAGTTAAAATTAAACTGCATGGAAGTCCTTTATCCTTTTCAGGACATGTTAATTAGTATTCAGTAAAATTAAGTAGTGCAGCTTTGCATTTATGATATTAATTAACTACCTGGATGAGGTGATGGAGTGCACTGTCAGCAAGCTTGTTGATGACACCAAGGTTGTGTGGGCTGGAGGGCAGGGCTGCTCCTCCGAGACACCTTGACAGGCTGGAGAAATGGGCTGACAAGAACTCCGGGGTTGGTGTTCAGCAGAATGTGAACACAGGAACAGAATAACTCTGCACAGGAGAACAGGCTGGGAACTGACGGCTGGAGAGCGGCATCGCAGCAAACAGCGTCACTTTGCTGCTGGACACTGGGCTCAATGTGAGTCAGCAAGGTACCTTTGAGCAAGCCAGTCTCTGGGAGAAGTGAGTATTTCTGTCAGCTTGACATTTGTGTGACGGCATCAAAAACAGTGTCTGGTTTTGTGCTTCTTGGTGTAGGAGAGGAGCTGACGTTCTGAAGCAGGCCTAGAGGAACACTGCCAGAATAATTAGGGTACAGAAGCACATAATGTAAAAAGAAAAGCTGGAAGAGCTGAGTGTCCTCTGTTCAAAGGAGACTAGGGCAGTGGATCTTGTTTTCAGTTAATGGGAGGGTACAGAAAATACAGAACCAGACTCTTCTTGGAGGAGCTCGGTGATAGGGCTGGAGACGACAGAAGAAGTTGAAGCAAGGGATGTTCCAATTAGACATTAGGCAAAATTATCATTATTGAGATGGTCAGATGTTGGGATAAATAGTCTGAAGAGGCTGTAGGGTATCCACACTTGGAGATACTCTGAACTTCAGTGAGAATGGCGTTGAGGAGCCTCTGAAGATTGCCTTGAGTAAAAGATAGAAGCTGTTGACCTCCAGAGGTTCCTTCTAATGTAAATAAGTGCTTGCTCCATATCTCATGATACGGTTGGGTTGCACAAGTGTTTTCTCCCTGCTCTGCATACAACTGCTTCTGACCCAGCTGATGGGTTTGGCCCAGAGAGCTGTGGAGTTCTGTAGAAAAGAACAATATTGCCATCTTAAATAAACTGTACTATATGGCTCAAACCCTAATTTTTAACCTGACTTCTGTGTAGTCAAAGATTTTAAGTGATCAGTTTAATGTTTTGAATTTTCACATGTCTGACATGAAATAGACTAATCCTTAATGAGATATTTTTCCAGAGTGTTGGATGTCAGGCATTTTTTTCTGTAATATGGCTTACTATTAGTAGAAGTAGAGCAATTACTGGTGCATTCTTTCAGGCAATGAAATAATTTAATAATTGTAATTGTAATACTGGCTTATTCTGGGTTTTATTTGTTTGTTGAGGTTGGGTATTTTTTGTGTGGTTGGTTTGTTTGGGTTTTTTTTCTCCCCCAAAATTCATGAATTCAGACTTTCTCAATAAGCAAGCTGCTTTAAGTTTATAATTACTCACTTAATAAAGAAAGTTTATTATTACCTAACTAGAAAGTTAAATTCACTTGTCTGGAATAGGAGTTAGACAGGCATGTTCTAGTATAAAATATTTTGTTGTAATCTTTAATTTAAAAGGGATAATTTGGTTTAGTCTTTGTTACTCTGGATGTATTTGCAATGTAAAGTGTGCAAACCTTAATAAAACAGTCACATTATTTTACTATAAATGTGATGTAAGTTGCCTCTTGATTTGTCTTTATTTCACAGTAATACCTTTTAAGTTCATTCAGAAATCCTGGGGTTTTTTGCTGCATGTATTTTGCTTCATGTATATATGAGTAAGAAATCAATATAGATTACCAGTTTTGAAATAAGTCCTTAAGAAGATGATTGGTTAACTTTTTTATCCCTCCCTCCTTATTCTAGCTATGTGTATAATTTTCTACTATATAAATAGATGATGAAGACAATGAGTCAAATTTCTGTTTAATTAGTCACAAGCCTGAAAAGTATACTGAATAAATTTCAATTTTAAGTTGTGGTATCAGGGTAGCTGTGAAGAGTTACTGATAATTATGTCCTTCATTATTTTGGAAATATACAAATGTTCTCAATTTTAGAATCTACTCATGAGTGCAAGGGAAGAAATCCTACAACCCAAATTCATGTATTTTTTGGGAATAACTTCTGTATGAATAATATAATTTCTAGGAAAATCAAACAGCATTTTCTGTGAATCTTCAGCATGTTTTAGCTTCTTCAAAGGAATGATGACATTCAGATCAAAGCACGCTGGGTTAGTGCTAAATGGAGGTGTTCAAAAAAGTTTTTTGAAACATAAAACCTCGGTATGAACTTTGAACAGAAAAATATTCTTGAAACAGTCTGCCCATGGCTTACTGTGAAACTGAATCCTTTCACATTCCTAAAAGCCAGACAGTCCGCCCTAATCATGCCTTGCTTTAGTTACTGTATACTTTATTTTCCCCAGTACTGCCTGAGTCTGCTTACTGTAACTCTGATGATTCCTGTTCTCTTTCTAAGCTGCCCACCTCACTGCTGTATCCAAACAGCTGAGGGCACACAAGAAATGTTCTGATGCAATAATTGTATGTTGTGGCCCCAGTTCCCTACAGTTGAGGGATAACAAATCATTTTTACTTAAATCTGCTACATTCTATGAAATGAAAGTGGCTTTAAAATCTATCCACACAGAGTTGAACATATGAGAGCAGTATTCTGTTTTCAAAATCGATTCAATGAGATATGAGGCTGCAAAATGCAAAGTTTTGGGCTTTTTAAAATACAGTTTGCCATTCTAATTGATTAGGAAATAAGATTTCCATATCACTCAGACACTTGATTACACCCTGAAAAAATGAGCAAGCTTTTGCATAGGTGGAGTATAAGCCTTTTAGAGTAGGTGGTTCCATCATCCCTGTTTCCTGGAACATTCCAGCCTCATGCCTTTCTGTTGCAACACAATCAGTTTTCATGCAAACCACTCAGACCTTTGAAAAGGGAGTCTCTTTTCTTTATTTCCTCTCTTTATAGAGGTATATTTTGATTACTGTATATTGTTCGTTATGGCTGGTTTCTAAGCGGTTAGATGCTTGCTTCAGAGATACTTCTTACTTTATAACAAATAGTCTTCCATTTCTCTCATTTCTTGTCTATTGCTTTTTTTGCCTTCTGTATTTTCTAGAGAGTAGTTTAGTGCAATTGGAACATCCTTCTTGCTGTGCAGGATGCTGTATGAGTACATAGAGTGATACCAGAGTGGATTTTTAAAGCTGTTTGTACCTGTTGGAATTTTCAGAACTTAAATCTTCTAATGAATATTTCAACCCTACTAATAAAGTATTGTTTCTTCAAGTCTAGCAGCAATTGAAAAATCAACTCCATGGATTTTTCCCCCCAGCAAGCTTTGATTATATTATGAAATATGATGCAACAGGATTAACATTATAGGGGGGAAGGAAGATACCGTTCTTAAACATCTCTCTTTCCCAAAGTGCAGGTGGAGAGGGACTAAATTAGATATATTTCTCATCTCTCTGCCCTTCAAGACTGTATTTGTTCAAAAAGCTTTGTGCTAGTTTAGTAGACTTTGTTCTCACTGGAGTCCTGCTGAGGTAGCTACACTAAACCTTTTTCACCAATACCTGCTTTTTGACTGTCAGGGCTTGAATTTTTCCCTTTAGTAAATGCAAGCACACCTTTGTCCTTTCACTGCCTGTTTGAGAGGGATTGTAGTTGTCTTTCCACACAGGTCTTGCTTGCCTAGTGTCAGACATCTGAACAGCATCAGCTGCTGCTATTAACAGTCATGTGAGGTTTTGCTTTGTGAAATTAAAACTGGACAGGGGTACCTGTTTTGCTGGCATTTTTGTGAAGGGCTGAGGTGAAGTTGCCATATCAGTTATTTGTTGTGAGTTTGTGTCCTATATAATTTGATACTCTTTTGTACACTGCCCACTGTGGGTTTTTGCAGGCTTAGGTGCAGTTTGCAGCAGCCGGTGCTCTATTTGGTACTGTGATGCCTGCTCTGCAGTCTCCCACTCCACCCAGCAACATCTTCTAGTTCATGCTCCATCCACTATCCCTTTCTGAGTGTATGGCTGCTGTCAGAGTAGCAGCTGATAAAATAATGCTTGACTACAAAAGAAATTTCATGAAAACTGTTTGACTTTAGCTAATGCAGTGGTACTGCCTTGCCTCTAGCACCCAGCCATGGGCTTTGCACAGTTTGCACATTGGTGGTGTTTCTGCCTCTGTCTGCACTTCAGTATGAGTAAACACTGTTTTGAAAGTATTTCCACTCCATACAGTATGCAGTGGTACAAATAGTCCTGCCACCCTATCGCTGCTGCCATGCTCTGGCTGTTTGGACCATCAGTATCCAGAAAGAAAACCCAGAAGAGGGAATTAATCTGAGTCAGATCTATTCTGCTTCTCAGTCACCAAAATAAACCAGCAAGGGAAATTGTGGAAATATGGATGAACCGAGGGGGTGGATCAGAAACAAAAAGGGCAGTATCAGCTCTGGTGTCAATTAAAACCACTTAAGAAACTACAGTGTAAGTTTCTCAAGCAACATTTGTGTCACTAAAAGATAGTGGAGGCAGATCTCCAGCTTGCTTAAGTGCATGCTTCATAGTAACTATAAAAATTACTTTCTAAATTCTGAAGCTTTCAGGGAAGTCTGATAGAGGTCTCACACTGCTCTGGGCAGGGAAGTGAGTCCTGGGGAGGAGAACAACCCAAGAAAAGAAGTAGTATAGAGGAAAAAGAAATGCAGTTTTTTGTGGCTTTTTTCTGGTGGAGAGTGGGGGTTGGGAATGTTCTCTTGTAGTGCCTTTTACTTTACAAGCAGAAGGAACTATTCTTAAATAAGTGCCTGTGTGTTGCATTGGCACTGGAGCAGGTTTTTCATAAGGCAGTCACCCAGGGGTTCCTGAGCATCACAGCTCTGCAAGCTGCTGAGACTAATACAGCTGGTTCCCCCAGCTTCTGTCTTCTTCCAGTCTGCCACTGCTTGTCTTTGCTCCTGCAAATCTCTGCAACTGTCTGTGGGATTTTTCTTTGAACAAACTGTGTATTCTTGGACCATACCCCAGTGGATTTCTGTCTCATTTTCAGACAGTCAAATATAAGTTTGCTAGTACTAGTAAATGCTGGATTTATGATTGAACTTTTCCTAGGCATAGGTCAGGCTGTGCAAGAACTGCTTCATGGGTCATGGTAGAGGAGGCTGAATGGGCTTGTCAAGCTGAAAAAGAGACATGGTGATTAACAGGCAGCAGTAAACTCGCTCTTCTACATCAGCAGGCTGGATTCCATAGTCTCAGGTGGCCGTGCACCATCTTGGGCTGGGTATCTGCTGTCACTGCTTTGCAGCCGGGTTTGGTAGACTTTAAAGCTTTCCCTTCTGTGGGGAGGCAGCAGGGAGGGAATGCTGTCCCCGTCCCAGCAGCACCACCACAGCAGGGAAAGCCCATGTGCAGGTGTCCTCTGTGACTTTGTGAGCGGCATTCGGAAATAGCGCTGGCTGAGAGCCTCCTGTGCAGTGTCACTGACACCTCCTGCCTCAGGAGGGTGACCTGGATCTTTCTGTTCTGCAGGACCTCCCTGTCTAATGTAGCAGGAAATAAGGGACACAGAGGTCCTAAAAGTGACCTGACCTAACCAGAAGTACCAGATCCACGGGTGAGGTAGCTGTGCTTCAGCACTCTCAGTCATTCTTTTCTTATGACTCTGGGAACTCTGTGAAGCAGATGTGGATGGAGCAGAGGCAGTCATGAATAAAAACTGTGTGAACTCCCCATTATGTATTTTGATAGTAGCTGGTGTTAAGCGAGCAGTATTAGAAACAAAGGGAATGTAAGTCTAGTGAATGCTGCTTTTCAGAATGCTTGCTTGCTGGCACAGTAACCATCTGTAAACAAAGGTAAGGCAGCAGTTTTCCATGAAAACCTCAAACAACAGAAACATCCTACCAAAATCTGGGCAATACACAAGGGTCAGTGCGTGGGCAAGGCGTCAGAGAACCTTGGGTACTGAATACCCAGCCAAAAGCTTCTGCTTAGGAGGGAGGCATTACCCATGTGACCATTAGCAATCTGAGATTGAACAGGTGTGAATCTGGTACCTCAGGTGATCTGGTTCTGTGACAGTCCAGCATAACTGCCAATTACAATCTAAATCTTTTTATAATGGATTCCCTTTTTTTAGGCTGCAGTGTTCTAGTTCGAAGTATAAAAAGTGAAATATCATATTGGGAAAATTGATTAAATGCTATGCAAGGGTTTTCTATGAGGTGTCTCCTTGTTCTTCCCCAGGAAACATAAAGTGAAGAGCAGTAAAGAGAGTGACAAGCTTTACAGACAACAGAAGCTCTTGAGAACAGTAAAATTGGTGGAAGAGAGGCAGTTTTGGGAGGAAGTTTCCTTTTATTTGTTGTTGCAGTGAAGTAGAGAGGAGTAAAAAGAAGCAAGGTCTGCATATGTGATATTTTGAACTTTGCCAGAGTAAGACTGCTTATGCTTTCCTCTCTCCTTCATAGCATCTAGCTATAGTCTTTCCTTGATAATTAATTCAGCATTTCTGAGAGAAAGACGTCTTTCACAAGAAAATGGAGAGGGAAGTCTAAAATAATTCAACGTTCTTAAATGACACAATATCACTATTCCATCTCAATGTAAAAAAATATTTTGGATGCACTTTAGAGGTTTCCTGCATTCTGGTTGGAAACCTCTAGCAAGGTAAAAGGAGATTAGCAGACATCATCCCATAATCAAGTATCATTTGCCAAAGTACTTGGTGATGAGAGCCAGGCTGTGTTGAATCTTGGGGAGAAACTGTGAAAATTCCGGTTTGGGTTATTTTTTCAGTGCAAATATTATTTTCTTTAGAAAATAATATTTTCTTTATTAATTAAATCTGTGCAGCCCCCCTGCATTTTGTCATATTTAGCCTCTTTTTTAAGAACTTAACTTTGTCACTGATTACTGGAGGGGGGTTAACATGATGCAATTTTTAAAAAATTCCAAGAAAGGCTTGTTGGACAACAGATGCCTTAAGCTGTTCCTGGAATATTAGTAGAAATTATGTAATGTGATGTAATAATTAGCAGACATGTCGATAAATGTGATGTCCTGAGGATGTGTCAATCTAATACCATAATGGAAAGACTGATCTCACAAACTTACTTAAATTCTTTGAAGAAGTTGGCAAAATACATTTGTATAATCTGGTTGAATTTTCAAGTGTTGTATCCCATGATCCCTTACTTAGAAGTCTTAAACAATCCAAACAGCTTTGGGAAAGAGCAAGGATCCATTGCATGCAGAAGTGACTGGTGTAAAGATGGTTATGGATATGGGTGGAAATAAAGAGATAGTTTTCACAGTGGTTGAAGGTTACTGATAGAGTCCCCTTTAGATCAGTGCTAGGACCTCTGCTGTTGCATGTGAGGGTGAATAATATAAAAAAGATGGTAATCAGTGATTGCTACAAACTGAGCCCACTGCAAAAGTATTTTATGAGACACAGTGGTGGATATAAAACTCAATATAGCTAAAGCTGAAAGATTCATATGGTTGGGGGAAAGAAAAGGGTCCTAAATTTATATAGAATATTATCTTCTTAATTATTACAGTTCATAAACAAGATCTCAAGGTTATAATAAAACTCTGAAGAAAATTAGCTTAGTCCTTAGTATCACTCCAACAAAGTAAATGAAGTGTCAAAATAGAAGCTGTGCTGCCGTGATGTGAATCCGTTCATTTTGCATGTCCTAAATTAAAAAGGTGTTAGTGGCATTGGAAATAGATCAGAAAAAGCAAAGATAATCCAAAAAATGGCACAGAATCCACTTCTTCAGAATCAGGGCTAATCAATCTGTAAAAGAGCAAAAGATTGGTATGATGTAAGGGTGATCACCTACAGAAGGTGAAAATCTCTAAAACCACAAGTGGAATGGAGAGAGCAAATATGGAAAGTTTCTTTGCTGTCTGCCTCTCAGTTCTCGTAGACAGTTAAAATGAAATAACAAATTGCCAGTTAAAATCAGATATTTCTTCACAATGAATAATTAAGCTGTGAAATTTCAGGATGCTCTGTCTGTTAAAATTTTCCATAGATTTGGAGAGGTTATCAACAACATAGTGGAAGAAAAATGCAATACAGGTTATTAATATAATAGCATATCTACCTCAAAAATTCGTAAGTGGTAAATTGCTGGAGACTGGGAGAGTGTTGTGTAGAAGTGTCTATCTATTCTTGCCCAGTTTTTGTACTTTTCATTGGTACACTCTGATGTTAACTCTGGACAAGGAATGAGATGAGAAGACATGGAATTCTCTGATCCAATATAGCCATTATTATGTTTACAATACTTGAAAACAAAATGGGAAATAAAAATGCATATATTAGTAATGACAAACTTTTAAAAGTTATATATTTTCTGTTTGTTTTTTTATTTGTGAGGTCTAAAACAATTAGAAATTTGGTTGCAAATCAGATATGAAGCTGTTTCATGAAAGTGCACAATAAATTGTATTAATTATTAAAATGTTGATGTATAAATAGTAGAAGGGGTAAATGAGATAATTAGATTATCTAGTTATCATTAATAACATTTGAGTATGTATATAATGAAAATAATTTTCAGCTTGCTTTAGCTAATGTCTTGAAACAGAATTGCTGTTAGGAATCAAATTCTTTCAAAGTAGGAATAAACTAGCTTTTTCCTCATTTAGAGTCACAGATATTTATTCCTAAGCAAAATTCAGATTTATTTTTGAGGATTAACACTTTTTTTTACAAGTCAGTCTGAAATAACTTCCAAAACAGCAGAGGATTCTTACCAGTCTTTGTCAGACCTAATTTTTAATTTATGCCACAACCGTTCTAAATCTACAGAGCTGAAAAAAAAAACCCTGTAGGTTTTGCTTTTTTAGTTTTGTAAAGGCTTGTTTCATACTTTTGTAATTCCTCTTTTTTAAGTTGTGTGATGGAGCTGTAAAAGGTTAAAGGTTTTACTTTTGTAGGATTTTTTTTTTGCCAGGTTATTTTTCAAATTTCCAAACTGAAAATCAATTGAACTCAGAATCTCAAGAACATGTTGGCTCCAAGAATCTATTACAGTTTTTTAAGCATTGGACACTGTGGATGCAAATAGTAAGAAGACTTGGGAGTAAATAAAAGTGTTTAATGGAGATTTCTGATTTCAGAACAAGATCAATCACTAAGTTGCTGGTCTAAAGAAATTTATTCCCTTAGCAGATTATTAGGGGATAGGAGCCCTCACTGCCATCAAGGATTCTTTATTTTGCAGTACCTAAAAACTTGCTCTCTTTCTTCTCTGTAAAATCATGGACAGTTTCACAAATCTGGGCAGTAGTTTTCATCTAGAATCTGCTGTTCTACATCTTTATCCTTCACTGTATCAAGTAGCCATTTACCTAGGTCAGACACTGCTTTGACATAATAGTTTCAGATCATCAAGTCTGGCTGAGATTATATCTTGCCTTAGATACCTTTGAGCAGCCTTGTCTGCCTGCCTTTATCTGTTAGTATAACCACAAGATGATGTCCAAAGAGATGTCTGGATCTGGTTTAATTCACTCTTATGAAAATTGCTGTTAAAGTGGAAAACTGTTAAAATACTTTGAAGGATTAATAATTTGATTATATAGGCTGATTATGTGAAGTATTATGTAGTCTGTGTGCTAAACCAGTAAAACAAAACCATCCTAGCTTTCTACAATTGTATTGCAGTAATTTAAGATGAAAATTTACTGCAAACTGGTTAGCCTTAGCCAGTACAAATGCCACTGGATTTGTTGGAGCACAGATGCTCTTTTATTGTTATGACACATTTCTGCATGAACAGAGAGGTTTTTGTTTTCAGGCATAATAAGAAATTGAAACAGTGGATGCAATAGTGAAATGTTCCAGCAGACACAAGATGTAAGAATCTGGTGACCTGGATGTTGTGGTTCTGAATATAAAGTATGGGGTTTATATCAAAGTTTTGCTGTTTAAGAAGACTGTAAGAGATAAGCGGAAAAAGACTTCTAAAAGAATTATTTTAAAAAAATACTGCATCTGTGATTCTGTAATATTCTTTGGGCATGTGAGCTGAAGTTTATGTCAGCCAGGAGTGAGCAGAAAACCTCCCAGCTGATGCTCCCAAACTTCTCAGCAATATTAGCTGTGAAAAGAACGAAGAAAAATTAAAATTAAAAAAATCTTTTATTTCTATCATGGAACATGTACTTTTTTTTGCTTATGGTTTAGATTTTTCATATAAATACTAACTTTAAAGCACATTGTAAGATTTGTTTTTCCTTAAGCTTGGATGTCAGGGTAATAATATTAATTGTTAGTTTATATTTCTCTTTGTTTCTGAAGGAAACTTCGTTGTCCTGACTGGAGGGGGGCATTGTATTGATAAGCCTCAATCTTAGAAAGATTCAGCAGAAAAAAAATAATCATAAGAGACTTATGCAGCCTCAGCTCTTTCCTAGAAATGAAAAAAAGCAAGCCAGAATAAGGAATGTTCGGTCAGGATAATCACAATTCCCCTACTTGTGTAGGCCTATTATTAATATGTCCTTTAGTTAAAATAAACACCAACTAGTTCTGCCTTGTCTCACATGACAATGGCCCATGGCTGAGGAAAGTTGTGTAGAGTCCTTTCTCCTTTCAACCTATTGCTGTTTTCTTTTGTTTCCTGTATTTTTCTTGCTCCTGGCAGTTCAGCCAGGCTTGTTACTTCTGCTGCTCTTTTTCCACTGTCTTATCTGGCTGCCAGCAGGAATAGTGAGAGTGTAGGAGAAATGCCATGGGTGCTGTTACTGTCTTCTCTGGCTTCAGCGTGACCCCTGCATGTGATCACAGGGAAAGTTCCACTAAGCATCAGGCACCATGTCTGTACAGTTATTTATGATCCCAGTGTCTGTGCAGTTACTTCTGGTAAAAGCTTCATGGAAATAGAACTTCTCTACTAAAATGATTAATATTTTATTACTTGGGTAAAACTACTTTGTTTCTTGAAAATCTTTCTAATATTAAGCCTGTATAATATTCTGTTTCATGTAATTGTGATGCCAAATAGGTCAGATTTTGCAAAGTAAGTGACTCTGTTACCTTGCATTTCTCCTTCTTCCGTTCCTTGCCTTACATGGGAAAGGTCAGTAACAGTTCTACACTGAACAGCAGTCATTTGTATTGTAATAGTGTCTGCATCAGTCCCTAGGTATGCTGATTATGTTAGTAGGAGAGCTGATAAAAGAAGCAATAGAAGTGCATGGCCAGCAGGTCAGGGGAGGTTACCCCCTCTGTTCAGCTCTGCTCTTTTGAGATGCCACTTGGAGCACTGTGTCCAGCTCTGGGCTCCCCAGTACAAGAATGGGCCTGTTGGAGGGAGTCCAGAGGACTGTCACAAAAATGGTCAGAGGCCTGAAATACCTCTCCTTTGAAGAAATGCTGGAAGGGTTGGGATTGTTCAGCCCAGAAGCAGAGTCGAGAAGGCTCTGGGGAGACCTTGTTGCAGCATTTCAATAATTAAAGGGGGTTCTGTGAAAGAGATAGAGGCTTTTTACCAAGGCCAGTTTTGGCAAGGCAAGAGGCATTGACTTGAAACAGAAAGAAGTTGATGTGGATTGGACATAAGAAATATTTTATGATGGGGATGCCCCATGATTGAGCTCAGGTTGGACAGGACTTTGAGCAACCTGGTCTACTGAAAGATGTCCCTGCCCAAGACAGAAGGGTTGGACATTTTGATCTTTAAAGATTCTTTCCAGTACAAACCCTTCTGTGATTAAAGCTAAGGTAATATTGGATTTCTTTAAAATCTTTATTCTCTTTCTGTTTTCCTTGGCTTGATACTCATCCTAAAGTCAAAAATCATTATACAACAAGGCTGTGTTTCATTCTAATTACACTGGTGTCAAGAATAATCTTCCTAAATACAGACTGTATATGACATACTATAATTAAATTTTGTTATCCATAGCCTTTATGTAAATTCTTAAACTGTTTGTATGCACTGGAAAAACAGCCAAATATTTCAGCAGAGGTGTTCTGGCAAAAGTTAAAAATACTTCTTCAAGTTATGTGTTTGTTTAAATTCACTTTAGATTAGATCCAATATGTCTTTTGCCATTTCCCTGCCAAAGTCAGAATTTTGCTAGTGAGTATATTAGACATTTTATCAGAAGTTCAGCAGTTGCAGTTCTCCTAATTTTCTGGTGTACATAAGATGCAAGTGACGATCCCTGTGGCTGCAGTTACCTGAATGGCTCATTCTTAGTTAGCAGGGATTACTCTTGGGATTGTGGGGAGTCAGCACCATGATAAGCAGGGTGCTTGGACTAAAATGAGTTAAATTGTTCCTGAAGTTCTCTCAGGAATGTTGTAAAGCACTCCTTAAATACTGTGTAGAAAACATAGTTTGTTACAGGAATCCATCTCATTTTTGACACACAATGATCTCCCAGATTCTGTGTTTGGACCTTAAATGAATGTATTGCTTTGAAGGAGTGCTGACGAGTTAAATTACCTCTTTGTTAAAAGGAAATTGATTTGTTCATTCATCTGAAGAAAAATCAAGATCTCTTTGAAAGATCAGCAGGGTCACATTGTCTTTTAGCTTTACAAGGAACAAAACCAGCACGTAAGAATTCCTCCAGGAAACAATGAAAGTATGCGCGTTTCTTTCTGGTTCAGTACGTTTGTGAACAATGCTCATCAAATGTATCAGACAGTTGAATGTGCTTTCTTCACCTTCCACTTGAAAACATGGAAACAGATGGTCCTTTCATATAATCAGAGTAGATTTTACAAAATTTCATCCATAGATATTTATGTTACTAATATACTGCACTAAATAGAGATTTAGTCTAGTCTTCAAAGTTAGCTTGCCTAAGTGTAGGTAGGGAACTCTGACAAAATTGCATATTCCTTGAAATGGTGTGCAGTGTTCTGTTCAGTGCTTTAAGTCACTTGGGTAGTTATAGAGGAAATAAAGTAAGGGTTGGCTATTTTATTCAGAACATGCAACCTGTGGAACTATCACAAATAGAATCTACACAAAGAATACTGGTCCTCCCAATAGTATTCTTATGAGCCAAAAGTCAGTGGTTGTATATGGTGGTTGTTGCTTTCCTCTGACATTCTCAAATACAGCATGTTTTGTGAGATTGGACATTGAAAAATCTAGATTTATTTGTTTCTTCACCTTTTTATTTTATTTGAAACACATTGCTGATTATAAAACCAGTAGGTTTTATGTTGAAATGTATTAACTTTAGATAATCATTATTTCCAAATAAGACTGCATGCTTTTAGGAAGGAATGATGTTTGTTGTGTGCAGTCTTATTGCAGGTGCCTGACCTTGTGTAGCTATCCTTGCATTTGATGATTTACCATACAGGCCTCTTTCATATTTACAAGATCCAGTATGACCCTACAAACTGATACTCTTGCATATGAAAAAGCTTCCTCAAACTGAGAAACTTCTACTTCAGGAAGATGCTAAGGTTTCTAAGGGATTTTCAGATTTTACTGTGGAGTGTCCTCATGAGTGTCCCTATGTTGCCATCCTGTTTAGTTTCACTTTCTGTGGATGTGCCTTGCAGACAGCAAATTTTGTTTTCAATTCTGTCAGTTTAACACCACTGAAAATGAAGTTGGTATTAAAGCTTTTGGCTGGCCATATTCTACCAGAGGTTCTCCAGAAGGTTGGCTTTGGGCCCTCATGCAGTTTCAAATTTGTTTACCTGTGCTAAGGTGAGCAAATGTACTTGAAAAATAAATCCTGGACCCAGTCAAGGCGAGGTCCAGGCACATTGCACCCTATAGAGATTGATCAGTCAAGTTCCCATGAGGTTTTCTGTAGTTCTTTATGTTGCCACCTTCATTCCTCCTTTCATGTTCTAGCTGTGCTCTGTACCAGGACTGGTTGTCTTTACTCTCACTTTTTCTAGGCAGATCAATCTGACAGAAATACACAAATTTCTTCAGACTTTCTGCCCCATGCAGCATCAGTCTGTGAGTCTCATCTGTCCCCAGCTCTGTGGACTGTTGCCTTGTAACTCTTGGGGGTGGTTTCTCTGCAGTTTTTGGCTATTGAATCTGATTTCAGAGAGAACACACATTTGTCTTAAGCAGCAACCCATCTCAGTTCAGTTCATCTCACAGCTAAGCAAAGTGTGTTTGGATGTTTTTTGCAGAGGCTCCCATCCTCTGGGTATAATGTGTGTGTGAGGGTAGGGAGAAACCAGAGAAGCACCACGGTGACTGGAGTGTTTTCACATGCTGCCAGCATGGGAGGTGTTGCACTGCTTAAGAACATTACCAATCTCTGGTTCATATTCTTTAGTTTCTCACTGATGCTGTGTCCTGTGAGCCATCAGCTGCTGCTGCTTCTTTATACAGGTGCTGGGTGACACTTGTTCACTTCTTTGTGATGGAAAGGTGATGCTATCAGCATTGGCCTGGAACACAAAAGTCACTTTTATAGATCCTTAATAAACTGACAGTTTTTTATGCACTTTACCTAAAGTGTACTGTTACTTTAGTTAGTGGAACAGTCTATAGTGAGCTTTTTATACTAAAACAGTGTGCTTGGGATTGAAATGCCAGAACTATGTCTGTCTGTAGCCTGACTTAATCTAATAAAACAACAAACATTTCTTTTTTGTGCTTCTTCACCTTCTGATCTAGATAGAGAAGAGCTTAGGGTTCTAGTGTTGGTAGACTAGGTACAAATCTTTTAGATTTTAGATTTGAGTAGTCTACATAACCTGAAGATTGAAGAGCTAGCTCTAAAAAAGTTCTGCTGTATTTTATGCCTGGAACCTAATACCATTAAGAATATCTTCACCTGGAGGGTGCTTGAGCACTGGAACACACTCTCCAGGGAAGTGGTCATGGCACCAGGCCTGACAGAGTTAAGAAACTTTTGGACAACACTCTCAGGTACATGGTATGATTCCTTAGATTGTCCTGTGCAGGGCTGGGAATTGGACCTCAATGATCCTTGTGGGTCCTTTCCAACTCAAAATGTTCTATGATTCTCTGATTTCTCTCATATCACTGACTAAAGTACAGCAAATTAAATTACTAAGATTATTAAGGCCTTGACAGACAGTTGCATTGGGAACAACTCCAAAGTGTTATCTGAATTTCACAGAACTTTGAGGGTTTTGTTGTTATTTTTTAAAAAAGTTTCTACAGACATGAGACCCTGGAAAGAATTTTGAAATTCACAATTACAGGTGAGGCAAATGGATATTCCAGAACATAATTATAGAATGATGATTCTTTTGTTCCATCCTGTGTGATTTGCTGTTCACTAAAGGGGGAAAAAAAGTATACACCACAACAGATTGCTCTTTTTAACTTGTGCTGCTGGATTTTTTCTCCCTGACTACCTGCAGGAATGCAGTCTTTGTCCAGCTATGACAATGTACCTTTGGTTTGGCTGCACAGTGTCTTGTCTCTCCTGCCATGTGTGTTTGTACCTACTCCACAGTGGATTTACCACATTTCATTAAAATGATGAATGCAAGTATTGCAGACAGCACAGTTAAAATTAATGTAGCTATTACTTCAGCTACATCCAAGCAGAGTTTTTTCTTAAACTGCCTCTAGTCAATGCTGCAGCTGGCCCAGTTGCATCCCTTTAAATGCAACCCTGCAAAGAAAACCAAAGCCATTCTTAAAATCCCTTTTACTCCACAAAACTACAGTTGTGAAAGAAGCGTGTCTGAAAGAGAATATTGCACCTGGATGAAAGTCTTTATGGCTGAGTCAGTAAGCCAGAGTCTCAAATTACTAAATTGAGCAACAACTTTAACCTTCAACTTGTGGGTACATATGCTAGCATAAAGAGATTGTAACCCAAGTTGCTAGACTCTCTATCCCACAAGCATATAAATGAGGAAATAATTAATTCTCTCACTAGCCCACACTATGTTTTATTCAAGTCAACTTCTCAACATTTTTGCCACTTTTAAACCTTGGCATTTAAAGCATAGAGATTGTTATATTGGTGATCATTGTATGAAGGGTGAGATGTTGGCATAGCAATTAATTTTTTTTTGTTCTGCGTTTTGATGTGTAAAGTGTAACAAGAGTTTGATAATGTTAAGTCTTATTCACAGAGGTTTAAAGTGGCAGAGACTCTTTCATTATTTCCTGTTGATGACTTAGAACTTTTGGCACAAACCTTAGCATATTTCAGTGTGTGAAAAAAACCCTTAACACCACCACTCTTTTCTATAACCAGTTCTCAAGCTTTACAAGTGCGTTTGTTACTTCAGACTTTGCAGAAAAGTTGTCCCAGATACAGGTATCCAGAGAGAACAATTTGTAATTAATTAAAATTTGGCAAATCTTATAAACATGTAAAAATTAGATTTAGGCTTTTTCTGCTGCATCTCAATTACAGGCATCTGTGCCATCCATATGTAAAATAGGCATGCACATTTGAATGCTTCATTCTTAATTTTGTCTTCTTGGTAAAGTGAGATTTTTTTTTTTTTAAAACTTTGTGTAGAGGGGAATTTTTTTTTAAACTTTGTAAGACAGGAAGAAGAGCTCTACCGAGGGCTTTCTCTGCTGTTTTTGGGAGACAGTCTGGTATTCTGAGAGTTATTGAACATAACTTTTGACTTGCTTTATTTGTGTTAGTCTGTCCCAGAAGTGAGGATTAAAATTACCAACATCATAATGTGACACTCATCCTAAGCATACAGGTCACGAGGCTTTCTCCTGAACCATGAAGTTGTTTGTGGTTCCCTTCTGCAAAAAATATTATTTATAATGTAGGACAGACTCTGCAGTAAACAATTTAGAAAGTCAGCTTTTAAAAATGAGCTGTGTAACGGCAGTATCCAAAGCAAATAAAATAGCTGCCTTTTGAGCTAACTGTGCTTGAAACAGAGGATGCTTTTAGAATATAATTTCAAAGTATTTCATAGTTTCATCAAAAGCTAGGTAAAACCAAGTATTTTTGATATCTTTTTATCCTTTTTGTGTAACTAATTTGTTATCACTTTTCATTTGAAGGGTTTAGAAGCCATGTAATGTACACTAATTTTAGTTAATGTATTTTATTTTAATAATATTAACATTTAAGTATGAGGAGCTACATAGTCTTCTTTGATCTTGGCTCACTTAGCTTTTCCAGAAGAATATTCTTTAGTTTACATGACAAACTACTTAAGAAGTAGTTTTTAAGGTTTTTAATCTGCAAATTGTACTTAAACTTTTTAAGTTAAGCTGTGTAATTATGAAGTGTTACATTGTAAAAAAAAAAAAAGCACATGATTATTAGCTTCAATCCTGATCTTTGCTCATTATATAAACACTAGTTTTTTTTGGTGCAAGAAATATATAGCATTTTCTTCTCATTGTTAAACCTGAGTATTTTGTCACTGGTTTTGATAGGTTTTCTAAGCAGTGTGATGCAGTACAGTCTGTCTCCCTTTTTTTCATTCCCTAAGGTTTAGAACAGCTGCTGTATCAACACGTGCCAGTCCTCCATTCAGTAAGAATTCTGTTTTAGTATTAAAGCAATTAAAATGTAAATTGAGAAAGATATGCCGTGTCATGAAAGACTTTTGTGTTCAATATGTGGTTCCTAAATGAGTGCTAGATGTATGATGTTTCCAAAATATTTACCTGTTCCCCTTTGTACAATATTTTACTATTTTTGACAAATTTCTAGAAAGGAGGAGCTCCTTCTAAAATCCTATGATGTCATTGCTGTTCTTCTTCAGACTCACTTCTAAGATGATGCCCATGGAAAAATCAATAGTAACTGGGCAGCTGCTCTCAGAATTTCATTGTTTCCTTGCTCTGCTCATGTCTTTCTTTATCCACTTTTACCATCTTATATTCAATGAGAGTGGCTGTCTCTTTGTTAAACTTTTATAGAGCTGTGACACCAAGTGTTGCTAATAAGCCATAGAAATTACTGTTTGTTGCTAAGGCAGAGAAGTGTAATGGCCCTGATGGAGTTTATAGGAATCTTTCCCTAAACTTTAGAGTGGTTTTTGGGTTTTGTTAGGCTGGAACTTCTATTTGGCAATACAGTAATAAATATACTTTCAAAATTAGAACTTGATGTTTGGAATTCAGAAATAATATGGGAAATATTTTTTAAACATTACATTTAGTTTTTGCTGAGTTCTTTGGTGTAAAATGATGTTTGTGGTTATGACAAATGATAGAAGGTTATGCTAAAGGCCATGATACAGTTTTTCTGTTAGCACAGAGCTTGACAATTCACTGAATAGATCTCTTTACCAAAAAAATAATCTTGTATTTGTCCTGTAAAATTCTATTCAAGTCTCATTTTATTTAGATAAAATTCTAGAATATTTTCATGTTTGTGTGGTCATTTTTTTCCCCACTGGGCTGTGGACACTAAAAAATAGCCTAAGGATTTTAAATGCTGGGTTTATACATAGAGGGAAGCAAGAGCAGTGACACTGATACTGCACACCCCCCATGTGAGCCCAGGAGCTGCTGAAACTGCTTTAGCAGCACCTGAGTTCAGCTCTCCAGGTCTCTGACTGGCTGATAACCTTCCAGACCACTGCCCTGCCACCTGTGTCAGAGGAGATGTCTGTGTTATATGCCCTTCACCTCTAAAACCACAAAATGACAGACTGAAGGAGTGAACCAAGTTTCCTTTCCCTGAATGTCTGCTTCCATCTTTGCTCATTAACTTCCTGTTCTCTGAGAATGTAACAGGTTGGAAGCTCTTCATGAAAGACAACTGCACTAAAAGGCATCAGACAGGGCCCCTTTCAGCCATTCTCAGGTCAGAATTTTGCTGCATCAGCTGACATTTTGTCCTTTTTCTCCTTCAGTTGAGGCAGAAGCTGCTTTGGTGGTGGATGCAGTGGGGCTGTTTGCTGAAAGATGAACTGATGACTGTAAATGGGCAGATCTTGAATATTTTACTGAAGGGCACTCATCAACTACAGCAGCTTGAGAGAGGCAGCAGCTGTCCCATCTTTCTTTCTGCTGGACTTCCAGGCATGCTGGGAGCCAACTGTTAGAGCCAGGGTACAGAGACAGCTTCTCTCCCTTGTCTTTCTGTGTTTCTGCTGACCTGTTTAATTGCAGTTCAGAAAACAAAAAATACTACTGTGTGGCCCACCAAATTTCCAAAGCATAAAAGGCTAATAGTGCCTATTGTAGTGTTAAAAATTTTGTGGATACTGTATGAAGGTGACAGACATTTATATAGTTTATCATATCATGTGTTTTAAGTAGAGAATTGTTTTCTGGGTTAATTTTGACTCTGTCACTTCTCTCCTTCCATTCTTCCTGAGATCAGTTTCTTGCTATCACATCAAATATAAGCTGTTTGCCATCACCTGAAGGGCCTTCATTGACTATCCCCATTCTATCATCTTTCATTTTATTTTGATAATGTGATGGCTATATTTACATTAGCCTTTGCTAAATTTTCAACACCTCTGCATTCATTCTTGGTTTTGTGTTGGAGTTCACTTGTGTCTTTTCAAAGCCATATCATAGCTCTGTCTCATAAGCCTTCTTAAAATTCTCCCCTTCCTTTGACTGAGATTCATTTCCCTTGGAGTCTGTTCCTTTTATACAAACAAGTTTTTTACTCTTTCTATTTCATTCACCTTTCTGTATTATGTCTGTGTCATATTTAGCCCTTTATTGGACACCTAGGCTGTCAGCTTTTTTAAAGAAAGCAGATGTCACTGCTGTTTTCAGTGACTTACATGGTGCAGTCTGCAAATTCCTAAAATTTCTGGATGACATGATAATGTACATAATAGTTCAAGCAATGTGCCTACATCTTTTACATTAGTAGTCACTGATGACAGTCCAACATTCTAATATACCCATGCTCCATCAAAAGTAAATAAAGTTTATTCAGTGTACAAAAGAATAATTTTTGCCTTTTCTGCACAAAAATGACTTGAGCTTTTTAGCTCACCCCATAGAGACCCTCACTTCTCCCATGCATTTCCATACCCCTGCCTAAATCCATTCAGATCTCATCTTCACATCTCAACAGAACCACCCTGTCCCAGATTTCTCTCAGGTGCCTGGGGGCACCATCTTATCTCCTTCCACTCTCAGTGTTCTCATTCATCCCTACCCAGGTTTGTTTAATGTTCCAGTTTGGGCAAGAAGCAGCTTGTTATGCAGCTGATGCAAGTTATCTGTGTGCTAATTTCCAGAAATAAATGCATGGAAATTGGTGCCGTTACGTTCTAATTTCAATTGATTTTTGCTTTTCTTAGTGTTACAGCCATTAGTGGGATCTTCATTATTGATTTCCATGGTGATTCTGATATCTTTTAGGCATTTGTTCTCATTAATTTAGTTTATAGTCTTGAGAGCTACTGGTGGTAGATAGGGATTGACACATAATACCACAAACTAATCTTGTTAAACTTTAGTGAAATCGTTCTTTCAAGTTATTCCTGAGATTCTGTCTGTTGAATGTAATATGAACTGCTGGCTGACTAAAAAGAGAACTTTTCTTCATAGAATAAAGGGTTCTTAGACTAAAGCCTGAAACTACCCAGTATGTAGAGTAATGCATCTAGTTTTGCATCTGAAAACACATTCATTTATGGCACTGAGAGTTGTGACATAGTAATGTCAACATGCAGTGACTTTCTTGAAGAATATAAATATTATATCTGTGTAGCAGCTGCATGTTTGTATTTTAAAATAAGTCAATGACAGAATGCTGCAGAATCTGTAGTGTGATTGAATAATCTAGGTTTTGGTTTGTGGATATAACTAGATATACAAGGATGTCCATTTGCATTTGGATGAATGCCTACTTGGTTCTTCTTTAGGTGACTCTGGTCTCAAACAGCATGTTTAGTACGTGGAGGCAGCTGATAGAGCAGAGTCATTGCTACCTCACAACAGCTCAAAATAAGGGTTGCCTTACCACAATTTTGGAGGACAAAGGATCAAAATGAAGGCCACCTCCCTCCTTCTTGAACAGACCTGACCATGCTGATGAGGCAACTGGTGACAGCAGCTCTGGGGAAACAAAAGTGTCATGCAGCTGTTCACCAGGCTTCCTCAACGGCTTTTAGTGTGAATTTTATCAACATCCTGATTCCCTTGGATTCTCTGCAGCTCTAGATCCCTTGGATTCCTCTGTCTACGAGGCTGGCGAGGCACCAGTAACTGTGTTGGAAAGCCAGTGTAGAAATAGTAGCTTTGAGATAGTCCCAACAAGTTGAATACAAGGTACTGGGCAGCTCCTGCCCTGTCTGATTTTATGTGCACAGCATAGTCTCTCAATCCCCTAACCTGCTGTGCCTGGCATATTTGGATCCCTGAGTGTGCTTTGTGGGATGAAAGGTCTGGCATGGAGCAGTGTGGATGGGATGACTCGTGCACAAAAGGGACCTCCTAGAAGGTTCACTGTGCTACCAGCTGCAGCCAGTGCTGACTCCCCTGTCTGTGCCCTGACATGAACCAACATGTGCTCTCTGCAGCTGCACATCCAGATAAGCTCCTGATGTCCTGTGTCAGGAGCAGAGAGGCTCTGTCTGCCCTGTCTTTTTGCAGCTTAATCTGCTGGGTGCCTCCATCAGGTAAAGGTGAGAGGCTGGGGAGCGCAGCAGCTGGAAAATGCTTCAGAGTGCTGTAAGGTGCAGTTGGTTTGTGGCAATACAGAGGCCAGATGTTGTGTGGACCCATTCATTGTAGACCTAAGTGTAAGGGGCTAGGTGTTTAAAAGAATTTGCTTAGCAGAGCTGTTAAGATGGGGCCATGGTAATTCCGGTGTTCATGGGCATTCATCTTACTGGCACAGAAGGATGCTGTGTACACCCACCTATACAAGCTCAGGTTCTTCAAGCATATTTTAATATGATTTTCTTTAATTAAAAGTTAAACTAATGTCTGCTTTATTGCATATTTTTGAAGAATTTTTCTTCCTTGTATAAGAATTTTACTTTAGATCTATTCTGTTTTTGAATTAACATCTGATTTTTAATTCATTTCTCATTCATGGAAATTCAGTGTTCATGCCAGTCTCCTAATACAGGTCAATATTAGCCATTTCTTTTCCATAGGTTTAAAGAGTGTAGGTAGTGAAGATATTTGCAGAGGGAGGGAAATCCACAATTTATCAGGGAAATGATCTAGAAGAATTGGGAATTGGTGTGCATTACCTAGAAAGACTTCAGCCATTCATGAGGAGAAGTACAGAGACCCTATGCACTTCTTCTTGACCTGCCTATTTACAGTGCTCTGCATTCTTTCTTTTCATCTAGGAAAAAGTATTTTATAGAATAACTGGAATGTTTTTTGTCTTTTTTAGGCTGTGAAGCATGTTACAGAACCGTACAACAAGTGGATGAAGGGGAAAGGAAGTGCCATTGATAGCTAGGACAGCAACATGGGAAATACAACCACCAAATTCCGCAAAGCTCTTATAAATGGAGATGAAAACTTGGCCTGCCAAATCTATGAGAGCAACCCTCAACTCAAAGAAACTCTTGACCCAAATACTTCTTATGGAGAAACGTACCAGCACAATACTCCACTCCATTATGCTGCTAGGCATGGGATGAATCGTATCCTGGGGTAAGCAGCCTTTGAAATTTGGCTTGGCTGTGAAAAACTGACCTGGAAATGCAAGACTGTCAGCCAGGTTACAAACTCCTGGTGTGTGTGTGCATAGGTGTACACATATATGTGCATGCGTGTGTTGCACAGACAGAATTTGTAACAAGTTCTAGTAGTAATAGAAAACATTCAAATTAGTCTATAATCACAGGCTGATAAACAGTCTTTAGTTTTGTTTCAGTGTCTGTTCCTTTCTTTGTAAAATTAGTCTTGGGCAGTTTTAGCTTGTTTCCTTAGGACTCCTATTTAATCGTTCTTTGAAAATAGTGACTGTTTCACCATTCTTGATGTGTTTTCCTGTCTTTAAATAATCGGTTTGCAAAGCTTTGTGGATATTACACTGATTGTAACTATTTCTAGATGGTACAATATATATTTATTCTTGCATTATTCAGACAGCATTTATTTTTTGAGTTGGATAATAACAGTGAACATTAATATCTTGACAATGAGTAAGTTTATTGTTGCTGCAGTCAACATGGACTGCAATCCCTAATATTAGGTATTTCCATTCTTTTGTATTTTTTTCAGTTCTCTAAGATCAATTAAAGATTAACATCTTACCCATGTCCGGACATTGCAGACACAAGCTATTCTCATCTAATATTTTGTGAAGGTAGTAGCAGACAGACGTTACTAAACCTCTTCTTCAGTAAGCACTATTAGAAAGAATTTCATAAATATCCTCTTCTTCATATTAGAAAACAGAACAGGAAGAAATACTAACCTGTGTTATTGGTAATATTCTTTTCATTTTTGTGTTTATGTCTAAATGGTCCTGTAGTATTCATAAGGTTTGTTTTGTACCTCATATGCTGTAACTTTACTAGCTTTCTGGCCTCTCACCATAAATTTTTCCTCTGTGTTTTAGATTCATCTAACCAAATTTTTATTTTATAATTTAAAATTTAGCTAAATTTTGGCTAAATATTTTTCTCTTCTTCCCTATGTATTCTGTATTTCTATTTTTAATTTGTTTTCATTTAATCACTGAAACTTTTTTTTTATTTTTCCCCCATTCCTATTCTTGAATTATAGAAAAGAGTTAACTAAAATGAATTTAAAATAGTGTCCAGTTTTCACTTACACTTTCCATATTATTTTTTCCTCTGAGATTTTCAGATTTCTCTCAAGAAAATAGCTCTTAAGAAATTATAGCCTCATTGAGACAACAAGGACACATGGAATTGCACATATGAAAAGAAATAGTCATAATTACTGACTTCTGAGCAGTGCATTAGTTAATTATTGCATCATTATGATGGAATCTCAAATAACTGCTTTGTATTTTTTTTAAAAAGTCATTTAGAAATGCCATTTTGCTACTAGCTACATAGGCCCTTCAACATTTAAGTCTCACAGAAGAACTCTTTTTTTTCACACATTACAAACTAATGATCAAAAGAATAATTCTTTTGCCTTGTTTGAATCAAGGGTTTGTAATACATTTTCTGTCTCTAAACATAGGGTGGGTGCCTGTATCTGCTGGAATCTGGTTCTGAAAACCCAGACTGTTAGAATTGTAGCACTTGTGAGCAATAATTTACTGAAATTTTTTTACTATTAACTTTTCTGATGTCTTTCTAAGGGCTTCTGTTTAAGATGTGCTGCACATAAATAGGGCCTTTTTATCTAAATAAAGTAGTAAAAGTGAATAAATATAAGCCTTACTGTGTGTCTATTTGCTAAGTTGATAGCAGAAAGGGCACAAGTGCTTTGGAGTTAAGCTGCTTCTTTTTGATGCAGAAAGTCCTGGATATGGGAGGGGTTAAATGAGCTGATTTTTAAAAGGAATGCTTTGATTTACTGACAAAGTTGAGTGCCTAAATATAAATTAATTTTAATTTCTTTGTATTTTGAGAGAAATTTACAATTATGAGATGTCCATAGTAGTATAATACTTTATGTTTATCTCTTCATAAAACATTTTAAATATTGGGGAATCTGTAGCACCACTAACTACAAGCTGTAGCATTTACTTGCATGCGCACCATATAATTCAATTTTTCATTACAGGCAATAGTATTATTGTGGGTGGATATGAACTGACGTGTTTACAGTTTACTGTGTGAGATTTTCTCAAAATAGAGTAGTGTGATGCAGTTGTTGGTACACCTTTTGCATTACAGAATGCATTGAGAGAGATATTTTGGGAAGTTTAGAAATATCCTATGTGGCAGTGCTGAGGGTGGTGGCTGGCCAAAGGCACAGTGAAAGCACCAGGTTTGCAGTGAAAGGGACTTGGGGACATCCTGCTGCAGTCATCTCAGAAGGAAAGAACCAAGAAACTGGAGAGGAGGTGAAAGGGTCACAAAGCAAAACTGCCAACCTGCACAAACTTGATTTAATCCAGCATGAAGTCTACTGGCAGAAACTTAAGCCAACAAAAATTTCTCAATGATTTCGAGCTGCTCAGTTATTATACAGCAAGTATCTGAGTCATCTGGCTGCTGCACTTTTGATCCAATATTTACAGACCAGAAACAGGATCAAGATGTAAAAATTTAAAAATTTGCTGTTAACTTCTTTTCACAAGATCCAGCAAGATTTTGTTAAAATAATTTCTTGATCATTTCTAGGATCATTTCTTGATCATTTTAATGAGTATCATAGGAAACTTTAGTATACTAGGAATGTTGAAATATAAACCAAAACATAGTCAACATTCCATTAATGTATAACTTGGTCTGCAGCCCTGAATAATGTTTACCTGACATACCAGTTTGTTTTAACAGAGCATTTAATGTTTATAAACCAAAAATTGCTGACCACAGCTAATTAACTCAAACAAGAATTTTCTAAAACTTCATCTCAGGCCAGTAAGCTCATCAGCAGAGAGAAGCCCCAAGGCTGGCACAGGATAACCCTCAGCCCCCAGCTGTGGCACCTGTCAGAGGAGCTGGCAGAAGCGCATTGTACTGGGTTCATGGGGCAGGGTTTTGGTAGCGGGGGGCTGCAGGGATGGCATCTGTGAGAAGAGATCAGTGTGCCCCACACCAGACACAGCTGGTGTCTGCCAGCTCCAGACCTCCCCCACCACTGGCCAAAGCTGAGACTGTGGTCATGCTGGTGGTACCTCTGCATACTTAGGAAAGGATGAAAAATGCTGCACAGCTTCTATGAGAGAGGAGTGAAAAAAATGTGAGGGAAACAGCCCTGCAGAGAGCCCAGGCCAGAGAAGGAGGGGCAGGAGGTGCTCCAGGCCCTGGAGCAGATTTCCCTGCAGCCCATGGTGCAGGCTGTGCTGGGGCTGGATGGCCTCCCACAGCCCCTGGACATCCATGGGGAGCAGAGAGGCACCCACAGCCCCTGGAGGACCCCACAGCAGAACAGGTGGGTGTGCTCTGAAGGAGCCTGGAGCCCATGGAGAGCCCATGCTGGATCAGGCTCCTGGCAGGAGCTGCACAGCCTGTGGACAGCAGCCCACAGGGACACAGATGCAGGGTTTCTGGCAGGACCTGTGACCCTGTGGGGACCCACACTGCTGCTGTGTTTTGAAGGACTGTGCCCTGTGGAGTTACCCATGCTGGAGCAGTTCATGAAGCACCCCACACAGGAATTTTGAGAGCTTTATACAACATCCACACTGGTCTTATCCCACTACAAATATGTATCATGTTTCCCTATGAATTAAGATCTTGACAGAAGATTCATATTTAAGAAGGTAGTTGAAATTTCACTCCCTAAATGTGTATAAAAATATTACAGACAAAGCACACTGGAAACATGTTTTCTTTAGAAAAGGCAGTCTTCAGATGATCAAGCACATCCAATGCCCTCAGGCTTTTTGTTTTTCTTTTTTGCCCAAGAGATGTTTTAGACCATCTGACTACTTAGTTTGAAAGAATTGCTATCAATGTGGAAAGTTACTCACTGGAGTCTGGCTGTTGGTGAAGCACTCTAAGCTATGACAAGAGAACAGACTTTCCAGAGGCTGCTTGAGATGGAGTGACTGGAAATCACGAGGACTTGCTTGACGTTGAAAGGAAAAAAAAACCCTTAGATAAACTGTCATTTTGCAATATATGTGGTGTGACTTTCAGTTTTGCAGCTTTGCTGGGAAGCTTTTTGGATCAGTGACAGATTTTCCTCATTGTGTGTTTCATAGTGCTATATCTGAGCACTTTGTGGGTATTCAATCCAAAAGTGGATTGTTGTAGCAGTTGCTGCTGGTCCTGGCCTGAAGAGCGGGGAGGAGGAGATGACAGAAACACGGAACTCTGGGGAGACAGGACAGGTTTACAAAGCTGATTTTTTCCTAGAACAAGAAAAACAGGACTTTCTTCTTACAGAGATTCTGGAAATTGAGGTGATTGCTGAAACTAAAGAAAAAAAAAATCAAACCCAAACCCACTTCTCTTAACATTCTTGATGTTTACCATTCAGTAATGATGGTTAAGCAACTCTGGCAATGAAGGCATAGCTAGGTCAGTCAGAGAGAAACATTGGTAAATGTGCCTGGGATTTGTTCATAGGCAATATCTCTTGTTTCGTTACTACAATTTGGGAAGTAAATTTCACTTCAGAAGAATGACAGAACATCAAAATAGTGGTGTTTTCCGCTAGGCTATGCATCCCTTGCAATTTCAGCTACAGTCCCCTTCTGTTCTGCCTGTTAAAGAGGTTTCAGTGAAGACTGGACCAAGCAATTGTAATACAGTCAAAAAAAGTATGTTAATAATTCCAGCATGTTATGGAGGGTGAATTTGCCAGAAAACTTGTTGACCCCAAAGGAAATGCTGCATTTGTCAGAGCACATTCAGGAATGTTTCTTCCCATGCCAGGTTTTGTTGGCTTTTCATCCATTTGCAGTCATGTTGAAAATTAGTTTTGGATAGTTTTGAGGGACATGTGTGTAGACTGTTTTTCAGAACAAGATTTCCCTGAAGTTTAGCGGTTATTAGAGGATTTTTATGCTGCAAAAATATATATTAAGGAAAAGTATTGATGAAAACCCTGTTCTTTGCAGGTCATCTGGCTTTAGAGAAGTGCTGTAGTTGCTTGTTTTGTGATAAGGTTGAAGCTGCTCTGAATTTTTTATTTTGTTTTTTTCTGGAGATGGAAATCAAAAAGAGGCTACTTCACTGTTTTGACAGACAGAAGTTCTGTAAATATTTAAACTTTGAGATGCAAATAGACCTAAATGACTCGTGCTGAAATCTTCATAAAGGTGCTAAAATTCATTTTTTAAAATTAAATTTCTGAACATCTATTCAATGCTTTGACAATAAGTCTAGTGTTCCTTTGTAAATTGCTTTCCTAACAGTACTTCTTATATATACTTGAGCAAAAGAAAACTAATAAGGTTCATAGCAGCTCTTTATCTAATAAGGGCAAATGGGGAAAATGTGGGGTTATTAACCAAAACTACAGGATCCCAGTGTAAGGAAATTTGTATTGAGTGTATGGATGTTTTCAAGTAGGTTCAGAAAGCAACTGGAGGAGTCTTTTTTTTCCTCCTTTTTTTTTTATTTCTCATGGTAATTCTTTGAATTATTACATGTGCTTGGGGTTTTCCAATTTAAAGCTCATTTGGAAGAAAAATCATGAAGGCATAATAGTGGCCTAAGCTACTGTCCTAAAAGTAATTTTTTTAAGTTTTGGCTTCTGATTTTAATACAAAAGAAAACCACCCAACTATATTCCCTTTCTTCCACATAACAAAATAATTCTGTTCTGGTTTAATAACTTAAAGTGTATGATACACTACTTCATCTGAATAATTTATTAGAATGTCATTGTCCAGATCATTCACTTTGAGCAACAGAAAGCAAGCTTGTTTTATTTATCAACAATTATACAGATAACTATTTCAAACACACTTCTGTTTAAATTAATTTTATTCAGAAAAGTAAGTATGTCTCCACTGGAATTATTCATACTAGGTCTCCTTTATAGTCAGTACAGTCATAGGTAATAAATCTAGTCAGAATAATTAGTGAAGGCAACAGCACAATTCATGTATTGTGAAGGTGACCATAAAGTGTTTTAAATTAAGGGTGTGCCAGCAGTGCCTGTTTCTTCCCATTGATTCAAAGGGAATTTAAGAGAATTGGATCAGCTGTCTGCACTGTAGGTCGCCAGAGCTGAGAAGATGAATCTCATCCTATGTTATACTAAATATGTAAAATTGAATAGCAAGCACCTGCGAAGTTGTAAATTGAAAACTTTGATGATTTTACAGTATGAGACATGAATGCTTCTTATGGACAATACTGCTTGTGGTGTAGTGTTAAATGTTTTCTTTTGGTGTTGTGTGGTGACTGACCTGTGCAGTCTTTGGATCTGTCCAAGTGGAAGCATAGGTGTTTCTCAAATTGCTTTGTTGTCATTGCACTCAGCTGCTGAATTAGTTCTGTAAGGTCCTTTTTAGATCAGTCATTTTGTGTTGTTGTGAGTCTTGGTCACCTTTCAAATTCATTGGAATATGAAATACTGAAGGGAGCTCTCAATTAGATGAAGGAGAATAATAAATTAAGAATATGATCTCACAGGGCTTTGTGGGCATGTTTATTAAGAAGCAGGAGGACCAAGTGAATTGAAGTGCCCCTGATTTCAGTAGTAGAGCATCTGACTGGGTGGTAGAAAATAGTAATTTATAAGGTCATTTTCATCATAGTCAGTCTAAAAAGAAGTCAAGATGATGTACAAAGTATAAATAGGAAGCCTTTAAAAGTGATCAAGTTTTTACTGTGACTAAATCCTAGAGAAAACTGCCAAAGACAGAAAAAACCAGAGGAGACACTTAGAGGAGCAGCCGCAGATGTGAAGTAGCAGCAGTAGCATTTGCTTTGTTCCTCAAAGGCTGCCACCCACTTGGGCACTGTCTTCTAAAGTACAGTAAGGCAGGCTGAAAAACTCAGATCTTTATCTCACTGACTGTTGTTTTCCTTTCCCTAAAGCTGAAAATCTCAGTTTTGAGCTGTTCTCACTGAGCAGACGTGTGTGGCCTCCCAAGGTATCTTCCCTGGTGTTCCTCATGACCTAGTCACAAAATGCAAAACAGAAAGTAGACTTTATTCTAATCACAGTCTGACCTACAAACAAAGATCAAAAGCGAGTCAGCTGCAGTGTTTTTAGGTCTTAAAGCTGACTCTCTTCTGTCTGACTTCGATTATTTTAACCTCAGTAGGTTAAAGAGACATGATGCTTGTGAGTTTGTTGCTCACAGCACAGCCTTTGCTCTCCAGCTGCAGCTGCCACTCTTGAGTTATTGCTTCTTCTTGCTGCTAGGGTTTTTTTGCACCCAGAGGAAACTGTTCTAATTTTACTTTCCTTGGTGGAAATCACACATTGCAGAGTAAGACTGCTTTGTTAGTGATTGGTGAAATGAGACCTATTAATGCAGTGCACTCAAAGGTTTCTTATTCTGTCTTGTCTGTTCTCCTTAGAGCCGTTGTGAACATTTTTCTACAGGCAAAGTAAAATTTTCTTTGGTTTATAGAGGAGTACAGCTTTGGTCCTTGCCAACCAGAATGACCATGTCTTTATTTCAACTAATTTTGTTGCCAGGTAGAGTTTGTGACTGTTGAGTTGATTGGTAAATACTGAATCATTGTGTCAAATGGCTTCACTTCACCCTGGGGTTAGAGGCACATGTGCCTTCCTTACCAGAGAGATCTGTTGGCTCAAATATTTCAGAAATAACTCATTAATTTTTATATCTAATTGCAAAATCCAAGCAAAATATTCAGTGACATTGTATATAGACACAGCTTTCCTTTTGGCCAAGGTACAGATCATGGATTATTTGATTTTTTTAAATTCACACTTCTTTTTTTATATTTAATGTAATAAAGTTACATCATTGGGACATGTAAGGAAAATAATTAGTGTCATTAAAGTGACATACAAACTGAAAATATTTTTATGGTGGGAGAGATAAAGATGAGATCATTTCTTTAATACAGTTATGATTTTTAAGAAATACAAATGATGCAAAGCTTGATAGTATTCACTGTGTAATTTCTTCATTATTGCTATGTAAATAATATCAACACTAGATAGCATACACTGCCAGGTCATTTACAAACAAACAAAGATAGTTGTCCTGTGCAGAAATACAAATCTGTGTGTTTAAAAGGTGAAAATGAGAACACGTGTTGGTAATTTCATATTTATTATTTCATCTCACATTTGTTTGAGACCAATATAAAACTAAAAGTCAAAGTTATGTGGGAAGAGAATTCAGACTGGATGGTCTCAGAAAAAAAATCTGTGTTTCAAAGGAAGGATTTGGAGACAAGGCTGGAAGAAGGATAGCACCTAGAATTAGTTCTAGCCATCAAGAGATGTATATAAGAAAGGGCCAGAGACAGAGATGCAAATCACACAGAGTTTGCTTTACAAGGACTGTCACAAAGCTGCTGGTAAGCAGCCAGCTTCAGTGGAAGCCACTTCTGATTTGGCATTCAGCTCTATTTCTTTTAAAATCCCACTCAGAATATTGAAATAAAAGCCAGAAGAGGCATGGGATCTTGGAAACAGTATTCCTGACTGTCCAAGGGAATGCTGAACTTAAGTAACTCATAGATAAAAACAATAGTGTTCTGGTTACAAGAGACTTACAGAAGTAATTGATACATTTTTGCATTAGGAATTGTTTAATCTTTATTTTGGTGCTACTGTTCCTCCTAATAGTCGTAGGAACCATAAATAAAGCATAATTTTTCTTTGGCCTGCTGTATAACAAATACAAGGATTAATGTAAGAAATGCTTCAGAATGTTAGTGAAACAGAGAAGAACTTTGAAGTACTAATAAATAACTTTCTAGCACTGTATAATGAATAACAATAATTATATTTACTGATTGTGGCTTTCAACATCAGGTAAAAACCAGTACTCTTCCCAAAATTATTTAAAACAGTATTGACTAAAAAGATTTATTCAAGTGGTTACTGGTACACTGTGGTTGTTTTCTTCAGTATATTTGGGAGAAAAGTACTTTTAGTGAAATAATCATAGTTATTCAAGGTTGAATGCATCAGTATTGACCTACTGTGTTGAAAGCTGAATGATTCAATAATTACAGAAATTATTTCATTGCAAATGAGTTTCAATTACTGGATAACATGACTTGGCTCTTCTATATGTTTTTGTAACTCATGGTTTACCCATACTTCTCTTAATGCTCTTAAAATTCTTCTGGTAATACTAATATTTCTCTTAAAGCTGTGAGCTTTAGGTTCATGCCTGCACTGGAGTTTGCAGTGTAACTTTGTTTAGCAAGTTGTACTTTAAAGGACTGTGTACTTTTTACAGTATATGTCAGTTTTTTGCTTTCCAAAATTGTTACTTTCACTGTCTTTGAGCATATTCAGACATGCTTTAGCCTCCAGCTTTGGTCTCCAACTAGTTTTATACTGGTTTTTATACTGGTTTTTATACTTTCATTTTATACTGGTTTTTAATTTTTATTTTTCTACACTTGGGTATATTTTTGTATGGCTTTTTATGCATACAAATAGAGCATAGAATCACATAATGGTTTGGATTGTAAGAGACCTTAAAGATCATCTAGTTCCAGCAATGTGTATCTATATATAGCTGAAATATATATAGCATTTGTTTGGAGAGAGAAATAAACTGTAAATATGGTGGTTTTCATGCCCCAAACATCAAAGATTTTATCCAAACCTGAAGAAGTAGTTGTGTTGTTAGTTTCTCAAAGTGAGGACATGTCCCAGTTGTTTATTATTCAAGTTCCCAGCCTTGTGATCTTGAGTTTCTTGCTGTTTTTTTTGCAAATACAGATAGTAGTAGGTGTGAGTGTTACAGCCCTTTCCTTTTTGTCACTTTTTCAACACTTTTATGATACTTTTGTCACCTCAAATTTGGATTCTGCAAAGTGCTACAGATTGCAGCAAAATCTGGAAACTGCAACTAGAGTAAAGTCTGTCTGCCTTGTGGTTAAGTGATATTTCCCATAGGCTATGCATATTTTCACTCTTTCAGTACATTTCCAGGCAAAATTTAGCTTCTCATGCCTGTGAAGTTGTGAGCCAAATTGCAGGGATCTACAGCACTGCTCTGTGAAAGTCTTATGCACCAAATACCACTGTTAAAAATGGAGCCTTGTTGAGTAATGAATGTGTGGATGTAAAATGTATTATTTGCCCATTTTTGAATACTGGTCATTTCTGAACTTTAAGTTATGGGTTTGGCTGGGCTCTTCAGGATTGGCTTGACTTCCCCTTATGCTGAAATTATCATATCCAGGTGCCTCTATAGAACGTATCTTCTTGTCCCCATCTTCTTCTCTCTCTCCTTCCCATTTCTCTCTTTGTCTTTGACTTTCCCACCTTCCTTCCCCTCCTTTCTTTCTGTCTCTAGTGTAATACCCTGTAAAGCTAATCCAAACAAACAAATGCACTTTGGATAGTGTTTGATACTGGTTAGTCTTACCATGTCATGTAATTTGCTCTGAAGCATTTTGCCTGTCTAGCTTAATCCCTTCCCTCTGAAAACAAACAAAAAACCTCAAGGAAACAAAATATGCTGTTACTTTTTTTGACAAAATCTTTAATCTTAAGTTTGGCGTATTCATGTTTCTTAACAAATGCATCTATCATGTCAGCTATCATGGAATGAAAGAGAGATTTCTCTAAGGAACATTTTTGCTGTCAAAATAGGGCAACATAGAGGAGACTGTTTTGTGTTTTCCTCTGAATACTTTGTTTATTAATATTTTAAAAATGGTGTTTTAATAATAAGCTTTCTTTTAAATTCAAACCACTCCAAGATTTTCAGGAGGAAGAAAGGACAGAAATCCAACTGACCAAACAGTTGTCAAGATGTTCTTCCATTGCAGGACCAGATCATCTGTGCCTAGTTTTTTCTACTTAAATACTGGTCCAGACTATTTTCAATAATATCTGAGAGGGAAATTCCTATATACCCTGTATAGCCTCTTCCATTACTAATAAAATAGTTTTTTCAGTATTATTCTTTGTCCTGAACAAAGCATGGGTGAACTCTGAGAGAGAGAAAAAGGTGGTGTGTATGCAGGGACAACAGAAAGAGGAGATGGCGTTTAGACTTGTAGCTGTAGCATAATGCAATAACTGAGGTAAATAACTTTTTTTTTGGTCAAATTGGGTAAGTTTGTCAAGTTCTTCTCACCACTGTTCACCAGGAGTAATATTGTCTGATTTTTTATGTAGGCAGCACCTGCTTTCAGGTGGCAGAGCTGCCCTAAAGTGGTTGAAACTGGTTTTTATTAGTCTTAGGGGTGTGGTCAGGGAGAGTGGAACCTGGTCCCCTGCACTATCTGAATGAGGTTCCAGAATAACTGGTTCTTTTTTCGTATTTGAAAACTGTTTGGAGTCAGGGAATAGCCTGGAGAGGAGACACACAGTGACTTCTGTGGGCTTTGTGTGTGAGAAGGTTTATGGGAACCGTGCAGGCATTTTTGCAGTGACCTCTTGAATGCATGTGCCATGCTTCAGATTGAGCTTGGTATTACCTTTCTGGGAACCTGAGGGAACAGAAGCTGTTATTGCTCCCTTCACACGGAGTTTTTTACCATTGCTGTCTCTCTGACCCCAGTCCTTCAAAGAGGTGATCTTTCCTCTCTGTCATTGCCTACCATTTACTCTCCCTTAAAAAATATTTTAGTATACCTCAAAAGGCTAAGGCATGTTTGGATGCACAGGCCTTGAGTGATTTGTCTCAGTTTTTCCATTTCAGATCTGGATTGTAATTTCTATAATACTTGCTGGCAAGAAGCAGCAAGGGAGCTGTATTGTGCCAGGTGTTGTTAGGATTCAGAGATTGTTGTGATTCTAAGAATCAGCCTGTTCTTCCCCTTTCATTCCTAAGGTGATTTTTTTGTTGTAATATTGTCCACTCTGAACTGGCTCTAAAGTATTCAAGAGAACACTGAAATTCTTGCCAGCTTCTGTCACCTATATAGGGGAGAGTTTGCATTATGTTGTACTTCCATATTGAAAAAGTCAATAGTCATTCCTCAATGCATGCAGTGCTAGCAGGAATAGTGTTTATAACATTTTGAGAAGTAGTAAGTGCTGCATTTACACCTGACTAAAGATATGGCAAAGGAGAATGAATTTTAACAAATTGCTCTGTCATTATCTATTTGCAAATTCACTACTATTCAGTTCAGAGAAGAAGAAATAAAGTGGCTATTTCATTAATCTTGTGCCTTTAAAACATTTATCATAATGCAACACAGAATTGTAGAATAAACTTTCTCATATCCTGACAAAGTAATTGTATATGGTACTTAGTGATATTTCAATAATTCATCCAGATCTTGGCTCTTGACTCCTAAGAGAAATGGAGCAGAGCTGTCCAGTGGTATTTCTATGTTAAAGATCATTTGTCACTAGCATGGGTGATCAAAATCTTTGCAAGAAGACTTGTCATAATCCACCATTCTCACTTCCAGGAAATGAATGGAATTGTGAGCTAATTAGTTTCCTTCAATTTCTTTCCCCTGTTGCAGAACTTTCCTTTTTGTTCGAGATGGAAACCCAAATAAAAGGAATGTGCACAATGAGACATCAATGCACTTACTGTGTATGGGACCTCAGATCATGATCTCAGAGGGAGCTCTTCATCCTCGCCTGACACGACCCTCAGAGGACGACTGCAGAAGAGCTGACTGTCTGCAGATGATCCTGAAGTGGAAGGGAGCAAAGCTGGATGAAGGACAGTATGAACGAGCAGCCATTGATGCTGTTGATAACAAAAAAAATACACCTTTGCACTATGCTGCTGCCTCAGGGATGAAAACCTGTGTTGAGGTAACAGTTCATGTATAAGTTTATATATGTTATGAGTAAAGGACATGGACAATGTTTCACAAAGCTTTTTTTCATGGGGGAGGGAATCTGTTATGTTATATTGAGTTAACTTTTAATTCTATTTTTCATTAATTGGAAAAATTGCAAAGGTAAACATCCCAAAACATACACTGTAGAGAAAAATGAAAGAAATTGATTACGTATACATTAACTTCATTAAAACAACTCCTCAATATGAAGACTCATGTAGGCATATAAAAATTGGAATTTATTACAAGACTGTAACAGTGGAGAAAAAGATTTAAAGGTAGGCAGAGCATCCTATATGTGTAAAGAGAAGTGAAATAACAAGCTGAGAGAAAATTAGAGCTCTTTTTATTTCACTTTGCAGATGAGACTGGAAATGCTGTCCATGTTTCAAGAACAAAATTGATGTCTTTAATTTACAGTGTCCAGCTTTTTTAATGTTTGTGAAAGTAGTGGATAGTAATGAATAATTGGGAATGACTTTTAAAGACCTTGCCTCAGATTACTTTTAAACTATATCTAGTAATGAGAAATAGTGTTTAATTGTGCTGGTAATTTAATATAAAGAACATGAACAGACATCTAACATTTTCAAAAACAGCTAACATCTTCATAAGTGTGTCTATTTTCAATGGCAGCAATTACTTCACAATTCAGCATTTGAGTGTGAAATTTGCTTTTTTTTAGTTCTGTTCATAATTTCATGTTTATTCAAACTGTGCTCCATAACTTATTATCATCAGCAGAGTTTAGCACCTCTTTTTTTACTTTCTCTTCTAGATAACAACTTCATATCTTAAACAGTCCGGTCCCAGAACCTCTGGGACTTCACTGGTGACCTCTCTCTTAAGTAAAAACCTGATGATCTTTCCTAACATTCTCCAGAGCTGTTTTTAGTATTGGTGTTACCTTTACTACCTTCTAATTTTGTACCATCACAGATTTAATCAGTAAACTGTATATTATAATAAATAGTTCAGAAGTTTCATATTTGAGTTTCATTAGGACCATTAGAAGTACCATCTGATGCTGGGTATTTATATTAGTATTTGGTTTATTGATTTTTCTAGAACCTCTTGTGCTGAGATTTCAGTTTGAAAGACTTTCTTTTGTGTCCTTCATAAAGTGTGTGTGGTACATCCACAGAGAATCTAACAGTTCATACCAATTCTCTGCTATATGTAATATGAGATTGCTTTTACACTTTGTCCAGCAGCCAAGTTTACAAAAACATTGAAAGATTTACTGTGTGATGTTTTAAAACTATTTATTCTGAGTTTTTATGCCCATGTATACAGCTCAAAAAACTGTCAGAGTCTTGTTTATTGCGATTTTGCATTTACCTCTCCCAGACTTTGTTCTTTACATATTCCTCTTAAGAAGAAAACTTCACCTTCTTATTTTCCATATGATTCTGTCCTAGTTTTCTCTCTTCACAGATTCTTCTGGTGTTTCTGGAATTTTTTCCACACTTATTAGTGCCACTGTTCGAAAGTAGGCAGTGGATTTCTTTACTTACTTAGTGCTGATTTTTGAAAGTGGCCAGTGGATTTCTTGTTTTTTTATGGCTTTTGCAAGTTTAATGAATCCTTGGGAATTGTTAGTGAGTGGTTCTTTGATAGTAACATTTTGAATTAGGTCTTACAGACTGCTCTGCATGAAATCAGGAATTGCTTCTCCTCTCATGTTTGCTGACTGTTTTGTCTGTTATCAGTCACCTATGCAGTCTGAAATTTTAAGAGTCATTTATTAGCTTATATATTTTCTAAATATACTTGGCAGATGCAGTGACAGAAGCTGCCTTTATTTTTGTGTTTTCTTCCTTGCAGCACTTTTATTCTTAGTAGCCATGTTACCTTTATTGTTATGGTTTTAGTCAGGTCATTCACCAAAGCCTTTTTTTGTCTTCTTTTAATTAGAGAATTGTATTCCACTGGTGTTTCTTGATAGTTTGTTTATTTATGAGTTTGTTTGGGGTTTATTTAAAAAAAGGTATATAGCATCACCTTCTCTATGATTCTTGCATTATGTTTGCTGATTGTGTTCCACCAAGTTCCCAGATATTGTCTGAAAATATTAAAGTTTGTAATTTCAGTTCCCCAGCCTCAGCTGTGCACCCCCTGAACTGAATATTCTTCTCTGCCTTCTGGTTTTTCATTAGTCCTTTCTATAGAAGTTCAGATAGTGTGTTTTTATTTCCAATATCCAACCCTTCTTTCATTCTATTAGTATACAGATCATCCTTAGTTTTTTGAGCTTCTTATGAATGAAAACTCCACTTCCTGTTGCCATTCTCTATGCTATTATTCAAGCTTCTGCATCTTTGGTTCCCTGCTCATTTCTGAGAGGAGTTAATAGGATGCTGCTTTTGGATGCTGATACTTAACCTCCAGTAACACAGCCTGAACTTTGCCCCTGCACCTTCTCTTTCTGCTGCCCTGAGTTGTTACAGCTCCTCAAGCTCCACACCAGCAGTTTGTCTTCAACATATGCTTAGAAATTATTTACATTCTTACTGATTTTCACCAGGGAAGCAAGTCACCCTGCAGTCTTTGCTAGCTGAAGTATGTTCAGACCCAGCTAATTATATACATGGTAACTGAATGACATAGAGGTGTTGTCTGGCTCTTTCTTTCATCCAAAATAAGTCATGGTTACAAGACTGATTTAGAGCCTCTTGTGATGTGATTTATTTGTAAACAAATATCAGGCTGTCTCCTAGGTCTGTGTTACTACTGTTTTTATGTTGATTGTCAAATTTTTATTCTTTCAGATTTGATAAAGAAACTAATTGCAAAGGACTATATAAGTTGCTCTTGTTCTCTTGTTTTAGTGCCACTTACTTGATCCAACTCCCTGATAAATTCTACCTATAGGCATTTCACTCCCTGGTCTTCTATCTATCCTTCCTCAAGATGAGACATTGGCTTTTAAACATATTTTTGTTTACATTATTATATAATAGAGGACAGATGTGCATGTCATATGAGAAAATGGGACATAGCAATTAGCATTGAAGGACCTCTGAAAAATGTTGGTGAAAAACACATACATAAAATAATTTGACATAAGAAAGGTTGTTTCTGGTACAGAAATGGTAAACAGAAGTAAACTTTAGTAACAAGTTTCTAACATATTTCAATATCTAGTATTTACAAACTTAGACTTCAGATTTACAAGGGATTTGACCAAGGAGTCTTCTGCCTGTCTCTGCCTTCATGTCCCTACATGGGGCTATACAGTGATGTTAGAGTTAGTCACACCAGTTAAAAAAGCTTCAATTTCAAGAGCGAGAAAAAAATGGGTCCATGCAGTAAATCCAGGCAGACTGCAATGTCAGAAAGAGTCACAGCTGCTACAGAGTGAATTGTGGTTCTGGAGCTGGGCTGCAGCTTTTAACTGCAGACTAAAGTCAATTTGTTTTAAGCTTATCATAAAAGTTCATGGTTTGTGCTTCTTTACAAATTATGGTTGTACTTCTCAGTGTCTGTAATGTGATTCATTTGATAAATCCAGGTACTAGACTGCTAGTTCCCCATTTAATTATATAAACTGGGTTATGTTATGTTGGCAATACCTGTTGTAGTTGAGTAAACCATTTCTGACTCTAATTTGCTTTCAGTTTGTCTTTGAAGAAGAATTTACACTCTGATCCACGTGGATTGCTGTTGGCCAGAGTTATGTAGTCCTAACTAGTCATGGTTTCTGCATTAGAAACACAGTGTACCCCCCCAAGTTCAAACTTCCTTATTTGCCATACCGTAGGATAGAAGACCTTGGATCTAAGATATCCTAAATTCTCCAGTCTGTGGTCTGTAGTCCTCCTAACTTCTTCAACAAGAACAAGTTTATGAACACGAACACTACGTGCCTTCACCAAGCCTGAAACCAGGAGATTGGTGAAGGAATTTAACAATTATCTCTTTGTTCCTAGAAGTACTTGAGGATTAAAATTCTTAACAAAAGAAAAAAAAGAAAAGAAAAAAAAAAGGAGAGACAAAAAAACTGATCCTAATCTTCAGGTTGTCCTCCCCCTCTCCAGAAACGCAAGGTCTTTTAGAACCCCAGGAGTGCCTTTTTCCCATTTTTTGCAGTGGTTACCCTCACTTCAGAGCAGCATTCCTTTTTACTGTCTCCTTCACTTTCCACCACTTTTCAGGAAAGCCCCTGTTCTGTATCTTTGCCTATGCCCACCACACCCAGATAAGAAAAGGAAACCCCAAATATAGATCGTCTTGGGTGAAATACCTACAAGTTGACTTGCTCCAAGTTGATAGTCAAGTGTGCAGTCTTGATACTGCTCCATTCACCTATGTTAGATTTTTCCTCCAAGCAGAACACCTGTGTGGAACCCATTGCTAAAGATATTTGGGTAAAATTATGTGCTTACCTCAAACTAATGAATAGACAATAATAACTTTCATGCTGAACAGATTTGGTTTTATGCAGATACATTCCACATTATCACACTATATTTGGCATATTAAATGGTATTTTTACAATTGTTTAAATGGCTAATATGATTGTTCAGATTATTAATCTCAATTAATCAAGCAACACAAGACTTTTTAACAGTGCTTTGGATAATAATGCCATATTCTAGAGAAATATGATATCATTATTAAAAACATGTTGCTTTGCAAATTCCTCATCTTGCAGATTTGATTTTGAGCTGCATAAGTCTATGGAATGTTCTTTCAAATGTATTTATTATTCATTTTCCTTAGAAGGTGTCTTAGTTGCCTCAGTTAAATTTCTCTTAGAGGTTAAAATGAACAGACAGAATGTGATACTCAGGTTAACAAAGTTTGGCAATGTTAAGAAGTTTAGATAGAACAAAGGTTAACTGTTGGCTGTGTATCTTGGTAATTATCCTAGTATCATCTGTATTTCTGCCTGATACTCTGCTATGAAGATCAAATACACAATGACACTAATATCCTCTCAACTAAATCTCGTTGTTGCACTGGTTTGTGGTATTTTTGGATTTGTATGTTTTTTTTATTTTAGAGAATGTGGGAAAGGTTTCCCAATCTACAAGAATGAATCCAGGTTTGCAAAAGATATTCTGTATTTTGCAGTGAGAGATGAAGGAAATTTTCTCTTCTACTGAAGAAGAAATTAAGGAGTGTCTGATCATGATCTAGAAGGTGTACATGAAGAACAGATAATTTTAGAAAAGTTTAGGGATTTTTAGAAGTACTAAAAAATTAGAACCTGAGTTTTGAAATACCCTGGATAGTGTTGTTACAGACATCATGCTCTGAAGGGAAGATAATGTTTATAGACTTTATTTAGAAACAAGATGAATCATTTTAGTAATGATATAAAGGTGTCATAATAAATCAGCAGAATGGTCCACCTGGGTCTTTAAAATCTGTGGCGTATGCTGTCCTTGCATTTGCTGTATTTGCATCAGGTCAGTATAGCAGGAGACCAAGTTGGCAAGTGAAGTAGAGCAGCACAAAGGTTTGATAGTTAGAGACTGCATTTTGGGAGGGTTACTGGCAAGAAACAAGGCTGGTGAAATGGCACAATGCTGCACTGTATTAGAATTGCTAGAATTAGCATTATTTCATTTCACTTTTTTCATGTCCTCAAAAACAAAGTAGAACTGCCAGTAGTATTTTGTGCTCCCTGTGAATCAGTATCCTCTCATCTGTCCTACACAAGGAATCTCTAATTTTCTGTCAGCACCAGTGTACAAATGGTGGAGTTGTACCTGTGTAGAAAGAATATTTAAAGGTGTCTTTAGCTCCATCTTGATACATGCTTGAGGGTCTCAGACCCCTCATTCTCTGTGGGGCACCGACCAAATCAGTAAAGCAGAATTTTAGTCTTTAAAACCTAACCGATATATTGTAAAAAATTACCTTGTAATGTATTCCTTAGATTTTGTGGTTCTCTGGAATTACTGTGGATATAGGTATAATTATGTGTGAAAACAAGCAGTAATTTATTTAATAACCATAGATAAGCCTTGTTTCTAAAGACCATTATTATTATTATTGTAATAATTGTTCTGTTCTTGGTTTATTGGTCTTTTTTTTGTTTTCTTCTTAACTCACATGCCTTTTCTTTAGGGTCATATTAGAGTTGCTAATAAATAACTGCTTACTTTGCCATTTTACTTTTCAGCTTCTAGTAAAACATGGTGGAGATTTGTTTGCAGAAAATGAAAATAAGGATACCCCATGTGACTGTGCAGAGAAACAGCACCACAAAGAGCTGGCTCTTAACCTGGAATCTCGAATGGTATTTTCACGTGATCCTGAAGCTGAAAGCATTGAAGCTGAGTATGCTGCTTTAGACAAAAAAGAGGTCAGAGGATACTTTAAAGCTGAAGTATTTTGCACATTTATACTTGTAGCAGTTACACTGTGACACAAGTCTGCAAGTATTTCAGTAGGTACTGTACTTTGTACTGTGTATTTGTAAACAGTTTTAGCACAGCTCTGTATAATTTTCAGGTTAAGCTCTGAGAACATAACAAGTACATTGTCGAAAGTAAACAGAAATTTTATTCATATCTTAATTATGTGGACTGTCTTGTGGGCTGTGAGGCTGGAAGAGATACAGTGAGGCCAGTAAGCTTGGAAACAGTTTCTCTAAACCAAATTTTATTTCTTAAGATGCCTTTTTGTCTCAAAAATTAGGACAGAAGAAATTCTGAAAAGGGGAAGATCTGTGCAATAGAGTAGGGAAACTTTTCCTGGATCTTCCTGGACTGAGACTGGGTTGAATGTTACAAAAAACACTCAAAACTGACTAGTGCAGGACTTCAAAATAGTGCATTTACTTTCTTGTTTTATAACATGATGCCTGAAGCTACTGCATACCAGAGTTTGTATGAAAAACAGGTAATAACAAGTGGGGTTACTTCCAAGTAAACTTTTGAAAGACAAAGACAATTCACTGACAAAAAATTGGCTTGAATTTTGTTATGCCTTCAAGTCAACTGTGATTCCATAAAGATAATTTAAAAGACCATACATGATTTGATTTTATTTAACTAAAATCACAAATAAGAATACATATATAAATTATATCATTCAGTAAATATTACAAATTAATTCTGTTTAAATTAAAGGACAATAGATTTCTCTATGGTTACTCCCTTCAGAAATAGCATTGCTTTGGCCTTTTACTAGCTGGGCCCATTTATGACCTAATGATGTTTAAAAGAAAATACATGAATAGGCTTAGATCACATTAACTGTTCCCCTGAAAAATGCCACTCATTGTCACTTTTATTTGAAAGGGAGCGAGTCCTTGTAGTGTCCATTTAATTTTTTGACCATTTTTCTTGGATAAATTCAAATATGAACAGCCTTAATTAGATATTTATTCCTAGATGAGACATTTAGAGATGAGGCTTAATGTACTTAGTATGTTGAAATAGCAAATGTAATTAACTCATTTTAATTTCTCTGAATATTTCCATGTAGAGGCATCCAGATTGTAAGAAGATAGTTTGAACTTACATTCTCTCTTGGCAGAAACACTTCAAAAGTGTGCAGCAGTTTCTTGCCACAATTGCAGTTTACCATCCTTTGGTTATTCAAGTAGAACTATTTGAAACGTTATGTTTTCAGCTAGATCATAGCAATGTTTTGGCTTAAAAAGAAGAAAAACATTTAAAGAGTGGTAGTATGCAACTGTATTATTTAAGTTGAATAACTGTTATCATATTTATACCAGGGGTTTGCTAGCATATACACCAGCACAGGTAGGAAGACAATGAACTGACAGATATGGGTGGGACAAATCGGGAGCCACTTGAATAGGCTTTTCTGCAAGAGAAGATGTTGTCTCATGCCTGTTTAAGGTAGATGCTGAGCAAAACCAGCTGAAAGACTTGATGCAAAGGACTGTACAGTTGTCCATTTCACGTACCAGGGCAGCTTTCCCATGTGTTCTGAATGTTCACAAGCCAATAAATGTCAGCCTGGAATTTGGTACACCAGTTGATGACCTTGGGGATTTACATAGAGCAGTTCTGTCTTCACATTGTCCCTGCTGATTTTTCCCCCTTTCTTTATGACTTTCCAGTGGCATAATTTCTCTAACATCTTGTTTATCTCTAAGAGAGCAAGTGCTGGCACAAGGGAGATGCCAAGAGCATCCTAGCTTTCTTTCAATCCTAGCCCTCAGAGTGGCCCAAACCAGTTCAAAAGCCAGCCTTAGGGAGAGTTGCACTGAGCTGCAATCCAAATGGCTGCGTGTCCTCATCCTCCAGGCTGGCATACAAATGTCAGGGATGGGCACTGCCAGCTGCACTTACCACTGCCTATGGTGAAGCCTCTGTCAAAAGCCCCAGAGCACAGATGCTTCACCAAAATTGCCTCTCAAGAATGATCCTCTACGTTTTTTCTCTCAGTTTCATTTTTATATATTATTAAACACTGAGGGATGGAGTGTACAAAATGTTGTTTAGCATAGTATTCAGCTTGTAATTGTTGCCATTCAACATCCTTCCAAAACAGAAAATATTCATTCATGAATAATTAAAAAAACTTTGAACAGTAAGAAATGCATTTTTCAAAGGAATTGCATCTTGTGAATGAAGGTTACAGGAAAAGATAAAACATTTGAAAACCATGAGTAGGATTTCTTCCTGGGCAGAACAGCTAAATGGGCTTAACTCCAGTGTTTAAATCTGCACAGTAATATCTGGAATGATAGTACCCAATATCTCCCCTTCAGAGCCTGCCATTACAGAAGAACACAATAATCCTTCCTTGCTTGATTCTTTGCTCTTACTCTGTTGAATAATCTCAGAAAAAATCTTTGATATGTAAAATCTAAATCTAGCTTTTAAATCTAATTGAAGATACACTAAATAATATGACATGAAGTGATTGTTCTTAAGCTGGTTTTATAGATTTTGGTTGTTCTTTTGCACAGTCTTTTACATTGCAATGTGTTGTAGCATGAGAGCGTATTTGTCTTGGTGCTGTATCCTGGGAGTGCTCAGCCTGAAAGGGTCCTTCCTTTCAATCAAATCATGTCATGTTTTAAATTTACATAAGAAACACCTGGGAATGAGCAGTACCTCGGAGCAGATCATCCAGAACAGTTTGGGCTCTCAGTCAGACACAGTGAATTACTTATGCAATAGCAAAATGTATAATTTCTTCATTGCTTCATTCATACGTTCCACTGACTACTGAAGAAATACACTGCTAGTGAGTGTATCACAGATTTACTGAGTGTATAAAATTGGAGTGATTTTTTCAATTCCTGAATTGACGTCATATAAATGTATAAGTAATATAAATACCATTAGTACAAAGAGTTATCTTAAATTATTCAAATTTATTTTATCTCTACGGATAGAGAATGGTTTATGAAGTGAAAGGAGAGAAGGGAACTACATTTACTTAAGATATATGTAGTCTCAATATACATATAGTGCATATAATTTTACTTGAATGAGTTAAATGGAGTATAAATAATTTTTTAATATATTACTCCATTAACTGCATAACTCCATCCACCCATAAGAAAGGATGTTTACATGAAGTGTTCTGTCACCATTTAATTATATAGTCATTACTGTAGCAAAGAGTTACTTTGCCCCTGTCTATTTTAATGGTGGTTTAAAAGTGAAGAAAGTAATAATAGTTTGAAATGAAGTGTTAAAATAATCAGCTTACATACTAAAAGTACTTTCAGGAGAAAAAAAAGTATAATTTATTATATCTAAGAATTGGAGAAGAAAAGAATTTCAAAGAAGGGCTTTTGAAAATACAGAAGTGTTGGAATCTGTAGTGAGAAGCTCAGCAAAGCATTAAAGTAGTAACTCTTACAGTATATTTCAAAATCATTAATATAGTTAAATAATGCTAATATTGAACAACGAATTTTTCACGGCAAATGTCAATAAAGAGTTCCACCATAAATGACCATTAAAGGAGGTCCCCGAGCATCATAAACTGTAATCAAAATCCTTTACATGGATACAATTCTTTATGGCCTTGCAGAGATAAGGCCTTTAGTGTTCAAAGTGGTTAAAAACAGACTTCTGTGATATTACATCCTGGATGTACATCCTCTTAACTAAAGACTGTAGCTTCACAAATCTCTACAAAACTGCCTTGTACACATTACATTTTTAAGGTTCCCATTGTATAAAGTCCTCAGTCTGGAATTTCCAGATTAACCTCCTTAATAGTGCCAGTCTAAAATTTCTTTTCTTTCAGCTTCTTCTGTGGGCTCATATATTATTTTATGAAACAAATGTCTGATGTTTCAAACACATTCTTAGAGAATATTTCCCTCACTATTTAAAAAGATAAAATTGGGATTCTTAAAAATTGAAGACCCAAAACTCCCTCCTAGGTTGTGTGGAATGCTCCAGCTGAGGTAATATAGTAGTCTGTTACTCAAGGGGAGATACTTGCAAGTGTTTGACCTAGAACCAATCAGTTATATAATTCTGAGCATACCTGCATTTCAGGATAAAATACCAGGTCCTAAAATATGCTTATATATTGCAAATTTAACAGAAAAGATATTTTTTCTTATGTGTATGGTCTTCAAGAATTGAGTACAGTTGTGCTGACACAGCTGATTGCTTTACAGTTACAATTCAAAATGGAGTTTAGACTCAGTCATGACCATTCTGCTTCTATTTTTTTGCTGTACATGCAGCACAATTATAATCATTCTGGCACACAGTTGTTTCTATCCTGTCTCTGAAATGTTTTTTAAAAACTATCTCTTTTGTAATAAGTTAAGAAGGTCAGTCAAATTCCAGCATGCTGTTAATCCAAGTGGCCCAGATTTATTTCAGTGCAAGCCATTAACGTTCAGATTGTCCTTTACTGAGTCATGCGTGATCAGCACTGGAAGGACACAGAGAAACTGCCTGAACTTGATCAATCAAGAAAAGGTCAGGACACTCACAGGTCATTTCTCTTCTGCTTTGCTTGCTTTCTCAACAAAAGCAGAGACCCGGTGCAGGTCTGTGGAGCATTACTCTTGCTGATGACAAAGTTTCTAGTAGGGAGAAGCACCTGTTTATTTCACTGATTAGCTAACAGGAAACATCTTTGTGTGAGTCAGTCATAAGTTTTAGATGCATTGTGGAGTTAATTATGATGTCTGGAATACAGGAAGCAAGTTACATTTTTAGGGTAGGTGTCTCAAAAGAACAAAATAATTTTGAAACCCAGTGTATCCATTCTCCCTATCACTTCTGCCTTCTGCTTGTTATCCTTAAAGGGCGCAGCAGACTTTTACTTGGATTGTAACCTTTCGAGGACAGAAACAGTCTTTTGCTTTCTGCCCATGTGTGCATGCATACATTTGTGTCTTTACAATCTAGCACTGGTGAGTCCTGGACTATGGTCTATATAAAAGCAAAATATAGGTAGTAAATAATAATGCATAGTCTTAACTGTCATTATCTGTCACTACTGCTGCTGTGTCCTTCTGTCTCCAGTTGCTGGAGACAACTGCCATTTGGTGCCCAGGCTCCTGATTAGTTCTGAGCATGTAACATTTTATGTCAAATGCTTTAAATATTTTGTTAGCTACCCTTTAAATAAATAAAACCAGTTGATGTAAGAATAGTGTTTTTTACATATCCTTTCTCTATCCATTCTCTTTGCAGACCCTCCCACTTTTTTTTTTTTCCTCTTCCTACCTATGGGGCATTTTCTCTGTGCAACACTAACAAATACATTATTTGTTGTCATAGTCTTCCTTTTTTAGTTTTAAAAATGAGTCTGTAAACATATGTGAGTATCTCTGCTCTCTTGGTTGGAGCTAATTCAGAATCCTAAAATTACTTCTTTTTGCCTTTCTGATTTGACCTTTTTTAATGCTGTAATAATGGGATAGATCTCCAGACCAGGAAGGCAGCTGGATGATCTGCTCTCTATAGGGCTATGAGAGTTGGCCATTGTTTCTCAAAAAGTTTTGATATCTCCATGTACAATATATCCCCAGACTTGGAGATATCCAGAAGCCATTTGGGCAGCTGGCTCTTAAGTGACCCTGATTGAGGAGGAAGGCTGGAGCAAATGACATTTGAAGGTCCCTTCCAACCTCAACCCTCATAGTGTTTCTATGAACATCTAATTGCGTGTCTCATCTGTCCCATTCAGGACTGACTTTGCTTCTGAAAGGGTGGATATTGCCTCAGAAGACCCAAATACTGGATTCTGCTTACAAACTTCTCACTGTCTAATGTCTCAATGTGTCCTCCTCCAGACCAATTCAGAATTAACAGGTCTCAATTAGTCTATAGTCAGAGAATCTATATGCAATGTATGATAACGTGTCCTTTGTCTAGCTTTTCTCTAAATCCTTAGTTCAAATCTAGTCATGCATTCTCATACCTATTCCACAATACCTGAGGCCTAATCACTGAATCAAAGTTCATCTAGATTATATGAAAATCACACTTTTTCTTGGGGGGGGGAGAGAGAGAGAGTGAGTCTGTGTTAGGCTAGCTTATCATTTGAAGATGGTTTCCTGCTGTAATGGAGAACTTAAGAGAGTTCTCCATTATACATGGAAGAAATGCTTTTAGATTTTGAAGTTTACAAAAATCATACTATAAATATTAGAAAAGGGCAGTGTTTCTATGTAGCTTTGCATGGTCATTGGTGTGCACAGTGAACAAACTTTGTCCCATACTGCCTCACAGTTGAGATGGTGATCAGTAACAGTGCTTTGAATGCTTTCTTTTTAATATTGTATTAGAGACTAACTTGAAAACATTTGACATAAATTATCTTTTTTCTTCTTCTTCAAGCCATATGAGGGGCTTAGGCTTCAAGACCTGCGAAGGCTTAAGGATATGCTGATCGTGGAGTCTGCAGACATGCTTCAGGCCCCGCTCTTCACTGCAGAGGCTCTGCTTCGGGCACATGGTAATCCCAAACCTTAAAGGCTAAAAAAACTGCTTTCAGCAAATTCAAAACCACAGTTTATGTTTGCACTTTATTTCCAAGGAAAAGAGAAGTAATAGTTAATAGCAGGAAACAGACCACACAGTACTTCAGAAAGAAACACAGCTGCAGTATGTCAAAGAACATTGAGGCAGATGGGGAAGCTGATAGAAAAGTGATTCAAACTAGGAATTATAACAAAAGACAGTTTAACTTAAGCAATGTGGAAAACAGAACCACCCTATTTTGGTGAGAGACACAGGAGTAAAATGTACATGGTTTTATATGTAAAAATAGTCAAATTCATCAAATCTATTTTTGTCTGACCATTGGTTTTCTGCCCCATGTATTTGTGTATAAGACCAGATCAACATTTTTAAATTAATTTTTTCTTGCAATAAAAGCAGTCTGACCATTGTAATAAGTGGTTGGAAATTGCCTTGGGGTTTAAATTATATGGGTGCATGTCCTTTGGAGGATGTTTTATAGTTACACTTCTCATACAGGGTACGCTTTTCCATGTGCATATCTGTAACTCGTTTATTTTCACTGAAATAAGTCTGTATTCTTGTTCAAGTTAAACTGGGGTTGTCAGAAAGGGGGTATACTGGATTCAGTGTGTTTTCTCCAGACAAAAGTATCTCTGAAACTCTGTGTAAGCTTAGGCTTTGATTCAATGATTCAAAACTTATGCTTACTGAAGCATCTGCATTGTTACTTTATGCCAAAGGAGCTACTCAGGCAGTTAATGGTTTGCATGCTCATCACTGTGTTGCTGGATTAAGCTTTCATACCCTATTATTTCTGTGGGCTCCTTGTTAAAGTCAGTGGGAGAGGGAAAAGTGAAATAAATGACATTATTTTAAACCCACAGCTTTTGGTACAATTTATGAGGAGTTGTGGTACCTGAAACTTATCTCTTTTACATTATTTTCCATTGCTGGTATTTGTGTTCCTTTTAACATTGAATTAAGTAAACAGGAACTTGTGCCAGTATGATAATATTTAAGGCACAGTCCTTGCATATATATTTTTGTTGATTCTTTGTTTAATTTTTATATTTTATTTAAAATACATACAATATTTGAATGCTATGTTATATTTCCAGAATAGTCTCAGTAAGGCTAAAAATTATAAATACTTGACTGAGTAGGCTCCATTACCTGTGCAGATACTTTGAAGAGGAAAATTGTGGCAATACTCTCACACTCTCAGCTCAGTCTGCAATTAGTTGAAAATCAGCGAGGTTGATGTAAATGGTGGAGAAATGTCTGCCAGTATCTACCAAGCTGGAATTGAAAATTGAGAAGAAATCAGTCTGTGTTGGAAAGGTCATTCTACTGATGTTGCCTTAGTGATGTTCTGGTAACTTAATGCAATTGGCCAGTGCACAGAAAGAAGCACAAACAATTAGCAAGTCATGAGAAAGTCAACTATTTTGTCTGTAGCTGTATTGATTCAGCTTAGTAAAGGAAGTAACTCAGGTATTTATAGGGGTTTAGAATTAACATCAAAGGACAAATTGTAATTTTTTTTTCATTAACCATTGAAATTCACAAAAGAATAATGTGAAATCTTGGTTTAATTCACACAAGGTGTGAAAAGCATGTTTTAAATTCTTGGAAAGATCATACATATATACTAAGTTTAATAGTTTACAGGCATATAATATTTAATCCACCAGACTTGGCTTTCTTCCCTTGTATCAATTTATTGACACAGACATTAAGAGTGTATTTTCCTTTTTTTCTTTTACTTGAGAGACAGGAGTATGTAGAATAAAAGCCAAGATTAAAAAATTGTTATTGTGGCAGTCACAAAGGCAGATAACTTTACAGCTTTTTTGCAAGTGTTTTTCAACATTGGTTCTCTTTTAATTCAGTATACAGCAATGGGTTTTGGGAAAAAAAATAGGCAATTCAACAAATATACCTTGTGTTTTACTAAAATTCATAAGTTGGTAAAGAGAACAAAGTGGATCCGATTAGTGACATGTCTTAGCCCTTGCCTGTTTTAAAGATATAGTGCAACAAACAAGGTCAAGAAAATGTCTGGCAAATTTTATCTGTATCTTAACATTAGTCAGCCCCTCTCTGAAAGGTTATAAACTCAGGGTAGTATGAAAAAATGCTGATAAAATTTGGAAATTTTGACATGTAAGTGTGTGGGTCCATATCTTTAAACAAATGAAATGAAACTAACCTGTGATATATTTTAGCTTAGATAAGTAAGGATCTGATCAATAAATTATCTGCAGCTCGAAGAGGTTTTTTTACAGAGGCAATACCTTTACTAAGTTTGGTTCTTAGAACACATATATTTTTTTCCCAGCACTAATATAGGATAAGAGAACTATCTTTTCCTTATAAGAATAAAACTAAATAAAAATAAAACATCTTTTGGTTAATAACATTGATGTTTCTTTGAGAGGACCCAGCACTTAAAAAAATCCCCAAACTTGAAAATAGTTATTTAAAGCAGTAGGAAAAACTGGGAAATTTCTAATAGTTTATTAAATTCAAGTTTTTCTGATCTGCATGTAGTGTTGATGAGTTTAGATTCAAATCTGTAAAGGAATTTGATGAATTTATACTTAAATAAGAACTTTCTCGTATTTTTTGTAGAAAAAACTGCTGTTCTGAAGATATCTTTAGTATTAATTGTAGGAATCAGAAACAGAATTCATTTCAATTGTGAACAAGGATTTGATTTAACTTTAAGATATTATATTTTGTATCACTAGGGTTTTTTTGTATATAAATGGGCAGTGTTAATTATGAATAAAAGTAAAACATTCACTAATAATTTTAGAATAAAATGTAGTGAGAATATACAAAATTTTCTTTGCACTCAGGTGGATTATTTTCCCCCTTAGAAACACATAATTTATATGCATATATATAAAGACTGGAAACTCATTAAGTCACAAATCTTCTTGTAATCTTAGTCTTCTTCCTGTATCTTCTGGCTTCATTAAAAAATAAACAAACAAAACCACAACAGATAAAATGGAATCCATATTAAATAATTACTTTTTTCATAGAATGAAAAAATAATGAAAATTCATTGGTGTGAGGGCTGCTATATTTTCATGTATCTGTCATAGTCAGTACAGTTCTAGTTTTCAACCAAGTCTTCTAGCCACTACAACTGCTGTAAATAAATAACAAAAATAATGTTAAGACATATTACAGAGAAATGAGATTCTTGTCATGCAATTATTTACAAAAATGCATTGCATTACATATTATCTTGGAATTTGTTCTCTGAAATGTAACGGCTACAGTTCCATCCAATCACAGTTCATTATAGTTATTTATTTTAATTGGTTTAATTTAGTGTTCTTTTGAGGGTGCCGTTACAAACTATATTTTAAACATTGTCATAACTTGCTGTATCTCTGTATTTCCTGAAGACTGGGACAGGGAGAAGTTGCTAGAGGCCTGGATGTGTAACCCAGAGAGCTGCTGCCAGCGTTCAGGGGTTCAGATGCCGACGCCGCCTCCGAGCGGGTACAACGCGTGGGACACGCTGCCCTCCCCGCGCACCCCGCGCACCACGCGCTCCTCTGTCACCTCCCCTGATGAAATCAGCCCCTCACCAGGAGACATGGACACAGCTGTGGTAAATTCATTAGTACATCTTCAACCAGCAGGGCTAAACAGCTGATTTCTAAGCACACTGCACCTGTGTAGACAGGGGAGCTGCCAAAATTACCTTTGTGAAAGTATAAAGTGTTCTCTTTCCAGAAGTGGTGAACAGGGAAGTTGACACCTTAAACATTCTGTATGATAAAACAGTTGAGCATCTGGCAAATACAAACCATTCTGTTTTTACCTTGCTGTCATTCACAAACTCTCATTTTAGACAGCTACAGTCACATCAGTGCATTTGGCTCTCTTGAACTTCTCATTTCATCCCTATCAAGATGTTCACTTTCATTGTAGCCATTTCCCTGAATGTACGCAGTTCTGTGAACCCTGCCTTTTGAAAATTTTTTCTTTAGAAAACAAAATTGTCTTTGTCTGCATTTTGAAATGTCAGCCCAGTAGTGTACTGTAAGCTTATAATTACTTTTACTATGTGTGGGCTGCTTCAAGCAGTTTACAAAGCTATTGCAAATTTGAAATATGAAAGCGCCTTTCATTAAAATCAGTGTGGCTCTTTGGGAAGACAGAGTTCTCTTTTTAATAATCCACAGCTGCAGCATTATAAAACTATTGCTCCATGATCTAATAATTTTTTTTAGAATATTACATGCAGTCTTTCAGATGGATCATCCCTAAATCTCATATAAAAATTAAGATCTCACATTCCTGCATAGAAATATTTTACTTGTTTTATTGTAAAATGCTGTAAAAGAAGCTCTATAGAAGGTATATTGTTATTGTACATTAATTTCCATTAGCAGTTAAAACTGTCTGTGAATAGTTCCTAATTAAAATGTTGAACAGGAGATTATATATGCTCGGTTTTACATTGTGTGCTTTGTTTTCCATGGATGGTTCATAGGCCAGGAATGCAGGTGTGGATAATGATTGCCATTATAGATCTAGTGTGTCTCATCCAAGTCCAGAGTTACACGTTTAATGATCCTGTTTGTTTAAGAATCTTTTCTGAACTATCAAATCTCATTTTGCCAGGAAAATGAAAACTAAAAGGAATAGATAAAATAAAGCCACAAGGTATAAAGCTCCTTCTATGTTTTGCATTTGCATCCTACTTTATAAACAGTTCTAGTAAATGTTTTTGTTTGATGTTTTGAACTCAGGGCTCCATTAAATTCCTTATTTTAAAGATACATTTTAAACAAAATTTACAGCTCATATAAATTTAATAGATTATTTTTTAATGCATTGTCAACTTTTAAAATATTTAATTTTTGCAAGACAATAAAGTTAAATGAATGAAGAAACAATACGTATCTTCACTGAGTTTTACACTTTAAGGCCTTTTTTTTGTTTGATTTTGTTTTGGCTGTAATATAAGTGCTTTTAAAGTGGCATACCACAGGCTAACTTTCTGAAAATGTCCTGTGTGTATATGATACCTAATGCATTGAAAGTTGAAATACATTTTCATGGTGTCTTTGTTTCAATGAAAAGAAACGTTTCTTTTGCATTTCTTGAAGAACATTAGTATTTATGTCCACACATAACTATAAGCAGTGAGTATTTTCATCCCTACTCTTTAACTCTTTCAGAGTAACAGTCTCAGTATTCAGTGTTATTTTTTTCTTTAGTACCTACTTCTGTAAAATTCGGCAATTATATCTTATGTTGGAGTATTTGTAGTGTAACTTATTCTTCATTTTGATCAAAAACCTCAAAGTCTTTTTAAAAAATTATATATATGTAGGTTATTATTTAAGGTATTTGTTGCTGCTGCACACTCAAACTGCTCCACCTTGATTTAGACCTGACTGTGTGAGATATTAAACATTTCCTGTAGCCTCTATCATCTCCAAACTCATTTGTAGCTGTGTGTGAAGCTGATGAAAAACACAGCTCCATTTGCACCTAGATCTCTGCTATTCCAACACTCTGCAGGGTGAAGCACTTCCTGAGCTCAAGGACACCGCAAAAAGCAGCCCAGAATATGCTCTCTGCATAGGGAGTTACAGAAACAGATACCAAATCTTTCCCATTCCTATAGCTAAAATAACTTTTTTTTTTTTTTCTGGATACACCTTGATTTGTTTTCCCCTACTGAGCACTGCTTTAAATTTTTGTTGAGATTTTCCAACATAACTCATTCTGCTAACAATACAAAAAGCTTTAGGGTATGTCTTAATCAGAAGCATTTTTGTCATCTACAGTGTGACATTTGCATGTGTAATATTTCTGTGTTTGAAGACCCAGTGGATATGCCTTGTGGCCATGACTTCTGCAGAGCTTGCTGGGAGGCGTGAGTATCTGTGCTTCTCTATCCTGTGAGAAACTTTCATACTTCTGTGTTGAAGAGGAAGGGACAGAGACCATAAACAGCTAATGCTGAAGTACTGTTTGGGTTTCAAAGAGTTGCAGGTTTGAACCTATGGAACATTTATTTGTCACTCTAACAACTGTTACCAACTGGTTTAGGCTTATGCAATGTTTGTTTAGGTTCTGACTAAGCAAAATTCTTAATCAAATGTTTTAAGCTTGTGTGTAAATAGATAAGCCTACTCTTGATTCGTTCTGTGTGTGTGTGGTGTTGGCAGCACTGGGGTTTACAGTTTCTAAATTAAGCACATGCTTAATTCCATCTCTGAGTTTAGCACACTAAACTTAGGCATTGTGAATCCATTTCCAATCAGAAAAGCAATTTAAATTATTTCTTTATGTTGAACAGTGATAACTGAGGGGTAGATTTCGCTTAGAAGTTCTATTAATCTAATGCTCTTGTTACTGCATAGGTCAGAGTAGTCATGCTAGTGAAAAACTCAGACATGGATAATTATGGTAGTATAAATATTAATCATATTTCCCAGCAATAATTATATCTGCATGCAGTGCTTTGTATTCATCTGTGTCCTCATTCAGGAGATTGTACTACTTGATCTCTACCCCTGCAGTGTCTTGTTACAGCACCATTTCTGCACAGCTAATCCTACTGCCGATCATTCCTATGAACCTTAGCCTGGTGCTAAGGAAGAGAACTTTCTTTTCCATATGAGCTTTCCAAAGGCAGTTCTTTCCAGTGGCAAGAAAATTGTTAGTTGTGCTTTTCTTGCCTTGCAAATCCCTGGGCAGAATGTAGGAGTTACCAGAGATCACTGCTTTGACGTGGTGCTTCTAATTTGGCTGCTGGACTGGGTGTCCTTTGTGCAGAACACAGGGGCCAGCTCAGAGCCACAGGCTCAGGGCCACAGTTCAATGGCAAGTGTTTGTGGTGGCACTGAGGGTGGAATTCAGCTTTCTGAGCCAGACATTCCTAAGTCACTTGGAGCATAGCCAGGACTGAGCTACCCAACTCTAAGATACAAATCCAAGATGGGATGAATTGACAGGTATCTCTCCTTAACTATTAAAGGATCTCAGGTGACTACCTTGGAATAACTGCCCGTGCTTTAAATGATTAAAGTTAGCATGGTATCATCCTTGTAGTCAGATTAATAAGCCTGTTACAGCTTTGAAACTAAACAACAACTGTTGAAGTCCAGCATTCAGCAGATTTTTGAGCTTGTTCTGTGTTCAGACATTCGTGTCCATAACCAGGCCTAGTTTTATTAGACAGTTGTAGAAAATAATTGCATATTAAATTAATTATTTCCTAGATTAATTACACTTACATATTCTGTTTCTGATTTAAGGTAGAAATAATGCTCAATTTAATTAAACAGTACAGAGCTGTGTGATAAATGGCAAGGATGGAAACCATAAACGTAGGGCTAAATATTGCTGATGATGCTCACATTTGAACCATCACAGTGTTATTTTTTTAAATCAGGCTGTTCATCAAATTTGTAGCTGCTTTAAGCAGAAAAGGATACTTCTATTTCTCTATTTGAAAAGTAATCATTGTGAATACCTGTGAACATAGTGTAAAGTACTCAACAGCTTTTTAACTTTTACTTTTTATTCACAAATACTGACTGGCAAAATTCTGGCAGATTTTTGAATCTGAAAATTCAGGAGGGTGAAGCTCACAACATTTTTTGCCCAGCATATGATTGTTTCCAGCTTGTGCCTGTAGACATCATAGAAAGTGTGGTTTCCAAGGAGATGGACAAGCGATACCTTCAATTTGACATTAAGGTAAATTATCAAACTGTTCTTGTACTCTTGAACTCTATTCCGTCTTTTAAAAGCAGCTTAAAGCTTCTGTATGAAATGCTGCAATATATTTGTAACTTTCCAAGTAGAAATTCATAAACAAATATGTGCAAATATGTATTGGCTCATTTATAGCATAATATCAATGTTTGCTGTACCACAGAGAAAAAAAGAAAGAACATTTCATGTATTCCTTAAAAAGAAATGCCATATTTCCATTGTCTGTTGCCTAATGCAGTATTAATGAAATAATTTGATCAAACTCATTTTTGTAACAAGTGATATGAAGGTTTTAATCAATCAGAGTTGTTTGTGTTTGCAATCTGAAATTTTAAAAGTTTTCAGATTGTTTTTACTGCATCCAGAAGTAGCACCTGTTTCCTTTTAAACAACTTCCTAGTACAACACTTGATATGATTGCTGTATATGGGTAGAGGAGTGGGAAAAGCTTGATTTGGTTTTCCTGGGTTTTTTAATGTATTTGTTGTCATCATTGCAATTTGTTTTTAAAAGCAATCTTTTAATTCAGCTTTCTTCTTTTATACTAGTGTAGAGATGAACTAGGCTTGAGAAATGTACTTCTTTATCAGTGGTGGCAGGGCAGAGGTAGAGAAATATTTTTTCATTTACAGTGCAGTACTTTCTCTGCAACAAGTCTCTATTGCACAGTGAGATGCAAATTAAATTACCAGATCTGACTCATCTTTTGCATATTTTATTTTAAGTGACTGTTGATTAGAATAGGTTTGAAGCAAAGTAGTGTAAGTTCCTTTTTTCTCCTCATTTGTTAGATACAGTTTTTACAAAAGGCCTGTTACATTAACCAAAAAAGATGGGAAATAAATGACAGAGTTAGTCTAGTTCTGATTTCTGGTTTATCATGGGATTTTTATTTAATCAATAAGATTTTAATTTTTTCCAACTAAAAGAATCAGTTCTGCTAATGAGTATATTGCCAGTGTGTATATAGTAGTTTACTGTAAGCCACATAACAAAGGAATTAACTTGCAGAGATTGAACATTTGTTTGGAATGTAAGTAATTTCATTCTTAGTGTAAGTCTGAAGTACTGTTGTTCCTAAAAAAGAAGTGGAAATTCAATTACGCTCTTTCTATAACTATATTTTAAAGTCTATCCTTGTAGATAGACTGTCCTTATATTTTTTTTGCTTTATTCCTTCAAAGGAGGACTATGAATACAGATTATTTTATATCAAGGATGAAATCTGATCTTATGTAGTAAAATAGTTTCTTTTTTTCTTTTTTGTCCCCACAGGCCTTTGTTGAAAATAATCCTGCCATTAAATGGTGTCCTATACCTGGCTGTGAAAGAGCAGTAAGGCTGACAAGACAAGGGTCAAATTCAACAGGATCAGATACTCTCAGCTTCCCTATGCTAAAAGCCCCTGCAGTAGACTGTGGGAAAGGACATCTTTTCTGCTGGTTAGTACTGGAAACTTACCTGCCTCTCCATAAACTCACAGTCACTGCTATTCCAGGGATTAATTTTAAAGTCCCACATGGCACCAAGAGTGCAACAGAAATTAGTATGGAATGGTAAATGACTGTTCTATCCTCTATCCATGCACTACACAAATATTGTAGTATTTTGGGGCACTGCAAAGATTTATAACCCAGTAGTCATTATTGTCTCTGTTAGGTGCAAAACAACAGCATGGAGTGTTCTGATGTTCTGTTCTGAGGGAGCAGAGGAAATGTGGGATACTGGAACAGGGATTTTTGTGTCTGGATAGTTGTAAAATCAAAACATGGTACATTCTCTATTGTAGTGTAGAAAACCAGCCATGTTTAGCTCTTCCTGAATTTTGCTAGAATCACATCAAAGAAGCTGGAGTTGAAATGGGACCATGAAGGACCATGTCCTTCACACATAGCTATTCTGTTTGCAGCATCACTCCAACCTCTGTTTCACTTAAGGTTCAGCACTTTTTCTGTCTGTTATCTTCTCCTGGGTTTTAAGATGAATACAAGCTCAAGAAGGAACAAAAACCCAGATATTTTTTAAAACATCCCTCAGATTGCTGATCCTCAGCACTTCGTAGAAAAGGACATAAGAGCATCAACAAAAGTAAAAAAAAAAATGGCATATTTTTCTTTGACATTATCAGACTGACAATTTATGACTATTGTAGTGGGACATATTTATGTTTTAGGAAAATGAAAAAGGATCAACCAAAGTACAGACATTCAGACAAGTTCAGCAATTCTTTTCAGTTTTCAATTGAAACCATTATACAAGGACATCCTAAATCCTCTACTTAGTTCCAAGTATCATAATTCTTAATGAAAGATGCTTCTGATTTTAGTTCTTTTCCCATATGAATGAAAGAAGAAGGGAAAAAAAAAGAAAACAGGCCTAATGAAACAACCACAAAAGTCAAAAAACATGACTTCCTGGGAAGAGATTATTTACAATGGACGGAGAACTCAGAAGCAAATTGCATGGAAACAAACCAGAATATGTTTTCTACCAATGAACATAGAATAAAACTTAATGCTGTTCCACAAGCATGTACCATCCTCTCAGCCTAGTTCTGGTGGTAGAGAATCAATTTTTCCATTAACCTGAAGGAACCTGACACCACTTCAGTGTCATATTGACATGAACCTTCAGACAATGGCAGCTTCTGCTTCCTTTACGTGGACTGAATGTACTGGCTCCCTGGAATGTTCTCTGAGAGTGAAAATGTCCTCTGAATGACTAATTTTTAGGAGAAATGGAGTTTTTATCTTTCCTGATAATATTTCTGTACATTCTTTTTACATTAATGCTTTGAAATACTGCACAAGCAAATATAGTTAAGGTCTTGAAAAATAGTTCAAGTTAGCAACAAAATGTCCAAAAAGGCCTTTCCAAAGCCTTTTTTTTCATCCCCACAAAACTGAATGGAAAGTTTCAGCAATGGTGAGAAAGTTCTGCTAGCAACGAAAGCATCCTGCAGTACCTCAAATCAGAACCATTTGCTAAGGACACCCCCCTAGTCTTACAGTACAAAAACTCTATGCACGAGTGTGTTCCTCTGGAGAAAAAATGTATTCTCAGTTCAAGAGTTTTCCTCATTACTGTGTGTTCAAAGGGAGCTTGCTTTGTCTCTTTAAATTTCAATCAGCACATCTCACAGTCCCATATTTCTGTCAGTTCTGCAAGTTTTACTCCAGTAATCTACAGCTTAGACATTGTAATAGCAATTGATGCTGCATTTAGTATGAGATTCTTCTGAATTTATGTATTAGAAAACCTACCCCTAGTTAATCACTTACTTTTTTTCATAGCTGTAGCCTTCCTGCTCATGAAAGCAAGAAAATTCTCTGAGTCTATTGAGCAATTCCTTTCCTTCTCCTTTTAATGTAGGAGTAGGAATGTTCCTCTTCAAAGCAGAATACCCTAGAATTAACTCAGTTTTCATTATGCACCACTAACAGTATCTTCAACAAAATGTAATCAATTGTGGCAAGTACAAAATTCTATTCCCTTTCAGAAAAAGTATTCTGAATTATTTAAATGTAGCATACATTAAAACTGTGTACAAATCCTACATCATTTTATTATCAGATCCATTCAACATGTTAGAACCCCCTTCATGCAGTTTCAGAAGCACCAGGAATTTTAGCAAGCAGACAGTTGTGGAGAATAGTCTTAGCAGGCAGTGCACCCTTAATTTTGTACCATCAGTCCTCACTCCTTTCACCCTAGATAAGGGCAGGGGGCACTCTCATTCTGCAGAAGCAGCAACTCCTCAGGTGCACTTGAGACACCAGTTTTAAGTTGCAACAGTGTTTTGCTGTTTTGGTTCAAAGTACATAATCATAAGAGGGAAAAAAAATCCAGAATTACGTTCTTCTTGTAGCCCTTCCATGAATTTAACTTGTTGTGTTGAAATGTGCTACAATTTTAATAAGTATGTACTGTGCCTTCATATAAATCCTCCTGCTGAGCATTGAGCTGGGGAGGCTCCTGCTGGTCAGTGGCACAGCTGCTCCTGTGAGTTCCTTTCATCCACTGCTGGCAGGAAGTCCATCCAAAATACAACTTTCATGGAAACTTTCATGAACAGTAGGCTCAATGCTCTTACTCTAGTGAAATGACATCCCAGCACACAAATGCTTGTTTTGGGGTGGGCTGAGGAAAGAGCTTCTTCCATGAGAAGTTATTTTTGAACAACTGTTGTAACTGTCATATATAGATAGATACAGATATAAAGGTTTAGATACAGATATGACTGAACTTCATTAAAAATCCACACATCCACACATTAAAAATCCTACAAATTTGAAGGTATCAAAGACACATGACCCTCCTCCCACCCCCCATAAAAGATTGACTAATCAATCAGCTTTTAACTTAAAACTGAGCTTGTCAATGTTAAATCTTTGCTATTTCAGTCCTTTCTGGCAACAAATACTATACTGTGAGAGGGTCTTGGCACTGTTGAAGTCAATGATTTAAGTGTCCTACAGTCCCACGGATGTGAAAGGTGTTTACTTTGAACCAAGGCTGAAATCACCTTATTACACACCAGTTGTTCATTCTAGTACAATCTTTCCCAGCTAAGATCTTAAGTCCAAACCAGAGATACATCTGTGCTGAATTTAAGCTTTTTTGTTTGCAGACTAGCTAAGGGTAAAAAATGTTCAAAACTGTTCCCATAACCTTTTCTTTCTTCCTGCTTAAAATGTGGACAAGGGCAATCAGAAGAGTATTGATGTAGCTTCTGAACCTGCACTGCAAGAGAGCAGTTCACCACTGGATCTGCAGCAAACTTGTGTGTGCTCTGATGCAGCTGGTGCCCATCTGAAATTATTTGCTTTGATATGGCAGATGTCTGAGGCTATTTGCTGCCATTCCTGTAGAAAAAAAGGAGCTATTACAAGTCCAGAGTGCATATTGACACATCCACACTGCAGCACCATCTGGAAGCCATATGTCTGCTGCCACTGTGTAGTAGTGATTGCCATCCTTAATCCTAGTAGGAACTTCAGGACAAGCTCAAGGGACTCATTACTCCGCTGTGTCCATGTAAATAAGTTCAAGCCCCCATTTAAGAGGCTCTTGTGGAAGGAGTAAAAATCCATGAATACTTAGTGCTGGTGTTGAAGGGCTTCGATCTTGTTCTAGATTAAAAGCTTGAATCCAGTTAAAGGTTGATTATTGCAACTGAACAGATTAAAGTAATTCTACATAAAATACATTTCTGTTATAGCAAATTACCTACTTTTGGATAAACTCTGTAGTCTGATTTACCTTTATCACAGAAACTATACGAGCACTTTTGTGGCACTAAAATAATACCCAGGTATAAAAACAAGCTGCAAGCCAGCTGATTTATTCCAGTTTGCGGTTTGTAATTTTAAGAAGCTTCTTTCCTTTCCTGTCCCATTTAAATTCTTTATCAATAATAGTCATCTATGCTTGTGAGCAAGTAGTCTAAGTGTATTTTAAACCAATGTTATTTATCTGGCTTTTGGTTTCCTGACTTAATTAAATTCTGGGCATGTTTCTTTTCGATTTTTTGGGGGGGGGAGGTTGATTTTTTCCTTTTAATTTGAACCAATTTTGACTTTAATTCTAAATCTCTGAGTTATAAGTAATTGTGTGTGCACCTTCTTTTTCAGGGAATGTCTTGGTGAAGCACACGAGCCCTGTGACTGCCAGACCTGGAAGGACTGGCTACAGAAAATATCTGAAATGAAGCCAGAAGAACGTAAGAGCCATGCAGGGCCAACAGGGAGGGCATGGGTGTTTTGATGCCATTTCGATCCTTTGGTTTTAGACAGATTTTTTTTAGTTGCATAAAGTAAAAACTGGCTTTAGCATTGGTTGAAAAATAGGGTAAAAGGGGAAGAAAATTATACTCCTGAATGAGGGCTGCTTACACTTTAACTGCAGCACTACGGTAGACTGTTCTTTGTGGTCCATTTCTGCCCACAAACACGTGTGGTTCAGTCAGGGTTTGCAAAACTCCTTCCCTTCCTTTTAAAGCTTTTTTTTCATTAACTGGTCAATTTATTCCTGAATATAACTTCATTTGCCCTGTCCAATTTTGATTTTTAGCCCAGGCTGCTCTCATGATTGAGTAGTGTTCCATGAAGATTTTTATTCCTTTAAAACTAATTCAAGCCAATAGGTGATAATAATAGTAAGGTTGAGGGGGAACTGCAAGGGAGTTGTAGGAAATGGCTTACTGACAGGTAACATTTACTGAAAAAAACTAATAAAGGTTGGGTTTACACAGGACAGATATTTTCTTAGTCAACATTAACAAAGAAAGCAAAGATGACAGCAATTTGAATACATATTTACTTGATTGCCACAGCTCAGAGCCTTTCCACAGTATGTTATAAATATTTTGGAAAGCATAGAAAATTTTATAAAGAGGCAAAATACACCCTGCTTTTTGAAACTATACCTGTTTCTTTCATATATGTATTTGCCCCTTTATATGTTGTAATTGTCACATGTACTGTATATCAATTTGTGTTATAATAGATGTATGGAAGTACATTGAAATAATAAGTGTATTCATATTACATATGTATAAACTAGAAAGTGTAATAATAAAATATATGTAAGAAATATGTATAGTGAGAAACTTCAATATTTTGTCAAGAAACAGGGAAATACACATCATTCCTAATCTGATTCTCACAGAAGATTACACAAGTACAATTTCAACCTCTCTGTTTTTGCATGCTCCATATTCTCCTGTCACCCTGAAAAAGTTGTGGGGGTGAGTGAGGCCTATGAGGACGCTGCCAACTGCCTGTGGCTGCTGACCAACTCCAAACCTTGCGCCAACTGCAAGTCCCCCATCCAGAAGAACGAGGGCTGCAACCACATGCAGTGTGCAAAGGTAACAAGGAGCCATCGTGGGATTTCTTGAGGAATCAGATTCAGCTTTGTATGTCCTGTATATATTTTAGGTCCAAAACCTCTGAAGGGTCATGCCTGATAGATAGTGGAACCTGTTGCAAGAATTAGATAATGAGCAAATGGCAGGTTACATGTATTTAGAAAATGTTTTAATGTGTACTGAAATCTATTTGGCTGACAGGTGTACATTATAATGACTGAAATTTCATAAACACCTAAGAATAATTACCAGTACAGTGTGAAACAAATAATTGATGGTTATATTGTCATTAATAATGTAGAAGAGAAAGAACAGTTTTAATTGGCAGATATAAAATTTTAAGAAAGGCTTAGGTCTGAATGAATGAAGGTTTTGCCTTACTATATTTTTCTTTTGCATTATTTCTCTACCATAGCAACAAAGCAGAGAAGTTTAGGTGAAAAACTGTAAACAGGAATTAATCAGTAGGAATGAAAAGACAGCAAAGAGTGATTCCAAAGAAAATGTATTGATGGCAGCAGCCAGAGAATAAGTCACAAGTTTGCACTGTGCTACCAAAATAGAAAAAATATTTTTGCCATGAGTTCAGTATCATTTGAATATGCTTTTTCACTCAAGTTAGTTAAAAGCAGCATATTTAGACATTTCTTTATGTCAGAAATATCTTCTACAACTGCAGCTATTACCTCTTTGAGGAGCATCATTAAAAATAAGAAAGTAGTGAACACATTACACAGTTGGCCTACAAAAAAAGGCTAACAGATTTAGAAAGTAATTCTCTTTATTTTTCTGAAAATGTGCAGGTATCTCTCCATTGCTATGCAGATCCCATTTTCTTTATATTGTCACATATTCTCTCTCTCTGATACAAATTGAAGATTGGGCCTTTCTTGGTACCATTGGCAGCAGAGAACATTCTCCTACACTTTGATTTATGCCAAGTTTGCTGGTTTGGGGGGTTTGGGTTTTTTTGTCTTAAATTATTTTAAAAAGAGCTCATAAATTCTGTACTTCTAAAAACTTTATAAGGTATGTTTGTTGTGGCTTCAGGCTGGAGAAGGATTTGGCCAATAAACACTGATGAATGTGGATAATTTGCCATTCTAAGGCACTAGCTGACAACCAGAGGTCTCTTTTCCTTTTTGATGGTTATAGGCAGCTTGAAGTGTCCTTAAAACAGTCAGATTCTTTTGTCATGGAGAAATCTCTGCACAGACAGCAGCTGCCTCCCCTCAGCCTGGTGAGGAAGGGTGTCCTCAAGATCATTACAAGGCTTGGACACAAGGAATAGTGGTTGCCTCACTTGTTGCTTCCTCTGCTGAAGTTACAATCCCTGATGATGGAGCTTCTGCCTTTTTTTGCAGTGAGGTCAAGCTCACTTCATGATGGGCTATGGCTGCCTCTTAGCATCTAGCATGCACCTTGGTGTAGAGGAGAATACTCCTTACTCATGAAACCCTGGTTTCTGTACTTAAGCAGGCATTTTCTTGTTGTTTTATGGATGCAGCTTCTAATGAGGGCTTACACAGTCCTGCTTTCTCACTCCACTGTCTATATTCACTTTTTAAGCTTATGGGCACTTTGATTTCAAAGAACAGGAGGAGGTTCATAGATAATAAATTGCTGCAAGTTTCATGAAACTCGGTAGCTGGATGATGCAGACTTCATTTGTACTGGCACCAGGAGAGAGGATGAAATATCTACCCAGCTGTTGCCTGCTCAGCAATGACCTGTTCTGCTTGGCTCAGACCCTGGCCAGGCAGCAGATGGGATTTGTTAAGCCCAGGTGGTGATGATACAAGGCTCAGTGATCTTAAAGACACATAAAACAGAGCTCAGGAGTTAACCATAGATAGTTAATCATAGCTAATCATATGCTGAGTTGGAAGGGATCCACCAGGACTAACAAGTCCAACTTCTGGCCCTGTGTAGGATCCCCCAAGAGTCACACCGTGTGCCTGAGAGCGTTGTCCAAACTCTTCTTGAACTGTCAGGCCTGGTGCAGTGACACTTCCCTGGGGAGCTGTTCCAGGGCCAAGCACCCTGTGGGGGAAGAACCTTTCCCTGCCTTCGAGGGAGTGGACAGCTCCTCCCAATTTATGCAAACTCAGTATTCTTTTGAGTCCTGAGTCCAGGAGAGCCATCATGTAACACAGTTATCCAGCTCTGTGCTGGATGTTTTGTTCAGAAGGAGGCTGTGAGAGTTTATCAAAAGTTCTGCTGAACTCCAAAAGGTTCCATCACCTGGCTCCCCTTGCTCAGCTGAGTGGGTCACCCTGTCACAGAAGGAGATCAGGTTCCTCAAGCAGGATTTCCCCTCAGGAAGCTGTGCTGGCTGTGACCAATGACTGCATTGTCCTCTGGGTGCTTTCAGTACCTCCCAGAGTCATCTTTTCCATGGCTTTACCGTGCACTGAAGTGAGCCTGACATGCAGTAGTTTTCAGGGTTGTCCTTCTTACCCTTCTTGAAAATGATTTTGGGTTTGGGAGGTATGCAGAAACAGCTGATGTGGTTTTGAATGTGTCATGAGACTGAGATACTGGGAGGAAGGTCTGGGAGCTCTGTGAATCTTGGGTTTTGAGGAGGTTTTGGAGATATGAGAGATTAAAAGATAAATATAATAGAGTGGTCAGATGGAAGATAATTTGGGTGAGCTGAGATTGTTGCAGTAGGAGCATATATACTTAACTTAATAGGAAGTTGAGCTTTATTAGTTCAGTTGCTCGTGAAACATCTTGTTTCATATGATCTTTTAAATATTTTGCAATGATTCTTTTTTTTTATAGGGAATATGGATGAGTTTGAATGGTAGGCAAATGATGCAGTCATACTTAACACTTTATACAAAGGTGTGCTGGCACTTCATTCTCAGCATTTCTCACCATTTTTTACAAGCCAACAGCTTTAAAAATGTTTGAAAACAAGAAGGAACAGCACAATTATTGTAGCAGACCCCTGATGGGCGAGTAACGTGCATTGACTCCCTGATTTCAGAAGGCTGAACAAATGCTTTATTAAGCTGTACTATATTATATTGCACTACATACTAACATTATACTATGCTAATAATAAACTAAAAACCTGTGACCCTTTCAGACAGTCACAACACAGCTTTGACATAATTGGTCAATCAATCAAAACCACCATCACCAGTGTGCAATTAAGAAATCCCTTCTGGTAAACAATCTCCATTCCACATGTGCCAAACAACAGATGCAGCAAGCAAAGATAAGAATTGTTTATCTTCTTCTCTGAGCTTTCTCACAGCATCTCACAGCTTCCCAGGAAAATCCTGGGAGAGAGAATTATGTCTCTCTCTCTGTTCAGAGAATTATGTGAATACCACACACAACAACAAGAAGAAATATTCTAGTCTTCATTGCTTTTTAGAAGCAAATCAGCACTACTGATTTTTGAGACAAAATTAGTAAAAGTACAGTGCAAGAATTGGATTTCATTCCTTCCTGTAATATATGTAAGTGATTGTATGAAATAACTACAGACAAACTCATCTGGTATGAAGTAGGTATTCCTGGAAAGGTTAAACTTACCAAAGAGATAAGAAATGCAATTTAATTTATCAAATGCCACTAATAATTCTTAAGGCTTAATATTAATTAATGTAAATTTTCTCTCCTCATCTATAAGACAGATAAACATGGTTCACCAAATTGTGAAGTCTTTTGCTTATCTGTCCATAAATAGCTTCCAGTTATTTTTAAATTACCTAGCTGAACACTTGCTGCTGAATTGAGAATATTTAACACAGTTGGATCTTCTGTGATGCAGAGAAGCATGAATAAGTCACTTTACACTTCTTTGTAAGGTTTTACCTATTTTGAAAGCACTTTACTCAGTCAGTGCAGAAAAGGCTCACCTGGAAGTAATCACTCATCAAAGTTTATGTTCAGACTTCTTCTCTTTTGCTTTAGTAGTTGTTATTAATATTTTGTGTCAGAAGCACCACATGACAAAACATCAATAATCATGGCTTTTTAAGCAATATTAAGGAAAAAAAGTTTCATTCTTTCTCATTAATAGTTTCTGTGTTATTTAAAGAAATGGGACTGGTTTTCTAACAATAACAAAAAAAAAAAAAAAAACAAAACAAAACAAAAAAAAAAAAAAAAAACAAAAACAACCAGGCCTGATCAGCTGTATTTAGCATTTGGTTTATTTCCTCTGCTTAAAACTTAACATGTAGATCCAACAGAGTCTAATGATCCAAGGAACAAAAATGATGACTGACATGGTTTGATATGGTTTGATAAACAGATCTCCTGACTAAGTAAAATAGGAAGGACGCTCTCCAAAATGTTTTTATGCTCAGAATGCTGTTAATTAAGTTGCCCATAGAGGAATGATGATGCCTAACTACAAATCTAAGGCATTTCAACTTATATTTTTTCCTTTCCTTTTTCCTGTTTTGTTCTGAAGTGCAAATATGACTTTTGCTGGATATGCTTAGAAGAATGGAAGAAGCACAGCTCTTCCACTGGGGGCTACTACAGATGCACTCGCTATGAGGTCATCCAGCATGTGGAGGAGCAGTCCAAGGAGATGACAGTAGAGGTAACAAATGAATGTGTGTATTTGAAAAATAGCACTAAGGTTGCAATTCTCCATTCAGGATAAGTGTAATCAAAATTTTTCCAAACCAGACTTCTAAATGGAAAAATACAACCTTAAACATATCAAAGAGACAGAAAGAAAGCACTACTTATTGTGCTACACTACACTTGTGGTTGTTAACAAAGTCAAAAGCAGAAATCTTATGCATCCACCAATGTTCCATTTTACTTCTCTGTGACATGGTTTCCTTTTGTGAAATGAGCATGCTGGTCCTGCAATTAGCTGCTGTGCACTACAGAAGACATGCCTTAATTTTGGCTTTTGGAAAGTTGCTTTAAATAGCAGGGACTGTCAGTGTATCAATTCTTTGGCTGCAGTATTTGCAGCATTGTGAATTTCAAAAATTAATTTTGTGTCTTTACTTACATGGCACTACACACTGTGCACAATACTTTACATATAGTCTCAATAGAAACAGTTCACTATTTAATTATATTTAATGGTGATAGTTGTATTAAATGATAAGACTTATTTTGGTTTCTTTTGTCTCTCCATTATTTTCCAGGCTGAAAAGAAGCATAGAAGATTTCAAGAGCTTGATAGATTTATGCACTATTATACAAGATTTAAGAACCATGAACTTAGCTACCAGGTGTGGGTCAAGCCATTTTTACTGATGTTTGTTTCTGGTTAATAATCCCAAAATAATTATCTTATTTTCGTTTATTTATTTTATTTTTCTAGTTAGAACAGCGCCTTCTAAAAACAGCCAAAGAAAAGATGGAGCAGTTGAGTAGAGCTCTAAGTGGAAGTAAGTATTTGCTGTGATCTGTGCCTTTGATTTGAAATCACATCAACACAGTTATGGCTAAACTGTTCTTTTTTGGACAGTGCTCACATCAAGTTTGCTGTGTGATGTCATCCCTCCAGTACTAATTTGTAAACATTGGATGAAAGTTAAATGTACAGTAAATCTTACCTATTCCAAAGCCTCAAGGAGGAAGTAGCATTAGTATGGTAGAAGCTAATGTTCTGTGTTTATTTCTTTTCCTAAGAACACTGCGCAGTTATTGAGAACTTGCTGCTCTTTACTTGCAAAATATTTAACTGATATGCACAAAAGTAATGCTGACATCAGCAGGAAAATACTTTCCCAATGCTTGTTTCATATTGCAGCTGAGGGAGGCTGTCCTGATACCACATTCATTGAAGATGCAGTGCAAGAGCTTCTAAAAACTCGCCGCATTCTTAAGTGTTCTTATCCATATGGATTCTTTTTGGAGCCTAAAAGCACAAAGAAAGAAATATTTGAACTTATGCAGGTAATACATAGGTATATTTTACTTTCCTAATGGCACTTTATTTTTTTATATTAGTTATCAGTGTCTTTTTACCATTTTTGTAGTATAAAACTGACATGCCTGTTTTATATTTGTAACCAAGTTAGAAAAAGTAGCATTTTTTTTTATATCGCTTTGCAAAGGAAAAGGATAAGGACAAATGGAAGGAGAAAGTAAGAAAATTTCCTGTTAATCTGCTTTCTGAGGGTAACATTTTAGCTTCAGTCTTCATCTCCTTCTCTAGCTTCTCTTTTCTTTCTTTCTCTTCTGATGTGCTTGACATCTGGGAGGAGGCAAAACTGGGGGAGTACCTGGGACTGCTGCCTCCTTTCCTGTCCCTTGGGTCCCTTGAAGATAGTCAGTATTTCAGAGTGCAGGGAAATCCTGCTCCAAGCTGGGGGACAGAATGTAAAAGAATAGGCTAGGGGGCAGGTATTTTGGGGTATTTAGGGGTTTCATCAGGTGTTTTCAGGAAAATGGATATCATTCCCCTCAGTGTTCATGGAGAAGAGTTCTTCCTGTTTTGCATTTCCCTGTAAAACTGTTTTTTCTGTATCATGAACTCTTGCAGACAGACCTAGAAATGGTCACTGAAGACCTTGCCCAGAAAGTGAACCGGCCTTACCTTCGGACACCGCGCCATAAAATCATCCGCGCCGCGTGCCTGGTGCAGCAGAAGCGCCAGGAGTTCCTGGCCTCGGTGGCCCGCGGCGTCGCTCCTGCAGACTCCCCAGAGGCACCCAGGCGCAGGTAATCCTCCCAGAACGCTGCACAAGGCAGCAAATGTTCCTTTGGCAGCTGACAAAGAGGGGCAATCCACTGCTGTTCTCTGACTAGGAGTGGATGCTGAGTGTGGTGGTTGTAAATCATTGTGATAGTGATGCTTTCTTGGGCCTCTCATCCTTGTGGAATTACAGCCTTTGGGGAAAAACATATTTTTCTTTTTGAGGATCACTGCTATGTGTGTTGCAACCTAAATTGCTTCCCCATTTGTGATATATTAATGATTAGATGTCATGGCTTCCATTTTACTTTTTTCCATCAAGACTGTCACTAAATGCCTGGTACGCTACAAAAAAATCTCTTAAGTATTTTCTAAACATATCAGGCAGTTTTGGAATAGTCAACAACGTAACTCTGTAGGGCTTTCAAAATAAATTTCGAATTAAGAATTAAGGGGGAAGACTTGTTAAGTTTAGAGAGCTACAATTGCCCTAGTTTTCAGATTTCAATAGGTTTTGAAGCTCTGAAGAGTTATCATATTTGTTCTATTTCTAAATTTGATGGTGTATCTTTCTATTTTGTAGCTTTGCTGGTGGAACATGGGATTGGGAGTATTTAGGATTTGCATCCCCCGAGGTAAACTATTTCTTTTTAATTTTTTAACTTAGTTCTGCATTTGCTAGAAACACAGGTATGATCACAATCTGCATGAAGAGCTTCCTTATCTTGAGTCAAAGCATTTCAAGTTGGTTAAGCTTTCCATTTCATTTATTTCACAATAGAAGGAAATATATATGTAATTAATTGTGCAATGACTATAAATAATGCCTCTAACATGGATGTAGTTATCTAAGGGGGCATTAGGCAACCTTAGATATTTCACATTCATTTTCCAAGTACAAAAGCAGTTTTAAAATTGACTATAAACTGCTGTCTGTGTGCTGGAGAGCCTTAAAGTAATAAATGTATGAAATTATGTAGATCACTTTTGAATGCAATATCAGTTCAGCAGAATTTGACAAAAAGTTTATGAAATTTCCATCCTCTGTCAAAATCCCAACAAAAACATGCAGTCATACTCCTAAATATTGTTAAATATTTCAAATATTTATTTTTATTGTTAGGTATTAAAGCAGGATGGAAATTGCATACTCAAGTGACATTAATTTCTGCTACTTTACCAAGAATGAAAATTATAATTTTTTAACTTATATTCTATGATCTGTATATGGGAAGGAGTAAGTAGTTTTTGAGACTCTGCTCTAAAAAATGAGAAGCTTCCTATAAAGATTTCCTTTATCATCTTAATTTTTAGTTAATGTTTTGAGAACATTAGATTAAAGCATTCAGTCAGGAAGGAAACTTCATTTCAACATTTCCTTGTTTGCTGTTTTCTTTCTAGCTAGTCATTGTTAAACATCCTAGAAAATTTCATGTACTTTTTTCCATATATTTCCTTTGCTATTGTTGGTGAGCATCACGCTGGTGAGAACATGGCTCGCTTCTCTACAAAAAATCAGCTGCTTCTCCTGTCCAGTTCCTTCCTTTAGTTTTTTTTAAATAATCCCACATCTGACAACATCAAACTCATTGTGATGTTACTGTATGATTGATTGTGATGTTACTGATGACAGTGGAACTGGCTATGAGAAGAAGCTGGTAGGAAATGTGTTGAAAAGCTGTTTAGCAGGAGGTGCAATAGCAGCTGTGCTTAGATGATCTGCTTATGAGTTTCTATGATTTGCCTAAATGTGGCACTGTGTGATGCAAGTTGGTTTCTTTGCTATGTAGCTATCACAAATACTTGCAACCACCTATGCTAAAGGAATTTTATAGAATTAATAATGGTCATCTTTGTTTATTTTAGTGAATTTCACTGCAAAGCATTTTACATAGAACTGTATTTATTGCAAACAAATGAGAGCTAAGATCTGGTATGATGAATAAATCTTAGTGTTCAATGATCACTTCCCATGATTCCTTTTCTGATTCAGAGTGATAAAATTATATATATTTTTTCATAATTCAGTTATATTATCCTAAATCAAGGTTTGATTTTCTGTTGTTTGAGGCTCTGCCTTGCATTTAGAAAATCCCTGAGATCCCTAAAAGCTGGAAGAACACTTTAGAGAAGAATCACCTCATGCTTGCTTTGTTTCTTTATGGTGTTCCATTAGACTAACAAGCATATACTACTAACTGCTGTTGAAGATAGAATATTGGGCTAAATGGACCTTTTGTCTGGTCCAATAAAGCTACTTTTTGATGTTCTCACAACTTCCATGGATAAAAATCTGCCCACACCCATGATTTTGTGACTATTCCTTTTGTCTTGCATATGTCATTATGAGTAAGCACTTGGTCTGAGAAAGTTCATGGAAGAAAATATACTCTCCTAATACCATCTACATTACTAGGGACATTGTGTAAGAGAAATAGCTCTTCTGGATTTAAGTTTTAGGTACTTCAGATGTTAAAGAGTTAATATAGGAAAGGAAAACTAATGGTACTGTTATCTTTACCAATTCATTTGGCCAAATGAATCCTTTGGATTACATATTTCCCAACTTGGAGCTCACAGAAATAAAGAACAATATTCTTTTGAAGAGAAGAGCGAGTACCTGTGTGCACAGTTTTATTGCCTTGTGTGTAGGAATAACTGAAATTACACAAAGTGCTGCCTACACAGGTTCAGTGTCAGCTGGACATACCAGAAAAGATACCTGGAAATTTGCTTTCAAGCATAGAACTAGTTCCTTCATATTAGGAAAGATATGCAAATTGATCCAAGTATTAAGATAATTAGCCCTTGGGATGTTAGCTTGATGTTGTCAAGAGTCTTTTCCAATAAATGTAAATGCTATATGAAATGTCTAAGCACACACAATATGAGAAAATACAGGCTGTGGGAGTTCAGATCCATATGGTATGGCTCATTAGCAGCTCAAGTTAAGCAAAAGTAGAGGAGATTTGTAGTAAAAATAAAAAAATCCATGGAATAAAAATCCATCATAGAGTGACCAGTAGAAGAGTGTCAGATGTGGCTTAAGACGTTCTGGAGCCATAGTGTCCTGGAGGCTCAGAGAAATATATCAAGTTCCAGTGTATGTCTAACAGCTTTCTGTTGTCTTTTCAAGGTTCTTTTCTACTGCCAATTGCTGGCAGCAGAGATTCTGAGATAATTTATTGGTCTAATTCACATCAGTTGTTTTTATGTTCTAAAATCAGTGAGTATACATTTATTAAAAGTGTGTCAATAGGTGCAGATATAAAGTTTGGCATCAGAGATTTAAACAAGAAATGTGTTCCTGGAATTGGTAAAAAAGGAGATTGCAAGTATTAAAATGTTGGTAGTACATCTAAGTTTTTTTTTTTGTTGTTAATTCGTTGTTTTATAGATCTAGGATTACCTTGGATTTTTTTGTTATTTATGTTAAGCGTCGCATGATACAACTTGCAATTCATTTTTCTGAAAGCGGGTGATTTTATAATAAGCATATAAAATCACACATTTTTTATAAAAATGTGCTGCTTGTTACTCAGAAAAATAGTGCTGCATGCTGCCCTGTGTTTTGTAACCTTTGGTTTATGCAGGAATATGCTGAATTTCAGTATCGGAGGAGGCACAGGCAGCGCCGGCGCGGGGACATGCACAGTCTGCTGAGTAACACTCCCGACCCCGAGGACCCCAGTGAGAGTACCTTAGGTACGGCCCTCTGGGCTGGCTCCTTGCTCTTCCTGCTTCAGAAATCACTGGTAGTGACCACAACAGGGCTTGTTCTTCTGTGGATACACTTTAAAGAAGTTTCAAATACATTGCTGTATTTTCCAGGGTACAACATAAAGGCTTGTCTCTGCAGTTTTTTTATGTGATCTTAGAAGTGTTGTTGACTTCACTGTGGCTGCTGCTGTTCTAAAAGAGAAATTCATTGATCTTCCCACTAACAACTTCTCAGCTGTCCAGCACAGGTTTGCTTTTCTGAAGAAATTCTGAAGGTCACTCATTCATACACAAGTCCTCTATACCAATGAAAAGAACCAGTTGTGCATAGAATGTAGAGGCTACAGGCCTGTGGAAGAGCGTCCTAAGGTTGGATTCCAAAACTCTGCCCAGAAGCTGTTTTGGCAAATGCAGCCGGGAAAGAAATTGGCCTGACTGTGACTTGCAGAGTGCTGCTCTTCTGAGGGCTGGTAGTGCCGTCCTTTAAGGTCTCTCTGTGACTTGGCTGTCTGGGCTGGCTCAGTTCTGCCAGAACCTTAGCACAGGTCCAGAAATAGCTTGAACCCAACTCATACTGTGGCACTGTTTCTGCAGAGCTGCCAGTCTGTGTGCTCAGTCTCTCAGCCATGCTGCACAAATTGCTGTGTCTCAGGAACTTAACACTTAGCTTGTTCTTTAAAACCAAGAAGAGAGATCCTTTATTGAGGAGAAAGGATCACATGCATCCTCTATTTTAGAAAAAGTAATCAAAATTTTGGTGAACTTTGGTTCTTCCCTATTACAAATAAAATGCAAAACTATTTTGTTAGCTGAAGGACTAGATTTTGACTGAACACTTGAATATAGTAGTGATGGCTAAGTGCACACTTTTAAAGCATGCAAGAGATTATTTTATTTCAGTCTATCATATTTTGAGTTTTGGAGTGGAAAATTCCATTTTCCAAAGTCAAGAGATCTACATTTATTTCTATTACAGAGCAGTTTTTTCTGGAAGCACCATCTTCTATTTTTTGTGGCTTTTAAGAAAACAGCAATGTCAGTAATTGCTGAAGTATTCCCTAACAACTCTACTCTTAATTGTGCTGCAGTGTTACAGTAAAGATTATTATAATGTTAACATTATAGCTGAGGTTTTGTCTTTGAACAGAGAATTGGGCAAATGTGATTTGCAATCCATCTGTAAGTGCATCCTGTATTTGTGTCCACAGGCAGTAATTTTCAGGCTTTTCCATAAATCATGTACGTGCCTTAGAAGCACTTTGCCCCTTCTGCCCATGCTCCCAATGGCATAGCCCATGCTTTCATAGAGAAGAGTATTGAAGGCAGGACAAATGAGCCAGGCAGTCACTCCTAAAACAGTGGGATTGGTGTTTCACCACTGTGTAAGAGCTGATGGGAAGGAGTGGTTTGGATTCTTTCATTCAGAGTGAATAAAGAAATAAAATTACACAACTGGAATCCAAAAGGAAGTAAGAGATTCTGTCAGTAAATCATAGCAGAGGAGGCTTCCTCACTGGTTCTTCAACCACTTTTGTTTTGGTTGCCCAAACAGACACTCAGGAAGGTGGCAGCAGTAGAAGACATGGCACCTCCATGGTGAGTTCAGCTTCTATGGGTATTCTGCACAGCTCTTCGCTTCATGACTATACCCCTGTCAGTCGCTCTGAAAACCAGGATTCTCTTCAGGTATCTCCCCTAATCTCTTTTCCATTCTCTCTGCTTTGCTTGCTCTCCTCTGCTCTGCCTGTCTGTGTCATTGTGTCTCTGCAAATTTTCTTAATTCTTCAAGGAGAAAGGGAGAATCTAGGACAATAAATTATACATTCATAATGGTAAGAATTGTTAAACAATCACTGACATAACAATAGTTACTTTTTAAATTGTGTTGTCAGCACTGTTGGTAAAAATTTATTCTGATAAAGGACATGTAGGAATAAAGAATGAATTTCAGATTTGAGACAAAATTGCTTTTTATCCAAAATATGTAACAAGCTGCAAGTTTTATTCTGAGAGCATCCTTATGTATTTCCACAGGCTCTGAGTTCTCTGGATGAAGATGACCCAAACATCCTGCTAGCTATTCAGCTGTCATTACAAGAATCTGGCTTGGCCGTAGATGAAGAAACTAGAGACTTTCTAAATAATGAGGCATCTTTAGGAGCAATAGGTACCTCTTTGCCTACAAGACTGGACTCTGCTCCCATCAGTATAGACAACCCAAGGGGTGCTTTGAGCAGCTCTGAGCTGCTAGAACTTGGTGACAGTCTGATGAGACTGGGTGTAGGCAATGATCCCTTCTCAGCCGATCGTCTTCACTCCCACCCCTGCAGCGAGACAAGAAGTGGATTATATTCAACTTCAAGCGATGCTGATTCCAGCAGTCAAGATCCCAATACCAATGAAAATCTGCTTGGAAATATTATGGCCTGGTTTCATGACATGAACCCACAGAGTATTGCCCTGATCCCCTCAACAAGTACAGAAACAGATGAGGAGTCACAGCAGCCCAGCACTGAAGATGGGTCAGCAGGGCAACCAAATCTTACAGACACAGGGCTGGAGCCTCAGGAAGAGCATGCACTGTTTGAGGATGCACTCAAAAATGAAGGCAGAGGAACCCAAACAGAGGAAAGCACTTCTGAAGAAAACATTATTCCAAGAGAAACAGTATCACGAATTGGTGATAATAACAGGGAGGTAACCAGCACCCTAGATAATTCAGGAGATAGTTCAAGTCAGACTCCTCAAACCTCAAGTGAATGGACTGAACACGTGCATCTGGTATGAATAAAAACTAAATCTGGAGTGAAAGAATGGCAGTGACAGATGGTACAGTATGTGGAGTAAGCATTATGGAGGCTTTGATCCACATAATTGCAGCTCAGTTGTAACCACTGACGTAACAACGGATATTTAGGAGTTCTCTTGAATTGCAGTTCTTCATAATGATGTGAACCTTTCAAGGAATATCCTTTGCATTTAATTAGGTAGTATTTGCCTTTTTGCTCTCAAGAGAAAGGAATAAGTAGGTTGTATTCCACATTCCTAATACAATGCAGCATCTGTTTAGCCTTAGGTTGATGATCCTTAACTTGAAAGTATGGATTAAAGGCTTACACTGATTATTTTGTTTGGTTTTCCTAAGAAATAGTTTATTCCATTTTTTAGAACTCATAATTTCACCAAAATAACATCTAGCAGTTAATTTGCATTTTGGTTTTGTTTTCCATAACTTTTCCTTAGTCATTTTTCATTTTTGTTAGCAGTGTGAACGGAGGTATTTAATGCTTCTCTGTAGTACTGCTCCAGGAACAAGTTTTAGGGGATATTCTTTCCCTTTAAAATCAAAGATTTTTTCATGTCTATTTACAGTCCAAATGTGCCAAACTGTGAAAAGTTAACTGGCAGTAGCCTAATGAAACAGTGCAGTGTTACCCTATCCAACTAATCCCACAATTCTTAGCAATGGAAGAAACCACTGGGTAGCATTGTGTCTCCAAATTTAACTGGCATATGTTGCCATGGTGACTGCATTTAATTAAATGTAGCCTGTATCTTAAGTTAATAAAACCTAATGCTGCTGTTAAACAGTTATTTTAAATATTAAAATACAGTGAGTTAGCAACAGCTATGCTGTATTTTAAGAGACACTTTAATGGAAGTGCAATCATAGTTCTTTGTTTTCATAATTCTACAAAGCATTTTATGCACTAATAGTGCAATTACTTTTAATGATAACATTTTATAAAAATATAGGAATACAGAATTTTCATATATTATTCAGTCCCACAATTAAAAGATAACACATCCTGCTCAACATGTTACGGTGCCTTTGCCTAACCCAACTGGATAGTTGCCACAGTTAAACAAGTAATTCAAATTCAGTGTTTGTTCTGGAGTAACTATGCTATTAATTGCAAAGACCTCCATAAAACCACCCATGGCCTTGCCTTTACAGTAAATAACTAAACGTTCAGTCAGTGTTTTTGCATATACAAAACACTACTAGGTATTTGTTCAATTGCACAATATTCATTTGCTGTGTGATTACTGTTTAGTGTAAGAAAAAAAATAAAATTTAAAAAAACACAAAAAAACCTTTTCCTAGTTGTTGTACCGTGAAAAACAAAAATACTGGTTTTAGATTTGCTTAAAAGCATCAATCTACAGTTAGTAAGATACAATGGTACAGTATGTAATTACAACTAGAATAAGTTGTTCAAATGGCTGTTTTAATTACATATAATCAAAACTTTTCTTAACATGAGCAAATTACATACACTCCATTTTAAGTTTTGCTTAACTGTTACCAGAGATTTGTTGATATGATATAAAAGTTTATTACTACTGAGTGTGTATAGGCAAGTGTCATGATAGCAAAGTTTATGTATTGATTACTGTGAGTTCAAGTGAGTGTTTTGGTAACTAATTCATGCAAATCCAGCTTTGGAACCTTGCAGTTACAAGGTTCATATTAGTAAAAAATGAAATAAGAATATTTTACCCTTACCCCATAAAAACCTTGTCCATTTTCAAGCATCTTTAGAGAGAATGAATTAGAATAGTCTAAATAATTTTCCAACTTTTCCTCTAGCCACCCTACTCCTGACATAATATTGAGCCTTTGAAAAATACCTGTAGGTATAAAGTCCTTCAACTGAAATGGTCCTTCATGAACTGTCATCATGAATTGGTCTGAAAGTTGTTCAACTCACATAACTTCCTTGAATGGTAATTTCTGAATAGAAAGATTCTCACAAAAAGATTGTGTATTGCATTGAGATGTCTCGCAAAGTTGCAGTAAGATATGTAAGAGTGCTCTCTGTGAAGATAGTGAAGTTTGTGGGTTCTGGTTTTATGTAATTTGGTTAGGTTGTGCAGTAAATCCATTGTTTCCGTGTTACTCTTATGAGCATGAAATTAGACTATTAAATTTGTATTTTCTTGGTACTTATTTTAACACCATAGTCATTGACTTTACAATTCAAAAATAAAAGTTTGGCAAGACTATTTTGTAAACCTGTTAATTTTATAATGTAAAAAAATTACTCTAACCTTGAATTGTTATTTGCAGTTTCATAGTCTATACTTGATACATTCCCACTTTATATACAGGTAGGATACTACAACCATGTAGATGTTTGGCCAAATGAATGCTGTTAATAATATGTAAAATTCTTTGATTAAACATTTATTACTTAAACTAATTCCGTTCTGTCTCATTACATCTTAGACTTACTGTAGCAGGTCCTTGAGACTGCTGACAGACATTTTTAGGGTATGTTCAGTACTGTGCCAGATTAGTTGGACACCATATAGTAAGCTGAATGATTTGATTTGTAAATATAAAGTACCATCATTAAGCTTTGAAAAAAATCTAAAATAGAATTTGTCTTACTTGCTGCAGCCATATTGTGCACTTGTTTGTAGAGTAATGCCTTGTCACTACATAGTGGTGCTAAACAGGGGGGGCTCATTTTTGTGAAAGATTCTGTTAAGCAGTGTTACTTAACTGCCACTTAATATCCACTCTCCATTGTTACCTGGGGATTCAGAGTGCCTCTGTTACATTAATAGCACCGAACTATTTTGTTCATTGTCACAGTAATGTCATCAACCTCCTCCACCAAGCATGCCAAGATCATGGAACCACACACTGGTTTGGGTTGGAAGGGACCTTGAAGACCATGTTGTTCCAATCCCCCTTCCATGCTCAGGGACACCTTTCATTAGACCAGGCTGCTCAGAGCTCCATCCCACCCAGCCTTGAACACTTCCACTGAGGAAGCATTCCCAGCTTCTCTGGGCAACCTGTTCCAGTGCCTCAGTGCCCTCACAGAAGGCATCCCACTGGAATACTCAGGGAGGGTGGTGACAATGGAAGCCAAAACATGGACACAAAGATAGCCAGTTTGTTTACAAGCTCTAGAGACAGCTTGTCTGGCTCAAGAGACAGCTTTAACGTGCCTTGAAAGAACCAAGTGCTCATTGTTATTTTATGTCATCTCTGCCATTGCTTTACCTACCCATGTCCCTCATGAGGCCCAAAAACCAAAGACCTCACAAAATGCAGGGTGAATTCCTGGCTCTATTTATTACAAGCTCCAATGAGTAATTAAGACCCAAAAGCTGCAAAGACAGATGCATGTTACTTATGCAAGTAATAACTGTGCAATACATCTCAAGCACAGCATGAGTTGTGGCTCTGAGAATTAAGGGAATACAGGCTGCTTTTCTCACAAGAGAGCTGTTAAGTACAGAACCTTAGAACAGAACCATGTGGAAATGCAGAGTGCACCAGTCCATCAGATTTATACCCAATTTCATGCATTTACAACACAAATATTTCTGGAGGAGCAGCCCATGTGCATCCTCTGCAGCTGACTGGAACAGTGACACACACATAGTAGGAATAAAGGATTCTTCAGCTGTGAGCCAGCTGACTGCAGGGTAGCAGTAAGAAGCTAGGAGGAAGCAATGCAATTAAATCCACTGCAGAACAATTCAACTGCTGAAGCAGGAAATGAGCAGTGTGTGCAGATTTGCATCACTTCCAATAAAAACCACTCTCACTGAGAGCTCCTGAGGAGAAACAGTTCTGCACTGACAGCCAGTGTCTAACACAGTCCCCCTCCACAGGTGGAGCCAACATTTTATTTCCTCCACTTCTTTGTGGAGTCTACATTGGAAGTTTCACAGAGCAGGGATGGGCTCTGGTCAGTCCCAAGGGCGGCCCTTTCTTTTATTGGGGTAAAAATAAAATAAGCTGGAAATACACATTAATTGCAAGAAAACATTTACTCTGCAACTTTAGCTGAGCTTACACGGCACAAAATGCCTCAGCTGCATCAGGCACATCCAGTCAGGCCTCAGACTGAGTCAACCCACTCCAGCTCCAAGGAGAGGCTTGTTCTGTTTAGGAGAATCAGGAAACTGAAGAGGCTGCTCAAAATTTGGGATTGACATTTTAAGGCTTGAGGTCCTCTGTAGAGAGGGTACTTTACTTAAACTCCTGAGCCCCACCTCTGCTTCTACCCATAGCTACCAGGTATTCAGCAACTCTCAGAACATTTCAGCTGTTGCCAGGATAAAAGACATGCTGGGTGTAATTTCTGACAAAACATCATAACCACTGTTCTTTGTGTCACCTTCCAGGTGAGGCAGGGATGGTCAGACTGCAGTGACAGCAATCTCTGCCTCTCTCTGCTCTTACACAAGGCCAACAGAATAATCATACCAGGAACACTGTAATCTCAAGGTGTTGTTTTACTGTGGTTCCATTGAAATGACAGAACCACACTTGTCAAGAAATACTTAACTAAAACTTTTTGATAACATAAAAATGCTTGTCTAAACCATATTTTAATTATCCTAAACTACCACCTCAGATGAGGTTTCTTAAAGCTTAAGCTTTATTTATTTGGGTTTTTTTAATTAAAGTTATTATTTAAAAGCAGAAAGAATAATCACAGTGGGTAAGTTATCAACAATATACAGTAGCATATTTAATTAAGAGTATACACATATATGTAAACCACACACATCCTATATGTGTGACAGAAAAGACCCTGCACATGGTTTCAGAAAGACCAAGGGGTTAGAAACCAGGAAGATGGTAGAACTGGTGTTGAAAAGAACAACTATTGCAATTTTTATTTAACAATAAATCTTATAAAAATTCACAAAATAAAAACCTTCACAAAGTATGAGATACTTATCTGGACAGAAATGGACACTGTCACTCATTTCTAGCCCGTTTCTACACAGACTAGTGAAGCCATGCCAACATGATGGCAGTGAGAGGGGCCCAGCACTGGAGGACTGCTGAGGTGGGTGCTTGGGAACAAAAGCAGCAGAAGCTGCAAAAAAAAAAGTGATGGAAAAAGCTTAAGGCCTCTGAGAGATCACTGACCTGCAAAATACAACTACAGAGAGATGCATTAAAGAAACAAAACAAAAAAAAAAAATGCACCCAGTAAGTATAAACAGAAACAGCTTGAAAAGAGATGAGGGTAAATGAGGACTTAAATCAAAATTGAGGAATAAATTTGGCATCTGAGACAAGAAAGTCAAATTTGGTGTGAAAGAGGCATGCAAGAGGTGAAAAAACATAGCTGTCCATGAGCCAGTAGCAACCCAGGCACACCCTGCATCCACAGCACACTGCATGGGGAGAGCATCTATTAATAGATCCCTGCAAATTTGTGTCCACTGAGGACAAGACAAAAATCAATTTCATTTGCACCAAAGAAGCTTTAAATAAACCCTAAGGACAGAAACTGAATATGGGAACTTAGAGCCTGCAAATCCTCATGCATGACTGAGCATTTTTTTCCTAACATCCAACTAGAAAAACATCTCCAAGGGATGGCCCAGGGCCGCATGAGTGGCAGCAGGTGAGGAACCTCTGTTAGATCCATGGCTCCTACATCTGGCTCTCAAAGCTTCACAAAGGCACAAGTTCATTCCCTGGCCTTTTGAATTATGTGATACACAACTGAGGCTTCATGCAAGAGGGGCAGAGAATCATAGAGTGGCTTGTTTTTAAGGGGACCTTTAAGATCATCTAGTTTTAACCACCCATGCCATGGGCAGGGTCACCTTCCATTAGATCAGGGCCCCACTCAGCCTTGAACACTTCCAGGGAGGGGGCATCCACAACTTCTCTGGGCAGCCTGTTCCAGTGCCTCACCACCTTCAAAGCAGAGGATTTTTGCCAAATACTTAATCTAAATGAAAGCCAAAACTGGCATATGTTGATGGTAATATCCACCAACACTTTCTCCTGAATCAGGACAATCATTGCAATCCATCTCCTGTCCCCTGATTTTCTGCTGAGCCAGAAGAGTGACAGCTGTAAATCCCTGAATGACAGCACCTGGTGTGGTGGTGTTCGCAGGGGTCCCAGGACGAGAGAGGAGATGAGAATCTTGACTCCATGTTTCAGAAGGCTGATTTATTATTTTATTATATATATTATATTAAAAGAAAATTATACATTAAAACTATACTAAAAGAATAGAAGAAAGGATTTAATCAGAAGGCTAGCAAGCAATAGAAAGGAACAGAATAATAAAATCTTGTGACTGACCAGAGTCCGAGACAGCTGGGCTGTGATTGGCATTAAAAACAACCACACGAGACCAATCAAAGATGCACCTGTTGCATTCCACAACAGTAGACAATTACTGCTTTTCTTTTCCTCTAAAGCTTCTCAGGAGAAAAAAATCCTAACGAAAGGATTTTTCATAAAATATGTCTGTGACAACCTGGCATCCCCTGCAAACAGGAACAGCACCAGAGACAGATTCTGCACAGAATCACAGAATGCTATGGGTTGGAAGCTGCCTTAAAGATCATCTAGCCCCAGCCCCCCTGCCATCAGCAGGGACAGCTCCCGCTAGACCAGGTCTCATCCAGCACAGTTTTGAACACTGCCAGGTTTGAGGCATTTACAGCCTGCCTGGGCAACCAGTTTCAGTATCTCACCACATTCACAGTAGAGAATTTCTTCCTAACATCTAATACAAATGCTCCGTCTTTCAGTTTGTACCCATTCTCCCCGTCCTGTTCTGTCACTGCTGTTCCTGACAGAGTCCCTCAGGCTTCCCTGTAGGTTCCCTTCAGACACTGGAAGGTGCTGCGAAGTCTCCACACGCCCTTCCCCGGGCTGCCCAGCCCCAGCTGCACCATCGGGCCTCCGTCCCTCACCGGGACCGACGGGGCCCCGCTCTCTGTGCCACGGCTCGGCCCGAGGCGAGAGCAGCCCGGAGCGGGCCGGGCTCCGTTTGTCCCGGGGGCCGCGGCCCGGCCGCCGCCAGCAGAGGGCAGGCCCGGCCCCGCCGCTCCCGGCCCCGCCGCAGCCACATCCGCCGCCGCCGGGAAGGGGCCGGCGCCGGGGCCGCTGTGGGCGCCGCGCTCCCGCCGCTCGCTGTCGGGCCCGCGGGCCCCGCGCCGGCCTCAGGATGCCGCTGGGGCTGAAGCCCACCTGCAGCGTGTGCCGCAGCACGTCCTCCTCCATGTGGAAGAAGGGCGGGCAGGGCGAGATCCTGTGCAACAACTGCACGGCCCGCTCGGCGCCGCCGCCCCCCGCCGCCTTCGCCACCACCTCGGCGGCCGCTGCTCAGCACAGCAACGGTGGCGGCAGCGGCGGCGGAGGCGGCGGCGGTGGGAAGCAGGTGAGGAGGCCGAGGGCGATGCAGCCGCCGGGGCCGGGCGGGGCTGGGCGGGGCCGGGGCCGGGGTGTTCGGGCCGTCCCCCTCGTGTTCATTGTGCTGTTCCCCGCAGAGCAAGCAGGAGATCCACCGGCGCTCGGCGCGGCTCAGGAACACCAAGTACAAGTCTGCGCCCGCTGCGGAGAAGAAGGTTTCCACCAAGGGCAAGGGCAGGAGGCACATCTTCAAACTGAAGAATGTAAGGCGGAGCGGCTGGGCCGGGAGCCTGGGCCGGGCTGGGGCGGACACGGAGCCCGCGGGAGGAGTGGAAACAGAAAGCGGTCATGGCAGTTCCGCGCTCACTTCTCCACATAAAATCCTGGAGATGAAAACGCTAGTTCTGTTGCTTTGAGCTTTAACCTAATAATGCTTGCTGGTTTTCTTAGAAGATAATGTATCTGTATGTTGTCTAAAAAGAAAAACAGTCTCTGGAACTTTATGGTTGATTTGTTTTAATGCTCCTAATTTGCAATTTCTATATTCTTTTCTTAGCCCATCAAGGCTCCTGAGTCTGTATCCACTATAATTACAGCAGAATCAATCTTTTATAAGGTATGGTTTATGCAAATCTATTTGCAAAAATGATTATCCTATTTCTGTTTCCAGTGTCAAGAATTATTGTGGACAGTGAAAGCACTAGAGATATAATCACAGAAACTGTTCTTCCTTGCCTAACACTTGTGTAGGATTTTGGTTTGCCATAGTTATTGTCATTAAGTCTTGCCAGGTAGTTTACTTAAGTTTACCTAGTTTAAATAGTTACCATTGTCCCAGGTTCTTCTCTTCCAAGAAAAAGTGGGGTTTTTTTTTTTGTAATTATTGCTGTCAGCGTTTTTAAACTTCACTTGCGCTGTGCAGCGGTCAAGTGACTGGAGATGATTATTTAGATTTGTGTGATGTTTCCTGCCATAGGTGCAGAACATATTTCCCATAGAGGGGTGGCTTGCAGTGCCCCAACATCTCAGCTGGCTCCCATTTGAGAGCTGGTGCAAACAATCCCAAACATCTGGGAACAAGATCTGTTGGCACTTGCAGTGAAGCAAGAGGGAGCCTTCTCACATTCATGCTTGAGAGCAGCTTTACCAACATGCCAAAGTGTTGGTGTTCTAAAGTTCTGACATTTGCTTTTGTTTCCCAGCAGTACAAGCAAACAGAATGTTTTTTCCCCCTTTTCCCTCCCCAAAAAAGTCAGGATAGGCAGTGGGAGACTGCACAGTCAGTGGTGGCCTGAGATTCCATACTGTCCAGGGACCTGATGCTTCATGCCTGGCATTCCAGATGAATCTCTTGTTTGCTGTTGACCAGTTCAGAAAAGAATTACTGTCTTGTGTGTCTGTTTTTATCAGAAATTCTTGAGAACTATGTCAAAGCTTCTGTCCTCCTTATGTAGAATGTTGCTACTCTGATACTTTGCAGTGTTGTTGTGAATAGGCTTGTTTGGAGTTGTTTGTGTTCTTTTTATCTGTTTTAAAAACAAGCACCTTTCTTTCTTATGCCACCATTCTTTTGCATGTGGCTGAATTGAAGCTGCCTTTCAAGACTGGCATAAATTAGAATAATTTTGGGTGCTGATACTGAAGATGTGAAGTGAAGCTGACAAAAATCAGGCTGTTTGATTTCAGTGTTGTTTGTATGTCTTCCAGGGTGTGTACTACCAAATTGGAGATGTTGTTTCAGTGGTTGATGAGCAGGATGGAAGAACATACTACGCTCAGATCCGTGGGTTTATTCAGGACCAATACTGTGAAAAGAGTGCTGCACTAACCTGGCTCATTCCTACACAAGCCAGCCCCAAAGACTGTTTTGACCCAGCATCCTATATCATAGGTAATCTCTGAGCCTTCACTTTCTGCAGCTACTTGGATGTGTCTATGATAATGTAGAGTTGAATTCTTTAAATGAACATTTTAGCTTCTCAAGGTATTTTATGCACGTTCCACATTTTAGACTCTAATCTTGTAAACATCTCATTTACTGTAATAATACTTTTTATTTATCATGTGTATATAATGTGATTACCACTATTGCAGCGTGTGATTATCTTGTACTGTGATTAGCTGAGTGTTTGTGGGTACAATTACAGTTGTGCAGCTTTAAAGATTAAATTATTGCTCTATAGATAGATTTAAACCATAGTAACTTTGATTCTGGTAAACCATCCAAGTTGTTTCTTTTAAAGTGACCTGAATTACTTGATCTTTATCCTGGATATTCAAAATACATAGCATGCAAGCACTGGCACAGAGACTGTTCTGCTACTGATAAAATTAGTAATTCAGAGAAGTCCTTCTAATAGGCAGGACACAAATAGAATGTGTTTTAAATATATTAACTATAGTATTCACTCAAATATCAGAATGCTTCAAATGGGATGGAAAGATCAGCCCAGCAAAATTAAAGGTAGAGGTTTCTTGCCTAACACAGGAGGCCACCTTTCTAGGAAAGTCATGGATTGCAAAGGAAAATTCTGTAAGGGAATGTTGGCTGTTGTGGCATATTTTTATTCAGCATATTTAGTTTTATGCCTTTAAGTTTTGTCTTTGAATTTATTTTTTTAGGACCAGAAGAAGATCTCCCAAGAAAAATGGAATATTTAGAATTTGTTTGTCATGCACCTTCGGAATACTTCAAATCTCGGTCATCTCCCTTCCCTACTGTTCCTACAAGGCCAGAGAAGGGTTATATATGGACTCATGTGGGACCTACTCCTGCCATCTCCATTAAAGAAACTGTAGCAAATAATTTATAATTTTTAAGGAATTCTTTGGACTAGTTATTTTGTGTGTATCCTCCAGTTTGTAAACCCCTTACAAGAAGTTTTATAAAATGTGCTGGTTTATTTTACCGATTACGGTATTTATTTATTTTAGATACATCAGACCTTTGAAGTGGAAGTTTTCATTCCAGTTGATGCATCATTTCAGTGCTCTGCTCTTCAGACATTGTTGCTCATCTTGGGACAAAACCACAAGTTTCATGTCATCTTTGACTTCTGAAAGTTGCCTTTAGTATTCATTCTTACTTTTTGAGTTATTTTTCCAGAAGAGGAATTTAAAAGATAGAATCGTCCTGCATTTTATATGACTGTTTAATTTAGTTAACTCTGACTGCTAGTTTTATTTCCTTGTTAAATAATTTAGGACTAGCTTCACCTAAATACTAAAATGGTCAGTGATGCAGTTAACAGTTTTCTGTTACATGGAGAGGAGTGATCTACCTGCATTTCTCCAGACTAAAACCTCATCCACAAAGAGGGACTCTTAACAGTCACCTTTTATGGGAATTTTGTTAATCTGAATCTAAAATATGGGCTATGTGTGTAGCTTTCTGCTACACTTACTTATAAAAGGGCATAAAATTCCTGGAAAATTTAATGTGTATTCAAAAATTAATGTTATTTGCCATCCTGGCATTCTCATTGCAGAAGTGTATTTGCATTTCCTGAGCAAGCCAACACTGATCACATATGATTTGAGTTTCAGACTGTTAATGTTTTGTTTGCCTGTTAGCTTGGACTCATAAAATTGATTTTAAATTGTTTTTTCAGTCTTCACAGTTAATGATCGTAAGAATAAAATATGGTCAGGGAATTAAAATGAAAAAAAATAAATAAGGGAAATAAAAACTAATTTTATGTATTGACAGTCTCAGCATAACTAGGAATATGTATAAATACCAGAATGGAAGAAATGCCACATACTAAAATACCAATGAAGTTTTCTGCGCTAAGCTTTTTACAAGCCAGTCAGCTCCACACACAATGAGATGTGCTTGTATGGCCTGATTCCAAGGGCTTAGTGGTTCCTGCTGCCTGAGAAGGATGAGAGCTGTAAGTGGCCTTAAATTTAAATGTACTGATCTTTTCTGTTTTTTTTTTTTTTTCATTTTGTATGGGCATATGTGACCAGCACCCAGAGGCCCAAATCACCTTTAAGATACTGCATGAAAAAGCATGAAAATGTTGCACTAGGCTTCTGTTCTAACTTTATGAAAGGCTTTGATTTAAGATGTAACATATCTGAAAGTCTCAGGTATTGACAACTTTTAGTACAGTGGGACCTGTGAGGGCAGGAACCAGATAGATTTGTTTTGGCCTGCAGCTTCTGTTCTGCCCTCTTCAAAAACAAGGAAGAACAATCAGCTTTAAGGGAGTAGATGCTAAAGTTAAGGGATACTGTCAATAATTCAAAATGCTCAGAAATTAGCAGTAGATTGGTAATGCAGAGTTAAATCTTAATCTTCAGTCACTTACAAAGATGAGATGTGTGCCTGTGTTCAGTGTGTTGCAGTGATTAATCCCAAGGTGACCTCCCTTTTCTCCATTCTCTCCTTTTAATTCCTCTGGGTTTTTTTCTTCTTTATTAACAATTCCAAGAAAATAAAAATAACAAATTTTATATTTACAGTAACCAGAGTGACTTCCTTGACTCAAGTGCTTTCCTTCCTTTCTTTGCAGTCCACAAGGTTTTCACTTGGGATCACTGTAAAGTCCCTGTGCTGCCTCAGCATCATCCATGGACCTGTCCTCTTCTGTGGGCTGTCTCACCTTATCTGAATTACCAGGGTTGGAAAAGGCCTTGGTGGTCATTAAGCCCAATGAAGCTTAGCTGTGTTCCTTGTCAGATCCTCAGGAATAAGGAGGGAAAGTATGCTTTACATTGTTTTGTTTTTTTCATTTGGTGTACCTTGTAGGAACTCAAAAGTACTTTTTGCCATTTGCCTTATTTGTCAATAAATTGTAACATAAAAGGGACAATTCATTTTTCATCAGAATACATCTTTCTAAAATTCAGTGCTGCTGGCAATTCAAGTATTATACTTCTAACTGCAGTCTAAACAGACATTTTTTTCCAGAGAGCTATGGAACAACTTCCTTTAGTAAACACTAAGTATTTTTCTTTATTTTAGTTTTTATTATACTGGGAAATGTTAAAAAATAATTCAGATGAACAAGAATTCTGAGTGTAAGGTCTCAAAAGAGTGGATTTGCAGGCAATGACTGTTACTAAAGTGTTATACTTCATTTATAGGAATTTGAATAGTTGCACTGTCCTGTTTTTCTTGTGTTCAAAACATCACCCAGTAACACAGGGAAAATTATTAACAGTCCAGACAGCTTCTTATGGATGGGCAGACTGAAGAGTGGGACCTCTAAGGGCAACATCTCTGAAAATTCTTCATCTCTTTCATATTAAAAAAATAGAGGACAAAATGAAGACCTGCAAAATGGACTCAAGAGCAGAAGGGATATCAGAGGGTCATGTGGGGACAGGCTTTGATGCCCTGCAGCTGAGGGAGCTGAGCTCGCCCATTTCTGTCTTCCAGCTTGGTAACTCCCCATGCCAAAATGTAGGTAGGTTTCATATTTGTATCACTGGACTGTGAGTGGATACACTGCTGCTGAATTTGTGACCTCGGGTTGAGCTCCAGAGTTGTGACCAGCCAACAGTAATTTTCATCAAGGCATTTTAGTTCTAAAGGTGGAACTTGTAGCCAAGAGCTAAAAGCCACAGAGCCAATATAAAATACTGAGTACTACATAGACGTGTGGCCTGTGCCCTAAGGCACACATTGCAGGAAATCTGTGGGAGGAGTAGCCCTTACCTTTCATGTGAACTTCACTGTACCAAAACAATGCTTACTGGAGAAGGGTTTCCATTTGGGCAATGGCTTTGTTGGGAGCAGAATACGTTCTGGGAAAATGTGATGCAAACACAATGGATAAATAAGTGTGTGGTTCCTTGAGCTCCTAAAATGAAGCTGGGGTTCCTCTCTGGCTGCTGTGCTGTGTTACATGTCAATCATCTCAGTCATCCTGGCAGAGGCTGGATTAAGCCCCTACAGCTTGGTATCCAAGCCAATCCAATAGCTTTGCTTTCATGTAATGCAGCCTTCAACTTTAACATGAATATTATACAAGAAGCAAAACATACATTTATTGTGGTTGGTTTATAATGCATTATGATTAATAAAGGCCCTAAATAGTCTTACAGAACTGAGAACAAAAATATTAATAGGTGTAGTATTGAAGTTTCAACTGCTCTTTGCAGTTACTGAATTAGGAACACAAATTAAAATTGTACTCTTTTCACACAGATAGAATTGGTACATCTGTTAGATAGAAGACTAACTACATCCCTCCAAAATTATGGAAGATGAGCATTATGTGCCCAAGCAGAAACACTTTTACAAAAGTTAACAGTTGTTAATAGTTCATTTGTGTGCTCCCTACTACACAATCTCGTGATCACTGACAACAGAATTTTTTATTTGGCAATTGTTTCTCTTTCACCCACACAATCACGCTTACCTTCAGGAAGGCTACATTACTTTTTTTTTACTCAACCTTTCTAGTTATTGAAATCTGGTGATTTGTTATTCTTGAATTTAGCCTACAGCTTCAGTGAGATTATTTTTCTTTTTTGGTTTGGTAACTTCAATCACAAGAACAACTTCATGGACAACATCTCCAGGTGGTTCATGCATCTTTATGAAATGCTTCAATGTCTGTTTAATCAAACAGAAGTATTACTGGAATCTAGTTTTGATAGAAAGTTGTTTTAACCAGAACACATCAAGATTATCCTGTACAGGGCATTTAAAATCAGAACAGTTAACCCAGGCACCTGCTTACATATGGCAGTTGGGCTCCTGCAACCTCTTTTGAACTCCTTCATTTAGGGAGAACAGAGCAGGAATATTCCTCTTTTCTCATGAAAGCTGTCTGGAGCAAAGTTGCTTTCAGTAGTTCCACCTGTGTTCCTACACTCCATCAGTGTCCATGGGCACTTCTTTGCTGAAGACCATCACACAAAGTACCCTGTTGTAAACCGGCTCTGTCAACTGATCCAGGTTTGAAACACACACAATACCTTTCCTCTTAACAGAAATCTTCTCCTAGGGAACTGCCATAAGAATGTTCAGTTTTGTATTCAGATGGTCAAACTCTTGATAATCCTTCTCAGTGTATGTAGAATCCTACACAATTGATGTTCCCTTTCTCTCCAATTAGGTTACTTTTGTATAAAATGACACTGTAAGGCTGCTTGTGGTAGTGAATCTGAATTATGTAAGCAGAATTTGGGAACCTCTTCTCTCCTAAGCCTAGATTTCAGCAGGTCATTAAGAATTAAAGCAAAGAGTAACCTGTCCTTTTAATCTGTGTGCCCTTCTCATATATCCATTTCCCAAATTGTGGGAATCCACATAGAGAATTTTCCAGTTACCTCTCATTAAGGAGTTTCTTGGAGCATTCTTAGGGCTCTTTTTCTAAACTATGTTGTAACAGACCCCTGCTAGGCGAGGTAAAAGACTTGTCTCTTCTTTATGAGAAGCTGGTGGCAACTGTGGAGGAAATGGAAGTAGCTTTGGCATTTATTGTTGGCCAAAACAATACCAAAAGCAACCACTTCATGCCTGCAGAGTTTGCAGAGCCTGAGTATGGCTTAATTTCTCCGTTGATAAGTGGAAATGATATGTTGTATCTTAACATATCCATATGAGGCTATGCAAAGGAACAAATACTGGGATAGTGCCAGGGACACATATTGCAATGTGAGCCCTTGGTGGGCTCTCTAGTCAAGCTTAACCCAGCAGCTCCTGAATTAAGTTGAGGCCATCAGGAAAGAAGCATCCACCTCAGCTTTTAGTGACCAGCAATATTCTTGACACAAAGGTCAAAGATAGAAAAAAGTAAAAATGTCTCTCCTAGAAAATTATTGTAGAAGTCAGTACAAGATCTGGGTAAAATCTGTTTTTAAAAATCTCTTGTCAATTTTACCCACCCACATTCCTGCCATAAAGGAGGGGCATGTGTGATAGGCTGTTTGTTTCTGACATCCCCAGGTGTGCTTTATCCTTTTTGATGCAGTGAGATGTAAGCAGCACATAACATTTGACAGTACACATGAAGGAACAGCAAGGGGTTTTTGTGAAGGAATGCTTTCTGAAGTCTCTCTGTTTCTTCTCTATTCATTTCTAACATTCAAATTCCTTTAACAACAGGCTAATGTTTAATGGGGGATCATCACTGAGGAGTAAAAAGCACTAGACCCTATCACATTATTTTTTCTTTTTAACAAGACATTTCATCTGCCAAGTACAGTCAAGTTTTGTGAAGGTCTTCTGTAGGGTTTTATTACCAACCTTTGTTTTTCACAGGCCTGAAAAGCTTACTCAAGAGGGGCTGCTGGTGCTGTTTCACTGTTCAGTTCCTGTCAAGGTCAGATGAATATGTTGAACACCACAGGTGTCTCTGCACAGCACTGGTGTTACATGCAGTGCTGGGGCACAGGCTCTGGGCTGGCCAGTACAAGGCCAGGACATAATGAACAAGAAAAGGGCCTCACCAGTGACTGAGAGACTGGGAATACAGGGAGAGGGTGAGAGCTGGGACTGTTCAGCATGCAATAAAGATGACTTGGTGGGGGAGGGAAACTTACTGTCTAAATACAGGATAAAAATATTTATCGAAAGCACAGAGATCCACAGCAAGACAATCCTACTATAGGAGCCTCTATAGCAGCATTCTGTTAATTCTGCAGTTCTAGTTTCCTCTCACCAAACCTAAATAGTGGAGCAGACAGGGAATTAATTCTGCAAATATTTTAATCAAAAACAAAGCAAAAGAAGTCCCCATGCCATGCTGTCAATTGAGTATACATTACAGACCTCAAAGGGTTTTTTAATAGTTAATGTATGAAAATGCTATCCAATGAATACAGGCGCACAGAAATAATCTGAAAGAGAGCCCAAAGTCAAAATTAAATGCCTCCTCAGCACTCAACCTGCATATACAGAAAGGTGTATCAAATGCTTGAGAGATGTATATGCTTAGACAGAGCTCATGAATAGAGAAAAACATTTTACCCATTAAAAGCATTCAGCAAAATTTGAATATCAGCTGATTCAACATTTTCAGTATTCTGATTAAAATATACAGTCCATAATACATTGTAATATGCACAACTATAGCACAAACTTTGAAGACTTTAAATATAGCAGCATGATGTTGCTGTATTACTTCATGCTTGGGATAAACTTGAAATTAAATAATCATGGTTTTTTTCCACATTCTAAACATTTTTAATGTTTAGAAAACCTCACGGACTGCAAATTCTCAATCCACTCACGATTCCCACAAATTATTTGCAAAGATAACTGCCAAGGAACTCCAGGAAATAAAAGTTCACCTATGAAAGGTGATATACCTGATATTTGCCTTCCCTGCCATGTGCAATGTCTTTGAGTGCTAATGGGTACTGTGTGCAAGACCTTCTCAAGCAGTGAACTTTCAGTGTATTGCCTTTGATTCCAGCTACAGGAGGAAAATACCTGAAAAAAGATAACATTAAAGAACAATGGCATCTCAAACACAGCATATCTTGCTTAAGATCATCTTTAGAGTAGGTGACCTCTGGCATATCCTGAGCAGAAAACAGAGACTGAGGCATTATTTCTTTTTCACAGAATCAGCTGCTGTGGGATGGCAGTTTCCCAACTGCTCTTCTAGCCTAGTTCCTCCAGCTATTTATGATATTATATATACCCAAAGAACCAGTCTGTAATATTATTAATGAGAGCATTTTCAGCTCCAGAAAGCTGAAAAAACATGTGAAGATCTCTAAAGAGTTAATTTGGTCTGTGATCCATCCTGACAGCCAAAGGGACAGCAGGGATTCCAGCTGCTTCCCTCTGCTAGGATCAAATGGGAAAGGTCTGAATGCTCAGGCTCCCACGGTCTGACAAAGGCACAGACTCTGTCTAAACACAGGCACCACACTGATCAAGCAATTAGATAATTAGAACAACTTCAATATAGCTAAGAAAAAAAAAAGTTCTGCACACATTTGTCTGTATCCAAAATACCCAGTTTTTTATTTGTCACCTTGAAACTGAGCTTTGTAAGTGACCTTCCTTGTAACAATATGCTCTATCTGTTGTTAAACCTTGTTCTCTGTCTTGAAAGAGGACACAAGAAGTCTATCTTGCTTCATGTTTTGAAACATCACTACCATCCATCATCACCACATCTTAGATGAAATGTTTTACTGTTTTGCCTGTGCTGCCACTATTGGATCTTTCACAAACAGCTGTGAGTGCATTTATAATTTTCCATCAAGTGTGCAGATCATGAATATCAAGACAATAAAATCAGAAAACATTTTAGCCTGAAATACTAGAAAGCACTATTTTGTGGACATTCACAAAACCAAACATTTCCACTGGGAAGAAAAGCAGTTTAAAGTACAGAAAAGAATGTGGAAAAAATTGGATGTGACAAGCAATATTGTCCCTGGTTATGCAGTCCCAATCAGAATAGAATCACTGATCATGCTAAGTGTCTTGAACAAATGAAGTTTCCTAAACTCTGGAAAAATTATATTTTAGATTTTTTAATTTGTTGACATTTTCTTCTTAGCTGTAACTAAGAAAAAACCTCTACAAAATCACATTACACGTTTCTTTAATTATCTGAGTAGGTTGTTACAGTAGCATAGTCTCTCTTCTCAGGGTTAGAACAGTATCTTGTTTACAACACCTTGAATTCATTACAATCTACAGAGAAAGAAACTTGATCTTAAAAAACAAGAACTGTTCTTCATAAAATACAGTCCTCCATAAAGTACAGGGAGTTTCTCTGCATTTTGATACAGTGCCCAAATTATAAAATCAGCTCTTGTTGCCATAGTTGGACCCACCTAGGTCACAAGACTGAAAATCTGCAGAGATGAAACTGTACAAGTACTTCAATGCTGAGAACATATGCTGCTTGCAAAATAATAAGGAAAGCATGAAAATCTGAGGTCTGTCTTATTGATACCTGCTTTTTAGTTTCCATAATGTGGCTTTTAATTTTTCGACTGCTAACTGGAAAGGGTGACTTTCTTCATCAGTCACCTACAGGGAAAAAATATCAGCAAGAATAAAAAGATTGAATTTCCAAAGAGGTAACTAATGTTACACAACTTATGTGGCAAATACGTCTTGCAGTGCTTGAGGGGAAACATTTGCAAACCAAATTTACTCGTAGCATGACAAACTGAGAGTTGACAAATGTCAGAGCAGAACAGTGCCTGCACAGAATGAGTGCAATCCTACACATCTTATGACACCCCCCTGCTGCCACTCTGCAGAAAATGATGGGCTGTCTCAAAAAGCACTGTACAGGGCAGTCTCTTCGCTTGCCCTTGGGTTGCAATTTCAGGTTTTTCTGATTGTTCCCTGTAAATGTCTGTTAATGTATGTGAATGGCCCAAGTTCCATCTCACCGAAGAAGGGCCTGTGAAGAGGCTGTATTCCACCCTACAGCCTTTTCTGGAATTCATTTCACCATAGCAGGGAGCTGGGATAAGATATCCACTTAAAACTAAGAAATGAAATTAATATTTCTCATAAGCATTTCTCTCTCCACCTGCCTGCCTGCCCCAGCTGCTCAGGGAAGAAGGAGCACCCTGGGGAGGCTCTGCAGTAACTCCCAACCATGGCCCCTTAGGAGAGATCAACTCTTCCTTGTGCTCCATGGTGCAGGGGCCCCGCATCCCTTAGGGACAGAGAGGAACAACCCCGTGTGTCTCATGCCACCCCAGCACTCTGCCTGCTCCCCACTGCAAGAGTTCTGCTTCACACCCACTGGCCTCACCAAGAATGGCTCAGCAAGCAGGACCTGCAGTGCTGGGCAGCTGCTGGGGAAGGACAGAGAGATCCAATCACCTAAACATGGGAAGAAGGGCTGGGGTCAGTCCTAGAGGATTAGGACTCTAGTGCCTAGAGGCAGATGCTGATGTGAGGAAAGCCAAGACCTTTTTCTCCCCAGGACCTGTAGAAAAAACAAGTTTCAACATGCTGACTTCAAGTGGGTTTTTCCTGCATCTATGTTTTATACCTGTCCTTAATGAAGGACATTTTGATCTTTTAACAGTGAAGAAAATGTATTTTAGACATTTAGAAAATGAACAGGTTTTTAACTACTGGAAAAATGGCCATTAGAAAATGGGGATAAGACTTAGCTCTTGGCAAACACTAAAACAGTAAACCACCAAATAGCTCCTGTTGTAGCCTTTAAGTATCTCAACAAGGTCACATGAATTTGATCCTCGAGTTATAAAATAACTTCAGCAGTGCTTTGGCAATATACAAGCATTACAATAAAGTAATACATATTATTAAGAAATAATTTTATTTCCTGAAATTTGGCAATAATTATGGAAGTGGAGATTAGCACTGAATCTGTAATTAGTTCATCTGAAGGACCCAGTTACCTTCCCAAGAGAAAATGGGCATAAAACCATGTGGATGGTTTTAATCCTGCTGGTGCTAATGCTGGAATTATATAAATTGGCACTGATGGCATTTTGTGGGTGGTTCCAAATATTTTGGTTTTATCTTTGCTTTTTGTTCTACAAAGATGCTGATCTCTGGAAATAAGGGAAATTTGCCCAACACCTGCATTACCTTAGTAATTTTTGATGTACCAAAATCCATGTCCCCACTGGGTGTCCATACTGTGCTGCAGCTGTGCCTACATAGGTAGTAATAATTCCTGCAGAATCCTAACAGCTGGTTTTGTGTAAACAGTGAAGAACGAGAGCATCTTTTTGTACTCAGGAGTCCCAGACTGACTTTGTCCCTGGGATACCAGTCTTCACTAAATCATTTCAACTAATTCAAGCTATTAAAGACTTTTGGAGACTTTAAAGACTGATGGGGGACAGCACTGCTGAGAGATGCAAAATCCGCCCTGGTTACCTAATAGCAGCTGACATGACTGTTGTAGGACATTACACAAAGGCCACATATATGAAAGTCTTACAAAAGACCTGCCTGCTGTTAGAGGATAGAGAGAATTGATTTTTCCCACTTCTTTCCTGTTAATCTGATTTACACTTCTGACCTAAACACCAGCAAACTGATTTAGCATTTCTACTACTGCCTGAGCATCTGGAAGTGTTTAATCCTGGACCTCTTTGTTCCATCACTGCAACAGCAGGCTAAATCTTAGTCAACAGATTTCCATTTCACTGTGGTGCCTAAGAGAGATTGTTACTGTTTGGGCTATTTTAGAAAGGAGAAAACTCAAGTAATTGAACCTTCAAGCCAAAATTCTCAAGGGGTGGCAGTAAATGGGTTATTCCCAAATGATGCCTGTGAGAGACAAGTGAACCCTTACCTGTCAACTGACACTGACAAATTGTAGTCCAGTCTCCCACCTTTGTTCCACAGGATTAACTCTGCAAATACCTGATGAACTCATGCAAGAAACTCTGTTCTGCTTCTGGTCTCTTCAAGGTTCCTCCACAGCTTATGGATTTATGATTGTTATCTTAACTTCTTGGAAAGTAGGCTTCAATCTCACCCTACTGCATGAACTTAGGAGGTATGAAATAATAAACAAGGAGTCAGATCCTCATGCACTGATACAAAATTCATGGATTTTACTGTTTTTGCAATAACTAGGAGTTAATAAACAAATTAGGCAAGAAGTCAAATGATAAATTACATTAATAAGATTAAAAAGTCAATGATATATTTTAATAATTTATATATATATTACACACACACCCAGTTAACTGGAGTAAAATAGCCTGTGAAAAAAAATCAAGTTTATGCAATGCTTTTGCTTTAAAATTTTGTTTTAAAATATTTATTTGCTTTTAGGCTGGAGAAATTGACTATGTTTCCTTAATGCCACAAGAGAGGGATGGAAAAATTCCCTGTATGACATTAAATCCACAGATTGGTCCACACAAAATTTAGATTTGTTTGGTGAACTAAAAGCTAAAATACATTTCAAACCTAATATAAATTATAAAATTCATGTGGTTTAACCAGGCTGTTAACTGTCATGCTTAAAATATTGTCAAGCAGAGTTCTAGCTGGTGACATCATCTATTGAACATAAGGCTAAGTAATTTAAGCCTCCACAGATGTTGCTTATCTTTTAAGTTAATTTCAAATGGATTAAGAAATCTTTTCCATTTTTCTCTTTGAAAATAGAACAAAGTTTGATTCCTTAAGAAATTAGACAATCAATGACCTTGTGAAACTTTTCCTATACACCAGAAATACTGTTTCCCAAAGAATAAATGTGATTTATGGCAAAATACCATTAAAAGGACCCAAAACACTGGATGAGATTTAATGTGCCCCAATGCCCTCAATTCTTAGAAAAGCAAGTCTGTAAGATTTTCATCATTAAGAATTACCAGATTCCCTCATCATTCAGACATATAAGTTTCTCAGTAGAGTTAATTGCAGCAATTAAACCAGGATTTAACAGAACTGACCTGCTACCTCACTTTTCTTCCTCCTGAAACTCTTTCCAGTCAATACTCAGTTTAGAATGGCAGATCACTTTCAAAACAGGTACATTTTTCCAAAGCATTATTTGAAAAACATACAAGCTAACCAGCTGAAAGAAGACAGCTCCAAACATAAAAATAATTTTAAGAAAAATTATTGAATAGTAGTAGAAACCAAGTTCCTATTAAAAAATTTAAAGAGCCGCTTGCACACTGGAAACAGGGTTACTGTTTACATCATTTATGTATAACACTGGTTTCTTCAGAAGTCCCTCAACTATAGGGAAAGACTGGTAGGCAGTGGAGGAAAGATCAGTGACAGCTGACAATGTTGGTGTCAAGTGAAGTGAAAGAAAAAAGCTACCCCAGGTTATCAAACCTTTACAACCCCTTTATAAGGGCTGTAATATATACCCAGATAAACAGACATCATCATCCCTTAAGAGAGGTAGTGACAGGAGAACTAGTGAGGAGGCACAGGATTTGTTCATCTCTAGGTGCTGCTTCACAGAGCTGGTTTAGTTCTTGACTTGAGGGAGGAGACTAGAAAACAGGTTCAAACATGACACCCATTGCTTGTCAGCCTGTGCAATCATCCTGAGCCACTGCAGCTAAATCCTACTGCCCTAGAGAATGTGAGACAAATGTCATCAGTCCCTTTTCTCTTGCAGTGCCTCTCCCTCCCAGGCCTCGTGCAAGAGTCTCTACATTGCATAACACTTGAAGAGAAGGCATTATCCTCCTCTGAGCTACAGGCTTAACGCTCCCTGTACATCAGACTTACAACAGATCTTAGCTAGGCTTCACTTACATTCTCTTCCAAGGTGAGATGTCAGTGTAACTCAGAATGTAACCAAGGATCACCTAGCAGCAGCAGGTAGTTATTCAGTGACCTCCTTGGATCACGTGAACCTGTCCTCAGCATCACCCAGGTTATGTATGCAGGGGAATGTCTGAATTAACACTGAGCTCATTCACTGGTGAAATTCCTTGCATGGAGGAAGGAGGAAAAAGAGAGATTTGGAACTTTGACTTCCTGGGTTTGAAGAACATTTTCCATGACAGTGTAGGACATAATTTTGGTTGAGGACTGACAAGACCTTGGCATACAGCAAACCTTCCTTTTTAACTCTGCAATCTAATTCTTGGCACTGAAACACAGTATTCCAATTAAATGACTCCCAACGTGAGGACAATACAATAATCTATGGAACTCTCTTTGCTACCATCACAATTAGCCTATGACTGGTCCTTTCTGAGTTAAGTATCAGTGCATTATAAGATCATCAGTACCAGGAACATTAAATAATTTCCATTTCTAATGAAATTTTGTACAACCATTATCTAGACCTAAATTGAAGAACAGATACTGCTACTAATTTTGGCTAATCTGGATGTTTTTGTAATATCTGAAGATTTCTTTACCAAGTGGAGAAGATGTAATAAACCACAGTGTTCTTTAAACAATTTTGACACAGACAGAGCTGGAAGACCACCTTCTTATAGAGGTTCTGGATGTAGGAAAGAACCCTTGACTTAAAAATCAAAGCCAGTAGGTGAAAGAGTAAGTGAAAACTCCTATTGGTACCTAAAAAAATGCAGGAACTAATCAATAACTTAGCTGGGCTGAAGTTTCAAATGCAAGTATTCGACCTGATGATAATATAGTACTTCCTTGGCTTAGAGATGAAGACTATTTTAAAGGGGAAGCAAAATGCTGTGAATGAGTCAAACAGACTAATGGGAAACATCTCTAGTTTTCTTTCCTCCTTGTGTTAAGACCTGGCTATCCATGTGTCTTAGTTAAAGAACACAACTCTCTAACAATCTCCACAGAAGTCAAGAGTTGTGAAAAATTTCAGACATAACATTAGAAAGCTTCCAAGCATCCAAAATATTTTTAGTGGTCTCTGGGAAAAAAAAGGTAGGGGTAAGAAGGTGCAGGTGCTGTGAAATGCAATTTGGTATTCTTCTGATTAACAAACAGTGGCAGAAAACAAGATGCAAGTACCTTGCTCTAGTTTTTCCTGCTATAGTTGTAAAAGTATATTCTGGAAATATTAGTCTAGTTGCCTGCTAATATACACATGAAGTACCACCTTTATCTATGAAGTACCACCTCTCCAAAGGTCCTTAGAGAATGGCTTTATAGACTATTTTAAAAAATATCCTCCATTAATATTACAGTCTATTTGACCAGATTCTATTTGTTGTGAGGGAGTAAGCAGGGACAGGAAATCATTGTTAGACTGTGTCAAGTAAATTGATAAAAAACTAAGTTTAAAAGTTTATATGATAAAGAAGTGGACAGAACATAACCAATGTTCTCAAAAAATTTAATATCAATCTAAAGGAGGACAATTTTCTTCAAAATAAAATGTGACATAATTTTACAGCATATTAGTTTAAAAGAAACTTATCTCCAACTGCTGCATTAATAAATCTATATGAATATAAATAATCTGATTTAATCACATCTGTCATTTCCAGTTACAGTTTAGCAATTATAAGCAAATACAAATCACTAAGCTAGAGTCATTTTTTGTCCTGGTCTGAATGTTGCACCAATCTGTACTTTCCTCTTCTTGGGATTCTGAAAATTATCATACCTGGAAATAAACAACAAAAAAAAGACATTAGCAAGTTCTTATGAAATGTGGGTTTTGTGTCTGCCTCTTCAGATGCATATTAATGCACCACAGAACTCCAGATGTTTAAGGAAATGAAAAGTACCTGTCTCCTCAGACCTGGGGACCTGGAGAGTTATCACCCACAAACCTAACTCAGAGAACTCTCTGCCCTGCTTCCCTTGGTTTTTTTCCCAACTTTTTGTCTCCAAGTCCAAGGAGACACATTCTCCCATTCAATATGTTTATACTTCTACAGATTATTGAGTTTCCCAAACAGAGCAGTTACAAAGACCACTACAGAGGGCCAAACTCCAGCCATATGAAAATACAAGGAGCTACTACTAAGTGGAAGCAGGAAAGACCTAGAACCTAAAGATCCTCTTTGCACTGTTATAGCTCTTAAGATAACATCAGGGGGTCCTGGTCTGTTATTTCTAGGTCTTACATGAATAATACAATTCACTGGTAAAATAGTTGCCCTTTCTCACTATGGAACTTAATACTTCTTAAAAAACTGCTGTCAAAAGCTATCAGCTATCTGCTGCCAGTCCCCACATTTATTTAAAACTATTGTGTTTCTGATGTACAAGGAATGGGGTAAGACCACATCTCCACTGAATTCAAAATTAAGAAAAAAAAATACTTACAGTTCAGTAAAATGCTTCCAGTCATCCTGACTAATGGATGGTCTCATTCCCTGCAGAGCGGTCATCAGGTGAGACTGGGCGATAGTCACAGTGGTCTTGGGAAGCACTGACTGATTAAGGGTGCTGTCCTCCTTGAAAAGAGCCATGAGCAGACAATGAAAAATTTCTACAGAAACACAGTGCCATCGATATCATTAGCTATGGAACCTCCCATTACATGTACAGACAAATGCATTAAAAAACAGTTACAACTTTCCCCCCTCCATATTAATAAATAACAGAAATAACTGTTGAATTACATGAATGCTAACATCTGGCTTATTTTCCTCAAATTAAGTATCACTTATCTTTGCTACTTTCATTACACAGTATTTAATATTATTGCAGAAATCATTTACTGAAATACCAAGAAGTGTGGAAAAACAACAGAAAAGCATTAAGACTAAATAATGATTTTTAAAAGTGCCATACTCCATTCTTGCTTCTGTAATTGGCCTTGCTAGCATTGATTTCTGTCCTCAGGTGCTCTGCTTGCTGCTCCTGGTTCTCCAGGGAGCCTTCTTGAGAAGCTGTTCTAAGCATTGCAGGCTGTGAGGATGCAACATCTCTCTGCGTGATGCTGGTGAAGTCGTAAGTCATGGAGTTCGGACCAGAAAAACACAAAGAGCTCTAAATTGATCACAAGAGGAAATACATTAACTCATTATGGACCCAAAGGAGCAACTCCATTATTAGGAATTAGCCTACAATTCAATATAAGCTTGCCTCCACTAGCAAAAAGAGTACTTTCTCTTTAAAATATATTACATATGAAATTTTTTTAACAGAAAGATTTAAGTTAATATGACAAAGGGTTTGGGCAAAGGCTATATTTGAAAATGAAGTGTTTCACATCTGGAAAATATGTAACTGTTTTTGTAATGGCCCATCTGAAAAAGAATAAAAGTCTGCAAAGTCCATTGCTTTAATTACTTAGGAAAATCAGTGGTTCTGAAATCTGGACGAGTAGTTTTGGAATTTAAATATTCATCACCTCCAAATTCCCTGTGCATTTGATAACTAAATCCCTTTCTAATTCAACAACTTCAAGAGGTCAAAGTCCTTGTGGGGAATCCTTGCTGAAGAATTTTCACAGTCAGAGGAAACTAAGTCTTTAAAGTTACATTAATCAAACACTATCACCCATAACGCAAGATAAAATACACCAAAGCACCTTCGCAGTCAGTAGTTCTCTAATGTCAAAGTTATTTTTGGCTTTAAGAATCAATGCAAGACAGTTTTGAAAACAAGAGACTAAGAACTTTGATTACTACTTGTAGTAACAGTTCTACAACAGATTGAAATTAATTTTGAAAAAGAGTTTCCTACAGATCACACACAAACTCTGAAATTGTGTGCTCACTGTAAGGAGCTCAGAGGCAGCACACCCTGTTTTGCTGACCTGCCAGCCAAGAGATAAGCTGATCACTGTGCAGGTGCTGGGCAGCCAACCTGCACATCCCTACCTGCAAACTGTCCAGAGAACTGCTGCTTTATGTGCAACATGATGCAACACCAGGAATTCTGGTTAAAGACAATGATAGATGTTAAGGTTTAGTTCTGTTCTTTTTCACAATTCCATGGTCTGACTATTCTATTAATGTACATTTTATTGGGAACCGAAGAAGGTTCATTGATTCTTGAGACTAACTTAACTCTTGAAAGCTAGGTCGTCACTCTTTAGTAATGAAACTAAGTTAAAGAAAAAACAAACAAACCAACCACCAAAAAGTCGCGAATTTATTTTATTGTTTGGAAGAACTTCGGAAGGGAACAAGCCATTTGACCAGAGAGTAAAATCTAACATGAATGCAATTTGCTTAATTATAGGGTATTAAGCAGTATTTTGTGATTTTGACTTTAAACTCCTGCAAGGTTGCAGAGAAGTCCATATTGTATTTTCTCAGATCATGTCCTTCCATCACCTTCCTCACTGTGGACTACTAAGTATAATCTGAAGACAGTCTGAAGGTCAAAGCAACACAATTGTATTTATAGACAGAACCAGGCAAACGGTATGTTTTTTCTGCTTCTCAACTAATAATACTTAGAAAATTCAAAACATTAAGTGAGTAATTTACCAATTCTGAAGGAGTTCCATTCCCCAGCTCTGATTCGTAAGAGCTTCCAAAATAAAGACGATACATGTTGGACCTCGGATCTTCAGGAAGCAAGTCAGACATATCTAAAGAAACAAGAGAGTGCTCTAGCCCTACTTCTCCATCTGTTGCTGAATCCTCTGAGCCACTGCTGTGGTTTAGAAAAACCATGGAAGAGAGACTGAAGTCACTATCAGAACTAGATCCAAAATCCTGTAACAAAAACCAGAACATTACAAGAGTTAACTCATAACAAACTATAATCAGAAATACATGAAAAGATTTGATATACAAATGAGTGCAAATGAGAGCATCAATTTACATTTGACTCTAGTAGTAATCTATCTTTCTCTAGGAGTATATTTCTAAATATTTTGCTGAGAAAATCTAATACATTTAAGAATTTTCTGTCTTCATGCTAGAAAAAAAGTTTCAGGAGGTAATTTTAAGGTTTTATTGTTTCCACTGCCTCACATTCTCAGTAAGAGCAAGCATTGGGAAACTTCATTCATGTGCTGTGTTGTAGAACTGCACCACTTCTGTCTCTACTTTACCTGCCAAGCAAATGAGTATCTTGTGTAAAATGCTCTAGGAGGCTGAAGTGAATCTACTTTTATAGCGCCTAACTGCTGTACTCGTTTTTAGTCTACAGCCGACTTTAAATGCTGATGTGGAAATCAGAACTGCTGCTTTAAACTGATGCCTGCAAACCTCTCTGATGGTCTCTATCAGTCAAAAATTTCTGAGTGCACTCTACCAAGCAAATGGATGTTATTTTTAAATTATACATGTATCACTGAAGTTCTAATATCTTCCTCCTGCACATCACTGGACTGCCTTGTGCTTTCTCTGGGGTGTGTGCACACCTCTCTGGACACCACTGCTTGAGACAACAATCTCTTCCTGTGATGGATAATCATGAGGTATCAACTACTTACTGATGCTACAAGTGAAGGGAGTGTTAGGGAAGATGCTCTCAATACTAAAGAGTCACATCCTCAGAGCCCAATTGCTTGGTAACAGCTAGGGTAAAAAGAATTCAAGAGGGTCTCCTTCACTGTGCACCCCTGACCCAACCCTTCCCTTTGGCCACACAGTAGTGGAGGCCATGCCTGCTCCTTTCCAGCTAGAACCAGAGGACAGGCATTAAAAACATGAACACAGAACACAGGTGGCTGAACAGAGGCTAAGAGAGGGAGGATCTGCCAGTGAGTCACATGAGAGATACAAACCAAGGGTGGAACCCTGTACTTTGGAAGTTCAAGTACTAGCTGGTACCTGCAAGATGAGGCAGAGTTGGCCATTTCAGTATTGCCATCCTCTTGCCACTTCTCTTCTGACCTCAGTCAAACCCAATCTGCTGGAACAACTCCCCAAAATCCACAAATTTCCCATTTCCTCCATCATCTAAAATGTGCCATCTCAAAACTGAATTTGCTATCTGCTCCTAAGAAATTCAGTGCGGGATCCCTCCTGTCAATCCCTCCTCACAACAGTGATGAACACATTTGGGCTTACATATATCTATTTAACAATAAATACCTATCATTAAATGAGAACAACCTTGTGTTTAAGAAGTATTTAAACCAATTCATTACATTATTCTTGTATTTTTCTGCAAACATTTTAAAATGTTAATCCTCTGTATAAAAATATAAGAAAATATAATTTAGCTAAAAATTCCCATTGATACAATTAACTCTTTCAAACATATCAATATAAAAATAAACCGGAGAGATTTCTTTTATATTAGTTTTATTTACCTGTGTTAAACCTAAATTTAAATTGGTATGGATTGCCTCTAATTGGGCATTGTACAATAAAGCTTTTAGGTCGGCCCCGGTGAACTGTTCTGTTTTTGCTGCCACATCCTGAAAGTCCACATCATTTGCCAAAGACAAGGAATGACTGAGAGCTTTTAAGATTTCATAGCGTGAATTCTGAAAAAAAAGGAAAAAAATGTCAGTAAAGCAACCTGTTATTTTCCTTGTCCTGACTGCTAGATGGTGCTTTGGCCCTGTCACAGCCACTTCCTCTCTGAGGGAGGAAGGATCTTTTTTCAAGAAGATACTGCCTTAATACTAGAAAGATACTAGAATGCAGTACACAGAGAATATGTTTCTCTAATGTTTTGAGTCAATATCTAGGATTTTATATCTGAAATATATAAAAATATGAAGGTGAGCTGTGCTCCTCATATGTCCTTTTGTAAAGAAAAGTATGATGAAAGTGAAATGCTTCTGTTTATCTGAATGATCTTACTCTAAACCAGAACTTTAAAACAGAAAAAAGGGAGAAAAAAGGGAAAAAAAAGAAAAAAAGAAAAAAAGAAACAAAAAAGAAGGCACAGGATGATCATATGTGTTTTGGAATGAAATGATGTGGTGGTATTTATCAAATGTATGAACTAATCTGGAAATAAGTAGCATTAATGTTTTCTCATAAAATGTGGAATCAGGGATACACATTGTACAACCTCTGAGGACTGGCTATGGTTTAAGCAAATGGCAAATCCACTGGATTCATACTTCAAAGTAAGGTGGAGAACATTATACACACTACACTGTATCCAGTTTCTTTCTGCAAATTATTTCTCTATTTTTCAATTTTTTTTTTAAATCAGCTAGATCCACAGGATATGATTTGATCCAGAAGACTGTGGTAAACAGCCTTTCTTTCCCTAGTTTTATGTGAACACACTGACACTAAAATCAGTGAATTTATTCTGTTGTATAACTGGAGCTGGGAAATCAGCTTTTTCCAAGTTTGAAATGCTACTACATATAAAGAAAAGGAGAATAAAACCCATTAGTCTGGTTTTTTCCTTGCCTCTCATGTGGAATTGTTTCCTCACCTGATCAGGAGGTGGACAGTACAGGCATTTATCCAGTCGACCTGGCCTTAACAAAGCAGGGTCAATCAAATCCGGGCGACTGGTAGCAGCTAGCACATAAACTCCTTAGAAAAGTGCAGAAAAATGCCATTAATATCTGCTTAATTTCTGCATGAAAAGGAGCACACAGGTGAATTGGTACCTTGCAGGCCTTCCACACCATCTAACTGAGTCAACAGCTGGTTAACCACTCTGTCAGTGACTCCTGTGTTGTCATGGCCTCGGCGAGGAGCAATAGAATCGAACTCATCAAAGAAAACAATACAAGGCTTAGCTGCCTGAGCTCTAAAAGGAAAAAAAATGAGCAATAGTTATTTTTCTGTTAAAGTTTCATTCACTGGTAGAATTGCTTAGAAATATTGAAGGTAATTGCTTTTTGCTTCAGAGAACAGTTGTATTTAATGATAGAATAGAAAATCTGCTTTTTGTAAAATTTAGGAAGTTCTGAAAACTGGGCTGCAATAGAATCACTGCTCATTTTTATGACATACTTAGCACTCACTTTATCATTTCTAAGTGCTCAACTGTCATATTAATATACATGAAAGCTCTAAAATTCAATCACTGCAGATGAGTTCTTGGCTTACAGACAGCTAACAAAAAGACTGCTACATGATAAGTTGAGAAGCAGAGGCTATGTAGGATATGTTGGAATCAGGGAGCACTGAGGGCCAGTAAGAGCACATCTGTAAAAAAGAACTACTGGCATGGAGGACTTCAATACCAAGTTTAATATGACCCTAGGTATTGAGTGTGCATTACTACATGGAGTACAGTCAACTGTACTGTCTTCTGGAAACATCTGAAAGAATTTCAGGATGTGTTTTCCAAGATAACTCTATGATGTGAACCAATGCACTGTAGCTGGAGAGAACTGGGAGTTCACCTTCAAAAGCACATTCCTCACTGTGCAGAAAATGGGCAGTTCTTTAACAATGATGGCCAGGTTGAACCTGCCAAGACACACCCATCTGGTTCAGCACAACTGATTATTTCAGATGCTTTTATGACCTGATGCCTCCTCAGACAACAAAATTATTTCTTTCTGCTTCAACAAGTGAAATGTATAGCTCACAAATCTTTACAAAACAAACCTGTTAAATATATCTCGAACTGCTTGTTCACTTGCTCCAATGTATTTGCTGAGCAGTTCTGGTCCCTAAAAAGATATAATCAGAAAACAATACTCATGACATGTTTCTTAGTTTTAATTTGTAATCCAACATCAGCATATACTTTGTGTACTAGACTGAATTTTCTTGCAACCAAGACAGTGTCATCTCTGAACAGAAGAGCCAAGGGGTCTAGATAATCCAGAAGAATTTGTCAAGCATTTCAACTTATTTAAAAGTAATTTCCATTGTTGTACCGTAACAGAACATGTGTTACATTATCTCAAGGCAAAGGTTTATACTGTATTTAAAAATGTTTAAAATATATTGCTCAATTTCATTGTCCAGTAGAATAAAAATCTGGGATTTTTTTACAAAAAAAACGAGAAACTAAGAACACCTAATTAAATTTTATAATTCTGCCTAATGAATAAGTATACAAAAAAAAAAAATCTCAGTAATAAAACCGTGAAGTTCCAGGAATCAGATATCCAGAGACTCACTTATATGTTACTTGCTAACTGTGGTATTTTGCCCTCACAAGCACACAGTTTCAGGTATTATGTAAAGTTATTTAACTCAGTTAATAAAATGAATCAATTAAGCTTAAACTGTTGCTACCTTGATGCTGATGAAATTCATTCCACTCTCTCTTGCAACTACTCCTGCCAACAGTGTTTTTCCTGTTCCAGGTGCTCCGTACAGCAAAACTCCTGATCTCTGCCGTATGGGCAGGTTTGCAAATAATTCTGGATACTGGAAAAGAGTTTCAATGTGATATATTTTAAAATAAGCAAGTATTCTGTAATGTAATGTAACATCATTGGCCAGTGATGATTTTTGTCTAAACAGAATGCATCTGATTTATTATATCCCCAGTATTATCCCAAGAGCTCATTTGGACTGCTTTTAGTTTACCTGGGGCTGAACTGGATTCCTAGGTGTAACAGGTACCTAAAATACAAACAAGTGGGATTTTCTACCAAGCAAAACAGGTCAGAATAGGGATGGACTAGAGCTTTACATTCTCCATACTAGCAGCTCTAAATTTCTATTTTAATTACTGAATGATATGATCAAATACACCATTCAGTCATTTCTCTGAAGAGTCAATGCTCAGCGGCTCATCTCAACATTCAAGTTTTAAGCAAGGCAGAAAGGCCAAAGTAAAATGAGACTGATGGATTGGCATTCATCTGAAAGAAAATACTCCTCTAGCAAAAGCACTGTAGAAACCAGCTGGAAATGTTGTCTTTACAGAGCCCAATCACAAGCCCTGCAAGCAAGTATGGCAATACTCCAATACTGTAGAGCAACACTTGCTCTGTAGTAAAGCTCTGCCATTGTCTTTTCTATCTGGAAGAGAGAAGGGGAAGGAGAAAGTGTTTTCCAGTAGCTGAAGACAGTTGAAGATTGGAAAGCTACAAAATCATGCCCGTCATCTTTCTATCCAACACTTTCCAAACCTTAAAAAATAATTCTTCCCTACTAACATTACGTGCAAAATTCAAGTAACTAATTTAAAGGAACTTAGTACCTTTACAGGTAACAGGATGGTATCCCTGAGCATTTGCTTCACATCTTTTAAGCCACCAATCCTGTCCCAGCCAAGATCTTTAGGTTTATGAAGGTTGACATTTCTCAGAGCTAATGGAGTAAAATCTTTTAGAGCTGTCTGAAAATCCACAGTTGACAGGTTCAATGCTGCTTTAAAAAAACAAAGAAAAAAAAAAATCCTGAAAAAACCCCAAACAAACAGGCTGCCAGTAACAAACTCCTTACAATATGCAACAATTAAAGAAACATTAAACATAAAATATAAAACCTGGGGGCTTCTTTCTGCATTCTGGAAAACAGAAGTAAGACTATGAAGTAAGAGATTTGTTGCCAACATACCACCATTATCTGATGCATTCTGGTTAGAAGCACAGGTATGAATGGCACGATCCACCAGCATAGTAAAATCTCTAGCAACAAAACCTTCTGTTTCCTTTGCAATACACTGGAGGTCAAGATCAGAGAAGTCCTTTGGATCAGAATTCAGTTTCTTCTTTATTATGGAATACAGCACTTCATATCTTTGCTTCTGAAAAACAGAATTGTGCAGGAAATGTGTATTGAGTTTACTATATGGAGTTTTTTTATTGAGTTTTTTATTGAGTTTTTATATGGAGGTCAGGAATTTAAAGAGTAAACAGGTATGACTTTCTAAAATTTCCTTAAATATTTGCACAACACCGACCCTTTAAATAACCAAACCTAAGAAATATAAACAAATGCTAGTGCTTCAGGTGCACTTCAATAAATTCACCCATTTTATAACTATAAATATTCACCTCACCAGAGCTACTTTAAATTCAACATTAATAATGAAACATCCCTCCCTCCTCAGATTCTACTGTTTTACATCCTTTTTTTCTGTTTCACGGGAAAAAGAATATTTTTATTTTTGACAGCATGAGCAAAGAATATGTTTGAGATACAATATATTGTGCTAGATAAAAAAACTTCAAATAACATGGTATCTTTTTGGTATCTTTTGAGATCTTGACTCATCCTTATTTCAGTATTAGCATTGAAAACAATAAAAGCAGACTTGCAGGAAGTGGAAGGAAGTTAAACTGCATCTAACACAGCATCCCCTCCTCAGTGGCTTTTAACAGCTGGCCTGTGACTGAAGACACACAGACAGGAACAACTCAGGCTAAATACAAATGAGTCATTAGGGGATGAGGGTTTCAAAGTATCTGCTTTCTCCTGCATGAAAGTTAATACTTTTCATTCTTCTCTTTATCCAGTTTTTTTTAAACTAGACTATGTTCAAAATGAGAGGAATAGTATTAATATGGAAACAAACCTAAATCTGTCCCATCAAATTAACATTTAGTTTTAATAACAATTTTAAAATGCATGTGCTAGGGACATCCTTATTTCACTGAGCTGTGAAAAACCACACATTTAACTTCATATCTCTAACTTGATGACTTACATGTTTTACAAAGCTGCTCCTTCAGCATCCCCTTGGAGGTAACAAGGAGACGTGCATATCTCACCTGTGTTAGACAACCTGACTTGCCTCATGTTGAACTGAAACATCCTCTGAATACACCCTTCTCTTACCACTGAAGAGTGGGGCCAACTCTGAGCTTTTACTGGATTACTCTTTTTTTAACTTTATAATGACAGATTCTGAGGTACTTAAGTATCACGAAAGAACTTCTAAGATTTCCAGATTTTTTTTCTCATCTTCAGACGTAACCTACTATTTTTGCAGCTGTTCCAGCATCATACTTGAGGCTTCTGGGAAGGCAAACATCATTTTAAGCATTTTTATTTGAATTTACCTGATCTGGAGATTGGATACATTTGAAGCACTGAAATACATGAGTTCCTTGTGCTGAAACCAGGGAAGGATGAAGGGAATGTTCAGATTGACTCGTGGCAATTAATGCAATCAAACTCCCCATGGAAATAACTTCTTTCATCAGATCTTTCAAAACTAAACACAGAAGAAATTGCTCCATGAATTGCAAAAGAACAAAAATAACCCTAACCTGGAGAGCAGCATTAGTACAACAAAATACAACAGCTTTGTAACATATTATTTTTATTCCCATGTTTACAGTTGTTTTTTAAACAAAAAAATAAAAAAGAAAAAGTGATTCTCTCTAGGACAGCACATTCCATTAAGAAAATGCCATCAGAAGTGCTTTTAAAAAGCTGATTTTGTAATGTCACTGATGGTATCTACTTTTGTGTGCTATTACTCCCTCCATGCAAACAAAAAAAAAAAGTTATAGGAAAAAAACCCAGATCTTAAGCCTAGAAAATAAGCACTCCAAGAGAAAGGTATTACATAAAAGTAAAAAAAAAATTAAGGATGCAAGGTAGATGATCAAGAAAAAAATCTTTAAAACTCTAAAGCTCTGTTGTATGCATTACACCTTTAAGCAAAAGTAATAAGAAAACCAAACAATTCTGCATGTAACTTAGCACATTTTTTAGGAAGAAATTATAGTAAGATTTTCTGAATTTCAGAAGTATTTCAGTAAAAATTATTCTAACTCCCTCAAACTGAGCTAAGAAATGGAAGGCTATGGGTTTATTAATCTTGGTTATTTAGATTTAATTTGCAACTCAGCATTGCCTAGACTTTCAGGAATAAAAGGGAACCATATACAGGATGTCAAACTACAACTGATCATCTTGTTTTTAACATTTGTGATTTGTTACATTGTAAAACAGGACAGAAGTTCTACAATGTATACTAAATAGGATGATAAAGAAGGTACTCATCTAAAATGAGCTGGTTCTCAACATCAGTAAGTATCAAATTGATATATCACTGTAATTATAAATAACAATTATGGAAAACAAAAAATTGATTTATCAGAAATGATCAGTTAAAGGTTTAGCTGCAGTTTGTACTCAACTGCAACTATCTGGCTGTATAAGTAATAAAAAAAGGAACAGAGAAGCCTCAAGCACTGGCAGCGGTACTGACAACAGGCATTACCAGCAGCAGTGGTGGATGCCCATTGGCAAGGACTACCCCAAGATCCAGAGTGCATTATTTTGATTCAGCTAGGGATCAACAAATGCCTGCATTCCATAATTTGTGAGTCTCTGCCTGAATATCACATGGTCCAGAGGCAATAATGATACAGACAGAATTGTTCAGGTAGGACAGTACAACTCAAGTGGTAAGAAATTCTAACTTGCATTATATTTCTATCTAGACAAAGGTAGAACATACCATAAGCAAGTCTATTGCTCTGAACAGTTTCAGGGCTGTTCTCATGCTCGGGTGTAGAAGGTACTCCGACAATATGATCAAGATCATCCATCAGAAGAATGGATGGTTGTCTCCATGCTGCCTCTAAAAAAGCTTCTTCCACATGTTTCCTTATGTTTACTAATCTTTTTCCTAAAACAAAATACTATTAGAATGACACAAAATATCAGGAAAAAAATCAGTGACTACATCTTGCTCACAATGTTTTATTTTGTCTATTCTGACTCCACATCTATAAATCCAGATACCAAGATTAAACCAGAATCAACAATCACTAAAGAAAAGAGTCCAAACCTTCAATCAAAAAAGTACTAGAAGGCTCCACACAAGCTAAAATGAAATTAATCATCTTTTACTAACCACTATAGAAGCCTACAAATCTAATTTCCAGACAGTCAAAGCCAGAGAAGTATCAGCAGCATTCTAAAATAGCTACTAAAGAATCCTGCAACTGGAAGAATTTTCCAGAGCAAAGGACCTAGCTCATCATCAATCTTTCCCCTTTTCTCTGGTGCAAGGAGCTCCAGCTTAAGTAGTGATTTAAGCAAAAAGAGTAAGTGAGGAAATATAAGGGCTCTGTAAGAAAACAGTTGAGTATTTTCTGCCCTTGTAACAGCAAGACTATTTAGAAAAGCCAGTGAAATGCAAGAGCAGAAAAATGCCTCCTTTGTGCTCTTCCATCTTTGCGTAAAATAATTATTTTGAACTCACAAAGCCTAAGGAGCCATCTCATCATCTCTAATCATGAGTATTAGATGCCTAATGCCAAACACACTAGGTTAGTAAATATGCCACCATAAATCAGGTTTCAGTTGGTCATTTGATCCGTCTTTGGTGCCTGTGTTATCCTCTCACTGAGTACGGGTATCCTTTAACACTAATGGTTTGTTAACAAAACATTTGCTCCAGCTAGCACAGCCGATAAAACACAGTTCAATTTTTGCAACTTCTTCCTATTTTGTAATAATTAGAAATGAGCATGGCAAGCATGGTTTGAATTGCCGGTGGTATGTGGGACAGAAACTGATGGTAATGTGAAATAAACTTACAGTAGCTGTATTTTCATCAGACTGTTGAAGATAGTAATTGTGGGGCATCAAACATCCTTGTGAAAACAGCAAAAATGCTAAAAAAATGATTCAGACCAAATATAGTAACTTCATGACTGTGTCTCTAGTGTACAGCAAAAATTTGAGATTAAAATAAACTATTGTCATACCTCTTAAAGCTTTACAATCAATTACTTCTACATGAGCATCCAGTCTAGTGAAAGCTTCCTTGCAGATGGCCTTTGCTAATGTTGACTTTCCACTTCCCTACAAAAATAAATGTGAGCTAAAGTAAATTGACAGAGGCAATGTGTTTCTGTGTTCTCGTCACAGTATGCACCAGTCAACAAGCTGGGGAAGCTGTACACACACTTATTATTCCTCAGTAAAAGTAGTATGTATTCTGTCTCTGCATCACTTGGTAGGGACCAAAGCCCTAGAGTGAAACAAAGAAATTCAGAGTGGATACATCCAGTACAGTGTTCTGATTCCACTGAGCTCAGTGTTAAGACATCTGCTAGGCTCAGTGGCATATGGTATTAAATGGATCACTGTAAGAGGCAACAGCAAAATACCAGTACCAACCCCACTGCCATTTTATGTTAGAATACAAGAGAAAATATATGCTTATTTTTCTTCAAATAATTCAAAGACAAGAGGTGCTTATCATACTATAAACACAAAGTAGATTAATCCCCTATTAAAACTGCATTGGTACCAATCTTCAAAACCTATGTGTGTATATATATACACACACACATACGTTTGAAGATTGCACAGTGTGTGTGTGAGATAACACTTTACTGAATTATCTCTGTTCAGTTCACTGCTCTTTTTTTCAGCTTGCTCTTTATTCCTCAGAACAAAGCATCTTCAGTGCAAAGTATCAAAGAAAACTTTTGCAACCCTGGAAAACAACGTGCAAGGGTTTGCAGGTGAAAGCAGAAGTGAGTACCTTTCCTCCTGTGAGAAGCACCCCTCCACTTCGCAGTCCCACAGCATTAGCAGCCAGCTTTTGGGATAAAGGACGCCCCAGAAGACTGTGGCTTATGTGTTCAAATAAAGATGTGCCTAATTTTTCCACTCCTCTGCAGGGGAAAGGAAACAGTAAATGGCCTACGGTAGCATCACTGCACACTCTGTAGGCAGAAAAGCTTGCACCATGGGGGAGTTAGAATGCTGACAGACTACTCTCACTTGCCTTTCCCAGCACTGACAGCACGCTATCACAACACTCCAAGCCTCTCATGTCTCCTCTGCCCCATCCCTTCACATTTGCTACACTGTACCGCTGTTTTCCCTTGTACTTATGACCACAGCACTCCGCATTTCCCCCCTCAGATGATGATTGCAACAAAACTTTTAGGAACTACAGTTCTCTGAGACCCTTACTATTAAATGTAGCTGAACAAGTAAACAGGTGGAAGTTACTGGAGGGCATGCATTGGCAGACTGCAACTTAAAATTTTTGTATATTTGAACACCCCAGCTAAAACTACCCCACTGTCCCTTGCTGCTACGTAGAAGTCTGTTCATACTACTTAGAACAACAAAAACTGACACAAGCCAAAAGATGCACAGCTTTGCTTAGATCTGGCATAGTTTCCAAGAAATCTGCTTTTCAACCAATGCTATTTTTTTCTAATTCTCATTCCCATTCCCTCCCATGTTTTTTCCTACAAAAATGTCTCACCCTAAATCACTTAGTTTGTGGTATGGAAGGTTCTTGTCTCTATCAGGCACAGGTGGCTGCTTGTCATCGTCAGCTTTTGTACTTAGAGAATGTAAAAGAACCTAAAAAAAAGGAGAGTTATGACTTTAGATGAAATATAACTACAGAAGAAGGCTATGGAGTGACCAGCCATTTCTGGACTTGTGCAAAGATAACACTGCATGTATGCTTTGCTGTGCCTGAAAGAAAGGTGCATTGTTGAAATGGAAGAGATACAACTACTTTCAAAACACAATCTAGTGTTGACAGTAATTTAATAATGTAAGATTAGATTTTGGGCCAAGTGCTGTTTATAACAGACTGTGCAGCCCACTATCTCTTTCCCTACCTGCAGCTCCTCCCTGTCCTGCTGGCAGGAGAGCTGATGAGGCAGAATAGTGAACCTGATCAGGAATCTGACTGGATGAAAAGTAACTTGACAAAGCACCTGGCATGAATTTTTCCATCTTGTTCATGAGGGAGCTAGCATGGAAAGCTGGGCAGGCAAAGAGGGGTTGCAGAGGTTCACAGGTAAGAACAGGCTAGTAGGAGATGTTGACATAGCTATTAAGAAATGCATTTTGCTCTTTTCATCTTAGTTCCAGTCACTTGAACAATTTCTAGAAGCCTTTTTATAGTTTAGTACTAGTAAAAGAAGGTTCATTTTATTATTTTTTAACAGCAATTCTAAATTTGGCAGGCAAGTTCTATTCTAACCTGCCAAAAAACACTTTCAATTCTCCACTAAAATTCACTGTATGTTTAAAAATTAAGAAAACATTATCCTACTCCTATAATCATAACCCTGAAATAATGGGCAGTGGATCAACTGGAATTACTAATGGAAGCAGTAATTCTCATATTAAATAGAAATATTTATTCTCCTGAGAAATGAAATATGGAAGAAGCAGAAGGCACACAAACTATACCAGAGAAAAGGCAGGCTGACTGTGGTAGGTGAATTACCAAGGGAGAGAACAACTATGTATAAGGATGGTACATATACAAGTAAGTGTAAGGATGTTCTAACATGGACAGCACTGACTCTCCTCTCTTCTAACTGATTTTTCTGAGAGTTTGATGTACAAACTCTTATGACACTCAGTGACAAGCATAGCATGCCTGGAATTTCAGCAGGCCCTCAAGCTACAAAATGACATAGAGGATGCAGATATAACTTTATGAATAGACCGACATTATTTACTTTAAAAGGGAAACTGAAATATATACAAAATGCAATACATTTTAAACAAGTAGAACAATTTAAATTACTTGATACCTGATACTATGTGATATTTACTTGTATATTTGTCTTTTGCAGCAAACTGGGACTCAGTATAAAAATATTCTCAGATTTATTTTCTTCAATGTGCATGGGATGCGCTGCACTAAGGACAAATTCCTCTATTCCTGTAAAAACACAATGAACAACTATTAAAACTCCAAATACATTAAGTTTTTGTTCCTCACAAGATAAGACAGATTAGAATATTGCTATAATAGAATCAAAAATGAAAGACTAAAAAAGATTAATCATTATTAAGGGGTAACTCAAGCTTACACTTTCAGTATGAAGAGGTATCAGTTATGTTAAAAGGTGTACATAGAAATTAACTGGCATACTGGCTAAGTAAATTCCACAGTAGACTGGACAGAATTATCCTTGCCTTCTTTAGCAGACAGATGTATACAGTCTGTGCTTGTCATTATCCATGGGTGATCATCAGTAGTGGAATCCTGCAGCCAAGAACTGAATGCACATTTAACATCATCTTCATGTATATCTTTATGCTAAATAGGAAAATGGAAGAAGGTAAATAAAACAAAACCAGGTGTTCGTAAGTAAAAATGTTTTCTTCCAATGCATGAGGCATTTGTTTCTCTTATGGCAGCAGAGAGATGGAAGAAGTAAGAGTTTTATTCATTTAGAAAACACCATTTTGCCAGCAAACACCATTTCTATCAACTGCTCTAGGGAAAACATCTGTGCAGCTCCTGCTATGGCCACAGCAGAGTATTAGACCACCTCTAAAGACTTTTCCTTCAGAACACTGATATGAGGGCAACAAAAACCTTCTATTTTTGTTTTACTTATCTGCCTTCCCAGATCCAAGGGCACTGCTCAGACCCCCGGTCTGAAGACATGCACTGATATTGGCCTGAGACTTATCTCAGGTGCTCACTACACCCCTCTCTTTCTCATATACCCTTTCCCTATAAAAAAAACCCTGTTTACAGTACATTAATCAAAATACAAATACCAGGTAAGCTCTGTTTAAGTAGACCATAGCAATCTATTAACTTAAATTTACATAGTCAAAAGAAAAAACAAGAAATTATACCCCCTGAAAAATCCTTTGGAATTATTTCTATAGAGAACATTATCTAACAAATTAGAACAAATAAACACAATGCCCTCCTTCCCACTCCCCCCCCCCCCAGTTTGACCAGAGCAACATTATCAGTTTCCCAATATATGCACAAGTATGTGACCAGTAATATCAACTCACTAAGTTCTGTTTGGGTTGCAGCGTAAGAGATACAGGAATTTTAGGAATAGATTCAACTGACTTAATTCGGACTGTTGAATGTATTTCGATATGTAGTTTTTTCCTCAGACCATCGGCAATCTGAAATATTTAAAATAGAAGCAAAAAAAAAGCATTAGAAAGTAAGCTAGTTATAACATTGCATATATAATACTACATCAACTTCTTCACTAATCGAACCTCAAGAGAATTAAGAAGGAATTTATAACATTGATAGTGATATCCAAATCTTACTCTTACATGCACACTTCTAGTTACCTTTTGTCCTATTTGCGAAAGTGCTCAGAACAGCTGACCTTCTACTAACTTAATAAACTTAAAAGCTCAGAAAAGGAGTAGAAGAAATTCTTAGAACATTGCAAGAATGCTCTTAGTATAGGAGAAAAACAACAATTTAATTTCATTTGCTGATTAAAATTATTTCACGCGGGTAGGTAAATATACACAGACCATTACGAGACCAAAACTAAGAACCCCTGCAGCAGAGAGACAGAAAATGCAGCCTCCCTAAATCATACTAGTCAGTTGGTCCTTTTAAAGAAACACCTTTTCGATCTGTTATTTTAAAACTTATACCAATTTGAAAACATGTAATAAATATTTCTTAACTGTGAGAGACTTTATGATAGCTGGCATTTGGAAAATTGTTATGTCTGTCAAAAGATTTCACAGCAAAGACCACTGCAGGCTCTTGTTCTCATTCTTAATACAGCAATGAGTGAATGGTGAGAATTATATTATGTCAAAATAGTCAAATGGTGATTTGGAGCACATTTGGTTTGTTTTTGTTGATCCCACTTGTGCTTCCAGGAAAGAAAGAACAGGCAGTAGTTCTATCAGAACAAGCTGAAACATCAGTGTCTCCATACCCGGACTTGTGCCACCTGGCAAAATGACATATGAAAACTAGAACAGTTTAAATATACAAGCTGGTTATTGGATATTCATCTTCAATATGTATTTTAAAGACTGTATAAAAGGACTCATAAATATTATGCAGCACTAGGATACACCATCCCATTACTTTACACTTTGATGACCCCTAGGTCAATGCACATTTCAAAGAGTTAACTGATGAAGAGTCTCATAATAAAGGACTGAATGTATGTAAATAGGTACTCTCACTTTCTCATTAGTACAATGGCTACCTGCAGGTTGTGAAGAAAGCATATATCCCTTCAGAAACGCTGAAGCCTTTTCCTCATTCGGTGTAAAAATACTAAGTGTGCAAAAACCCAGAGCACACTGTACATCTTGGAGCATGATGGTAAGTTATGTAGTCCAGAATGAGTACAAAGCACAGCTCTAGCAAACAGTATTTGGTTCTAGAAAACTCAAGAGATTAACACAAAGCCTACAGCCCAACACCACAGGTTAAGTAGCCAGTTCACAACTCCCCAATAGAAAATACTACCCAAATATAAAATAATATGGTGTGCTCAAACTGACCCAAACTCTTCCAACATGCAGGGCTCCCCCATCATGGCCATACTCTATGACACTCTTTAGGTCTTCAAATCCATTCCAAACGATTTGAACAACAGATCCCTCACTGGATGCTTCGCCGCTAATAGAATTAGAAGGGTTTTTGTCTTGTGTACTAGTCAAATGATTTTGCTTTTCAAGTGGCAGATTTTGTTTTGCTTCTTGATGACGCTGTCTTGGGGAAAGCAGCTCGTTAATTTTCCCATAAGATACTACAGGATTTGGATCCAAATCAACGTATTCTAAATTCCATGGAAAAATGTGAACAGCATTGCATTTCAGAAATTCATGAGTGGTGGATACATTCTGTACGCTGGGAGGCTGGGACTGACACACTCTAAAAATGGAATCCATGTGAATCATGTTCAGCAGCTTGTCTTTGAAGACGCTCATTTTATCGTTATCACATGAAGTCTTCTGTTTCTGCTCAGATGTATTAGAGAAAATGTTCCCTATGAAATTCCATATATTTGGGAGAACATTTGAGCCAAACGTCATGTTTGCATCAGTCTGACTCTGTTCAAGGGCTCCAGGCTTTAAGTAAGGCTGTTTGGCAAAAGGATCCTTTAATGTTTCTTCTTGTTCCATGTTATTTTTCACAAAATTTTTGAGCAAGATGTCACTTTCTGTGGCAGGTGTGCTGGTGATATTCTCCTCAGGTCCGTGTGTTTTGGGACATACCAGAAGCTCCGTGCATGGCTCTAATCTCCCATATGGGGCTGGTGGCACAAGTGTACCTAAGTATGAGCAAAAGATGCCAATGAATGCATCTACCCCTGCAAAGCAGCTTCCTGGAGGCGCCCCGGGAGCCTTGAGCGCTGCTTACCGATTCTGATGTAAACATGGGTGTGCTGCTCAACCCAGACAGGAAAGATGGCTCCTGGAAACACCACTCGAATCTGGTCCAGAAGGTGGCTTTCAAGGGAGGAAGCGTGCAGCTCCTGGGGAAAAGCGACACCATTATAAATTAAATACTGCATATCTTTTTAACATTTGTTTGAAGAAAAAACCCGTACGTCTCTTTTCAATACACATATTTGAAATATAAAATACAACTAAACTCTACCACATTTAGTATTTCCTTAGAGGTGAAGGGAATGGGGCACTGTGCAAAAAACTGCTTGAGTCAGAATCTCTGTCATCTGTAAGACAAGAACATGAACAATGGAAGGGGTTTTATTACCAGAATTTCCCAATCATCTGCTGTGAGTGGTTCCACTTCTACTTGCTGACAGGAGGACACATGGGAACAGGGTTCAAGAAAAACCTGGCAAAAGTAACACCAAAATATTTAACTCCTTTTTTTTTATATAAAAGCTCCATCTTTATTTCAACTAGAAAATTGACATCTCCTTCACTGTATGTTTTCACTACTTGGAACACCATCCTAATGACACCAGGTAATTCATAAGCAGATGAATGCTCAATGGATGGGAAATGGATCCCAATAGGCTCAGAGACATCAATAAGCAATGAATATTAAAAACATCTGGAGTTTATCAGGTGATAACAAACAATCCATTTTTAATACACCTTGATCACATCACCATCTTTCCATTTTTAAATCTTTATTTTTAAGTCCCCAGGATTTTATGAAATTGAAAAATTAATTCACTTGCACATAAATTTAGAACCAGCTGTAAATAAGGGAAAAAGTACAATGGAAAAGCAAGCCCAGCTCCTAAATGAATGGATGAATGGTTTCATAGGAAGCAGCCCCATCTCCATAGAATAGTTTTAATATCATGTGAATCAGGAGGAATGGTAAAAGCTCTTGTGGCTTAGGTCTTTCAGAATGCTTTAAATATAGACTTCAAAAGTCAGTTTTTGACAAAGGTTTCATATGACAAAAAAAAACTCCACAAAAGCAATTTGCAAACAACATCTTGCAATTAATTTTCAAAGAAATGTCACTAATTTTTTTCCTGAGATAAAACTAGTAACCTCTCCTTTGAGAAAATTACGTCAGGTCACCTTTTGTAAAAGTAACCATCTGTTTTGAAATCCTCTATGTCCTTAGCTTGAAGCAATAATTGAGAGGAATATCTTTCCCCCAGCACAGCAAAAATAAGATCATACAGCAAACATGTAACTCCTGAATCCAAAACTATGGTGAAACTTATTAATCATGTATTTATTCGATTGTACAGATGATTATTCCCAGCAATACCTGGGTGAGGTTTTCTTAGGTTTCCTTTGTCAATTGTTTTCCTGTTGAAGGCTATTAGTTGCTAGAAATAAAAAGGGTAGATGCCTGGCTTCTCAACTACTAAATTGGAAATTTATGCAGACAGACACATAATTTCTAGAGAAAATATGTTTAAAAAGTAAACAAAGTAAGATAATACATGCTCTGAGGCATGCTCTTTGATGTCTTCTATGATGTTGAACAAAATTTTGTACACAAGAGAATAGGCAAATATGAATACACTGCACAATGATACTGTGTAAGGCAGTATTTTTTTATTCTTGTTTGCTTAAGTGTCTACCTAGTAATAGAAAAAAATCTTTTGATTTAGCGATTTTAGTAGTCCCATGTCAGAAAACTCTGCCTCTTGGGCATCTCTAACTTCTGTCAATGAAAGAGTCATTTATGAGAAGTTTAACAGAGTGTTCAGGAGTAAGAGATGAATGTACAAAGAGTAGAGAGACAGAGATAGGGAGATAGATGGGATAGATAGATAGATAGATACATAGATAGATAGATAGATAGATAGATAGATAGATAGATAGATAGATAGATAGATGGGATAGATAGATAGATAGATAGATAGATAGATAGATAGATAGATAGATAGATAGATATGCATAAGAGGTGAATACAGTTATTCAAAGAGAAAGGGATATATGGTGAAGGGGTAAAAAAGGGATGAAAATTTAAACCCTAATAAGTTAAAGAAGAATATGCAGCAAGTCAATAGCTACTTTACAATTACAGGAGTCCAAACCAAATATTCCCATTCCAAATTTTTCAATTGCTTAAAAGTGTATTTTCTTAAAATTAATGTCACTGAAGATAGTTGTTACAGCCCTGCAAAGACATACCCATAAGCCTATCCTAACACTGTTTAGGCAAATGTTAATGGTTTAATGAGCCAATCTTTTCATGTTCGAGACATTTTGTGATAGTTAACTTTTCTCATGAGCAGAGGTAAATGAAGAAACTGTCTAAATACACAAAACAAGGTCTTAGCTAACTCATGCAGCATTACCTTTTCACTTATCTTCCAATATACTCTTTATTTAAATAGAAAACAAAGGTAGCATTTCAAACCTGCTCTCCATCTGTGATGCCAAGTTTCTCTGCCAAATGTCTGTTAATCTCTGCATTATTTTCACTCTGGCGACCTCGATGCCTGGTTTCCATCCAGCTCAAAAATATTGGCTGATGACCACAGGATATTTTCACAGCTTGGCCCTATGAGTTTTAAGGAAAGAAAATAAATTGATATAAAACCAGCTAAGTGAGACAACTATTAGACAACCTAAACTGTATTTGATTGGAGAGATGAAAGGAATTAAAGCTATTATCTGGATTTTACATCTTGTTTGCACAGCTCTCACCACAGAACTGAGTGCTGGTTTAAATTCTTAAACAGCTTTCTATTTTTATGGACTATTTTTAAGTAAGAAAATTAATTCTTTTTCCTTTCTTCTGCATGATGTGGTATCAAAAAATATTTTACAGAAATGTGTAACCGCATGTTTGCATTTCCCAAATGAGGAAAATAAATAAACGTACACTTTGATTTCACAAAAATTACAACATTTACATGGTCTCCAAGAGTGCTTCCGTGACATACTTAGAATGAGTCAAAAATCACATTAACTCAGACAAAAATGATTTCATCAATCTGTTTCAGAACTGCTCATGTATTTTGATGTCAAACTGAAGAACTTTTCTAATATTTTCTGCAATTAGATTCAGCTCTTGATTTCATTTATCCCCTTTTCAACATTTTTATTAATGAGAAGTATTTAAGGTGCTATTTCTATCACATTTTCTGAGACTCTATCTTTTCATTTAGCAGCTCAGGTTAAACAAAAGCAGGATGCAAAAGCACCATAATAAACAGTGTGCAAAACTACACTGTAAGACTTCAAAGCAACTGCACTCTTTCTCCTCTCTCTTGACAGATCTGTAAAACACTCAGAAACTGCAGCTGAAATGAAGCTCACATTTAATACCGCATTTCTTCCAATTCCACCAACCTCCTACGACTACCCCAAAGGTGAACGAGCAGGTTTTACACGCCTATGTTGTGTTCCTGTTGTGAAATGCCCTTTTTGGCCTTGAGAGCAGGTTACCCATGCGAGGGAGGCCTGCTCTGGCCATGGGGGCTGTGCCAGCTCTCCTGAGCTTTGCTCGCATCCTTCTGGGCTCATTCCTGCCCTTTTCCACACTGTCCTGCTGGCACCCAGTTCATGGCTCAAGAGGCACACAGTGGCTGTCCTCCCGTTTCCACGTGTGAAATGTTATTTACAGTGTAAGGTGACCCCGGGCTCTGCATGACGGGAGTGCCTTTCTATAGTGGCATATTTTATTTGTGTACAGCAAAAAGGAGGATTCTGCATGGATTTGTCACCTCTTCTCCCACCTGAATTAAACATTTAGACATTATTCGCTTAATGCTAGCAAGTTACGAGGAAAACTGGTATAAAATAGGGAGTGATGAAAGAGACGCAGATGCCCACAGTGCCAGACCACGCTGGGGAAGAAAAATTCCCGCGTTTTATTAGGAATTGATGACGATACTGGGCCACGCAGGAGGCGAGGGAAGGAGGGGTTCCCCGATGTGAGGGGTCCCGGCTGAGTCGTGAGGGAGGGGAGGAGGGCTCCGTATCGCCATGGTGACAGGATGCGGGGGTGCGCTCACGTAATCCTCCCGGCCTGCCAGAGGTGTCCCTGCGCCCGGGCCCCGAGCGGCGCCGCCCCGGTACCTGCTGCAGGCGGAGGAGCGAGGCCAGCGCGGGGGACAGGTGCAGGAAGCAGTCGCGGGTCCCACTCAGGACGATGGTGGCGGCGGCGGCGGCTCCCCCGGGGTCGCCACAGCCCCACATGGCCGCCGCCACTGCCGGCCGGCCCCGCCGGCGCTCCCGCTCCGCCCGGGCACGGGCCCGCCTACCCGTGGCGGGCGCGGGGGGTAATGCTCCTGTCACCCCCGGGCCAGTGGTACAACCCAGTGCGGCCCAATGCGGGCGCGGCATTTCCCCGCTGCCCGCCTCTGATTGGCTCCTTGGCTGCGGACCGCGGCTCCTCCTCTCCGCAGCACGGAGCGATCCAATGGGGGCTGCGCGGCGCGGGGGGCGATGGGAAGATGGCGGCCGGCAGCAGCGGTGGCCCGGGCGCTCCGTGCCGGCACCACGCGCAGCTGGGAGCTTGCGAGTCGCGCGCCAAGTACCGCGAGGGGTGGCGGCCGCGCGCCGTGAAGGTGCTGAGGGGAGAGGGGAGCGGTGTCGGGCGGAGCCGCTGCGGGTGAGGGGCTGGGGGCGGCCGGGCCCGCGCTGGGGTCCCCGGAAGGGAGGGAGAGAGAGAGAGAGAGAGAGAGAGAGGGGCCCTGGGCCTCGCCTGCTGCGCGGCAGGAGCTTCTCGATACTGCAGCGGAACTGCGAGATTGAGGTGTCTCTGTGTGCGCTCAGTGTACAGCGAGCTGTAGCGGCACCTTTAAGGGCTGGCGTGAGAAAGGAAGCCCTTGGTTTGGAAAAGACCTTTAAGATCACGAAGTCCAACCCTCATCTGTTTCCAGCCTCTTGTCAGGGAGTTGCAGAGAGCGATAAGGACTCCCTGAACCACCTTTCCAAGCACAGCCCTTGCAGCTCGCTGAGCTGCTCCTCAGCAGATCTGTGACCCTCCACCAGCTCCGCTGCCCTTCCCTGGACATGCTCTGGAATCTCCGTGTCTTGGAGAGAGGCCCTGAGCTGAACCCTGCATTTGAGGTGTGGTCTCACCAGGGCCGGAACAAGGGTTACTGCGTGCCCACCACATCTCTTTCACTGCCACCACCTTCCCGTAAAATGTCAAACCCTCCATACTTCATGAAGTCTCAAAGTCTTCATAAAGTTCTTTTATTCTTCCAAGTGCACACGGTGGGGCAGTGGACAGAGAGTCTGTGCATCCACAGAGTTCTGGCCAGCACAGGCATCTGCCCATCATTGGGCACTGGAGGATACATGCAGGAGAAACAGTATGGATGTCCCAAGTGTGGAAAAAACCTTATTTGAATCTTTTCTTCTTGGACAAGAAAGAGGTAGAAGGACAAACCTTCCAAAAAAAACCAACAAAAAACTGCACAGTGAAAGAATCAGGTTCCTTCAATCCCTTGTTCCCAAAAGAATGTAGCTGGGAGTGTGCTGCTGCCACAAGAAAACTTATGTGACCTGCCTGTGAAGACTTTTTTATAGCGGAAGTTTGAGAGTTGATTTCCCAAGCAGTTTCTGCTTTGTCCAGAATATGTTTTTTTAAGAAGTATGTGTAACTTATGCAGTCTAAATGTTTGTGGCTTGGGTTGTTATTTTTTTAACAAACTCAGAATAAATTTCCTTTGATCTCAGGGATGAGCTGCCTGGCTGCCTAATGTACATAGTGAGCCATTAGAGTCTGTTATGTGACAGTCACTACACAAAGCAGAAGAGAATGGTTGATTTGGTTTTTAATCTGCTGGAAGAAGACCTTGTTTCTCTCAGCATCCGGATTTTATCTGTGTCATAAAAATGTATGCTGTTGGATCACCATGGCAAGGAGACAGCTCTGCACACACAGGATTTGCCCCAGGGAATTGTGGTAATTGTTTTTTAACTCCCTGTGTGGAAAAAAGCAGTTTTCCTCACCTGCACAACTTCTTTGCCAGTGAAGAAGACTGATTTTTCATGTTTTTTTTCTGTATTTTGGCAGTACCTCCTATGAACTGGTTACTAGTACATCTTGCATGGAAGTTGGCCAGAGGCATAAGAGATTTTACTCAGCAGTTGGCAGTAGTACTCTTACCTTGTGCAAGGTAAAAAGCCAAGTCTCATCTGTGTTTTACTATGCATGAGAGGCACGAGTTCAGCTCTTGCTCAGTGATGAAGAGGTCCCAAATAACCATGCATTTTACTGCCCTGCAAAACAGAGTACACAGGGGTTTTCAGCATCCTGAGAGGATTTGCAGGAAAACAGAAAACATGGAGAAAATGCCTGCCTTTTGCAATAAAGCAAGAGTGGGAATGTTTTTGAATAGTTTTTGTTTTTGTTTTTTTCAGGTTTACACTATCAACTTGGAATCTCGCTATATACTGGTACAAGGAGTTCCTGCATTAGGTGTTATGAAGGAATTAGTGGAACAATTTGCATTATATGGTGCCATTGAGGAATATCATGCTCTAGATGAATATCCAGCAGAGCAGTTTACTGAAGTGTACCTTATAAAATTCAAAAAACTGCAATGTGCAAGGTATTGGACAGGGCAATATCTGCCTCTTGCCGTCTTAATCTTTTACACCTTCTGTACTTGGCAATGTGTTAAGTTTCTAGAGAGTTGGAGTAAAATCCTCAGTTTTGTTGACAGACTTTAATTCCCTTCAGGGTGGCCAAGAAAAAAATGGATGAACGAAGTTTCTTCGGTAGTTTGCTGCACGTGTGCTATGCTCCAGAATTTGAAACAGTCCAAGAAACCAGAGAGAAGTTGCAGGATAGAAGAAAGTATATAGCAAAAGCAACAAATCAAAGAGGTTTGTGGTTAAATTTCCTCTAGAATCCTGACTAAATTTCCTGTAAATTTTTAATGTTCTTCAGGACTGGGTGGGGTTTTGGCTAAAGTGCCCATTAAAGGAAACACTTTTTACCTACCTCTTTTAAAGCTGCTATAGTGTGTTGATAGTCGCCAGATGCCAGGCACCCACCAAAGCTGCTCACTCATTGCCCTCCACAAACTGGACAGAGGAAAGAAAATTGAACAAACAAAAAAAGGCTCATGGCTTCAGATAAGGACCAGGAGAGAGATCGCTCATCAAATACCATCAAGGCAAAACAGGCTCTACTTGGAGACATAAAGTGAATTTATTACTAACAAAATCAGAGAAGGATAATGAGAAGTAAAATAAGCCCTCATAAACACCTTCCTCCCTTCTCAGCTCTACCCCCTACCCCAGCAGTGCAAGGGGACAGGAAATGGGGGTTGTGGTCAGTTCATGACCCATGGCTTCTGCTGCTGCTCAAGGAGAGGAGTCGTTCCCCTGCTGCACCGTGGGGTGGCACAGGAGACAGTTCTCTGTGAACCTCTCCAACGTGAGCTCATCTCATGAGCAGCACAACTCCCTGTGCTGCTGCAGTGTGAGTCCATCCCATGGGAACAGCTCCCTGTGCTGCTGCAGTGTGAGTCCATCCCATGGGAACAGCTCCCTGTGGCTGCTGCAGTGTGAGTCCATCCCACGGGAACAGCTCCCTGTGCTGCTGCAGTGTGAGTCCATCCCACGGGAACAGCTCCCTGTGGCTGCTGCAGTGTGAGTCCATCCCACGGGAACAGCTCCCTGTGCTGCTGCAGTGTGAGTCCATCCCATGGGAACAGCTCCCTGTGGCTGCTGCAGTGTGAGTCCATCCCACGGGAACAGCTCCCTGTGCTGCTGCAGTGTGAGTCCATCCCACGGGAACAGCTCCCTGTGCTGCTGCAGTGTGAGTCCATCCCACGGGAACAGCCCTCCCCAGGCTGCTGCACTGTGGGTCACTCCTCCACAGGGTGCAGCCCTTCAAGGACAGGCTGCTCCAGCCTGGGAGCAGGGCCCCTCTCCAGGGTCTCCACAGGATCACAGCCTCCTCCCAGGCATCCCCGTGCTCCTCCTGGGGCTCCTGCAGAGGCTGTGGTGGATCCCTGCATCCCCGCGGCCTCCATGGGCTGCAGGGCCCGGCTGCTGCCCCCGGCCTGCCCCACGGCCTGAGGGGAATCTCGGCCCCGGCGCCTGGAGCAGCTCCGGCCCCTCCTGCGCTGCCCTCGGGCTCTGCAGGGCTGCTCCTCTCACGTTCTCGCTCTGCTCTTCTCTGGCCGTAGTCACAACCGGGCAACCACTGCTTGTTTATTTTCCTCCTTAAATCTGTTACCACAGAGGTGGTGCCACCATTTCTAATCGGCCTGGCCTTGCCCAGCAGCACATCCATCTTTGGAGCCACCAGGGATTGGCTCTGCCAGACATGGTGAAAGATTCTGGCAGCTTCTCAAAAAAGCCAACTCTGTAGCCCCCACTACAAAAAAACAGGCCATGCAAACCCAATACAGATGCATTTTAAGTATGTTTACAGGGAGACATCTCTCAGTATGTAGAGAACTATATCTTTTTCAAAGTAATTTTTTGGCTTTGATTAAGACTAAAATAATGAAATTATTAAGTATTTCCTTCACTTTGTTTTCTTTCAAAATGTTACCAGAAATTTAAAGCACTGGCAGGAAATTTGGGATTTCACCCTTGTTCCAGCCTCCTCAGGCATGCCAAAGGGACAGTTTTGGATTCAATATGACTATACCAAAACCTTCAAAAAAATTTATCCAGCCCACATCTTTGCACTGGGGAAATGTTACGAATGGACTGTGTTTAGAAAGGCTCCTGCACCACAGAGTTCCCAGTCAGCACTGAAGGCTGGGCAAGCTGAAGAATAAGCAAATTGCTGAGCACAAGCTTCTCCTTTCTTGTGCTCACATACTTGGGTATCATTATTCATTGTCTGATGATTTCTAAAAGGAGTAAACCCACTGATTTTTAACATCAAAACACCTGGGTTTTTTAAATGCTATAAACCAGCAAAGGCACTAGACTGGAAAACTGGTTTGAAAGTTGAATTTGTTATATTTGAAGCTTAAAAATAATCACAGAAAGGTAGTTGGGAATTAAATATCACTGATATTGGAATTAAATATCACTGGTATTGTTTCTGCATTTATATCAAACGTTTTGTTCTTGGGTGTTAGAACTAATAATTACATGAAATAGTGAAGGTGCTTCTTTTTTGTTGTTTTAAAGATTGCTTTATGTTAAAGAAAGTAGAAGGCCCTAAGAAGACAGCCTCAAATAACTCTGAGCATGACTGTCCATGGAGTACATCAGGATCAAGTATAGCCAGTAACTGGGATCCATCCTGCTTTACAAGTTCTCCTGGGGTACCCCACAACACAGCATATCCAGCTGGGAATCAGAATCAGAGCCTGTTAACACCTCCACACTATGCTCACAATTGTGCTGAAATTTCTGGGTACATTGATCAAAACACATCTTTAACTCCAAGTGTCCATCCAGGAGTGTGCACTCCACCAGCTTCCTCAGTGCAGCACAGAAAGGTTCCAGCTTGCAATGGAATTGACAGGTTTATGCCTCGTACAACTCACCTGCAAGAACGTAAGAGGAAGAGAGAAGAAGGTAACAAGTTTTCCCTCCTTGGAACAAGTGAGGACAATACTGAAGTTGTTATTGGTCCACAACTACCAGAAATACCTAAAGTGGATATGGATGATGAGTCTTTGAATACTTCAGCTACATTAATTCGAAATAAACTGAAAGAGGTATGGGTTCTTAAAGCTCTGATAGTTCAAACATAGGTGCTTGTTATACATAAAAATAGTGACTATCTGATAGCTTTATTCAGCATTTACTCATTATCAGTTTATCTGCCACTTAAAGCTAGTGCTCTTACTATTTACCTTCTCCACAATCTAGAATATTGCAGGCAATTCCACTCCAGACCTCTTACACTACACTTGAGAAAGTGTAAATGTCAGTGCATGTTCTTATATGATTTTTTGGAAACCACTTTTTTTTTCCCATGTGAAAGCATGATAATTTTGCAGGAAGTCCTCCTCACTCCAGTGTGCTACTTGTATCTGGTTTCTGAAAGGAAAAGAATGGAAGTCAGAGTTCAATGTAATGTTGCTCCAACATTTCTTATGCCATTAAAAGCTGTACAGAATCATTAATTCCATGCTGAGGAGCACGTGTTAAGCTATGTACCCTTTTATGGAGAATATTAATCAATTAGCAGGTCAGACCTTCCTGATACAACATTTCATTAAGATATGAAAATGCTCCCTTGACTGACTAGATTGATTTGAAAGTGTGTGTCTAATAAGTAAGCACCCTTTATATTAAATACCTTCCTCAAATACATGTCAAAATGCATGTTTCTGCTTTTCCTTTGATTCCTGAAATACCTGAGTTTATAAAGCACATTAAACCTTGCGTAAAAACACCTGGTAGGAAGAAGGGAGATGACATATGTAATACTGTATCACTGACTATCTGAAATCAGTTTGTGTAGTTAAATACAAAAATGGTAGTGCTGAATCTTGTAAGTTTCACATCTCTTGTGTTTAATGTTGCCTTTGGTGTTACTTTCTTCCTCTAGTCAGCAGGAAAATTCAATACAAGTGTGATGATAGTAATAAATGGCTCCCAATACTCAAATCTTGGAGATGTGGCCTTACTCTAAAATGAGCATTAAAAAAGTAATGGTTACAGGTTACTAAATTTTTTTCCCCTCCAATTTAGGTAGCAGATTCTGTTTCAACATCCGTGAAAAAGCCAGAGAGCAGCTCGGCCAAACCAGTTGTAAAGCAGAGAAGACGAATATAGATACTGCTGGCAGCATCTTCCAACGGTCCTTTTGTAAAAAATATAGTTTAAAATATGTATTTTTTATTTAAAAAATAAAACTTTCTTTATACTGTGTTTCCCAGTGATTCCCTGTTTAAAATGGTGTCATTTTGTTACTTGGAATGAAGAAACCAATGTACTGTACTATTGTTGCAGTGTTGTCCTGCGTACCTTATATTGTAAAATATTTTATAATATGAACAGAATATATGAATATAACAGAAGAACTCTATTTAGCCAGAGTAACAGAAGTAAATTCATTTATTCAACAGCTTTAACAGCAAAGGAATACTGAAGCTTAGGAGCAACTTGAAATATGACTGTTTTTACTGTATGACGAAGAGTGGCGAAGACCAAGACCCTTTTTAACAGTATTCAGCAGTGGAGTTACAACTTGGAGTTACTTTTTAGGAATCTCCCGGAAAATTTTCTGTTCAAATGACATAGTGCTCTGTTAAAAAAAAAAAAAAAAAAAAAAACCAACAAAAACAAACAAAACAAAAAAAAAAAAAAAAAATAAAAAAAAAAAAAAAAACCAAAAAACAAAACCAGCAAGTTAATTTTCAGTTAACCAAAGGATTTCTATTTAGTCAGAAAAGGTACTGAACTGAAAGGTATGAACTGAAATGTGTATGCAGTGAAGACCCTCTCTTGCTTTTGAGCTTAGAAAACGTAAATCCATAGCATTAATGGTGTCATCCCTGGCAGCCCAGCCAGAATTCAAAGTTGTAGCTGAAGGAGAAATTAAAATTTTAACTGCTCAGCAGTTGGGGTATATCACCAAGGAATGATCTGGCATGGAGAGCAAGAAGGCCCAGCTGCAGAATGAGATAAACTGGATGAAAACAGGAATGGTAGAGACTGGGATGTCTGTACAGGACTGAAATTTCCCTTAGCGATGAGATTAATATCTGCAGCATTCTGTTGCAACAACCTGGAGTGGGAGTGCTCAGGGGCCACCTTTGGACAGCAGAACTGGCACTGAGAGGATGAGCCCAATATTGGCCTAAGATACCCTGACATTCACAGGATTGGTGCAAGTGTCTGTAAGGAATTGGCTTGTGCAGTTTTTTTTTGAACCCAAGTTTAATGTACCTTTAAATCTGGCAAACATGGTCCAAAGGCTTCTAAGAGAAGGTTTTCATCTCTGACTGCTTTTTCAAAGTCCGTAAAAGAAAGCTTGCCATCACGATCATAGTCCTGCAAAAGGAAGGGAACACTTCAGCAGAGGATTATTACTTGTAGTTTTGTTTAACAGATGTTTAAAGAACTTGGATTCTGTTTTTAGTTAGATTTGCAAATTGGGGGTCATCAGTTTATGCTCAGAAAATATTAGAGTGACTTGCCTCTACCTAAGGCAAAGAGGGTGGGATTGAAAAATTGAAAAGATGGGCTTAAATAAAAGGAATTGGGATGTAACCCCTGGTTTCAAGTGAAAATTTTTGACCACCATGATGGAAGGGGAGAGTATATATCTTGATTTGATTAAAATATTGACAGACAGTCCCTGGCTGCTCTGATATTCTAGATTAAGCACTGTAAGACAAGCTTCACATTAATAACCTTGAGTTTAGCATTCTAATAGAATACATACAAATAAATTGGATAAAGACATTTCATAATCGGTTGATAAAACACAAATGTACTTAAAAATTAAGTTACTGCAGATGCCTGTATTGATAGAATAAATGCAGCTTACACTTTTGAGTTTTCCACTTCTGACTGGGCTTTTGCTTTGACTGTGCATGCACAGATGTATATGTACATACACACATGCTAGTTTATACATAAACTTTATAGTACATTCATGTACTAAATTAATGATTTCATATGAGATTACTGGGCTGGGACTTATTAGACCTGGATTATATTTCTGGCTTTCCTCGGGAGACTTGCAGAATCCCACTGTAAGTAAGACACCTTATTTTGTTACCTCATGGAAAGGTTTTAAGTATCGGTTAGTGAATGTTTGAAAGACTCTCAAGTATCACAATAAGTAAGTACTTGCCATTTTCTTCAGTGCTATGTCTACCAAGTCCTTAACTACTTCATCAGGCTCTTCATCTCCTGGTTGTATGAGAAGGCTGTGTTTCAGCATTTCAAACATTTCCTTTTTCGAAATGTATCCATCACCATTCAGGTCATAAATGGCAAAACAGTCTTTTGAAATACAAATAAATTTCAAGTTGATTACAAACTACAAACATAGCACTCAAGCTGTTACCTACAGACAAAAATTGTGAACTGCAAATTATCAACTGAGACAAATTTATCGTATATATGCTGAAACATTCCTGGCAAGCACTTGTGACAGACAGCACTGCATCACTATGCACTAGTATCGTCTATGGTGCTTACAGCAGGAATGCCTGTTTTACTGTTTGTGGTTTACTGACACACTGACATACAACCTGGGCACACATCCTAATGCTGTGACACCCCTGACCACTTTCCAGATGAATTTATATAATGCAGTAGAATTGCTAATGCTGCAGCCTAGGAACTATGGAAACAACATGCTGTCATTCTCCTTTTTCTATTGTTTTTTTTTTCACCCCACATGCCCTATTTTTTCCCTTGCTGCTTAAAATTCTAGAGTTCTTGCTATTTTTTCTCCTCCATCTTTCTCTGTCATTACTGTGGAGGCTCTCATTACCATCTTACAGTTTTTCCATCTGTGCTTCCAACCTGAAGAATTGCTGGAGCTAATGCAACTGCTACTGTGTCCCCACTGTGCCAGTAAATGAATGTTGGCACTGGTCTTGCTTGGCTCAAGACTATTAATTAGCCAAAACCACACTAGAGATTTATCTGCTTCTTTCTAATTTTGTGTGTGAATACAAAAACATGTATTTTGTTGAAAATGTACGCTGTAGAATAAACTTCGGTTTAAATGCAAGATTTTTTAAGCAACAAAAAAAGGTGGTGGCTGTGGTAACAGCAGTTTACACAGAAAAAAACTCTCAGAGAAACCATTTCAGAACTCAGTTTCATTGCATTAAACGATACAGAAGAAAAATTTTCCATTACCAAATTCTTTGTAAGAGTAGCTACTAAATTATAACAAAAGCAATGTGTTATTTGTTATTAATTTAATCATTACTACTAAATATTTGCATACAGATCAATCTTACATTTCATCTTCTCTTCCAGTGTCCCCCGAAGTAACGGTGCTAAGCCTTCCACCCATTCCTCCACAGTGATGCGGCCAGTCTTGTCTTTATCAAAAATGATGAACACTAGAAGTGTATCAGACACATTTCAAATGTATATGATAGGGAAACACAAAAAAGCAATGTTCTCTTAAATTCAGTGAAATTATAAATTATCTTTCTTCTTAAGATGTTTGTCTGCTTTCACCAAGGTAAGATTACTATTCTTGACTCTAAGATGTAACAACGAAAGGGATTCTGTCCCTCAGTTTACTGATTCTCCACTCCAGAATCCTGCCTGCTAAGATTTTGTCCAATCTGTAACCTTCCTGACTTAAACAAATACAGGAAGTATGCTTCCATGCAGATGTAAAGCAAATAAATTTAAAATAAGGGATAATTCTGCATAGAGATTAAGATTTAAATTAGTAGTTTTGTCCAGGAAAATCTTGGACAAAGTAATCCTAGAAACAATATATATTAAATCTACAAAGAAAAAGAACCTCTTTTCTGTCATGTAACAAAATATTTTTCTTTTCCATTTTCTAAGCAACTTTCAATCTCACAGCTTCACTATTCATACAGCCTGTAATATAGTAATTCAAAACCAAGGATTTCAAAGCATCCACTAGCATCTGTAATAATTTGTATTTTAGAATATTAATTAGTAGCTTGCCTGAAGGAACATCTCTCCATGCAGAGCCAAGCATTTTTGAATTAGAAGACAATAGGTTTGCTTTTGCAAACTGAAATCAGCTCCTTTTCATGTAAGCATTAAAGTAATTTTTAAGAATGTGTAAGGTAATATGAAGTATCTTCCAAGACACACCATGCTGCATAAAATTGCAAGAAGTTTTTATTTTATGGCATGTAAGTAGCTCTCCTGCTAGAGACATGGATAAAGTTGAACCAAGGGCTGGCTGTTGGCAGCTCAAGAAAAGAAGGGCAGACTCATGCCGGCTCTGCATACTCCTCTAGACACCTCTGCATCAGAGATCATTCCTTCAACTTTCACAGTGACTCCAAACATGTCCCTTGTTACCAATCTGTGAAATCACTGTATCTTCAAGGGGTTATTTGGCTCATTAACTCTCACCTCCTTGTACTATCTGCCCAGGCCCTTCAATGCTGTTCACAGAGCTTCCATTCCCAGTTACCCGCTGTTATCAGAATGCTTTCCTGGGACTTCCAGGCCTGAGCTTGAGCTGTCACCCAGCAGCGACCGCAGCTCCCACTGGGACCGCCGGAGAAAAGAGGAAAGTGACACTGCCCTCCTCCGTCACACTACACAGGCTGCGACACAAACAGCCACAGGACAGCACAACACCCTCTGGCTGCTCTGCCTCGAACTAGAGCGTGAGCTCTCCAAAACTAAGGGGAAACTGTAACGCATAAAGAAAGAAAAGATGCCATTTTCCCAACAGCTCCTTTGCTGCCCTGGGACGAGACGGCGCTGTTTGGTACGGACGCACTCGTCGGGTCAGCAGCGCCATCCCAACCCCTGCCCGGCGCTCAGCGCTGCGTGCCCGCCTCACCTCGGTCCAGCACCGTGTCATCCGTCATGCCAAAGTAGTTGTACAGCGTGTCTCGGAACACAGTGCGATCGAAGCCGGCCCCGGCAAACTGGCGGCTGGCTTTGGCCACTAGCGTGTCGTAGAGCTTGATCAGACATTCCACTTCGCTTTTGGTAACTGCCCGGTCCAAACACAAGCAAACACAGGTTGTAAGTTAAGCTGGTAAAACACGGGGCAGGCACAGAACACGCCAGGGCCGTGACACCAACAGCACCCCCGGTCCCAACCGCTGTTCCTAAGGGGGCGCCGGGAAGGCGCCTCCCATGGGAGGCGAACAGGGCCACGCAGGATGAGCACGGGAACACCGGGGGGCGACGGGCAGCTCCTGCAGCCCGGGGAGACTCACAGTGCTTGGCGGATCGGGTCAGCGAGTCCACCAGGAGCTTTCTCCCCTTCGGGCTCATGGCGGCTCGGAGCCGCTCCCGCCGCCGCTGCCCTGGCAACGCGGGGGGGCGGCCGCGGCCTGGCGGTGCCGCTGGGCCGCACGGGCGGGTCGGGCATAAACACACACACGGGCACAACAGAGATCGAGTGCTAACACGCATTCAATAAAACTGCAGTCGTAAAAAATAAAAGAAATGCATTTCAAATTTCTAAAAATATTTGTGGGGAAAACCAGCTAAAAGTTATAACATACAATAGTGCTTGTTCATCTGCTGTCAGAAGGCGAAAATACATTAAACCACTCTAACTGCGACATTGCTCGTTTTCTACTTTGTCCCTCTGCTGAAACCTGGAACGTGGGTGTAGGTGCCACCCCAAACCCCCATCACTGTCTCACGACCTCGGCGTGGGCACATGGGAAAAGCTGAAAGGCTGAGAACAGCCTCCACCTTTCCTTCAGGAAAAAGGGCATGCAAGAGCCGACTCAACGTATTTATTAATGTATTGCAAACTGAAGCAGTTCCCTTTCAGTACTAAAGCAGCTTTGTTAGGAACTGACAAAGCCCATAAGCCCCTTAAGTGGCTACACCTCCTTCCCGAGCATGACAGCAGCACTCCAAGCCTACAGATGGGCAGAACAGATAGTTACAGTCACACAATTAAATTACACACAATTACATACCAGCTTAGGTATTTGGAAGACTGGGTCTCATTTCCATTTTTATTTCTTTCTGTGGCAGGTGGTTGTGTAAAAGTCAAAAAAGGCATTACATAGGACAGAGCATTTATGCTATGGTTCATTACAGGTTCTTTTACCAAAACTGCAACACCACAACTTAAAACAACCCCAACAAAACGAAACACAAACCCCAAATCAAACCCCTCTGTTCACTGCATATCACCCTTATTTTAACCTCACTGACAAGAGTGTTTAGAATTGGTAACATCAAGCCCAAGAGTATAAAATAGTTGATGAAAATATTACTATTGTTTAGATGCACATTGCTGCAACTCAATGGTTGTATTTTCCCAAGAACTTGAAGACAATTTCTCTGTACAATGGCAATATGAAATCACCTTTCTTCCTCAGATTTTAGTTATGGTTTGCAGACTAATAATCAATGTCTTGAAAGTCCTGAAATTCTTGGCAACACAACATTTGAAACATCGTATGCAATAGAGGTAAGTTCTAAGTTAGCACCTGTGCAATGGAAAAAAGGGGTAGATCAAAAATACAATCTATATCTGACTACCTGGGATGGATGGGCATTTGTTAAAGGCTAACAGAAGGCCCAGCAATCAGTATTTCAATGGAGGATGTAGTGAGAATTTCACGTAAACTAAAATCAAATGGTTGCTCATGTTTTCTTGTGGGCACATTTAATTTAAAAAAGCTTTTTTTTCAGTTATCTAAAGCAACTAAACTAAAGTAAAACAGCTTTATGAGTTAGGTCAACATTCTGTAGCCCTCAAGTACAAAAATATAAATACAAACTGTTTAAACAGTATCTTTAATGAGATTCTGGCAGTAGTTTTTTTATCTAACAAGACACATCACATAACAGATCTGCCACTGAACTTGCTCAGAGTAAATCAGCTTCAATATGAAGCTGTTAAGGTATCAAAACCTTGCTTTGTACATGCTAAATAACTTCAGCAAGTGTGCACTTAAACACAGCAATGAACTTAACTATAACTAAATACATACATGAAAATCTGCATGTGAAATGTAATTCATAGAACTGGTTACAACAAATGATTATCTGCATTTTGTTAATTTAAAAATGGTACAAATCATGCAAAACAATTCTAAAGATAATGCAAAGAAAGCTACCAGTGTTTGCAAGAAGTTTTCAATTAAACCAAAATTACATTAAATGAAATATGCGTATTTACTAGCAAAGGTCTATCGCTATTTTGAAAAAGCAGAGGTAAAATTTTCAGGTTTTGACTGTCAGTTATCTGCAAAATGTCATTGCTCTTGCTTAATGCAGAAGCACATGCTTGGAAGCTCAAAACTGCTCATTCAGAAAAGTCTGGTGGCAATAGCTCTAGCTTCCCGGGAATGCAGAGATGCATGGATTAAAAATAGCAAAGATTTGCAAGAATCAAAGGCAAAGGCACCCTATTCAGGTAGCCAAGATGGTAGCATTCCCTTTCTCATAAGCATGGAGACGGTAATGGGGCAGATGATACACATTTCTACAAAGGCAGCCTTTTAAATGTTATCATTAATTTTCCATTAGCAGACACCAGCTTGTAATTTATGCATAATATTAACCTGCAGGATGAACTTGGGATTTAATTTGTCCTGATTTACAAATAAAGACTCTGACTAATGCTTTAAAAGACTATTTTTACTATCTAAAAAGTTTAACTCTTATTTTCCAATATTTTACACCTCAGGTGGCCTACCATCTCATATTGTCTCAAACATCTAACACTGCTTACTGGAATCTTATCAAAGTACCTCATGTATTAAGCAGCAGGCAATAACAATGGTCTTTCCCAGCACAGCTGCATCTGGCCGGCTACTGAGAGATTAGGAATATTTCTAAAACACAGGAAAACTCATGCAGTTTGGTAAAGTTTGCTGTCATTTCACAGTTTAAGTTTCCTTTAGTCATTGCACTTCTGTTGATAGTCTCCGGTTGTTTTAAAATATTATTCTGAATCGGAATTTGAACCAGCAGTCTTCTTTTTCTTCTTTTTACCATGTTTCTTGTGCTTCTTTCTCTTTTTTGTTTTATCCTAAAAAAAAACCCCCACAAACCAAAGTTATTGTATAATACAATTGCCATCTATTACATTCTGCTAATGCAAAATGAGAACCCAGAAAGGATATCTTTTGAAAGACATTTCAAAAGAGATTTCTACAGAAGCCTATTCAGAAATCACAAAAAGAAATACTTTACCTGGCAGTTTGCACTATTATGAGCAGTGTTCAATTTAAATTTATCTCCACCATGGTATGGCTATTTTACACCTCTGATCACTGTCACTATTACATTTCCTAATATTTTAAATTATTTTCAGAGCATTATAGATTACTGAGAAAGTAATAAGGAAGTGCTGACCAGTAGTGACAGATTTGGGAATAACTAGGATCTTTACAGATTTTAAAGTAAGTGCTTAAGTTCACTGTGTAAAATCAAACAGCTCAACTGCACTTGGCTAGACTATCACTTGTACCTTGTTTAAAATAAAACAATTATGATCTCAGCTGTAAATATACATACACTCAAATTAACCCAACGGATTCAGTCTAAAGGTAGTACACTGATCACTGTAATATGGAAACTCAAAGATGCAATCTTGTCTTTTTGAAAGCAGAATTTCAACTGAAATTCTCAAATAGGTGTGGCACTGCATAAATGAAACAATCAGTATTAAAGCTTTGTTTTATACATAATGCCTTACACATAAAAATCTTTTATGAAAAGACCAAATGCAATCACTAGAAATGTTATGGCAAACAGTTCATATGAGTCTGAAAAAACAAGCAAGTTCCATGGAAAAATGTGTACTGAGTATCACTGATACTCCTATGCCTGTATTTTTAGGTGACTAATGTAGACCTTCCCTTTGCCCTACCTCACGTGGACAACTGAGATGCCTGATAAAGAACACTGCTGCTGACAGGGGAGACAGATACAAAGACATCTCAAGTGGGCATTTAGGATCCCAAACCCACTATACTCCTAACTGAGGAACCTCAGGATTCCATATAAATCACTGCTGAACCTTCCTCTCGCTTTCACCAATGGATACAAAGAAAAAATACTGAGAAAAGTAGCCGGTTGCTGGCAGCATTTTTTCTGGTTGGGAGAAGAGTTATAATGATATAGATGCTGCAGCAAGTTTGTCCTAAGGCCCTTTCCATGGTGGCAGAGAAGGCTTAGCAAGGAATTACACACAATGCTAATGAAGGAACAGCCATGATGTCTGTGTGGCAAACTGCTCCCCTACTTGATACCACACAGATATTAGTAGTTCTAAGCCGCTGATACAGAATAAAATATGTTCTACAGCGTTAAAGTTGTATAAATCCAAAATCACATATCGGTAAAAGAGTGGCAAATTCTTCTTTAATTCAACAACAGAGAAAGTGACTTCGGCAAGTAAATAGAGAAACTTTTAATTTAGATGTAACAAAAGACTATTGCTATGAAACATTTGTATTTGTGAAAAATGTGAAACTGGAAATTGACCAAGTACAGAGTATTTCTATCCTAAAACTACAGAATGAGTAAGAGGGATACTTGCTGTTTTCTCTTTTTCCTCATTGCTTTTCTTCTTTTTCGCCTGCACCTAAAGAAAATTAAACCAAATGCAGTACCCATAAAAAGTTGATTCTCAAGAAAATTAATTCAAAATTACTTGTAGGTGATAGAAGCTAGACGAAACAATCCTTAGAAGTTTATTTTAAAAGGAAAAATACAAACAACTTTGAGTGCATTGCACTCTTCAATTCACTTGTACAGTGCAGAACAGTTTCAACAATGTATTAAATCTAAGCTAGTTTCATTGACTTGCTCATGAATCACTAAGCTACAAACACTGTAACATCTGAAACTGAGGATTCACACTGACCTCCTCTGTCTGGTCCGATTCAGATACAGATTCTGACGATAAAGGTGCATCACCACGATCTGCTTTCTTCCTTTTCCTGTGGTGATTTTTACCGTCCTACACAAAATAATACATTTGTGAGTCAAGTCAGACTTTTCACATTTTATAAAACTTATGCTTAAAATATAAGATTGAAATATCACCTCTAAGTTGTGAAATATTTTAAAATATTATTGACATTAAACTAATTCCATCACCATCATCAAATTACCATACCAAACTGTTAAAATCAACTTTTAGTGAAAATAATAATTTTCTGGATATTCCTTTTCCTTGTAACCTAGATACAGCAACTGTCTAAAAGCAAGAGGAATAATAACAATCTCTTACTTTAAATAATAACACATGGAGGAGTAAGCATTGGAAAATAAAACATTTCGACACTTTTAAGTAACTAGTAACTGAAGATGTCTCAATATATACATACAAACACTTTAGCTTCAGACTCTTGCTTTGTTCATGAAAGAAAAATTTACCTCTGTATTTGTGTTGAACCAGAACAAGCTGTGCCTGCCAGCTGTACTTTCAACACATCATATTTCACTCCAGTGCATTTAAAAGATAAGTTTTTCAAAATCCTGATGCTACGTGAGATTGTTCTGATGAGCTACTTATCTGCTCCCTGCCCATCCTTTGCTCTGGACAAGGCAATGTGTTCCTAAGACTGAAGGTACTTTCTCTCACTCAGTTTCTAAGACCAGAAACTTCTGAAAAAATCTCATGACCAAGTACAGGATACAGCCCATCTGACACATGGGGCATCTGCAGGTAGGGGAAGAAAGACCTCTAGTCTCCAAGTGCCCTTTCCTTTCAGAGGATGCGTGAAAGTAGGGCTACAGTAAGGGATCATGGCAGATACTTGGTCTTCAAACAGAAGCCATTCAAAAGGATGAGATGGGAAATGAACACTGTAAAATAGAAGCAGGAGCAAGGGGGGAAATCAGTACATTTGCCTTAGGCAATGGAGAGTTTGTACATCAACATCAATACTATTGACCAGAGCAGGAGAGGCCAACGTGGTAAGAAAGAAAGGTAACTCGAGAGAAACACTAGGGTGGACTCTGAAAGCATTTTTGGTTTATCCACAGTGTAAAAATAACTAAAACCAAAGTAAATTAGATTGTTTATACTAAAGATAATGGATGAGTGTACAAAATGGTGTGGTGGTGGGTAGGAGAGAGGATTTTCATACTTAGACAAATGACAGAATAAGGTAATTTTTCTTAAGTTAATATATTTTTCTCCCCAATTCTTTGAAGCTGTCATGAGTATACTATCTACAATTATTACTACATTTAGATAAAGAGATTCTCTGCTTATATTTCTTAATTTACAATAGCAAGTCAATAACCTACCAGGTGTGCCACTGAAAATATAATCACACACATTTTTAGCTCAATGTGACAGCTAAAGATAAGCCCCAAAACACTAAGGATGCAGCTGATTTTCTATAGCAGATTAGATACAGTTCTACTTTATCTTTGTAACAAGAACAGATCCAGTGGTTTTCATACAATAATTACTAAACCAGGAACTGAACCCAACTAAACCTCTACTTCAAATTGGGTGCACTGAATACCTTCTGACTGTGTGGGTTTGGACAGAAAATTTCCACAGATGTAAAGTGAGACATTCAATATTAAAAAAAGAAATATCTATTATGTATGCAATATGCAGGTCTGATTGAAGGATTTGAAGAATAAAAATACCTTCTCTTTTTCACAGTCTTCCTTTGACCTCTTCTTTTTTGTGCTATCCTAAATAGAAAGGAAAGCAAATCACAACAAAATCATTTCATGAAAAAGGAAGAAATCTCCAAACAGTCCGACCAATAGTCTTTTTATGTCTGTTGAAGGTAATTCAAGATTCTTTCTACCTTGCAGTTGACTGAAGAATAATAGAAAAAGCTGTAATTTTGATGCAGCTGCTAATCTCCTGATCCAGCAGCATGAGAAGGTCTGTATGGAATGAGGTAACAGCATCCTTGCAGGACACTTAGAGAAGCCTCTGGGAACCAGCTGTCACTGCTGTACCCATGTATAACATGTAACAGTTGGGAATCTTTTCATTTTCCATGTCCATCTCTGTTGATCAGACCAGGTTAAGCAGGTGTTTTCCCAGAGTTTTTTGCAGTAAGGATATCTCTGGGTCTCTTTACATAGCAGAAGTTTTTAACCTCCCATTAGCACAAATTCATTCAGGTGTCTGCAAACAGTCATTTGTTACAATTTATATCCCACCAAATTAAGTATTCCAGTGAAAGCCTGCGATAAAGTCTACACAAAGAATCTTAAAAACTCACTGTTATTAATATTTAAGCAAGAAGTACAGTAACTATGCACTGTAATACAGAAAAATGCTAACAGAACAAGCTGCCTTGTATATTGTCACTTTTTTGTTCATTCAGTAAGCGCATGTATCTACATTGCTATACTTCAGAAAAGGAAAAAGAAAACTTCAATTCAATATGCATTTGGGAAAGGCTCAGCTGTCCAACAGGAAAGTACTTAGATATTTAGAAAGGCAATGTTCTGGCCACTGCTATCCAGCAATACCTGCATTTTCAGATATGGTATTCAATTACATTGCATATTCAGAAGACATTTTAAGTATTTATTAATTATAAAAACTAATTATTTGAGCAGCAAAAAAGCTGCTTATGTCTGGATTCAGAAAAATGACTACAAATTGCTGGAATAAAGCCCGTTCATTTTCTAAAGATCCAATTACTTCCACTAGGCATGTGGCCAGTGGAGGCAGATTCCACACTGCATGTGGGAGATACAAGGGCAGCTCAAGCCCTGTGAGAACACATGGCTCTAAACGTGGAAGATGAAAATCCATATCAATATGCTAAAGTCAGAAATCTTTATGGTTTTATAACACCAACCAAGAAAACTTTCCAAGAGCAGCACATCTGCATATCTACCTTGCTGTCTGACTCAGATTCTGAAGTTGTGCTTGCTGAAGATTTCCGTGAGGAGCGATACTTCTTCTTCCTTCTTTTCTTCCCTTGCTTTTTATCCTATCCATAAATATTGTAAAAAACGAAGGAAAAACACAAACTTGAATTTATTCTCACTAGAATTAAAGGTTTACATTAAATGTAAAGAAAAGGAAACATCAAATTCCTACATGTTACAATGTTCTCCTGAGGAATAAACTACAATTGATTCTTTTAGTGGAGGACCTTCATAACTTTTCTGCATTGAATAAATGTAAACTAGTTTAAAATCCAGGTTTTCTAGATTCTGCTCATTATTGAGATGTATGCTGCAGAATCTGATTATCTGTAACAAAGATTTTTGCTAGAAAGTAAAAATGGTATTTTTGCATTTTATTGATTAGATAGGGGATTCTATTAGAAAAGCAATTCAGTGTTAAAATGGATCCAGTTTACAAGCCAGGATGCAAAAAGCTGTAGTGTTCATACAGAAACTATTAATGAGATACATATGTCTAAAATTCATTCCTTTATTGTATATACCAAATTCATAAAAACTAAATGGTTTTATCCAAATCAGCCCTTCAAAATATTCTAAAACATATTATCAAAATCTATGTTAAATAAACCTCATGAACAACACAGGATAGATTCCAGTAGGTTAGCTCTTACCTCATCTTCTGAATCAGATGAACTGCTGGAAGAATCAGAGCTTGATGAAGAAGAGGAAGATGAAGACAACTTGACCAAATACAACAAAAAGTGAAGCTTGTGAGATGCAGCATTTTGTCTGGCAAATACTCAAAAGCCTATTCAAACACTCCCTTTAAAATGTCTTCATTTTCAAAGCATAACCAATACAATTTTACTTCTGGGAAGCTGGTCTTACATAGATTTTTCTTAAATAAACTTCTAAGCAATTTCTAATGTTTTTCTTTTAATAATACCTATTTAATGCCCTTTTTCTCCCTTTAATTTTCCTTGTACCAAATATATGCAAACCCTTTTTAATAAAAGTTAATTTATCATCTAAAATAAAAATTACAGCTATACTTTCTCTTTCCAGGAAAACTTAAATGACATACAGGAACAACCCCAAAGCAAAAAAGCTCAGAAAACTGAAAATTTTGCTCACCCTATTAGACTTCTTCTTTTCCTTTTTCTTTTTCTTAAAAATAGAACAAAACAAATGTTACTTCAGCATAATTTTATTTTTGCATGTATTTAGGTTTATGAAGTTTGATGCTGGCTTTTAAAATGCATTAATGAAATTCTGTGAATTTCAATTGGCAGCATTGGTGATAAATCCAGTCCCAAACACAGAATGTATACAACTGAAAACAACTTACCTCCTTTTTTTTGGAGGAGCTCTCATTTCCACCGAGTAATTTCTCCCTGTGTTTTTCCAGTTCTTTCCTCCAATTCTGAAAACAAAACCAAACAGAAACAGTAACGGGACGGTCATTCCTGAGCAGTATTTTTTAAGCTCTCCTCTACCTGACATTATAATTTTAACAAAACCCGTTTTTTAACAAAAAAAAAAACAAAAAAAAAACCCCAATATATAATGTAAACTAAAGCTGTAATACACTTGATTTTACAGAAGATTATTATTTAGCAAAATACAGTGTTAATGTTAACACAATGTTCAAGTTATTTGGCTTTAGGAGATTGCCATTTATCTTGAAGGTCATCAATTATGGAATTTTTGGTTTTGTATCACAGTCTTCATGTAAGAGCACTTTAGAAAACCAGGGTACCCTACCAGAAAAACTGTGATTTTGTATTAGTTCTAAAAATCACCTGAAACAAAACTTCATGACAACTTCTCCTGGCCCTTCTTTAACATATGGGTGTCTCTAGTGTGTATTCTGGGCCTTGTTGGTGTCAGCAATAATTTTATCAAATTACTATACACATCTTCATAGAAACACTCTTATTTGTTAGGCCAAGCACACCAAATGAATGATGAAAAATCTCCTCTCATTCCTCCTTTTCAGTTCCCCACCTGGTCTTTAGGTTTACCTAAAATGTCCCCTCTTAAAGAGCTCTGAAATATCCAATTGCCCCCATGAAATTCAAAGGCTGCTAGGTTCAATCTCACTGTCAGACACATCATGTGCTCCCTTCTTTATTACTCTGATCCTCACAATGCAGCTGTATTGGTACTGTATTGGCAAAACAACGATGATCCACACGTTGTGCTGAAGGGACAGAAATATCAGGAGTCAAGTAACTTGTGCAATGCAGGATGATACATAGATCCCCACATCAGCACACTGTGAATTAGCTGAACAGAGCTGCTGAGGGACTGGCAGATGAGCCAGGGAGCAGCGCTGTGTGTAATGTGGTGTAATGTGCTTCCCTGGACCAAGGCAGCATCTGTGGGTTGTGTACTTTGATATACCAGGTACCCAGAGCTCTCTGAGGGGGCTCTCACAACAGCCTGTGCTTCATTATTTTAAAGACTGTACTAGTGTTATGTTCTAAACAGAAATGTCTGACAGCTGTCAGACAACTCCCCCAAACAGGGGAGACAGCAGCTCATTCAGAGACTTGTGATCTTTTCAGGCATTCAGAGATTTGTTCTTAGGAGCTTCAGGAATAACTCATGGCCATTTCATGATTCTGTGCATCCCATACTCAAAGTCTAGTAGCTTCTCTGCATGCCAGTTTCACTCATTTCACATTAAGCAAAGATAAAATCAGGAAAGGAAAAGCTAGAAACAACTGATCCTCCCAGAACAGCACCCCATGGCCCTCCACATCCTGGTACAACTTCTCAGGCAAAAAGATACAGCAGGAGTACTACGGGTACTATGCCCTTCCAGTAACAGAGGAGGAGTGTAATGTACTTCAGCCAGAAACTTACACACCATGATGAAGAAGATTACTGAAGCTTATCTCAAGATACCAGGACCCAAGAAGGAACAGAAACAAAATAAATTCATTGTATACTAATTTCTCCCTTGTATACAACAGAAGTTACATGTGAAATTTTCTATACTGTGATCTTCAGTAAGCAAATAACACAAACATCAGAACAGCTCCATTTATATCAGGAAACCAGCACATGTTGTAATCAGCTTAGGATGAGAGAAAAACAAGTGCTTCATAGTCCTATCTGACTGAAAGCCATTCTTTGTGCCTTCTCCCATAATAATATTACATGTATACTCCTTGCCAAAGACATCTGTTTCCAGTAATGTGCTTTTTTTCACTGTACTTGGATTCTGTGACCTTAAACAAGTGAATATTGGCACAACAGACTTTGGTTTATCATACCTGAAAATGCACTGTTTAATTTATTGATATAAGCGCATGCATTTGTATAAATATATTTACATTTGGGACAAGGTCAGGTTTTATTCACCACCAATCTAAAAAATGTTTTATATAGTTTTTTCTCTGAACTGAATGTAGCTCTTCACTGGTTAAGTTGTAAACTCAATTTCCAACATAAATGAAACAAAATAGTTACTCATTAGAAGCTCAAGAGAAGTGAAATATTGTGGCTACTTGATATTGTAAATAATAACAGAAGTAGCATGTTAGATAAAAAGAATCATGTATTAATAGCTAATAATATTACCAACCTCATTCATCTTTTCTTCAAACTCAGCCAAAGCCCTGGATCCTTTCTTTTTCTTTTCTAGTTGCTCTTTCACTTCTTCCCTGTATGAAAAAGATGATAGATCACAATTTTGAATTTAAAATTAAATTTTTAATTTAACAATTAAAAATACCTCTTAAAATGTTTAACTTTTCTGTAGTTTTTTTTTTTTGAAGTTTAGCCTTGGTTGAACTTCCAAGAGAAGAATGAAAGCATCTTAGATGTTACATATATGGTAACCTAACCCTAATAACTTAAGTACGGTTGTTAAATCCCTCCAAAAGATCTAAAGCTAACTTTGCAATTAGGTAAATTGTTCTCTAATGTCTCATGAGGGCAGGCAAAGGGATTGAACATAAAGTAAGTTGATAATATCTCAAAGTGATGGTTTTGTTGGGTAGGGTAAACTGGATTCTAAGAATATATCAGCAAAATGGTTCTTTTAGAGAGTAATTTGTTTACAAATTAAATATATCTACAAGGTTTAGGTATTACAATTTGAGCAAGAGGTAAAATGACATTCTCCTCTTCTGAGAAACTGTTGCAAAAAATACAGACAAATGAGAAATATACATTTCCAAATTATATCCTGTTGTTTTTAAAAGAGGAGGTTGAATACATGTTTAGAAAAGAACAGCTTGGCCAGCACAAGAAATCTTTTACAATCTATTACTGGATATTCTGGGAAAGAGGTAGGCACCAGTGACATTTCAGTAAGAAGGAAAAAATCTTTTACTGAAGAGGTCAAAAGGTAGACAGGCAGTGCCACTTACCATGTTGGTCTTGGCCTGTTCAAGTAGTCTTGTATTGTTGGTCCTGAATTTGGGGCAGGACCTCGTGCCCTGGCCATAGCTATGGGATTCATATAAGCCTTGAATATGAAACAACAAAAAGAAATACCAAATTCATCAGTTACACTAGGATACCAATATACCTTGTTCTTCACATGAACTTTCTATCACTCCTTGAAAAAGAATTCTGACTTGTTTCTAAGAATATAAAAGATTTAGCTAAACTAAGTTTATTCAGTCTGGCAGAAAGACTTAGGAAAGTGCTTTCAGTTGGAGTCATACTGTGGCAGAAAGAACTGATCCCCAAAAGGACCACGTTCCTTCCAACAATTCCCTTCCTTAAGCAATGCTTTTGTAAACAAGAATAATATCGTGTTTTCTGAAATACTCTTCCTAAGGGATATAGAAAATGTAATTAAATTTCAGCTCTCCCTCTCTGAGACAACTGATCTTATGCCTTTAAAGTTCTGTTCAAAATTGCTGACAGGAGACACTAAATTCTGCATGAAATTTCTTTCACCAAAACAAGCAAGCAGTGGTACTTTGATACAATTATACATGTATCAAAATTCTGTGAGGTATGGTTATTTAAAGGAGGAAAGAAGTCAAAAAACCCAAACATACATAATCCCAATGTTATGAGGTATTCCATCTTTCAAACCTATGAATCCTCTCTGTGTTACAAAAGATTAAATTAAAATTTAGAATTCATAGTCCACCTCACCAGTTAATGGAAAAACTTCAATTTTTCTTTTATGTTAGCAATATTGTTTTCATGTGAAAAGGAGGCACATGTACTCCCTTATCTCATTTATTTTTACCACTATGTCATCCCAACACTTTACTTCTGCAGAACATAACATACACTGTTCTTACTGTTCAGTTTGGAGACAAGGAAAAAGATCAAATAGCCAAAAAAAAGACTTGCTTTGGTTGCCCAATCTGAGACAATTTTTAAAGAGTACATTTTGTAGATCCAAAGCAAAGATTTGGCCATCTGTGTAGCTCTCACATGTCCAACACTGCTTTTTATCAGGCATTCAGAAACCACCATGCACCCCAAGTGAGCATTTGTGAAAGCTGTCAGAAGCAGCAGCTGCTGCCTCCCCTCCTGCTGCTCCCACTGCAGCAGCAGTGACCACAGCAATGCTGAGTTTCTGGGCTGGACTGCAAGCAGGCTGCTGGCTTCAGCTCTTGGGGACACGTTTGGTCCTGGAAGAGGCACTCCAGGCTCTGCCTGGGATGAGGCATCTGGTTGCAAGGAAGCACTGCCCACACAAGTTTAGCTCAGATCCACCAGCTGGACCACTTTGAAGCAATCCAAGGACTCCAAATTTCAAGTAGAATATTTTGTGACTCAACTTGACTGTGCAACTCTAAGGGGACATTTACTGCCATTTCTTGGGGCTTTGCTTTGATGCTTTAATTCACACAAAAAGGCTAACTCACATGGCAAATCAACAAGGAGGTGTGCCAATTGAAACAAGCAGCAGATGGAAGTATGCACTCAAGTAGTTACAACACTTAGAAAAGCATTCACACGACAAATCTAAAAATGAATAATTGAGTTCAGCTTTGAGTGGAAAAGGAGCTCCTTTAGGAATGCAGGACAGCACTATCTGAACACTGTTTTCACTAAAGAAAATGAAAGTTTAAATGCATTAAAACCACTTGAAACTTGGTTTCCTCCAGTGAGCACACTGACTTTTGGTTACCATTCAAAAATTTGTATCTGAGAGCTCTTCTTATGCAATTATTTTCAAAAGAATGAGGTCTCTTGCTGCTCCTTAATAAAAATAAGCTGCTTTCCTACCTGAGCTAACAAGTCATGAATACCTCACCACTTCCCAACAAAACTCTTTACTTGCAGAAGAGGCTATAGCTGTCAAATGCTGATTTTCTACTTGCTCAAACTGCCCCTGGATAACTGGCTAGGAAGCATCCTCCTTTCATTGGCTTTCTTTAACTTTACCACAGCACTTAATGACTGTGTACTGCTCTATATTCCAGGATTAGGAAATTTATGTCTTAAGACATGTTCTTATAGTTTGAACCAGGTTTATGAAGAATTACTTCACCAATAAACATTTCTGAAAAGCATTTACACTACTTTGCCAAACTGCATGTCAGTAGTCAGAAGGAGCATGGAAATGCACCCTCAATAAAGAAAGTGATTGTCTGTACATCCATTTTCATCTTTTGGTAGTTTGTTCAAGCAGGTATTAACCAAGGTATTTGCTGCATAGCTTCCTTGCTCATGGGAAATGTAAGTCACCTTCTGTCAGGCAGGGTTCTCTGGGCAAGCAGTGCTATTGCTGCCTTGCAAGTACCCTGCAGATGTGCAAAAATCATGTTTATTTTCCATCTCCAGAAAGTCAAAAATGATGGTGTATTTAAGAAGGGACATGGCAGAGAATAACAGTAGAAATCTTTATGATCATACATGAGGAGCAAAGGGTCCTATATTATAACTTGTCTGTAGTATGTATTATGCCATGGTGGCATAATAAACCTTATATAGGAACATAAAGATTTGCTGGCATTGGTATATCCCAGCTGTCCCATTAAAGGAAAATTAAGAGTAAATAAATACACACCTGACAACCTTACAGGACACTTCAACCATAGATCCATTCTTGAAGCCAAATACACTGTCAGCTCTTTCTTAGTAGACTCCATTTTTCTGATAGGTCAACAAAGCCATAAAGGGACTTTGCCGTGTATCTATACAATATCTGAGTCCTTCACGTCTATTACTATACTATTCCACCAAGGTTTGCAATGATGTGAATGGATCTGAGTACGAACTCATAGCACATACAAGAAACAGAGAAAGGGAAAAATTTAAAGTATTATGATTTGTGTTTAGTCTTAAAATTCAGCAGCAAACTTACAATGTGTAAGTGGTTACGAAGAGGTGAAAGGCTAACTGATACAAAAACATTTAAAGAAAAATGGAAGGATGAATATGTTTCGGTTATGTATGAACTGAGGCTCTGCAGTCAGGTGTGTAGAAGCGCATTTTTTGCCTGCTGAGCGCTGGCTCCCGAGGCAGCAGAGGGCTGCCTAAAGCTCAGTTTCAGATCTCTCAGGTACAGCTCAACGCCAAGTTTAAGGAAATGCGACTTAGCTAGGATCAGAGCTACTTCAGTGACTGCTGCAACTCCCATTGGGAACATTTTATTTTTGTACGGACCAGGCCAGCATCTTAATCACCTTCCCTCGACAGGTCACAAAGCGGGCGTCAGTCACGATGCTGCAGGATTTGACAAGGCAATCAGAGCTTCTGCCAGGGAGCCTCGAGCACGTGCCGAGGGAGGGACAACCCACCCACAGTGGGCTCCGGCAGGTCCCGGGGCGCCCCCGGGCCGGGCGGGGCGAGGCGCAGGGCACGGCCCGCCTTTGTCGCCCCAAGCGCGGCCGGTCCCCGGTCCCGGCGCCGCGTACCCAGCCGGCCCCCAGCAGCCTCCGGGCTGCCCCGCCGGCACCGGGCCGCTCCTGTCCCCCGCGGCCGCCCCTTCTGCCCCTCCCGACGGTCGGAGCGCGGCGGCGGCCGGACGGGCCCGCCCGGGCCGAGGCAGCGCCCGGCTCCCCACGGCCTCCACGCGGGGCCCGCCCGGAGGTACCGCGGCTGCGGCGGAGCCCGGCCGGGCTGCCGCGTTACTCACCACACGGTTATCCCGCTTCCCCATGGCGCCGCCGTGACCCCGCGCCGCCGCCCGCCGCTGCTTTGGCCCAGCCCAGGGCCCTTCCCCGCGCCCGGGAAGCCGCGGCCCCTCTCGGCCCCTCTCGGCCGCGGAGCTGCGGGAGCGGCGGGAGCGGCGATGGCGGCGGCCACACAGCGCCGCCTGCCGGGGCCGGGCGCCTCCGCGCCGGGCCGGCCCCTCGCTGCCAGCGCCCGCCCCGCTCCGCCCTGCGCTGCCCCGGCGGGGCTGGCGGGCCGCGGCCGCGGCGCGGGGAGCCGGCGGGAGGAAGGGGAGGGGAGGGCAGCGGAGTTTTACTGCAGGGCTTCGGATGGCCCGGTGGCTGTGGAGAGGAGACACAGAATCGCAAAATGGGACAGGTTGGAAGGGCCGCAGTGGGTCGTCTGGCCCAACCTCCCTCATTAAGCAGGGTCGTCTTAGAGCACATGACAGCGGATTGTGTCCAGACGGTTCTTGAATATCTCCAGTGAGGGAGACTCCACACCCTCTCTGGACAATGTGTTCCAGTGCTCGGTCATCTGCACAGGAAAGAAGTTCTTGCTTATATTCAGGAGAAACTTCTGTGCATCAGTTTCTGTCCATTGCCTCTTTTCCTATTGCTTGGAACCACTGAGAGGAGCCTGGATTCATCCTCTTGGCACCCCCGTCTCAGATATTTAAACACATTAATGAGGTCCCCTCTCAAGTATCTTCTTGAGGCTAAATAGGTCCAGCTCCCTCAGCCTTTTCTCCTAAGAGGGATGCTCTTGTCCCTTCACCATCTTTGTAGCCCTTCGCTGGACCCGTTCCAGGAGCTCCACGTCCCCGTTCTGCTGAGGAGCCGCCGGCGGGGCGAGCGCGGGACAGCCTCGGAAAGGGGAGCCCTGAAATGTAAACGCTCAATTGTGTCCTGGGGCTCTCGTCTGGAATCTGCCTCCCAGGAGAGGGCAGGATTTCGTAGTGAGAGGTTTGTCTCTTGGTCCATCTGGTGGTCAGTTACGGAGAGAACCGCCGTGTTCCCTTTTCCTTTTGCCTTCCGTAGATGCATAGACTAAGGTATTATGAAATACCAGCCCGTCCTGACATAGGATGGGACCCTATTTCGGCGGGAGGGAGAAGAAAAAGAGAGGAAAACCAAAGTGTGTACTCATCCCTCGTTAGCCATCTGCACTGCAAAATAAAGCATTGTAATATCGGCAGGGTTAATATTACATTAGGTTAATGGAAGTGCTAAGACAAGCCCGGGAGTTATTGGCATCTATTAACTGATCTATTAACTCAGAATTTCAAATATCCTTTTCTCAAAGCATTACCATTAAAAATTACTGCATGTTAGTCACAGCTTTGTAGAAATGGAGAAAAGTAATCACATGTTAATATGTTAATCATAGCAAGCACAAATGAGTTTTGTTACTGAAATAGCTGTCTTCATACTTGGGAAGAACTGGAAAAATTGGTGAGCCCACAGGAATTTGTGATACAAAATTGCTTAGTAAAACCAAGAGCAGCCTGTGAGGAACTAGAGGAAAACTAAGAAAGTGACTGTACTTGATTTGCAAGTAAAATTTGTTCAGTTGCAAATTTAATTTAGTGCTCAAAATTGCAATATAGTGCATAAGGGAAATTTTATTCCTCAGAAAACAGCTGGTATGTTCTAAAACAAGGATGGCTACTTTGGAAACACACCAGGCAGAAGTTCTCCCTGAGCTGCCTTGCAATGCTGGAGAAATGCATTGAAAACTAAAGAAATAAATTGCATTAAAATACACAGAAGATGAGGAGTATTACTAAATCTATTATAATATCCTTTTTGTGAAGCATGGAGAAGTCCTTGCCCCAAATGCACGTTCAGATTTGGACCATTCTGGAATTAACCCTGTTTCAGGTGGCTGCCCCATGGCACTGCACCCGTGTAGGCTGTCCCAGTGCTGTGGCAGCCCTGGGAGGCTCAAGGGTGGCCCAGGTTTGGAGCAGAGCTGTCTGTCTGTCTGTCCCCATAGTGGCACAGCAATCAGGCTCCACGACTCTGGGGGCTCAGCTGAAGCAGGGGAGGTAATGCCTGGGCTGCATCAAATCTGCCATGACAGAATGACTCTTCAGAAATGTTTTGACCAAAGTTGAGCTAAGAGAGTTTATTCATGCTGCGCTTTGTGCTGTGAGGCTTTGAGCCTGGTGCCTGGGAAATAGAAAGACTTGCCATGGCAGGAAAGCAGGGGTGCAAGGTCTCTTCCTATGCAGGCATTGGGGAGGAGGGAGTCCTCTGCTAGGCACTCCACAATATTTTAATTAGACCCCAATTAGCTTTTCTTCCCTGGGCTGGGAAGGCTTGAAAGTCCAGCCTGACAAACCAGATTTCTAAAAATGGATGAAAATACTTAGGGAAAGGACTTCTGAGTGCTAGGAGACTAAAAGATGATCTTGTTTATCAAAGGGATGGGAGGTGGAGGAGCAACACAACTGATGAGTTCAAAATGAGAACTCACACAGATACTGTAAAAAACTTACTTTCCCTTTTCAGTAAATGGCAGGCAAATGATAGACAAAGACAATTCATTTAAAATTATTTTTAAATGAACATTTGTTTCTATGGTGCTATCAGATGTGACACCTAGTATTATTAGATAATTTTGAGGCAAAGAGTGAAATAACTTTTATGTGGGTAATGGGAAGAGTAACATTTATACTTTTTCCTACCTTAGTATTTTGCTTACAGGATTTTTTTTTAACTATAATTTTCTTTTCCATAATTGGGTCTTAGGAACTCACCTTCTCACAGATGAGGGCCAGGAAGAAAATTCCCATATAAAGAATTTGTTCCATAATTGTCAAGACTGCTGGATTTTCTTCTGTGGTGTCTTGCTGTGAGCACTCTCAGAGATAAAGCACCAGACAGTATCCAGATCCCTATAGTAGCTTTTATGTAATGTTATGTATTTCCATTATTTTCCCCTTTTTTTCACAATTAGCTGTGGCTAATTTGGGTATTTGTGACTCTGGCCTCACTGCAGATCACTTTGTGCCTGTCCCTGGCTGGACTGCTGCTCATAATCTTATAATGTGCTTAAAGACAAATTTGGAATGTCACATAATGTAAAGGTAGCTTTTTATTTGTCTGTGTTGCACCTGCAGTTTATGTAACTAATGGTTAGTTTCATGGTTCCTTCAGGTTTCCAAGGGCAGCACAAAGTTTTGATTCTAAGTTAAAAATCCTTTGAGCTTTAGGGTTTGATTAGCTTTGCAGTCATTTCTGTCCCTGTGTCAGCTTTCATCTACAATCTGACATGTCATTGAATGCTTGAGCTGATAGTTTTTAGATTCCTGGATCTGGTGGCTGTTGGAGGCCACATTAGTAGAAGATACTTCTTCTATACTGCTCTCAAGAGAACTTAATGAACTTTACAATCAGCTGAAGCTATATTTAAGGTGTTTTGATGAGGATTTTTGGGTTGAAGTAAAACCAGAAAAAATGTAGCTTGTTTTGGAGCCTGATAAGTCATTTTGTGTTTCACTCAAAACATACACTTTTATGATTTCTATATACCCAGAAATGTTACTAGTCATATTTATAGTTGTGTTGATTTGGCATAGACTGATTCTGGTAGTGGGGGGACCACTGAAGTGGCTTCTGTGAGACGCTGCTAGAAGCTTCCACTGTGTCCAAGAGAGCCAATCTCTGATGGCTCTGAAGATGGATATGCTGCTGGCCCAATGAGAGGGGCTGGTAATGCCTCTGTGATGACATATTTAAGAAGAAAATGAAAACAGGGCTGGGTAGTTTTTTCCCAGGGATGGTGAAGTCTGCTGCTGGGGCCATCTCAGCGAGCCTTGCATGCCTGGTCACCCCAAGCCAGCTGTGCTGCAGACACAAGGGCACAAAGGGAGACGTTAAATGGCACCAGCGCTGTGGCGGGTGGCAGGGCCGCCTGGCTGGCAGTGAAAACACAGAGAGGAACTCTCTGGCACAGAACCCAGGCGAGATCAACCTCTCAGCACTGCAGGATCCTGCAGGAATCTTTGAACTGGCAGAACTTGTTGGCAGTGGTACCTACGGGCAGCAGTTTTTTTCCTAGTCAGAGAAGATGAGGAAGTGAGGACAAGTGAGGGAAAACAACATGGTGGCACCGAGGTCAGAGGGAAAAGAAGGGGAGGAGGTGCTCCCAGCGCTGGAGCCAAGATTCCACAGCAGGCCCTGGTGAGGACCATGGTGACACAGGCTGTTCTGCATCCCATCAGGTTCATGGGGGATGCAGAAATCCACTCAGCCCATGAGATAAACACTCACACCAGAGTAGGCGGAGGCCAGAGAAAGTTGTGATCCAGTGGGAGACTCAAATGGAGAGAGAGGGTCCCTGCTTCCAGAGATAGAGAGAGAGGGCCCTTGCTTCTAAACTAGAGCAGCCTATCCTTAGAGGACTTCACCCTGGGGACGTGTGACCCACGCCACAATAGTTTGGAAAAGACTCTTTGTCTGTGGGAGGGAGTCATGTTGCAACAGTTTTGGGAAGATTGCTGTGTGTGAGATTGGAGCCATGTTGGAGAGGTTCACAGAGAACTGTCTCCCACAGTAATGCCTTAAGCTTTAGCTTTCATATTTTCCAGATTCTGTACTGCATTAGTATATAACTCTGAACTTCATATAATGTGTTAACAAATTCTCCTCACAGTTTAGTTAGACAAAACAATCAGAACCAAAGACACTATTGCACCTTCAGGCCTAAAAAGTATAAACAACAGCAAATTGAGGAGAGCAATCTGGGAGGATAGGACTTCATAACTTGAAGCTGTAATTGACAATTAACCCAAATATGTAAATGGACCAAAATGTACAAAAGTGTGAAAACGTGTGATCCGTTGTCCATCTTGGGTGTAGCCTTGGCCAGGCTCTTGTACTGCCCAAGGTGTATCCTTTGAAGGCCTTTTTAATAAATACCCACTTCATTCCTTTAACACTGTCTAGTCTCTGTTCTACATAGCCTCTCAAGGCATCAGTGGGAGGGAACTGATGGCATAGCAGTGGAAAGACTTCTCTCCCTGAGTGAACAGAAAAAGATCTCTGGTGACAAACTGACCAAACCCCCGCAGCCCTGTCTCCCTGCGCTGTCAGTGGAAGGAGGGAGGGATGGGGGAGAAAAAAGGTGGTTTAAAGGCTTATTTTGCTTCTCATTATCCTCCTCCGATTCTGTTAATAATAAATCTACATTATACCTTTAAATATGAACCTGTTTTGTCCTTGGAGTGTTTTCTCCCAGTCATTATCTCAACTCATGAACACTTAGTCATTTTTTTTCCCTCTCCTCTGCCCAACTGTAGCAGAAGAGGGTAAGCAAATGGCTTTTGTGGGTGCCTGGCATTTAGCCAGTGTCAAACCACAACAATAACCAATCAAGAAAAAACAGTCAATCAATAAAGTGTGCTCAGCTCTTTAAAAGATGAAGATGAAAATAGCAGAATCTAAAGGAATACAAAAATACCATGCATATTTAGCACAACAGTTGGATCAAATAACGTTTGGGAAAAATAGTGCATTTCATGGACAAATGAGAGCCATTAAAGCACAATTCCCCTACATCAAAACAAAGATTTCAGTAAAAACAGATCAGTGCTAAATCATACAGCATCCCCAGCAACTGCAGCAATGTTTTGCTTTTGAAAGAAAAAAGAAACTCTTAGATTATAATTTTTTTTAAATGGAATTCATCGTACATAAGCAAAATACCTAGGAATGAGTAATTGTGATAAAGGAGGGTAGATTTTTATAAAATTGGTATATAGTAAGTTGCTGGAAAGGGTATGCATGTGCTTATGTTTCTGTGTCTGGTTGTGTGTGTTTGCTGATTTTCTAGAATACACAGGGTATTGAGAAAAACACTTGGAAACAAAAACTAGAAACCAACATTGCTAATTTTCTGTATTTAATATACAATACTTACTGCATTTGTATTCATTTTACATTTTTAGATAAAAGAAAAATATAGCTAGAAGGGTGAAGCAGTTTTAAATACAAAACTAATTTTTTGCCTTTTTACTTTTCAATAATTTGGGAACTAAAGAGAACTAGACACTGTGAAAATTTTTATTATATTGATTCTCATACTGAACCCTCAGCACCCAACAATAAATACACAACTTTGCTTTTCTTGCACTGCCAGCAGCAAAACATTCAGTTCCAAAGGACTGTAATTCTGATATAATACATTATTGATAACTTTCTGTGTGCCTTAATTTAATTCTGCTGTATTGACACATTAGTTTTGCAGTCAACCATCTTTACAAACTTGTAAAAGCTAAAGAATATGTTAATACGGTAAGGTGCATGCTCCGATGAACTTCAATGCAGTCAACATAAAGTAGCCCCAGCTGAGGGTGTTCTTAAAGCAGAAAGCCCCATAGGGTGAAATTTGGGACACAGAACAGGCATGCAGTTAGATCAAAGGGCTTTGTTTGAAAGCTTGCAAAGGGAGCTCTAGAGTTTCCAAAGTGTCTGTGTTACTTCCCAGCCATTCTGTACAGCAGAAATATACTTTTTCCCAATGCATGTATGGTAATCAGCAGCTGTGCAAGAAGAGGAGAGTCTGCAAGATTTCCTGTACAGCACTGGTGCAAGACTTGTATATACCACAGTTCACATGCTGTAGCCCCTTGATGTCATACTGATGACTAAAAGGTAAACCAGTATATTTGAGTAACAATTCAAGAAATCGCTGTTACATTTTTCTGTACCTCTGCAGGTGATACTGTATTTCACACATAGATGATTTAAATGCTGAATGCAAAGAATGTAAAGAACACTGACTAGTAACTGCTATTAAGCACACAGAATAAAAAAAAATGATGCACCTTTAAAAGAAACAGTAACACACGCACCTTTTCATGTTTGTACCCTGATTAAAAGAACATCATGAATTTCAAGTATGAAATGATACAGTGAAATCATGTCCTGTGAATAGATATCAATGCTAGTCTAGGTAGTACAGTTTGCACTGTATAACTTTCCATCTTGCAAAACAGAATCCTACTGCATATGTAGGTAAAGTGACTTGAAATGCTAAAACCTGACATGCCAACTGTTGCACCAGTATAGACCGATACCATGCTGTAGAAGTCAACAGGACTATGCTGATTTTCACCAGCTGAACATATGCCCTAAGGTGAATGAAGAAATGTATTCCGAACTGCTTTGCATGCTTTCCTTGAATTAGCAAATCCTAGACAACTCCAGAGCAAAATGATGTTTTATGACAAAAAAGGTGGAAAAAGAGAGAAAGGAAATAATCCAAACAGCATAGAGGCTGTTTTAATTTTCTGAAATTTTTTTTGTTTTGTTTTTTGGGTTTTTTAAAATAAAATTGTACTGAGAAATGAAGGTATTGAGAGAGATTTTGATTTGCTAATGGATGTTGGTCTGGTGTAATATCAATTAACAAAATTACTCTGGATGTGTCTCAGAAGCTGTCATCACTGTTCATAGTATTCTGTAAACCTGAAAGCACAAGTTTAATAATGCCTTTTGAGAACATAACTTATCTTGAAGATTCTTAAACCAGTATCTTGTGAGAGTTACAAACAGGCTTAACTTGATATGACTTCTGTTAACTTCAGTGGGATTTGTCACGTGTAAAGTAGGCACACATGGAGCAGTAAGAACGGAATCTTATTTCTGGTACATTTCTGTACCAGCATCCTGCTTTTCTCCATACATCTCAATGCCACTAAGAAGTGCAGTTCTGACCTTTTGTATAAAAAAGCAATGAATAGAGATTTTTAGAGAAATAATGAAACTAGGGTTAAGATTTTTATCACACATTACAATTTATATAGTATTCTTGCTGATTTACTAAGCTTAAGTATCTTTATATAGACCTGAGCTGCCTGACACTGAAATTTGTAGACTTACAAGGCCAAATTCTTGGTTTAATTTAATTGTAGTCAGTGGAATTACAACAAGAGTAAACCATGCTAAATGATTTTAAATACTTTGACTCTCCCACCCTAATTCATGCAATTGTCCATGCACAAAAAAACCTCCCAAAAACCCAGCACCTATATTTGCTGCCTTTATGCTTTTGTTTAGGCAGCAATCTTACTTCAAGCCCAGATGGGCAACTTTATCACTGCAGAAAACTTTCTTCAGTTACAAGATGCTGCACAAACTTGACCCCTGGCTTAAGTGTCTGAAATCAAGAGACACTTGCTGGGCCTTCTACAAACAAACTGAAGCCAAAGGCAGCCTATGTAATGTTTTATAATATTAATTTTTCAGACATCTCCCTACTATGTATAAAATTAGCTCTACAATAGCATTTCAAAGTAATCTAGTTATTCCATATTAAAACAAAAATTCTCTAAAAAATAAAAATTGCTAAATCTGAACACATATACTACTCTAACTGCAAAACTCAATGCACAGTATGACGTGTATTTTTGATTTTTTCAGAATGATCTATCTTCCCTCCTCTCTAAGAAGCTAGCTTCACTTCAACAACCAAAATGTATGCTAAATGCAAATAAACAATAAAGCAGCAAGACTCAACACATTTTTTTGCCACTACCCTTTCACAGGACTAATGTGTTTTCATACAAAATAATACACTAAATCATAATAGCAATAATTTAGAATAATGTCAAATAACTTGAAGATAAATGTGTCCACATTTTCAATAAACACAGACCCCATTCACTGGTGTCTTGGTGCTGTTATTAACCATGTGTCCTCACAATTAAAGTCAGTTCCTAGAGGAAAGCCTTTTTCTGCAAATACTTTTTGTGAGCAACTACACTCCCACGAGTAAGCCCTCTCTGCTCTGTGAGACTGCTCAGCTGAAGTACTGTATTCATGTCTTTGCAGATTTAGGCCTTCAGACTGAAGAGTATCAAGTTAGTGAGGAAGTACAAATACACATTGTAACACAGAAAGTAGAAGACAGACATACAGACTAAAGCACCCTGTGATGCCTTTGGCTGTTATAATATAAACATCACTTCCAAAGTATACAGTTCCAACTTGTAACACAGCATTTTGAAGGTACAATTTTTCTTTAACTAGAGCATTCAAAGACATTATACTTTTAAAGCTGTTCAAAGTAACGCAGCAAAATATTGTATTAACAAAAAAAATCATATGAGATTCGAGGGCAGATATAGACCACTTTAATGAATTGGAATGAAATGGACCACAAATACATTAATCTGAATGCTTGTAAAGAATTTCCAAGGAAATTAAAGACTGCAAGGAACGAATCAATGTTCATCTGTGGTCTTGGCTTCAGTGCCAAAATGATTCAGCATTGTGCAGAAAACAGATTCTATTGGAAAAAGAAATGGCACCTTTTTATTTTCCCTATCCTAAGTGTTTTAAAATGTATTTCTTTCCCTAGCAGAAGGGACTGCCTTACCTATGAATGGTGCCTGGCTAAGAGTCCTTGAGACTCTTTCAGTCTGTATGTCAACTGGAACTGGCTCTCACTTTTCACTGAAAAGCACCATCATAATGTAAACTTTGTTTGCTCACATTGCTGTGACTCCAAATGGGCTGTAGGAAGGGAGTTCAACTCCTGGCAAAGAGATTTTGAACACTGTGGAGAAAGACAGGTTTTTAACAGTGCTTAATGGAAAGGCAGATGCCGTGGATATTGAATTGTTTGTTGGAACTAAACAGAGACAACTTCACTCTCATGACCAGCGACAGGACTCAAAGGTGAGCCAGGAAGGGTTCAAGTTGGATATCAGAAAAAGGTTTTTCACCCAGAGGGTGACTGGGCACTGGAACAGACTCCCCTGGGAAGTGGTCACAGCACCAAGCCTGGTTCAGACAGAGTTCAAGAGGCATTTGGACAACACTCTTAGGCACATGGTGTGATTCTTGGAGTTGGACTCAATGATCCTGATAGGTCCCTTCCAACTCAGCATTACGATTCCCTTAATATTGACCACCACAGAATGATCAAGATTTTCCGACTGCTGGCCTTCTCTCTTTTTGAAATGGTAAACTATAAGGTAATGCTTTTCTTTTCAACTTACTACATACAATAGGAAGGAGAATGGCAGTGGGGAGGTGAAATAAATCAAATCAAAACAAAACAGAGCTAGAACACCACATGGTTGCTAGACATCTAAAGAGAAAAAGCCTCTAATCTCATGATGCTGCACCCCTTTGATTATGTTCTGCACTCCTTTGATAGCTAACTTCAGTTCAAAATGTGCATGGCAACCAATACTTTCACACAAGCACATCCACCCTGAGCTTACATGAAGCCACCTTCGACAGCCTCACATCGACAAATGTCTTGCCAGCATCCAATTTCTGAAGTACATTTTGTTGTACCCATGGTTACAGCCACCTTTCTTAAAAGGGACTCCAATAAAGTCCCTGCAAGAAATCATGGTGGATTTGGGCCTTGCTAGAAAAACACTTAATTTAACTAGCATGCTGCAAACTCAGGCTACATTTTAAACCCAGTTTGGTGGATTACTCTCTATCACAGATGAAGGATGACTGTTTGACATACATATCATCTACCTGGAATACAACATTTTGTCTTTTCCCACAGAATGTCCATAATTCAGTATCGTCCCTTTTGTGCAGTGGGAGAGTTTTCTTAGGGGAGTTCCTATATCACTGCTGTTTAAAATGCAAAAAGTAGAAGTCAGCTGTCATAGAAACAGTAAACATACTATCCCCCTTTAGATCCAGGGAAGACTCTCCCTCAGGAGAGTATTTTGGTGTTTAAGGTCTGTTTGTGCCTAGTACTTGTGTACAGGGCTCTGTACTTTACACTGCCATAGCCAAAAGGGAAGGAATGAGCTTGATTATCTACATGAACACAACCTATCTTGAGAGCTGGGGACTGTTTCACAGTTGCTCCACCCAATGCTGGGAGAAATCCTCTTCCTGGGAATAGGCATCTTGGGGAAAGTGAGGAGAAGCAGGGCAAGAAGTTGGAGGCTGGCATTTCTAGTCTTGTATCCATCAAAAGCTTCTGTATAACAGGGGCATCATTGTGTGTTCATGTAAAAATGTGATCACAGACAGTTGTTCAGGGATCTTCTGTACTTAGTAAATGATCTTCTGAATCCAAAATTGTTTTTCCTAATCAACCCGACATTATGTTCAATCTAATCTATTCTAGCTTATTGCTTGGCTTAAACCAAAAAGTGTGAAAGTAGCACACATTTTGCCATATTCTATTGTACTACTTCCCTGTTTCTAATGAGAAGCAAGGAAAAACTAGAGTACAAATCACTGGCTGGCCAAGACTGGAAGCTTGGAGTCACAAGGCAGTAACTTAGCTCACAGCTAGTTCAGTGGTAGTGGAAGACCCAGCAGAATCAGATACAAATTATACGTAATTGCTGCTGCAGTGAGAGGAAGCAGGGAAGCTGGAAAACTGCTGAGGAATAGACTCCTCAAGGCTTCCTTCACAGTGTCACAGAAGGATGATCTGGGATAAGGAAAGGACTGCTTGAATGGCTGAGTGGTCTACCAGTATACATATTTAACAAGAGCCAGAGAACTGTGGAGAATTAGAGGTTTCCCATCCCTGGAACTGTGAAGTTTGTCTCTGTGCCAAGCCCAGTTGCTCATGCTTAATGGAAGGACCAAAATTAGCCACTCTGTGCCAACACTTACCCTGTCACCCATGCACATAGACTGAACACAACAAGGTGTCATGCAGGCTTCCTATTCTGCATTTTTGGAGCTGACATAATAATAGTTAACAGTAGCTCTCCTGTTGGCAAAGCAGCTCAGAAAGCTCGTTCCTACTCTACAACCTACAAAAAGTCTTTTCCCATGGCAGATGATTTTGCATTATTATTAACACTGGGTGTCAGACACGCTTGCTAAGCCCTCAGACTCCCCCCTGTAAGATGGTGAACCATCTTAGAGGATTGTTCTGGACTGATACCATGGACTGATCCAGCAAAACTTGCAGGTGGATAACCTTATCAAAATCCAAGTGTGCAAAACCATGCTATTTTGGATGACCAAAGGATTTTCAGTTTGCAGCAGGGGTCAACTTCTAATGCAGAACACTGCACGCCAATAGACACTGTCAGTGGCTCTCCTGCAGCAGAGCTGTGCATTCTCCAGTGCCTGCAGCTGAACTACAGGCACTGTCTCTGTGGACAGCTTAATCTGCTGTCAAGCTGTCTCATAAGACTTTTTTTTATATCTACCCAGAAAAAGCTCTAGCTTATGCAAAATTAAAAAAAAATAGAGCTGTTGCTATGTTGAAGAAGTGCACTGTAACTCACGACTTGAGTTGGCATAAGTATCTGGAACCAAAATCCCATTCCAGAGTCTTGCTTTATCATCTTATGTGACAGGAGAAAACAAAAGAACTAGAAAAAAGTCTTCTCCCTATGTTTATAAATAATTTTTCCATGTAGTCAAACTCACTTGCCAACTCTCCTGCTCTCTGCCCATTTTTTTCTCTTTCCATCACACCATGATTTTCCTCCTTCATCTAACTACTCAAAATTGATCCTAACATTAAAGAAATGGGGTTTTACTTTTTTATTTTAAAAGGCTGAGAATTAGCATAACATGATGTACGTGTGAAACATGGAATAAAATGAACGCTGAAAATTGATTTTAAACCCTTTAGGAGTAATTGTAAAAAGGAATCTGTCAGTCTGTGAAAATTCATTTTCCATTCAGTGGCACAGACTTTCCCCTGTCTGGATTTCACATGAGCATGTCAATGTGAGCAAGTATGCATGTAAACACTAGGAAAAGAAAATGGGGTTTTTTCAGGCATGTGGATGGATTCACAGAAAGTGAATAGTGTGAACGAGAATTCAGCTTGCTCAAAAATGGACACTGAGCTTGAAAGGTTTACAACACATCCTTGTAGACACCAAAGTAAATCACAAGTTTAACATGATGTGTTTTCCCATCTCCTTTCAAACAGTACAGGTTGCTTTAGTGCAAATGAACATTTAAGTGGTAGTTTGAATAAATTCATACTTGGATGCTTTTCTTCCATAAAACCCTATCAACTTAGCAAAGTCAGTGAAAAAGTATCAATTTCAATGCATATTTGATACACATTGATTCCATTTATATCTCTCACATCAAAAATATGCTCCTTTTCACTCATCCTGACAATATTTTCCAAATAGTTTCTTAAAAATCTTCTCTCTAATCTTTACCAAGTGTCAGCTGTTTGTGGGTGCTTTTTTTTTTTCCTTTTTTCTTTGTTTCTTTTCAAAGAAGGCAGTATATTTTGTCTGATCCTTCCTGGAAACAAAAAAAATCTGCCCTACTACAACCACCAACAATCAAAATACTACAGCAGAAGTTCTTTTTTCATTCTCTAGCCTTGCAGAAGTCTCATTAACATTGGGCTGCATAAAACCCATCAATTCATCCCAAAAAAGATAAATATGTAATGTGAAGGGCAGAAGACCATAAGGTTAAGGAGTTTTGATTTATCTTTGCTGTTTTGCACAGTCTTTCAATGAAGGCTGGAAAACAATATTGCAGAAGCTTCCACAGGACTTTTAAGTCAAAGCAAATTTTCCACTAACTTTATCAACAGTTTTTCTGGGGTTTTTTGCCCAGAAAGCAAAAGGCTCATCTAAGAATGGTGCTGGTTAATTTTAGTTTCTGATGAGTACATGAAGAACTGATGGCATCTATTCAGCCTGGAAAAATCACTTTTGAGAACAAGCTCCCACTTGATTCAGTTCTGTTTGGGTGCCTATCACTGAATTAAAAACATACACATAATTTTTCAGGAATACTTTTTAATGGAAAAATATATGAGTTTCAAGATTTTGAGTGTTACAGCTAAAGTAATGATTTTCAGCTGGTTTCTCAAAGAGTCTAATGAGCCATTTTTCATATTATTTGTGCACACTACTCTTAAGTGGTCTTTATGGTTCTTACATTGTATATGTATTGCAGATCAGTATGCAATACTTGCTAAGCTTCAAACTAAAGGGAAGAAACAACACTTGGCAAAAGTATATTTGTCAGTTCATATGTCTACATCTCTCTCCTTTTAATGGCCTAGGTAATTAGAATCTATGAGAAAGCCTCTTTCTGTTTTACATAAATTATTGAGATTTGATGGTTACAGAGTCCAGTCCAGAAACTAGAATTGTATTACAGCCATTATCTAATAATTTGCAAGACGCAGACAGATAATAAAATAAAATAAACAGCTCACAAATAAAACTTCAATTTGAGTTGTACAGCCAGTTAGACTGTTAAAATTGTAGTCATGTTTTTGTACATCTAAACTGTACTTCCACAAAAAAAAAAAGGATATGAAAATAAAACTTGGAAGCTTAAACATATAAAATCCCATTTAATTTTCTAGAGATTCTGACTTTTTTCTTCATTGAAAGTAACCTGTATACTCAAGGCTTAGTAATCAAAAGGAAATGAAAGTGTAGCTTATTGATAGTCAGTTATTGAAGAGTTTATCTCTCTGTGAAAATAAAAATAAATTTCTTAAATTTCCCCCCACTAATGCAGTTCAGAAAAATGCTTTTTCTAACATACTAACTTCAAGAACATAATTTACACATTAAAAAAAAAGTGTGAAATCCTGTTAAAATCAAAAGAGATCTTGATATTTAGAAGCAGTTTTGAAGCAATAAAATAAATATGTTAGGTTCCTAAGCTTGCAATCAATTCAAGCTTCAAGCATAAAACAACAAAATCACTCAAATAGCCTAGTAACTTCTAATTCACATTGTATATAAAAGTCAATCTATTCCTGAACCTACTGTATATGAAAAATACTAGCCAAGTGGTTCTATAAAACAGAGTTCTTAGAATAAACTTCCTCATTATTCAAATGTATCTTATATGTGGAACATAATTAATTTATGTGGCCTTTAAAACTGAACTGTGTGGTTTCTGATTCATGTATGTATTTGACAAGTGATGTGTTTTTAGTTGTGAGTCAGGTAAGTGCTCCTAGTTTGCTGGCTAGAAGACCAAACCAGCATGTTTTCTCTTTATTTTCCACATTAAAGCTGGTCTAATACCTAACAGCAGAAAGAATTACATGTATAATAAAACTCAAAGACAGTGAGCGAACCTGTGAAAAGCAGCAAGGCACAATATTTTCTTCTTATTCACCAAAACAACCACTGGGTATAAAAACCAAGTAAGAGTTATCATGCTGGAAACCCTCCCCCATGTAGAAGAGGTTCAAATACTGCATTTTAGTGATTCCTTTCATTAAAAATGCTCTGTACACATAGCCCTAAATTTAACTTTTTTTGCAAACATGACGTGCTCATTTTTTGGTGTGTTTTAGGACAGAAACAACAGGGAAAGATGCTCTATTATTGATCATTGTGGACTAATAGGCTGAAAGAAACCTGGAGCATCGGCACAACCTACACAGAAATATGCACAAATCCTATTTTTAGAATTTTACTAATCACACAGAAGGCAACAAAGGGGTACACAAAACTAAGCCTAAGCAAGGAGGTGCACAAAGTTCTTGTCTCATCACTGGTTTAGACTGTGAGACTAAAAGAAGCAAGATTTAGTAATAGGAATGGAGGGGACATTGACACTATGTGTAGCTATGGAAAATTTGGAAGAATCTTGCTGGAAATAGCACCTGTGAGCATCACTGAAACCTGTTTACATAAGGGAGCTGAGGGAGACAAATGGGAAGGCTGGTGTGAGTGTGGACAGGGGGAAGAGAAAAGGGCTGCACCAGATGGATTGCTATGGTTCACCAATTAGCACTTCACTAGCTGCTTGTGGTGATTTTTTTCCTTGGCTATTGGGGCTGTTTTTTTTCTGCAGAGTTATGTAGTAGTGATTAGAAAGAAAAAAAAAAGGTTGGTGGGAGATAGAAATTTCTCCTTCCATTACCCAGAACACCCTGTTCTCTGCTAAGAAGAGCACAGTGCCTGGCTGTGGGCGTTCTAGGAGCTATACTTAATACATCTCTTGTTATTCAGCATTTTTTAGCTGCTGTTGAACCACTCCTGTAGAAGAGGACACATACAGGTTTAGATATCACTAAGAAGAAATGCACTCTGAAGTCTTCTTTAAATGTGTACAAAGAGTTTACATCACAGCACTTTCTTTTTCACTTACACAATTCCTACATCCTACCCATATGGCAGTACTGAGTACAGGTACAAAAACAGTAGAGCTATACCAGTAACATAAGAAGAGCAAGGACATGGGTTTGAGCACAGTCCCACAGCTGTCTGTGCTGTCTAATTATAAATATGATTCCTGGCATGGTATTAGCCAACAACAGTGCTCTGCCCAGCCAGAGAACAGGCGTTCTCAGTTTACTAGTGTAAGTGAAGCCCCACATGGTTTGGCAGGGAAGACTGGAATATGATTAAGTCTGTGGCATGTCAAATGGAATTTCTTCCTAAAGAGATTTGGAAAAGGAGGTAATTTGAAAAATTGTTGGTCCTTTGAATCCAGGCCCTTGCTACCACAAGGACCCCATTAGAGAAATATTTTCCCTAACCCTGCCAAGATTCTTAGATTTCTTGGTTTTGTTCCTGCCATTCCCACTGGAAAGATGTTCCAGAATGTGACCATTAATACAGCCCTTTGAAACTGGTCTCCTCAATGCTCTCATTTATAACCTGATCCTACTATATTAGACAACATACAGCACCATGTTGCAGAAGCTCTGCCTCTGACTCCATAAGCCAGCCCCTGTTTTTCTCTGCTGCTTGCTTAGCTCTTTGATACTATGATTGGGAAATACTGCTCCAGTAGTTAAATTCCTGGTGATTTCCACATTCTCATTAGTTTTTGAGCCAACACTAACCTTTGGCTTTAAGTATTCTCTCCCTTCCTTTCTGTTTTTACCCTAATAATGTATCTACATTCAGCAACCATATTGTCTACTTTTTAGCTTTGCTAAGCTTAATAGAATAGATTCTTATGTGGAACAGATGCACATTTCTATCTGAGAGTTTTAAGCCTAATTTGGAAAATATCATCTCCTTCTCTACATTTTCACTCTGTATTAGTTGGTGGAGAGCTCTGGGACAGTTCCCTGAGCAGTTGCTGGGAAGCCACACCAGCTGAATGCCCTGATAAGGTATGTATGACAGATAGCTCCATGCTAGGTAAAATGTGGAATGTTTTCAAAAGTGCTAAGCTCCATAAAAAAGCTTTTCTAATTACTACTATTGCAAGAGTCTCCTGACTTTTGTCTCTGTTTGTTGTTCTACTTAGTGTTTAAAAATTGCTAGCAAAAAATTCACTCTGCCCCATCCTACTCTGGGAATTGTAAATATTATTCACACTTGGGTCCACTAACCTGTACAGCAATAGGATTGGGACACCACCAATGCAGTAGGTCTGCAGTTCCCTTTGGGTGTAGGAACAAAGAGAATGACAAAGGTAAGGCCAAGATTAGGTTTGCTGCTGTGACAGCTCCCTGGCCTTCAGCTTCCTGCTCACAGAGCTTCTGAAATTCTGACATTACAGACCTGTGGTATCTCTGTGTGCAGATGCTTTGTACATGCTCTTGCCAGGCCTAATTTGCAACTTGCCTGTTCATGCTGCTTAAGTTTTTTGCACAGGCTCATTTTGGGCTTAAAGAAAAGCACAGGCCACTGCACGCAAGCATGCAAGTGGTCCTTTGAAACTCTGGCTTGTTTAAAGTAGACTTAATTTAACCATGTATCACACATTTAAATGCCTAGCAGTAACAAAAAGCTTTATCCAGGAGACAGGTAAGACCCACTTACTATCCTAGCAGCGGACCATGACCCAGGGAGCGCAGATACCTGAAACACAGTTAACAGTGAGGGTCGCCACAGGAGCGAGAGACCTGCCCGTGAGATGGCAGCAAGCTCCCCTGTCACTGCTGGAAAAGTTACACTGCCCAACTCACTGCTAAGGACCTGCTTCTGCCAAGCATGAGGATACAATGCTGGCTCACCACCCAGACAAGATGAGATAGAGAAGAGGAAGAGAGAAGCCTAAGGGACTGTCACAGGAGAAAGCAAAGCTGGCTGCCTCACTTCGCATCAGTTATCCTCATTTTTGGGGGACCAATATTTTCCCCCAAGTCATGCCCAAGTAAATGCACTGAACAGCTAGGGAATAGCTTTTATGGATTTAAAATACTTCTTTTTCCCCAGTACAGTATTAAAAAAATAAAAGTTTCTTTTCAAAATACTGAAAATATATTTTAGTTAAGGTAAAAATACTAAATATAAAAATTTCAGGTAATATTTAAAATAACTGTGCTATAAAGGCAAGTAAATTGCTTAGTTATTTTGACATTCAATAATGGCACATTAACCTTAGTGGACAGGCGTGTGCTAGTATCCCCACATGGTGGTTTAGGAGAGAGGGTCATGCATTTCTGCACAGAAAACAAGCCTGCTTAGTAAGTGACGTGAGGGATTTTGAGCATTAATGTTCATGCACTTGTGATGTATTGGGGGTGTTGCAGGTAAGGCAGCACAATATACAGAGTACAATGCAGCACAAATACTTCTCTGTGCTTATTGCAGGTATAGGATTCTCTGCTTCTGAACCAGAAATATTTTTTCTATTTTTGTTTTTGGCTGACAATGAGAACAGGTTTAAGGTGAAAATCTGAATTCATTTTCATTGGCTCTGCTCATGTCTTTTGAGCTGGACATCAGAAAATTATTTGAAATGAGATGAAGAAAATATGCTTGCAGCTGTTTCCAGGGAGGAATTATGGGTTAGATGATGGACTAGAACATGTCTGCATTTCAACACAGAAAGACCATCTGGAAATTGAAACAGTAAGAACAGGACAGTTTTTTGAAACATGCACACAAACATAGCTAGATAATAACTCGTTTGTGTATGAAAAAACCTAAAAGCTGAGACATTTATTATGATCATCATCATCACTGTTATTTTTATAGAGCAACAAAATGATAAATTAATTTATCCATGTTTTCAAGTGGGGAAGCACCTGCGTATCTGCTATGAATGAACAGTAGCTGGATGTATTAACACATCTATCAGTTAACTGCAGGTTGCAGAGATCTGGTATTTCAATGCCATTCTTTAAATGCCACAGAATAACAATAATAAAGTACCAAATCACGCTTCAGCAGCTAGAGAGAGAGAGAGATTGCATCGATGGCAGTGACTCGATCATGAAACACTGGCAGCGTTCAATATTAGAAAGATAAAACGGCAGCAAAACTGGTCAGCAGCTTCTCTTCGTCTGGAGTTTTCCCAGGCAGATAAACAAAACAAAACCAAAACAAACATAAAGCTGCAACAGGAGCAGGTCAAAGCCCTGGCCCTTGCATTGCTCTGATAAAAGTAAACTAGATTGATTTCCATGGATAAGCACATCACAATCCCAAAATAAAAGATAAGTGCATAAAACCTCCAAATAATGATCTCGCTAGGACAGCTATGTGGTTTGTTTGGGACAGTGGCCTTGTCAGCTACATGTCTTGTTCATTTATGGTTCGTCTTCAGTCAGCACTTATGATGCATTCACCTCACTGGAGTTTTGGCTGGATGACACGTGACAGTCCAGATTCTCCTTGAATTTCTCCAGATCATGGAAATATGGGTGAGAAAGGGCAACATATGCAGATATTCTTTTGGCTGGGTTGAATGCTAGGCATTTCTGAAAGTATGAAAAGAAGTTAGTTTTAACTACAATGTAAGTTACAGTGCTGTCATTGCATACATACATTAATGCATACCACCTTCAGTTTATGATCAGTATGAGACACAACAGGGTCTCAGAAGGTGGTGCACAACGACCATCCATACTAAAACAAGCAGTAGGGTCACAGTATAGAGTATGGCCACCTCAAAAATTACATGCTAGAAAATTCAAGTATTCCCAATTTAGAAAATCACAGAATACAGGTTTTCTTTAACTCACATGCACAGGACAGCCTTCATCTGCTTATGCTGTGTGTTCAGTTTCTCCCTCATCTTCCTAGCTGCACTTTGATGGCCCTCCTTCCTGATCTGTATCCCAGCCTTTGTCCAGCCAGCACTGAAATCTCCATGTATTCACCTCCATGTATTATTCTTCCTACTGTTCTTGTCTAACCAATTCCTAGTCCTAATTTCTTTTCTTTTATCAGAATTTCTATCATTTCACTCCTGAAATTTAATTCAGTGACTTCCAGTTCTACTCTCCCCTTTCATCTCTGGCTCCCAGTTATCATCTCTTTTCCTAGCAGGGACAGATCTCTTTCCCACCTCACCTTCTAGGGACAGATATTAATCTCCTTCCTCCCTCCCCCCCTCATCATGCCTCACACTCACTGAGCTCTTGGCCATATATTATTCCTTCTTGTTCCTAGAATCGAACTCTTGTCCCATGTCTAGCTTCCACTTCCAGGCTGTCTGCAAGCACAACAGATTTTTCTCATAGCAGTGTTTCTCCCTTGTCATTTCAAGTGGCCAGATGTAGTCCAGCTTTCTGCAGCTGGGAGCTGCCATCATGAGGACACTGCAGGGACCATCTGCTGCTGAGACAACCTTGGCCAGAGACAGCAGCTCCTGAAGAGATGCATCAAGTCTTTCAAGAATTGTACTCTACCTAGATCACATGAATCAAGATCTTTAGAAGACCTCCAAAGAACAAATCTAACTAGATTTCAACAAGCATAGCATGAAGCAAACTGATGCAGGGTCATTCCCTGTATTCCATTTCAAGACTGAATTTCAGGACTGGGATTTCTGATGTAAGTATAACAATGATGGAAATAGCTGTACCAGCCCAATTCTTTTGCTTCTGTTCAGCCTTGCCATTTGCAAGAGGCAATAACTGGTGACTTCCAAGCGTAGAGTTTTCAGCATTCAGTAGAAGACTAGCAGATGTAATCTGCCACTACAGTCTACTTCCTGCTTTATGCTGGGCCCACTACAGTACATGAATGGTAGATCCATTTTTGTACTCACATCAGGCCAATACTGTAAGGGAGGCTGCTGCAGTGGCACTACAGGGGTCAGTAATGAAGATCTAATCAGAAAGTCTAACGACAGGTCAAACATATATGTCTCTGACCTAGTTTCCTAATCTTGAGCTATTCTCAGCTCTGACACCTCTTGAACCAAAGGCAGTGTGTCTTTGTGCTGTTGTTTCACAGATTAACACAAACTGTCTTAGCTATTTTTGACCTTTTTTTTACTAACTCCATTAAATGGAAACTTCATTTTTTCTTGGCAAGCTGCATGCACAGTGGGAGCCATGAGTCATGTGAGGCAGGGAACAACAAATGGGAACTCACAAGAAGCAAGTCTTTGCCTACTTCATCGATATCTGGTACAAATTTTTCAATAGGTTGTGCGGGTCTAGAAGTAAAGGCATTTCTTGGAAGGGCAACATCATTAGGCCAGTCCTCTTCTTCTGGGAGTCCAATTACACTGCAAAATGAAAAACAATATTAGGTCTGAATATTTATGCAGTTTTCCCTTCATATTGATTACAATGAGTGGCATTTTATAAGTATTTTAGTTTAAATGAGCTTAAATGTTTAATTCTACAGTAGTACAATAATCTCTGTGAATAGAAGCTGATAAACATATGTCCTCAATGTGCTTGGTTGAAACAATTTTGTGGGTAGCACAATTTTCTGGCCTAAGTCTCTGAGTCTTTTTATTAAAAAAAAAAGCTGAGTGCTTTAGAAAAAGGTTGTTTAGCTCTTGACTGGATGGCGCAACATATGTCACTCCAGGATGATTAAAAGCAGTAAGTTTCAAAGGGGAATTGCGTGCAAGGATCTTTTTTCACAAGAATAGGGACTGAGAGAAGAGTGTGGGTCAAGATGAGGGTAAGGCAATAAAAGGGATGTTTCATAATGCTTCAAAGCTCTGTGCAGTAATTGTTGCCCAAATTTAAACAATTTATTTCCTTCACAATACAGGTTTTAAAGTCTCTATTTCCATTTAGAAATGGAAAGGCACTTGAGTGTCTTTGTGGTTTTGCTTTCAATTGTGTTTTAGTTTTTCTTTACTCTTTAAAAGAATATTTTAATTTCTTTAAGTATTTTATTTCTTTATTCTTTAAATTATGTAAGATATTTATACTTATTAAATAATCGTGCTGAGTTCTAAAACTCAAATAAATTAAATAGGTAAATCACCAACAATGAATTATGTCTCATACATTTCACATTTTAGTCTGATGTTAATATTTGTGGGGTTGAAAACCAGTTTCTGGTGGAAATTATGAAAAAGATCATACATTACTTGTTTGGTTTCAGGGAAAATAAATTTTTATAACCTGTAAAATCGAGATTTTCCATGGAAACACTTACAGGGTAAGACAAGACAGAACAGAAAAACGATGTCACTGAATACTTGGGCTTGCACAAAGGCCAGTGCCACTAGGGAGCAGCATTGACCTTTTTTCTCACTGAGTTTGTCACAAGACTGGGTGAGGCCGTGGGCCAACTACATGGAGGTAAATCATAGGGTACCAGAGCAAACGTAATGGAATTGCCCCACCTCTACCTATGTGGATTTCAGATTGCAATTTGGCTTACCTAAAATACCTCTGAAAATTAGTATGTCCTCAAAATAACAGCATGGTTTGGAGGGCAAAGCAATTGCAATCTCAGGACAATTAAATCCTACTACATCTGGACATATCACACCTCTTGGGAAATGCTAAGCTGAATCTGTATGAGAAACCACATTTGCCATTTATCAGGTGCAGTGTGGCTATGGGGCAGCCTCCTTGGCCATGGCAGTTCAAGCCTTTTGATTAGGTATTTCAGGATCTGGTCCCATATTTAATCGAATACAAACAGCATCAAGGATGGGAGAGTTAAGTATTTGAAATAACAATGACATTTATCTTTTCATTCAAATGTGTTTGGTTAGTCCCACCGTTTTGTACGACTGCATGGCAGAGCAGAATGGGGCAGAATAAGCACAGGCAAAGGCAGAGCTAAGGGCAAGAAACCAGGAGGCAGCCTGTCAGAGAGGGGTGGGCTGCACAAGGCAGAGTGCAAAGGAGAGACATTTTTAGTTACACACATGTAGTACTCAAACACCCTTAATAATGAATTCTGAGGAGCTGCTCCCACTCTCATGGTCTGGTAGCATCACCATTCCAGTGACTAAGTTTGGGAGTAGCTCGGGAAAGTTTCACCTCCTGCCAAAGGTTCAGGCCTGGTCTTGAGAAATGCTGAGTACTTTCCACTCCCATTGATCACAATGGGAGACAAGCCTGTTCAAACCATTGCATTCAGCCTGAAATCTCTGAGGATATGCCACAAGCTGGTGGTGTCCCGGAAAAGCAAGAAAACATTTCGAGCCATGTATGAGGAATTTACCCTCATACACAGTGGAATTTTACTGACACAAATCACAATGCACATGCAAAGCAAAGGCAGACTATAGCACCATTATCCGAAGAATACATCAGTCCAGACTGTATAGAAATCCTGAAACTTCCTTCTGTCCAAACTGATCTCTACAATGAGTCACAACCGCAGAAAGAAGCAACCCTCCTACAAAAAGAGCTAGGCCTAACTGTGGGGGGTTCTCCAGCTGTGAAAACACAAAATAAACACTATTTGGCATAACCCCTCAGAATCCAAGACAGAAACTTCTCAACTATTTAGGAAGAACAGTACAAAAGAAGCAAATCCAAACTTTCTCTTTAAGTAGATGTGCAATAAGGAATTTCTTCTAAATTTAGCACAGCATTTTCTTTTCTTGGTGAATTCTTTTCTGCACAGGTAATCTCAGCCCCTAGGGATGGAAAGATCCCTGCTGGAGGCTGCCACTAGCAGCTATGCATTAAATCCTAGCCCAGTTAATTTTAATTTTCCCCTTAAATGTCACAAATGAAAGAAATCATAGCTATGTCTTTTTTTAATTGTAAAATATGTTGTATGTATCAAAGCTGTCTTCATTTAATAAAGCAGAATATTGTAGGACTAAAGTAGTAGCTTTGGCAGAAGAAGAAAAAGTAAACTGTAAGGACTGATTTTTCTGGATTGGGCAGGAAGAGCTATTTAGCGCATGACAAATTAACCACACAAGTGAGTCACATACTCATGGTATGGTATGCAGGAAAGGGAAGTCAACTCTGTGAAATCAAGACCTGTAATTTAGAAACCCCACACTGAATAATGAAAATGTTTAGGAACAGATCTGTTATGATTTGAGAACTGGAAACAGGATTAAACAGAGAAAATTCATTACTTGTTCAGTTTAAGCTTTTCTTAGAAATTTTACTATCTTCTCTTTGGAATATCTTCAAGAAAATAACATTTTGGAATAATACTTCTCTCACTCTCTCTGTGCTAGCTACTTCTTTTTTCATCCAGATCCCTGTATCCCTGCAGCCCCTCCATACAGAAAGGGAAGACAGAGGTGCAGAGGCAAACAGGCATTTGCTCTCTGGATTGGTACCAGCTCTGTGTGGTTTTGATTTCCTACCTACATGATACATACATCACATCTTAAAGTTACATGCCTCTTAAAAATAAAAAAATGTTCCTTAGTCTGAAGAGCTTTTACAAGAAGTAATATAATTCTACTTAATTATCATATTGGTAATATCAGTAACTGAATTTTGGATGAGAAGTATTGCATCTCAGAGAGTTTAGAGTCTACCTGCCTCCTAAACATATTTGATGTACCTGAAAAACACAAACTCCTAGAACTGTAAAATGGTTTTAAAATAAAATAATCTCTGAGAAAGCACATATTAAAATGCTGATATTCCTCAGTTCTCAGAGTTACCTTCCAGACCAAAATATGGACTGTTAACAGGCTACAAAATAGATTTTAAAAGCTAACACATTTTTTTATGTTTGGAAGTTTTTTCTGCAAAGATGCTGTTGGTAACGATCTCAGAGATTTCAGCTTTTAATGTATTCTAATGTTGTTTTCTGCAATGCACAATGAAAAAAAACAACAACAAAAACCCCTGTGTTTGTTTACATTAAGAGAATCTCTTGCATTTAACTGTTTATGAATATGTATGAATGGTACATGCACAGTATGTTTAAGAGACTTAAAAAGCCCAAACCCAGAAGTCTCCTAACTTCCTGATGATGGCTATCAGTTTTGCAGAACTATATTCCATGTTGCTTCCTCCTTCCATTCTGACACAGAATACACAGAAATATCATATTGCATGCCATAGCAATAGGAAATATGGAAATTCTAGTTACATTATTGCATAAAAACCTGGCAAAGAAATCTCATAGGGTTTCAATGTTAAACAGATACTGACATAAGGCAATTAGTTATTACTCACTCAAAGATTTTTCCTAGTTGATCAACATCTGAATTTCCACGGAAGAGTGGTCTGAAAAAATAAAAACATGTTTTTAGAATGTGACTTGCTTTAATTAATATAAATCTAAAGCTGACAGTTCCAATGTAGGGTGAAAACGTGGGGGTTTTTTGAGACTTCATCTTCTGCTATCTTCTGCTTCCATGCTTTATCCAGTCTGCAAGTGAACCTTTCAAGTTTCTACAAAAACTGGTAACAAAAGGGACAGATGATATGTATTTTTGAATACACTACTTTTGAAAATTTAATTGTGCCTTTTTGCCTGAATGACATAATTTTCCCTCAACTAATACTGTCCTATGAATTATATCATTAACAAAATCGTTTTCATTACAAAGAACGCTAAAATAGCTGCTAAGAGAGACACAAACAATGTCATGCAATTCATCAAAACATAATAACATTAGAGATTAATTATTATGAATATAAATTGAAAATTAAATTTCTTGCATACTGCATATTGGAAATGTGCTCCTAGGTTTAAGGGGTCAAATAAATGACAATGGATTCATGAAGGTCTGTAAACAATGGGGTGTGAAACGGTACAGAATTTACCTTGAAGTAGAGGAATACTTCTGCTGCATAAATAAAGATACATTCAAAGATACAAATTGTTAGGCTGCATGTCCAAAGGCTTTCAAGAAAAAAAAAACAGTGACAAAAAATATTTCCAGACACACTTTTTCTTTTCAAAGTGCAATTTAAAATATTTTCACTCATCATGTGTAAGATGCTATCAACCCCACAATGACAATGTAAAATATGAAATTCTGATTTGTACGGCAGTATGGCTGTATTGCCAGCTTTGTGCTGAACAACAGTGCAATTTTATGTTGAAACTCCAAAGATATTCCAACATTTTACTGACAGATGAATAAAGATCTAGCCAAGAATGAGGGATCTGTGAAGATCAGGCCACAGATGTCATGTACCACATTGGTTCAACAAATGGTAGATTACTCCAAGAAACACAACTCACACACACTGCAAACTGAGATAGGAACTTGGGATGACATAGCCAGGCTGCCCTCTCTTCCGGATCTCGGCTAAGTACGGAGTATGTTGTAAAGTCATGGTTACAGTTTCTAGAACTGTTCAGCTGAAACACAGTGACTTGACAGACAGCGCATAACCCTCTGCTTCCAAAGGGCAGCCTTTGGTTTGGGAGGAACACACATTCTCCTGCCTCTCTCCACATACTCCTGTCTGAGGGAAGTCCATGACCCTGCGACAGCCAAAGGCATCATTTCACTGCTGCTTTTCACAGGACAAGATCTCTCCCATCTAGACTGGCGAACAAAGAGTAAGTCAGCTATGGTCCTTCCCCTCTCACTGCCCATATGCAGGAGCAGCTGTAGGATCTGGATCTCCTTTTGCTAACTGTGAGTTCATACTGAGAATTGGCAATTTCCATCTTGACACTCTCGCAAAGGCACCAGAGCTCCATGTCACTGTGTGTCTTGTGGGTCCATTCCAAATACAGTAAGTGGACACAGAGCACTGAGACATTTATTAGGCACAACAACCTCTGCAGAAATCTGGGCCATCCAGAAAAAGCAGTGAACTGGCAGACATGCTGTTCTTTGATGAACTAAACATGCATTTTGCCTCCTTCTTGTGTGCTGCCATTCAGGTAATGTCATATCAACTTACACTCCAAACTGCTTTGTGCAGGGACATTGAGAGAACAATTTAATCAAGTATGATTTGAAACCATCTGACATGAGATTTGATCTGATGATGTAAAATGTGGTAGCCTGTTACTTGTCCATAAAGAGCTCCATTTATTTTGATTGTGAATAAATCATAACGCAATATTTTGTTTCCCAGATACACATGGTATTTACTAACTGTAGCCACTTTCACAAGACTATTGCAACTCATACTTTGGGATTTCTGGGTTTAAGCTTTAAGGTATATAGCAATACTGGCTTCTACAAAAAAAAACAAAGCTTAACCCACTCAGACAGGAGCATCTATTTCTGCCCTAAGCTTTCAGCCTGATTTTCAGAACATTCAATAGCTACAACCCTAGCATTGCTTGTGGCAGCAGACACACTCTGTATCTTCCAAAGTCAAGCAGAAACGTTTTTTGGTCTACTGCTTGAAATTATTAATATACAGTTACTTTGAATATTTAATTTCAGCTCCAGCATTAGATTATTGGGGCCCTTTAAGCTAACAGAATCTACACATTCAAATAATCATATCTATGCAAATGGAAAGCTGATTTAATGTTTTAAAATGTATGCTGAACCTTGCATTACTGTGAAAGCCTGGCAATGGCAGCCTTGTTTGCAAATCACCTTAGGCAGTGTCATGCCAGAACAAGTACAATTCTTGGGATTTTTAAGGAAGGTTTTTCCCATCATTGCTGCTGTCTCAAATTCACTGAGGGCTGAAGCAAGAATTTAAGTTCTTTTGAAAGTATAATTATACAATACAAGGTGACCTTCCAACATACTTTGATATTTCATCACAATGAAGTGTTATTAGTTCATCTTTCAGCCTCCTATCCATCTCACCATCATGACTATAACAGGATGCCAACTCCACGTTAGGCATCACTACAATAATGAAATTTGCCTCATGAATTTTGGCTTGAGGTTCAATTAGAATATTGGATGGATGATTGGGGAAACAGATTCATCTAATCAGCAACTGCACAAAGCTCTCATTTCACATTTTGGCACTAGTTACTCTTTTGTAATGATCTGACAGCTCTGCAAGTCACATAAAAACTTTCACGTCAAGACACTTAAAGATTCCTAAAGATGGACATCAGCTTTCCCACCACTTTTGAATTGAGAACACTCAGCAGCCACAGAAAAATAAAATTTCACCTTTGTTCTTGGTATCTTTCACTTGACTCATACACCCACTCACTCCCTGAGGTTTATTTATGCAAGATTGATCCAGAAGTTCTTTCTTGAGCATATGTTCTCCTCTCTGCGATCATAATTTGTGTAAGACTGGTTAAACTTTGGAGCCTGATTTTGTATAATTCCTTCTTTTTTTCTTCAAAAAAGGCATGGAGCTGGGTTTGCATCCTGTGGCAGGGGATGTGAGTCTGCCCTCTGGCTTCAAAAAACACCTAAAATCTGTGAGTACATGCATCTCAGGAAAGAGGGATATTCCCATGGATGAAAGAACTATCCATGGGGATGTACTTGCCTTTTTTGTGGTTCCTCAATCCTCTCAAACATCCCTGACTTTGCTTGCTATAAAATCCACGCTCCGAAGGCTCCAACACCATTGTTGTTATGGAACACACACCAAGTAGGGAAGATAGGACAAGAAGATTTGGAGTGCACCTGTGACATTTAATTTCCCTGTTTGCTCAAGGGGTCTCAGATGGTTCCCGTGTTTGTTGGTTGTTGCTTCTTTGATTTTTCAGGGCAACAGAGCAAAGAAACATGCAAGTATCCATCTTGTTTGGCCACTGTATGGAGGAAAAGCCTTTCGGTGTGTGCCAGAATGCCCTTAGCAGATAGGAAGATATGATGGAGGCTTATTGCTTACACTGTCCTGCTAAAAGAAACCCCTCCTGAGCCAATAAGCAAGTACCTTAGCTCCTCAGGTACAAAATGTGCAGCTGCACAATTTGGATATTAGCTATGAGTCCACATTGTGAAAGCAGAAGCACAAGAACACTCTCTGAACATGATGAATTTTTTTGTTTTACTGTGGGGGTGACCAAGCACTGGCTCAAAGAGGTAGTGGACCCTCCCACCTTGGAGATATTCAAAAGCCATCTGAAGATGGTCCTGGACAACCAGTTCTAGGTGATCCTGCCTGGGCTTGGACCAGATGATACACCCAGAGGTCCTTCCAATCTCAACCATTCTGTGATTCTGTGACAGTACAGAAATAAAAATACAGATCACAGCGTAAGGTTGCAATGGAAAACCTACAAATCCTGAAATGTTACCATCTGCTTATAGTTTAAAAGGGCTTGCACCATTAATTTTCTGGCCAAAAGGCTCCCATGCTTATATACAGCTGAACAACTAGTTTTAACCATTTACTAACTTTAGGCTCTTTTTCTCTTGTTCATGCCTTAGCTCAGCTTTTGCTCATGCTCATGCCAACTTTCACCTTCACTGAATATTCTTTCTATCTGAACTGGATATTACTGTCTGAAAAGTTGAGTTCTTTATTTCATAGACATTGTGCTTCATGTCTGCACTACTCAGTAAAAACTGAGATATAAACATTTCCTAAGCAAGTCTCCACAAAAGAATTTTCCCTGGTGCAACTCTACAGACATGCCAAAGCAATTTTTCAAGTATTGTATACAATGACAATGCAATGACATGCAAGAGATAAATGAGTTTTAACTGTAAGCCAGCCACATTACTTCTAGATTTTATTTTCAGACTTTGGTCTACAAAGCAAAGAGAATCTAAAGCTTTTCATATGGAAAGTTAGAATTTTCATAAAGATTTGAATTAAAGAAACTGATAAGCACTGTTCCAGGCAAATATATAATGCAGACATCTGTAATGCAGACACAAAGAAAAAACCCAATAAAACCACCTGCATCGCAGCACAGCAAAAGACTTCTGCAGGTTTCTTGACAGTGACTGACATTTTTAACTAATTAGTGACATTCTGATTGGAAACTATCTTTCTATTTCTGACACTGGTAAAATGGACACATGGAAGAAAGGTCACGTGAAGAAAGAATGTATTGATGAATGAAAAAAGGTAAGAAATTCACTTTCTAACCAAAACATGTAATTGAGCTCTCATGATAGCTCTGGAATTGCCAATACAAGGGCTTCCAAAGCCAGACAAGCCTAGTATCTTTCCAGATATGTAAGAAATAACATACAAATAGCTGCCTAGATTCTTTCTGCTAGTCCATTTACTCATTGTGACAACAGAAGTTAGGAATTCCATCCCCTTCCTTGTTATCACAGAAAAAGGATAAGGATAATCTCTTAATTACTAACTTGAATATATACAATATTCTTAGTGAAAAGCCTGAATACTGGTGATCCATGCGTACTCAGGAAGTCCTACAAGAACTCCCTAAAATGAGAAGAACATCATGGGTGGAAAGGGTACAACTTAATATTTGGGCAAGCGGGGCTTAGGCACTCTGGTTGAGAAGATGCTGAGAAGTTGTTTTGGGAAGAAGAGCAGTGAATTCAGAGTATGTAACTGCAGCTTTGAAGGCATTATACAAAATGAGGGAGGTGTTTAAAGTCCGTCATTATTTGACATAGTGAAGAAAAAAATGTAAAGAGAAATGGTATAATGAAGGTACATGGAAGTTGTACATGAAATTTTAGAATCTGATTGTGTTGTAGCAGTTAAGTCTAAGGAGTTTGTATGTCTGAGTGTGTAAGAGCAATAAAGTGATGGTGAAGGATCTAAAAAAGCTACAGCCAAGTAACATTTGCCAAGGAATCCTGCATCATGCCATGGGAAACCTGCCAAACTATATAGTCAGAGATATATTAAAAGGATGGGATGGGTTTTTTCTTTTCATATTACAAAATGTGAATAGCTAGTAAATAATTTTGTCAGATTCTTAGTTACTTATTATGAAGAAAATATTCTCATTTTAAGGATTAAAGCCATACATGACCTAAAACTGAAATTATGAGATGACTAGAAATAACATGATCTGGACTGTCCTGTGGAAACCTTTATTCAGAGGGATTATTTCTGAGCTGATTCCTAACCACTCTTGTTGCTACCACTGTTTCTCTTTGACAAATTGCCTGCACAAGTCTGTACTACAGGTATGCAAAGAGAAAGTAAAGCAAAAAAAAATAAAAAAAAAGTATCACCTTTTAAAGATGAAGATCACTGGCCTTCTGGCATGTAAGATGAATAAGGTGCAATATGAAACTTTGGTCTGAAAACAGGCTATGCTGACAAGATTTCACACTCTGAACAGTTACTCACTTCCAGTCAAAAGTGACTTGCTCAGCTGTTGTGTAATTCAGAGTTCTCATTTTAAACCTAACATTTTCTTGTACTTCTCTCTCTCCTTTCCCTTTAATAGTATCTCTGTGTGGGTGGGTGCCAGACACTGCATAGGAAGAAGTTACTTCATGTAGAGGTTATTATACTTGATCATAAATTGCTCAAAACTTTTACAAAACTTATCTTCTCTCCTCCAGTATGTAAGAAAGATGACACAGATAAACATTACGACTGATGAAATACTTTTCAGCTAAAATCTGACAGAAACCAGATCAGCCATCTTGAGTTTCTCATTTTAGCCTTTAAAAGCCCAATTTCTTTCATTCAAAAATCTATCATCCTTCAAGTTTGATAGTATCACAATCGTGAATAAGAGCTCTAAGATAAGCCTATGTCAGTACTGAACTATTATTAGAACCAGATCTAATGCATCAAAACCTACAACAATTATTACTTTTCCTGGAGTTTCTCATGTCACCCAGTACACAGAAGCAGATAAAAAAAGTGTTAGTTTTGCAAACTTCCAGTTCTGTAGTGTGTTGAATTTGCTCCCTATTGCTATTCAAAATGAAGCAAACTGATTCCAGGACTAAAGATAATATTCTGACCCCTAAATGTACATCTGGTCTAGTTCATAAGAAACATATAAGGTCTCTTTCTTGAAGAAGCAAACCAAGAGTTTTCAGAGCTGGGTGCAGATACAAGCCAGCAAGTTGGGAAGGACCCAACTTCAGATGTTCCCTTTCCATGCATACCTGAAAGGGAAATGTTAATAAAAGGGAAGCCAAACAGAGGCACCATGTACAGCTTTATGACCAAAGTAGGGCCAGCCTACTGTATAGAGTGAAGTTTATCCAATATACATAATGATCTCCCTAAGTCAGAGAAAATATAGCCATCTTCAAAGCTTCATTAAAAATGGCAAAGGAAATCTTTTTCTGGGTGCTTAAAATTTGATTGATACCTTTCAGATAAGTATAGTCTCAGCTGGCCTTGGAACAGAATGATGGGCCTTGTTCCCCACCACTGACATAAAAGGGAACTTTTCCACAGACATCAATGACCCCAGGTTCAAGCCAACTGAGATCTGCTTTCAGGCCTCTATTAAGAAATAAAAATTATGCTTCAAGAGGAGGATACATAGATTATATATATATGTGTACACATATATACCCCCACATATAAAGTTCCCAAAAGCAAGATAAGTGTAGATATGATCTTTGACCAGAATATGCTGTAACATAGGCAGATTTCATCTGTTCCTGGGCAGAACTGCTTCAGAACTCATCACTGAACATTATTTTTTGAAACAGAAGAGCCTTGATAGGTTGAATGTCCTTCACTTACTCTCTCATCACGCACGTCACAGTTCTCTTATCTGTGGACATTTGTTTCCCCGCAAGATTTGTAGGTTTTTTCACTAGGGCTTTAAGGGTTTGTTATCTCAGCTCAGGAAGCATGATATAATAGTGGCACCTTGAAAACTGTGGCAACGTTTGAAGCAAATTCTGTAAATACATACACAACTGACCTTGGAAAAAGGGAAGGGAAAAAAAAGTCTCTGCTCAGTGTGGAAAAAGAAGTATTCCTTTTGTTTTACTGACAGTTCTACCAGCAATAAGTAACTGTGTATTAAACACCCATCTCATCATTGTGTGCAGGTAAATTACATCTACTTGTCCATCAGCAGTTTGAAATTTAATGACATAACTAAACTGCAGGCTTCTGCCTTTTGAAAGCAGCCTGAAAGAAATACTGATATGACACATACAATATGGCCATGGTCTTCCCATAATCAAACCCTGTGGGGTTTGAAGGCAATAACTGAGGTATGGATTAGATAAAGGCTGTCCTATATGGAAGGGTAGGAGCCAAGAGGGCTCCTCACTCTCCTGTTCATTCAAACAAGCAATGGTGCAAATCAGTGTGCAGGACACTGTGCAGGCAGTGTGTGCTTGTGTGTGTGTGTTTGTGAACATCTAACCTCATGCCTGTGAACAAATTTGCCTATATTTTCCTTGAACAGATCTATATCCTCCCTCCAGAGCATGTCAGAGCTGCTTTTCACGACTTCTTTAATAAAACTTATAATTATGCCTCATTTAAAAATGTAGCAGATAGAACACCAAAATGCCACATTTTAGCCAGATGGAAGATGCCCTTTAAATCCAGTATTTTGAAGAAATGGTTTTATAACACCAATATCACAGCAAAAGACCAAACTTCAAGGTAAGCAAGAGGAGTTTCAGTCTGTTCCTACTCTTTATCAATTAAATGAAATGAAAGCAGTCATCAAGTATCTACTCCTTTATCCTGTATGAAATTTCACTGTGAAAATATTTTCAAATCACAGTTTTCAGAGATACAGAATTAATTTTTTTGTTCTACAATTGTTCTACAATTTTTCTTGCACTGCCAAGATGACTTCAAGAAAGCTCATCTGTTGACATTTACCATATTTACTGGTGTAAAAACCCCTTTTAAAATGGGCTTTGCTCTGGAGTGCCTCTAATGCTGAACTAGTTTTAATCAAGGCGATGGATACAGAGCAAGTTTTAAAGTCTGAGGCCCTCTCATTAAAATTCAATAATGTTCCACAAACTGGATATATTTTCATTCAGATTGCTTTCATAGTACAGCTTTAGGTTAAAAGGTTTTGTGCCATTAGGCTGGCTTCTTTTGGAATAAATTCTTTTAAACCAAATGTCCAACCTTGTCACCATTCTTGTATCAGGTGAAAGACTATGCACACATAACTACTGCCCAAAGGAAACTAACTCTTACCTACCTGGGATTCCTCCTCATCAAAGGGAAAATAAAGTTACAACACATTCACCAGTCTACACACTGGTTCATCTGCTCTCCCCAAAGATACTGAGTAAATTAACATCCAAGTATGAGTTCCCAGGTTTTCTTGGGCTTCATCTCTATCTTAGTAATGCTAAGCAATAAGCTTCACAGATGGAAGTTTACTCAATGGATAAAGAGCTTATACTCTAAACACTTAATACAAAATAATGTGAAAGGATAATGCCACAAATGATGATTTATTTTCACCATTATGAGCAACATAGAAAATGGTACATCTATGTGATTAAATTACTAGTCTAACTTTGAAAAAAACCAACAGACCAACAGACTCTAGAAGTGGGAAGAGTAAGGCAAAAAAGCAAGTATCTGACTATAGGAGCATCAGAAAAATTCTGTAAGTCAATCTTTTTAGTCAGCTGCAATAGTACAGTGACAGAGTGACAATGAGGTAATGGAGGCTGCACATAGGCACTGTGAGAGTTCAGAAAAGGGAGCTTCAAGAGATGACAAATTTCCATGTTTGAAGGGAAATATAGAATTCAAAGATGTTCTCACAATCTAGAACATGAAATTCTCAATACAGAATAAAATCTAACAAAAAATTATTTTTTTTCCCTTCTCAAAAACCATTAAAGGCTAAGAGGCAGAATCCTTGGGTTTTCTCTCCATCTGGGCTTCAGCTGCTCCTGTGTGGTATCAAGTTCATGTTTTGATCTGTGATCACTTCATTTGCTCCCATACTAGGTGTTAATGGCACCTGTTGCTCTAAGCTTCTCTAAGTTTTCAGATAAACCTGAAACATCAGAATTGTGCCCACCCACAACTAATTCGTCTCATCACCCTCAGCTGTAATAAAACACCTTTGGTCAGAAAAAATTCTGTAAATGGATTATAACCCTTCAGACAAGAAAGGCAGGGAAAACATTTCACTATTAAATGGCTAACTGTTATGTGAGCACAGGTTAAATTTCAATTTCAACCTTTTTCCCCAGCTGCTGAGTCTGAGTGTCAAAAGACATGAAAGTTGATTAGAAGAATGGTGTGAAGAAAATACTTTAATTTTTAGCAGCTGTGCTGGCTTACAGTGAATTGATAAACACCTGCAGAAAAGCTTGAGATAAATATTTAAGGTAGAAAGTTATGCACAGCAACCATGCAAGGAAAACTGATACAGTTTTCAAAGGCCAGTTAAACTAACTACAACTTTGCCCTAAGCAATACTTAGTCCCATGCAATACACTCTACTCAGGCCACAGAAGCTGTGAGATTTACATTCACTGGCCCATGACAGTGCACAGTAATGTGAGTTCACCTATTAGGAGCTCTCTGGTTATTTATCCTATTCAACTTCTAGTGATTTCATGTACGATTTTTTCCCCCACTTGAATCCTGACCAGAAGAAAGAGTAAGTTAATTTTTATATTAAAGAGGAAAAATGAAAACCTAACTCCCAGGTGATGACAATGCTCAGATGCCACCCTCCCCTCTGCAACTGCAGTACATTTTGTGCTGTAGATTTGTGTGTTACCAGGCTCCCCAAATTTCTTTTGCAACATTTTTATGCTATTATCTCTGCTTTGCCCTTACTAAACCATAAGCCTTTTATTTTATCTGTGGTACAGCTCTATTGGTTTTTGACATCATCTTAATGGGAAAAGCACACAACTCCATCTTTACAAAGCGAACATTCCCTCAGTCTCTGAAGTACTGAGCACATGCAGGCTCCTTGAATGACCCATATCTTGAACTCTTCTTTCCCCACAATTACCACAGTGTTCACCACCTTTATGTCCACTACAAAGAGTTCCTCAAGATCCACATGGAGATGGCTCTCATTTCCCAAATTAGGTTGGGAAAAAATCCCAACCTAATTTGTTCAGAATTAAAGAAAAAAACAGAATCCTCTTCTGGAGCAAGTGAATAATCAAATAAAAGCCTCCTCCTGTGGTAAGCCATTTTATGCCTTGCTTTTCATACAGTTGTGGCTGGCATGTTTGCCAAAAATAAAGGGTTTGCTAAAAAGTCTAGGCCCTCTTTAAACTCAGCTCGCACTTTCCAGCAAAACGCCCTCAAAATCAAAGTCTTAAAAGATCCAGGAGATGAGCATCACCTACTTCTCCTTTTGCATTACTTCACAGGAATGGAAAAATGACTCCAAGGCAGGAGAGAAGCAAGCAAGTCTGTTTCTCTGCTTGAGTGGGTAGGACACCCACCCAGAATACAGAATACATGACTCTGCACATGTACTCTTTCATTGCTAATGGTTTGATGAGATCTAGGTTTAACTGAGCACCTTCATTCTTACAGCAGCACAGTATGATTCATCACTGCCAAACAGGCTTAATTTAATAGCTACAGATAGAAACATTACACAAAGATCTCCTGCTATGTATACTTCTTTAGATGCTGAAAGCTTGCCCCAAATTATTTGGATATAAAGAGCACTTAAAAAATTATTAAATTGTGTAGAACAGTGTGTATGCTGCACTGACATAATCACAAAACCTGTTTCATGGACATAATCTAATAAAAAAGATCTGATAATTCAGTGTAGTTGGTGAAATTCTGGATGATATAGCTCATTGAGTTCTGTACCTTTAGGTAACTGATTCAGACTCAGTGAAAATCAATAGTAACTGAATCTTCGTGCCAATTTACTCCGGTTCAGTTGAATAAATGAGTGGAAATGAAGTAATCCCTTGGATGAAATCTGTATTTGACAAATGTCTATATTACAGAAGCACTTACTACTGGCCAACTTCGATATGTTAGGAGAGAAGCTATGAATATGGAGAATATTTAAGTAAAAGAAGAAATACTTTCTCAGAGTTTGTCTTAAGAGTTGCATCTGGATGGAGTTCATTCAGTGCATCTATAAAAGGAAAGCAGAGCAGATTATGTATGAGTTTCTGGAAGAAGTCACATGGTTTGACCATGCCAGATGGAGGGTTCCTAAAACACTGCAAAACGCAGCATGCCACAAGCACAAGGGAACAGCCAGGCAGGTCACATGCTGACACCCCGAGCCTGTCAGAGCCTGGCTCTGTCTCCAGCAGTCAGCACACCATGGTGGCTCTGTCTCACATGGACTCATTTGCACAGGGCCAGCAGGTCAGGCAGAGCAAGCAAGCAAATGTAATGGCAGTGCCACAGGCTGTGCGCAAACACAAATCAGAAGCAAGGCAACAACACCTGCTTTCATATCACAAAGCAAACCATGGCTTCAAAGGAAGAAGCGCCAGGAATTGCTGTGGCTTAGGGTGAGCTGTATCCTGCCAACACCAGGCCCCTGACGGCAGTGGCAGCTCCAGCTACACGTGGGTAACACGTGATGGCACACACAGGCAGGAGAGGCTGTGGCCACCTCCCTTCCTCACCAAGTCAGGATCTATCTAGGTTTTGACATCTGCAATGCACAGACTGGCAAGTTCTCTGCAGTGGCCTCAGCCCTGCAATATAGGTAAGCTTTTCCACAGAGACAGTGGGGAGCTGCCTTTGGGCACCATGATTTCCTTGGAGAAATTGCTTTTCAGAAATCTAAATATCAGACTTGCTTTCTCATTGACATTTTGAGGTCTTCTCTCACAGCCAGTAAAAAATAGTACAATGTCTCAGAAAGCTGTTATGTTTTGCCCTGCTATCCTTAACTGTTTATAAACTTCAGAGATTGTCTGTTCCTTTAGGTTTGCTTTCCACTTCTCTCATGCACATTTATGGGGTTTTATGAGATATAAAAAACATTTAACAGCCTTGGTGACCAATACATATGGAGAAGTGCTAGTCTGAAGTTGTTGAAAAACTCAAATATGAGACAGACTAGTCCTATATACTTCTCAACTAGTACATATTGTCTTTACAACTGACCAATGGTAGCTAATTATTAGACTTGTTTTCTGGACAATCAAACACAGAAAATTCAGTAAAGGCTGCCTGGATTCAAAATGTCTGACTAGACACTCAATTTGGAAAAAAATCTCCCACACTGGGGAGCTCAGCAACATGAATCACAGTTAAAGTCTAGTCTTTTTCCCTCCTCTCCAGAGTGCACCAGTGTCCAGGAAAGGATCCCAGGAATTTAAATACCGTTTTGTAGCCATTTTCCTATGAAAGAGGAAAGTAAATAAAAACAATGTTTAGTTGTATTACGAGTCAAACGAAAGTACACAGAGGTTCCCCCAGCCAAACTCTAGGCAGAAAGCAAAGTCTCTCCCAGCCAAGTTCCTGCAGAGGGAAGCTGTGTGAAAGAGCCAGGAGACCCTTTCAAACAGAAAGTCTTTGGGCAGTGTACAGCTGGCTATCCCTCCTCAGGCTAGAGAGCAAGGGGCAGGGGTGACATTGCTCTGCTTCTCTCTGGCTGGTGGAGTGACTGCTAAAAACAGTCCCTAGCTGGGGATCCCACCAAAGCAGCCCTCAGGCTGCTTGGGCTTATCGCAGGTATGGACTTGTCTTGGAGATGCTCCAGAGGACACAAAGGTGTTCACAGCTACTGGCCAGAAACTGTGCCCAGCATAGCTCAGATCCAGATGTTTCTGCTGCCAGCTGCATTCCCAAATATCCATTGCAAACACTAGGATGTTAATACTAAGGACTTACATCATGACTGACACGTTGGGGTCTTTCTCTTAACCTCAAGCTCTTTTCCTCTGACCTATGGCAAGACTAATTCAGATTGCCACAGACTGGAATATTGAACCTTTCAGGAATGCATGTATTTTTAAGGACTATGTGTTCGGGGGGATTTCAGACTAGTGTTGTGCCCCCTGCAATGAAGAAGCTACAGAAGCTCTCCAGGAGGAGATCTCTCTCATGAGGTGCTATCTGGGCTGTGTGCAGGCACTGCCTGCCAGCCCAGAGCCACCCGGTCCCACTCCTGGTCCCTCGGCCACTGCCTTGCCTGACATGACCCCACACCTGAACCAAACAGCCAAATTAAACTTGGTCAGCTAGCACCATTTCTGTGGGGCTTTGTACCACTGCCTCAGGGTTCCCTTCTGGGTTTTTGTCATGGCTAGTGGCAGTTTTTGGTTTCTATGGTTAATCAACGGTTTCCCTTACCAACAGATCTATTCCTCTGACTGAAAGTCTGGCACAGCTGGAAACTAGAAGCAAAACCACAAGTGAATGGCCTGGCACTGCCACCCATCTCCAACCACAAACCCATACAGTTACTGGATTTGACTAACGGCTATCAATCACCCCAACTGCAGACAAACAGATATCAGCTAGAAAAGGCTTGAAGAAAAATGTGAGCTAAAAACCAACATGGTAATTTTCTTTTAATGAGGTGATGCTGTCTTGGAAGTGCATTCATTTCTTACTCAATACTTATGGAATTACTCTGACCGTTTGCCCTTCTCTCTATTAAAGTGTGTTTGTCCTTTGCCTAAAGCAATGCAAGTTTTGCCTTGGAGATAAGGTTAAACAGAAAACAATCCTCATTATCCAAAAAACTGGAATAACATGAACAAGTGCAGTCTTCTTCTTCCTTTTATATTAAGTTTCCTTAAGTGTGGAGCAGAATGTTGCTGTTGTTCTATCAGACCACTAAGGTCACTAAGTTAAACTGTGGCTTGTGTCCATTCAACCTTAAAAATACTTGAAAAACATTTTCGTAGTAAGGTGGCCACTTATCTGCAGAGGAAGAAAAAAATCCCAGTTTATTAGGTCTAGTTTGGAAAAATGATCAGCCTCCCACACACCCCTATGCACATGAATGGCAGAAGAATAAAGGATAAAAAGTGCAAAGCACAGAATTCTGAATGCTGACAAGATCTTTCTAAGGAGCAAACCTTCTCCCACTACAGTTGGTCGGGACTGTGGTGAACTTTTATGGCACTTGCAACTTAAATCATTCTTGTAACAAAATAAGATAATTTCCAAAAATGGCAGAAACAAACTCAGGCCAGAATTGTACAGTACTTTGGTTCAAAGGTTGCAAATTAAGCTGTGTAGCTTTTACAGTTCTAAGCTGCAACATCCACCATTGCCTGTTAGAACAAAAGACAAAACAGAAAAAATATGTTGTTATTTTAGTTCTTTCTGCTACCAAGATCTAACTGTAAGCAAGCACACAAGTGAATGATTACACTTTGGAGCTCTTGGTCCACTAGATATGTTGGTTTAAGGTTCACTGGAAAACAGCAGATAATGTGATTGCAAAGTCTGTGTTTAAATTGCTGTGTGATAAAGGCACCAGTTCTCTCTTAAACCACATTTAAAATGTTTGGCAGTTTATATGGAAATTTAACTTATAAGCAGCATTCATGGCTGTACTTATTCAGTTGCTTTTTGCCATGGCTCTAATGTCTTAGTTTTATTATACCTGCCCTCCCAACATCCAGTTATACATCCTAATTTTTCTTTTCTTAACAGAGTCCTTTGCTTATCTCTCTAGTTTTCTCTTCTTTCTAACCTAAAGAACACTGAAAAAATATTACAGATCTTTTCTCTGATTTTGAAAGACATTTCAGAAATGTGCTGAAGAGAACACAGCATTAGAAGAAAAAGTTAAGCAAAGAACTCAAAAGAAGTAGAAATTTTCCAAATGGAGGAATACAGGATCTACTAGGCAAAGCCAAATATTCCTACTGCTGCATAGCTACTGTGCCTACTTAAAACAGTGAGGACTAAATTATCAGATATGCTGAAGCACAGGAAAATAACTGACAAGGAATTAAGATGCATCTGAAATGATACTGTGTCATAGAAATATGCCTCACAATTTGTTGCATGGCAGTATTCATATTTTAGAGGCTCTTTATCATCTTCAGAGCCTCTTTTCAGACTGTGAAAGAATGTGCTCTTGGTACTGTTCTTGTATGTGCAGAAAGGTAAAATAAAACTGAAGTTCTCACTACTATCAATCAGAGTTGTCTTTCTTTCTCACATTCAGTAACTCCAGGATTTCATCTGCAATATCCATACACACAGCAAGAAGCTGAAATACCAGTGTGTTGACACTTCACAATGGCATGCATATAAAGATAATTTTAAAAAGACAAGGAATATAATCCTTTCCTACAGAAATCAGGCTAAGTTTATCAACTGATTTCAGTTTAAGACAGTTCTGTTTATGGTGGTTTATATGAATATGTAGTCTCTCTGTCCTGCACCCATCCAAACCCAAGTATCTGCAGTCACATCACTGATGCACCTGGACTGCAGCAGGAATATGTCCTATACTTAGAAAAACAAGCTCTGTATTCAATTGCAAAGTATTTAGCTGATAATATTTAGCTGATAATGTGAACTGAGGGCCATTTAGCACACATAACAACCCCCTCGTTGGGTATGCATTTGCAAAGTTGCAGACTGATTATTCCTCAAGACCATTCAACAGCAAAGCAACTCATCATAAGGAATGACTAACCCAGATTATGTCAGGAGTAGAGGACACAGTACTTTTAAATTCCAAAGCAATTCTCTCCAATAGTAGCATTTCTGTGAACAATTTTCCCCAAAGCCCACTGTCCTCTTCAGTCTCCAGATGAAGAACACACTTAGCTCAATGAGAACCTGTGGCTCTCTGGCACATTGCCAGATAGATTTTTTTTTTTTTTTTTTTTTAAGTGTAAGCTTAAAAGCCTGTATCTGTGAGAGATTAGCACCTACAGAAAGCTAATTCAAACCAAACGAGTGCACGATGAAACTGATGCTAGTTAGGACAGACTCAGGAAGAACCGGACTGCAGATCTCTCCTGAGAGAAAAGCTGCCTGTCCCACTCAAAGCACCAGGGAACTGCAGGCTCTGTTACAAGTTATCACTTGTTGCCTCTGGTAACAAATGGGAACTGAACATCTTTCTCTGGATAAGGACATGCATACAGTAGCTCACACACTCATGGCTTGACTTCCTCTGTAGATACCTTTTTGTGCGTGTGTTTGTGTGTGTAGTATTTTAGCAGACAGGTAACAATAATCATACTCCTAGAGTGGCTTTAATTCGGGCAAATTTAACTTATACATGCTCTTTTGCATGTGTCATTTGTTGGATGAAGATGACCAAGTGGTTGCAGAAAGAAATAGCCAAGTGTAACCCTTGTGAAGCCCAGAAGACACTGTGAATTCCACCCTTAGCCTCAACTCTCAGCTGACAGTTCTTCCTAACTCCCACATATATTGCAGCCCTTATTTTGACCAGAAGTCTCACAGTCCTGGGTTCATATCACAGATGAGGCAGGTGAAAGCTTGCCCAGCATCACAGAAAGAAGTGCAAGGAAGCTGGGGACAACACTACACAACACCCTCTCCTGCCTTGCCAGTTTCACACTTTTACAGAGATTGCTTCGAGTGCTGTACTGTGCACATTAACAGAGAATAGCTTTGCCACTCTCTGTGCAACCCTGTCACACTGAATTTTTTCTGAACAATCCCTTTTGAAGTCAGGGTTAATTTCAATAATGATTTCAGTGAAGCCAAGACTTTACCATATGATCCTGCTAAAACGTTATTCTTTTCACTCAATGACAGAAGTTCAAACTTCTCCATCCACCTTCAGGTTTTGGAGAGAGCTTAAAAAAAGATGTTCTTGTTACACGTGGCTATTTCTTTCTGCAACCACTTGATCATCTTCATCCCACAAAGCATTACCTGAAACTTCAACTGCAGAGCTGGATCTGCTGCTCTTCCTTTGCTCACAAGTCAGGGAGAGGCAGAAGTGAGGGGCACATTCTGAGTGGGTCCTCCTTCTCAGAATCACAGGAACTTTGGGATTGGAGGAGACCTTGAAGGTCATCCACTCCAATCACCAATCCAGCAGCATCATAATCCCTCCTGAGCCATAGCCCCAAGTGCCACATCCATCTCTTGAACACTTTCAGAGACAGTGACTCCACTATGTACCTGTACAACTTATTCCAATGTCTGAGCACTCCTGGACTGAATTTTTTTTTCTAATACCTAATCTGAACCTTCCCTGGCTCAGCCTACTCCATTTCCTCTTGTTCTGTCACTTGAGACACGGCAGATGAGACGGACCCCCACCTCACTACAATCTCCTTTCAGGCAGTTGTAGAGAGCATTGAGGTCCTGCCCCAAGTCTCCTTTTCTCCACAACAACCCCAGTTCCCTCAGCTGCTTCTCATGGGATATGTTTTCTAGACTCTTCACCAGCTCCATTTCCCTTTTCTGGACACCCTCCAGCACCTCAATGTCCTTTCTGAAGTGAAGGACCCAGAATGGAACACAGCATTCAAGGTGTGATCGTACCAATGGTGAGTACAGAGGGACAATCACTTCCTCAGTCCTGCTGGCCACACTCCTTTTATGGTCTCCTTTCACAAACCTATTCTACCACGTGGTTCTATAGTTGACCCAGGAAAGTACGTGCAATGGATCTGATGACTGCACTTCAAACTGTACTAGTAACTTAAGGCTTGTTTAGAAAGGGGAATAAAGATTTACTATATTTTAGTGCTTTAGATTATCTACAACTACTCAATACCCTAAGACATTGTAGCTAAGAATGAATATGTGTACTGCTAGCTTTTTAAAACCTGATGTTCTGTGATTCTAGGCAGCCTGTAGGTCCCAAGCCCAGTGTTCACATCACCAGAGTTTTGATATCATCACATCTGTATACATTATCTACAACAACAAAGTCCCAAGCTCATGCTTTTTCTACACATGATAACTCCTCTAATTGGACAAATTTATACCATTGAAAGATGACTTGTATGCCAATAGCTTCTTTCCCTGTGTCTGCTATTTGTGCCCACCAGGGAACTTGGCCCACCACAGGTATTTCAGTAGAGTCACACATCTCTTATCTGCTATTACAATTTTCAAGCACAGTTGGTAATGCAGTAACTGTCTCACATATCTTAGGAGTTGACAGAGTAGGCTGAAAAATGAGACAACTGCTAAAAACATGATTTAATATTTAAAAATGAGTAAATAATAACCTCATAATATTCATGCCAATCTTGCAGCTTACGAATTTCTGGGACTGATGATTTTACCAAATGCAGGCTGATTAAAACACCATGGAGCCAGTGCATGAACAGCCTCAGTAAGAAACCCATGTAAACAGAATTAATTCCCTGGATAGATGAAACTTGTTGCACTGAGATAATATTGTTTAACTTTTAATTTGGGGAGGTGGAAAAGGGTGTTGGGAAGGACTGTCTTTCCAGTTTTGGGTTTGAATTGGTGCCTGTAAACATGCAGTCACATAGCCACCCTCAAGTATGACTTCTTCAGCTTGACTAGGCTGTGAATATAACAGAGGCTACAAAAACTAATAGTCTCTTCTGATGATTTTTAGCTCTGTATTTAATTCAAAGGGGGACAAACCCAGTTGACTGTTTAAATTATAGTTAAATGTGCCCAGCTGGAATTGTTACATAGATAGCCAGACTCCTGAGTTCCACATACACACCTACCAACCTCCTAGTCAGTGCAGCATTGAAATCATACAGGAGTGTGGTTTTGAAAACTGGGCAGGTATAGATAAAGTAAGACGAAGCACCAAAATATTTTGTCATATTTTCTCAAGACTGACTACTCAGAAGGGAATCCATGATTGGTGATCTCAGTTTTCTTTTATAGAGCATTTCACTCAGATCTGAACCTGGGATTCCAGTCTTTTCCCCCTTTCACCCTCATTCACCTGGATTAAGTATTACCTAACTGCAGCAAGAAGACATTCTCTTCTTCTCTAAATCACTGGCCATGGCTTCCTGCTTAGGAGCTGCCCACACTCCCTGAGCCAGCTGGAATAGTTTTATGTATCCAGACAGAAGAACATGCTACTCCCATTTCTGCCTTTCTCTTTAGTGAGGCGTTCACCGAGTAGAAGGTACAAAGCCCTTTCCTACTGGCCTGGAAAATGCTCAGCCTCCAAGTACAGTATTTTTATAAGTAATTCAAATCTTTATCTAAACACTACAAAAAAGCCAAATGGTGTCCCCATGCCCTCAGGCCCCTGTCAATCCTGCCAGCTGTATCTCTGAAGGACTCTCTGATATGGTAGCAAGCCATAGCATAGCTTACAATTTCCCCTACTGGTTTTTACTATCCATGCACCAGAGCTTTTTAAATCAAAGAAAACAGGCACTATAGACAAATACATTTACTCTTCTGTTACATAATGACACTCCATCCAAATGTCTAGAAGTCACTGCAAACCGCTTAACTAAACAGGAAATTTAAAAACTGGACCTGTCATACAAGGAATTTTCAAAGTAATGCTTTATTTTGGGGGTGCTGTCATCAGCAGTGCATATGGACAGAAAACACAAACACAGCAGAAGAGTTTTTGTGTACATAACACATACACCTGAGTACTGAGCAGTTTACTGCTGATCTGTAAATAGAATAGGATCCTTGGGAATCTAACTGAGGGATTTTAGGATACAAACTCTATGTGTTCATCTCTGCGGAAGCCTATAAATCTGCACCAAAATTAAAATGTGCAGTTTTAAAATAGCTGTGACTTTATACAAACCTCACTGAGGGAGGAAAAGAGCTGAAAAGTGTCATTTGTTTAGCTGAATCAGCCAAGATGAGGGAAATGTTCAAATTTACTTTAGGTGTGTCTAGACAGAGATATATTTATTTATTTATTTTGTGTCCAAGTCCTTTACACACTTCTGTGTATTTCTGATCTACTTCTTAAATAAATACTTGGTTTGCATTTGTCTTAAAAATTGTTTAGATTAACGGTGATTTAAACTGAGGTGCCATCCACTTAAAACACATAGTAACCTGCAACATACAGACTGGACCATTCATACAGAGCTCACTTTTCTCCTGCACTTATCCAGGCTTAAAGCACCCTCACTGTGTTTGTGACAGCCTACAAAATTCCATTCAAGCAAACTCAGACTGTCCAATGTCTCCTTGACACAAACAGGATTCTGGTATATTTTGTGATGCTGTATAGTGTTTTATTATGAAACCCATTCCAGGGAAGTCCCTGGGATACAAAAATGCCCACAGAAGTCTCAGTATGCTTCTTAAAAATGACAGACCCTTAGAAAGACAGACTCTTAAGGGAGCAAAAAGAGAGAAAGCAAAAGAGAGTAGTAAAATAAGGCAAAAGTACCCAGTAGGACAGCAAAATGAAATGATTGTCTTAATATCAAACCTGTATCTATCACACAAAGTTTTAGCTGCATTCTCATACACTTATCCTACCAACACCAGTGGAAATACAGATTGGTGATTACCCAAGGGCACTACCATTTCCCAGTAAAATTGCTATTGCATTTATTCAATCTTTTGGATATACTCCACGGAGTTTGCAGAATTTTACATTTTACAGCTACCAAGGTCACAGTAACATGGGCTTTCTTTTGCAATCCATCAGAAGAATCCAAAAGACAACACAGATCACGCAGAGAGTATTGCAATGTTAACCCACAGAGCCACCATCAGGGCTGCTTGCTGTGGCTTATGGCAAAGACCCTGGAGAAAAGTCTTCCAAATCATGCTTGTACACTGAAGCATGTAGAAGTCATATTGTTGGTGATGTAAGAACATAGTACATACAGATTTGGCAGATTCCTGACCTCTACAGTTTTTGACAGTCTCCCAAATACAAGACTCAGAGTGTCAGACTGACCCTATCTGTCAAGAAAATCTGGTTTTATTGAACTCTGGTTCAAATCAGATTCATTAGTATAAGAAAAAAATACTGGTTTTGTAGTATTAATGTAATATTTGCATTTATATATAAGTAGAAAATTTAAATTATTGCGTGAATATGGAGAGTCAGAAAAGTTCACACACCATAACAAGAAAAAATAAAACTAAATTGGTGGAGTTTGTATATGGCAGTATTTCTTACTTGTCAATGCTTCAAATTAAATGAGAGGAAAAATAAAGTTTTGAGCATGTAATAAAGTTCTGCATTCATTTTTTGGCCTGTATCACTCTTATTTCAAATGGTAAAATGAAGCTTTTGACTCTCGTTTTTGAATCAGAAAAACTAGCAGCAGCTTAATACTATTGTGAATATATAGAATATGTCGAATATGTCGAAATAAATATTGTGATTGGGTGAATATGTGAATAATATTGTGAATATGGGCCAAGACTGAATCTTTAAAAGTTTGCAATGGAGACTTTAAGTGATATTCCTAAAATACTCGTTCTTTTTTTCTCTCATTTTCTGACTTCATTTCTGAGTCAGAGACAGAGAGGGTGGAGGATAACTCTACCCAGGCCATTTGACCAGGCAAGAAGCCCAAGAAAAATAATTTTTCCATATAACATTAATAAGCAGTAAAATCCCAAAGTTATTTTGCAAGACTTCAATTAGTATTTGAACTTACTGTATAAATTACATAGTTGTTTCTCAAGGCCCTTATAGCATTGAATCCCCTTCTAAATTTCATTGATTTGGGGTTTTAGGTTTGACCCAATATATATTTTTATTTCAAATTTTTGTTCTGTATATCCTTTGGCTTCACCACGGGTGTTAAAAATGCTATACACTTTCTATATGGAGATCACCTAGGTGATGACAACATGCACTTTTTGCCTTTAGCTCAACCAAAATGCAAGTGATTGGGTTAGTATTAAGACAGATTTACCCTGTTAAAACTCTTGCAGGTTTGTTCCTCTCCCCACCTTACATGATACAATCTGCACATCAGTGTCTTTCCACAGGCAAAGGCCAGAACTTGAATTCACAGCTCACCTGCACCCAGCTTCATATTTTGTAGTGAGATAGTTCTGATATCATACAATCAGCTAAAAAAAAAAGCCATTTATCTTGAAGGATGGGGTTGACTACACTTACCATCTCTGCTACCCTACCATCAGGCTACATAAGTTATTCTTAAAAAACCCCACCTCTAGAAAACAACTTTACAGCAAGAGCAGACTACAAGCAAACACCTGATGTTCAATGCACAAACTGCAGAGGAAGAAGACCCTGCTGACCACAGTGCCCTGCCTTCCTCAGGGTAAATCCTTCCAGAACCCAGCTTTACTCAAATTGCTTAACAGCCTCTCTCGGCCATTTTTATCTGCATTTGGATTCAGGTTCAACCAGAAGACCACAATGCTCATGCAAGTTTTACTGAGAGCTGAGACTGCCATCAAAAGAGACTTCAAGATAGCGACAAGTATGAATCTGCAATGGACATTTATATTTTGCATGCAAATAAAACATCCTATCAGGCCTTTGCAATATAAACAAGATTTGGTGTATTGTAACAGGCATTACTGCAGATTTTTTTTCAAATGAAAAACATGAAGAGAATAAAACTGTATGTCTTACTTTCGACGGAACATTTCTGCAAATATGCAGCCAACACTCCAAAGATCAACTGCTGTTGCATAACTGGACTGAAGCAAGACTTCAGGAGCTCTATACCACAAAGTAACAACCTGCAAAACAAAAAGGAACAGAAAAGAGAGTGCTTAGCTGCAGAATTACAATTTTCTAAGTGCTCTATGTAAAGCTTCCACTTAGTTTAATCTATATTGTAAAAACTCAAGATATTAGGCCAATTGGTTTAGCCAGAACAGAGAAAAGGGTCCTGCATGGAAAATCCCAGTACCCACAGCTGCAGTGATGATGACTCAGGATATGAGAACATTTCTGGTCAAGAACATTGCAATTCAGGGTACAACAAAACTATAGGTTCAGGGCACAGCATTGGTATGACAATCACATTACCACAACACAGTATCAGCAACTCTTTGAAGCTTTTGCAGCTTACAGAGCCCAAACACTTTCCAGTGGAGATTTGGAGTCTCCATAAGGCTAACATTAGTCAATTGAACAAGGTGTTTTTTCCTAACTTTTGTGGATGTAGATGTAGTCACCAGAGCCAAAGTAGTAAAAAAAAAAAACAAACCAGGGTTTGTGGGTTTACCCATAGGACAAATCAGAATCTGTAGCAGGTCTGTTCTCAGCCCTTTAGAGTTTATGTACTATTTTCTATAAGAGAAATTGGGTTAATTCAAGTGCATGGGCGAATTATGGTAAACATGTTTGACCTGCCTCAAAAGTTGTCTCAGAAGAAACTGAAGAAAATGAAACTTTTTTTTAATCAGTTGGATACAGATTAAGTCAAACTCTTCTCAAAGCTGTCCCTTACCAAAGCATCAGTTCTGTCTACTGTGGTTTTCTTAGACACAAAGGAACCCAAACTGTCAGTTTTTAACTAAGCAACACAGCACAAGGGTTCCTGGCAGATTCCTGACCTTTACAGCTGTGTGGCTGTCTCTGTCCATGTGCTGCTGGTCAGACCAGCAGTAACTCCTGGTTGTGTTTCTACAGTAACACTGTATGTTCAAGTGACACACTTCTTCCCACAGACATATGCCATGTAAAGTGCTTGCTTTTAGCCTGTTCTGGCTGTGTCACAACACGTTGTAGAGACCCAGTGGAAATTTTACTGGCACTGCTCCATCAGCGTACTTTCATAAGTCTTGCTCACTGGACCCACAATAGAGATGGAACAGTTTATATTTACCCTTTTGTATCCCACAAGTAGACCAAATACAGATGAGACTGACTGTCTCTTCAGGATATTTGCAGAAGAATGCAAGGAGCTTCTGCAGAGTCCTGTGTGAACTACTATCTTGCTAGAATATAATCTCAGAGCCACAGGAGTATTCCTCCTGAATACAGTTAAAATCCAGCCATAACATATGACCATCAGCTAAGTGCCAATATTTTCTTACTCTGTGCTATAATTTAAACCTCTGACTATTAATATGGGGGCTGGCAGGGCCTCTACAACTACTGGTGTTTTCTTCAGCAAATATGAAAAAGGGAGATGTAATATTCAGGAGGAGCATGAACCAAACTAAACCTCTGGAAAAAAAATAGGATAGAAAAAAAGAAAAATATAAGAATGAAAATAAATTTTAAAATTATGTTAACTAGGATAGTGAGTTCTGAATTTCATGACCAAAACAAAGAAATGTGTAAGAATAGTGGGTTTTTTTAATGTTAATAATGTAATTGTCTTCTAAAGAAAAATAACAATGGAAGTAATCAGCCAAATTTGCTGGTCAAAGCCAGATGAAACAAAAGCAAATACAACATTTATTACAATGGTTAAATGCCCTGACAGCCTTTGCATCCACTGAATGCCTATTGAAGGGAGGTTCGCAGATATTTGCAAGAGTGGTCATATTTGCTAACTGTTCTTTTAAACACCTTGATGTTTCTTTATAAAATTTGTTGATGAAACAGTTCAATACCACAGTACAAAGTACTGTGCTGGCAAGCTACATTTCCAGATACCGATCCACAGAAACAGATTCCTGTGTGGAAGCTGGGCTTTACTTAGCTCCATTTGTCTTGTTCCTGATTTGCTACCATACCAGTGATGCTTTTATGAAACACTTCTCTCTACAAAAACCAGAGACGTTTCTTCAGAAATTCACTCCAAGGAAAGAAGATAAATATATCTGTAGGTCAGGGATTCTCTCTGGAGATGCCCTGTCTGAATCAGATATAATTCCTCCTAAAACATGTTATTTTTCCTAATGCAGATACATCTCTCAAACTGAACTATGCTTTTATTCTCACAGTACATTTGTGGAAAAGCTTACTGAGGTGACATTGCTTTGAAAAATTAGATATAACAATTTCAATCCATTACTGTTTGTGAATGGCTGGATGTAGTGTCAGGAGGAAGAGCTGTGTGGTCTCTGATCTGTGGGAATACCACCAAACCTCATGATTCCTCGTTTAAGGTCCACATGGCTCTTCTCACACAGAGATAAGATGATTTACAATAAGGATGATTTATTTTTCCCAATCCCACAAGCTCTACAGCATTAAGGCTCTGCGCTCTCACAGGCAAAGAACCAAGGGATGCATGGCTGTGGACCATATGCCCAAACTGAAGTCCCCTCCAGATGAGTGTGGACAGGACACTGCTCCCTTCCCGAGGGATGCACCACAGTCCTGCCCGTGTGTGTCCCGGGGCAGAGCGCTGCTTTCAGAGGGCTGAGGAAGTGTGCAGCACCGCGGCTGCTTCCCCCATGAGACCCCTCACTGCCGAGTTCCCCAGGCATCTGCACCCTGCTATGCTCCATCCAGGCATACACAGGGCACTGGGAGATTTTACTCGGGTAATTTGGGAAGTTAAACCTGTAAAATGTAAGATTTTCAAAAGACTAACAGTTAAATTTCAGCTAATGCCAGACTGCACTCTAGTCAGAGGAGAAGGAATCTGTGTAGAGCTGTTTTGATATGCTCTGTCATTAATGTGCCACTATAAAAGTCATCAAATAACCTTTATGGTTTGTAACACGCAAGTCTGTGTTTCAAAATGTGAATCTGAAAGGGATCAAAATGTACTAAATGTCAATTCACATACAAGTAATGCCACAAAAGGATGACTCCTTTTGTGGTCAAGGTCTTCTCCTGAAAAGCACAGGATGATGAGTATGATGCAGTGGTTTTGACAGTTTCACACTCTCTCTTACCATAGAAACCAAGAAAATATTTGTGGACATTCCATTAACATTTGCAGAGAAGTAGAAATGAAAATTATTCTGAACACAGGATATGGTGAGACTGAACAAGCAGGTCATCACTTCCTCTTTAGCATAGTTCTGAGTGAAAAAATGCTTTGCTTAGGTAAGTCACACTACCAGGGAAACAAGGCCTCCCTGAGCGACAGGGAACTTAACAGAGCTGCTTGATTAGGTCCCATTTTTAGGATGAAAAAAGCATCAGTACCTACATCAGTACCTCTCACTTAAATTCTGTCTCTCCGAAAATCTGGCACAAATTAAATGCAGCACATGATAATTGCTGTGTAGGAAAAGGATTCATGATCATGTGCTGATGGAGATCCTAAATTGTGCAAGACTCCAAAATACTTTGGAGGTTGTAGACTTTAGTGACCATGTTGCATTTTAGTCCTCTCTCCTAAGGAACTTCACTGCCTTCTCCTTGTTCTCCTCACCCTGGCTGTTCTCTTCAGTTCCTCTCTTACACCAGCTAGGTTTCTACCATGTCCCATGACCTCCTGGCTTCTCTCTGCTGCCCTCCTGTCGCACACACCAGTGGTCCCCTGACAGCATCACCCAACATAGCTAATTCCCTGCTGTTCCTGTGAACCCAGGTGAACACAGTCTGCTGCCCTACTACATCCCATGGGCTCTGCTTTCCCTCACATTCCTCATCAGCTCCTCTGCACCTCCAAGTTCCCCCAAATTTCACACCCTGTCATCTCTTCTTTCAACTCCCTCCAAATGCTACTCGGCAAAATTATCTCCTTTTCCTCCTTTAGCTTCTTAGCTAAAGAAATCTGTCCTGAAGATACCCTGAAACATTTGTATTTAATAGATCCAGCTACATATGAAAAGACTGAGAAGATTCACACACTGGAAGAAGTAGGTACCTAAATAAGTTCCCTTTCCAGTGCACGTTCTATGTTTCTACTATCCAGATAAGATTGGATGGTATCAGGTAAGAAGCAGCTGCAGATCACTACTTCCAACTATTTTAAAGTTAATAAATTTAGGCAGCACTTCATGATGAAAATAAATGATGTGTATTTGAGAGGCAGTAGAGAGGAAAAGAACATCTGCAAAAGTCTAATGAGGCTGTGTCTGACTCTCTGAAGAAGGAAATGTGCTCAGCGAGAAGCACGGGCAGAGCTGCAGTTAGAGTCAGAGGAAGAAAGAGAACTTCGTTTGAAATAAAATTTTCTGCCTTTCAGCCACCTGACAGATGTGGCTATCAGGCACCACCTAACCCAAGGAGTTTCAATCCTTCATCTCATGTTACTTGTTTCTGATGAAAAATCAAAATAGTGGGAAGTGTCTACTCACTGGCAACAGAACAGAAGATCTAGGCATTGTGTCAGTCTCATATAGTTTCCATTTACTTTACAGAACAAATTTTCATTTTTTTCATTAAGCATAACTGCTTAATTTAAATGGATCTGCACAATATACAGCCCTTTCCAAATACAGTTGCTGTCTGAATAGCATTCAGTTATAAAAAGACAAAGACAAACAGTGGTTTAGGGATGGGGTTGAGTAACACAGACACAAAGGACTACATTTCAGTTTGCCACAGACTTTAAGTACAGACCAATGCCCAGTTGCACAGCTACACGAACAAAGCAGGGATCAGACTGTAACACAGCAGCTATGTCTGTGCTAGGAAATTAAATGGGACAGGAAATGTTCCTTCGGCACTGAGACCAAAAAGTACAGAGTGGCCGATGTCCATATTATTAAATTCTCAGCCTCCCAAAAAAGGCGACCGCATGCAAACTGCTTATTGGGAATGGTCTTCAGTCCATGCTTAGCTGCCAGCGCCTAGGAACTGTCTGGGGAAGGGCTGGTCCGAATAACTCATGCCAGGAACCATTCTAATAATTTAACAGTATAGACAATTGAGCTCCAGTACCCACGAATGTTTTCTGGCACTGTTTAATCTACCAGCCAGTGAGTCACACTGTGGCCCCGGGTCTTCCTTTCACTCCAGAAAGAAGGCATTTTGCTATGCTTCCCTCATCTCCTCTGATTCAGAGGTGGCTCCACAAGAGTGATGGGGTGGGGGAGGCATGGCTTACTCCTCATCTCACCCAGCAACTGGTCTTACTTTATCCTAAATGTGTTGCACAGGTCAGATGAACACACACTGCATTTGATTGCCATCCATGGGGAGAATCTGACAGGCCCATATGCAAACATCTTCCTTTTAGATATCCAAAGCCGGATGAGACTAATTCTATACTAATTAGTTCTGAAGGGGCTTGGAAGAAACCTGTAAAACCTTTTAAAACACTAACTTTCACGGAAATCATGCCACAAAAGAAATTAGCAGGATGCTTAAATTCACATCAAGTATCTTTGAATCCAAGTAAAATTCTTTCTGTAAATATTTTGCTTTTGTGATTGTGGTTTCTTCTCTGCTCTTTCTGTACTGATTTTGTTAATTATATTGGCCATTAGATGCTGGTTCATTTTGTTACTTAAAGTATTTAAATCTTATGAAAGATTACTTGCAAATTTTTTAATGTTCCCTACAATAGCTCTTAAACTCAGTTTAAGAACTTAAACTCAGTTTAAGAACTTAGTTTTTTTTGTTCAGTTCTCACTAACAAGGCTTTCACATGATCTTCAGGACATCTTTTTGACTGTTTTTAATTTATTTTTGTCCTTTCTTTTTGAGCAAAATGAGGGAACGTACTACAGAATATACGGTACAGTATGCAGAGTCAAGCTGTTCAGCGTAGCTTCATGGTCTTCCAATTTCACAAAAATTCTTTTGCTGTTCACAAGGATTGAAAGTAGAATCTTAGCAAATTCACTATGAACCTGCTACTTCATGGCTTATTCTTTAGGTCTGAGACTGTAAAACAACTTGAAGAATTTTCTTGAAGCTTTGTAAAAAATGTCTTAGCTTTATGACTAAGCTTGACGCATTTGCCACAGACTAGCTGGAGAGGACAGAATTACAGACAAGCATATTGACTGAAGCCTGGCTTCAATCCCTACTGCAGAGAGAGGCTGTTTCTGCCTAATCCACCTCCCTCTCACTTGGTAGAAACACAGCTGAAAAGACTCCACAGAGACTGAAAAGAAGAAATGGAATTTCTGACCTGAATATGCTAAAATGGCTCGCTGGTCTAACAGTGTAATGTTGCTTAAAATGAAGTCAATATAATATTAAAAACTGCTTAGGAAAAGAAAGCATTTGTTTAATAACATTTCATTGTCTTCAGTTTGGAGTATGGACCAATAGCCAGGACTGAGCAGAGCAGAAGTGGCGATCCAGAGGGCTGGTGACACTAGGTTGTGACATGATGGCATTTCTGCAGGATCATGGGCCCTGCACTTGTCCTGTGTGCTGCTCTGAGTCCTCCTGACAGCCCAAGGTGGCCCCACTTTCCAATCCTCTGGTGTAACAGATCCACCACCACCCCCTCACCATGCCCTGCTCTGCTCCAGCAATGATGATATTCCCCACCTCCTCTTCCATGCCCCCTAGGAACACTCCAAAGACCTCTGGAAGTGCATCACACCTACCCCACATAGGGAAATGATTTTGTGTGTGTTTTTGTGTGTGTGAGCCCTGGGAAATAAGGGAGGAGGTAGTGTGGGGTGTGCTGGAGGCAGGAGCAAGGGAAAAAGAGGTGAGGAAGGGAGGAGAGACAATGCCTCATTCCACTCTGCAGCACCATGCACAACATGCACCATGCTCTCCTCCAGCAGAGACAGAGAACATGTTCAAAACCCACCTGTACCACAGGTGTAATGAGGACAAGATAGGAGATTTTAGCATGTGCTGAATTTTAGCCTTTGTATAGTGGTTTATTTTTCATCTCTGGTTTGGAACAAGGGTGTGTCTCCTTTACTTGCTGGCAACTGCCTGACTGTTTTCCTATCACTATCCTTAGATTGCAGACTGAGCATTCTGCATTTATAAAGCACACCTAGGCCTCTCTTTAACCTATCTCTGAAGACCTATTATTACTGCTAACTGTGATAGAAAAGGCAGTAATTGCTACATTATATGATCTACTTTAGTTTCCAGGGATAGTATCTGCCCGAACAATTACATTTGTTTAATATCTCTTTTGAGTAGTGGCTCTTCCATTGTTATTTAACTGTTTTCAGTTCCATCACAGAGACAGGTACGACTGGAGAGAATGTTTCTTTCTTAGAGAAAGATGGCCATAGTTTGTCTGTTTATAGAAACATTAAAATAGTTTCCCTTTTAAAGTAAGTGTGTATCAAACTACTCTGGTGGCATTTAAAAAGCACTTCACTTCTTGACAAAAGATTTATCATGCAAAACATCCTTTCTAGTGCTCTGGGTCTGACAAAGTGCACACGGTAATACCAATTTTTTCTCTTTATTCACATTTATCTCCATTTTGGGCACAAGACTGATGAATTGCTTTCTGAAAACCAGAATGAATGTTGTTGTCATTCCATGAGTTAGATCATCAGCAAAAGATTATTTATTCACAGAAGACACAAATCCCAATCACGTGTACCACGCACTATCAAGTCACTGGTTTACAATGGGATCTCCTGGTTTTGATGCAAAAAAATTTGTGATTTGAAGGAAACATGGTTTAGCATCTACTGTAAGATATCATGACAAATAAAGAAGCCATTCATTTCTTAGATGTTCTACACACAAAGCTAACCAGAATTTTCCCTTTTTAATTTCTAGGAAGAACCACATCACCCAGTGTGACAGGGCTGCTGAAGAGCATTTCTAGGTACATCCGTTGTCAGGAGGCATGAACGTGTGTGCGTGTGTGTCTGCACATCATGTGCCTAGCTGAAGATACTTTACCTACATTCAGTGGTTTTACCTTAAAAGTCTCTGTGCACTGAACATCTGTGTGGAACAGCTACTAGAAAGGAAACCTGGCTCTTAACATGAGGTAATGTTTCAACCACTAGTGATTCAGACCTTACCTCAAAATTCATACAAGGAAATATATTTCTTCTAAGCAGAGTATTTCACAGAATTCTCTACAGAGACGATATAGAGAACATTTCTGAAAGACTATCTGAGACTTCAGGTGAAAAGTGTTTTATCTTTACACAAAAAGAAAGGAGCAAAATAGTATCAGCAACACTACTCTACTTCATCCAGATCCCATGAAAGTCAGGCTTGCCAGGCCTTGTTGTGTATTGAAATCAAAACCGTAACTCTCTATTTTCTGAGCTGCAGTGCAGCCTTCTATGGTATATGGGACAACTCAATTCTTTACAGAAATGGTCAGCTTTGCATGCAATGAGACTTGTGCTTATATTGCAATGTATTGACAGATAGAGATACTTAACACTGAGACTGACAGACTTTAAATAGAAGTAGCCATTCTTCAATCACGATTCAAGACTCCAAATCAAATCTGTAGACTGAAACAGCAAATTCTAATAATCTATCTCAGAACTAAAAAGACCCACAAAGGCAGACAGAAATAAACATTACCGTATTCTTACACAGATCAAGTCAAACACCTACTGTAAGGAAGAAGACATTTCCTATCACAATTCCAAATGAAACTAAAGATAAAAAACCCTAAAAAAATCTAAAAGGTGTCAGCCTGAGACTGTGCCTTGGAATACAGACCTTGTTCTGGGTCTGGCTGCAGCAATTTGGCATGCCTCCACTTGCTCAGTCACCTGTTGGCATTAGCTAGCTCAGGGAACAGTCCTAACTTCTACAAGTACATCTTGGGCTTTGCTACAGTTGCTTTGCTCTCTTGTACATCTTTAAGCCACAAAATCAATTCATCTAGCGTCCTGCATACTCCCATGGGTTGGCATGCACCTCTTTTACAGTCTCTCACATCACTGATGCACCGTCCCTGGGAGCAGGAGAACACACAGCTCTAACCTGTGCCAAGGACCAAACTGTGGTTGTCTCCATGCCAAGATCCCCCAAAGCTGCCCTTGTGACTGCCTGGCCTTTTCTTGAGTTCACCAGTCTAGAGAATTTGAGCCTTACCACCTACAGCTGGACTTGATAATGATGACCAGCTTTTCACTGCTACCAGAAAACCAGAGTCTGGATGACAGAAAAAAAGCATTCCCACTTCCTGGGGTGCTGTGTTGGACTCCAGTCCTAAACAGAAAAAGCCTAAATGAAGCAAAACCACAAAGGCCACCACAGCCCTCTCTCCCACAGAACTCTGGCCCACTTCTGCCAAGCCATCTTGAACAAAAGGAGGAGATGCAAAGAGAAACCACAAAGAATGGATTAAATTGGGCCAGTTCTCCAGGTGAGAGGCTTTACCGTGGGTAGCTTGGGAATCTAGATAGCAGAAACTTGGTGCAAACAAATTCTACAAGATACTATTTTCATTCAGTTGAGAATGAAACCTAGAAACTATTGTTGTGTCTGAAGGCAAAGTACCAATTTCACTGAGAGCCTGATATAGTAGATAAAAAAAGGCTGGTGGAGCAACATTGTCAGAGATGGTCATGTGAAGCAATAGCTTAAGAGTAAAAACTCCCAGGGTTTGGGAGGTTTTAATAATCCAGGGTTGCCAACTAGTCAGCTTCCCTGCAACAGAAGCTTCACTTGGGATGTACCTGACCTCACTACGTGTAAAGCTCTACTGGCTCATCATCATGACAACCATCAAGAGAGCTGGGCTTCCTACCTATGGCATAAAGCAACTCTGAACACTGCAAATCTGTTCCACATTTGAAGCTGAATGAGGTAGACTTTACTAGGGCCTTACACAAATGTATGACTTTAAACTCAAGTAAGCAAAATTGTAAATGATACCACAGAGATGAAACTCCTAAGAAACACCTTTCAAGAGTTCCTTGAAATTACATTTGGGATACAAAACCCTCATGAAAAATCCTCTTTTCTAAAAACAAAAAAAAAAAATATGTGAAAAGAAATTTGTAAATACAAAGAAAATAAGAAAAAGTTGAGCTTTCCATACACAGATGCAATATATGCATAGGTTTATGCATTCATACATACTTACATATACGTTTATATACCACAGATCATTAGAAATTAGTTAAGTCTTGAAATAAACATCACCAGGACAATGACATGTAATTTCTAGACAAAAGCAATGACTGGAGAGAAAGATCAAAAACTGTAAGCAGGGTCTTCAGGCTGTCTGAATCTCACATTTAAGTAGCTTTGTGAGCTTAAGACTAATAAAATGCCAGGCACAAGCCACTGAAGTTCTGAAGCTCTTTGTAGGCATCTTTAGTTATCAAATTCTTCTTCTTACTCTGAAAGCATCTGCAGGTCTTACATGTAGATGGTCACACACATAAGAAAGACCTGTGCTGCAGAAACAAGCAGCTGTGTTTGAGCTAAAGCACTACTGTGAGCGATGCACTTTTGGTAGACAGATATCCTGGGTAAATGGAAGTTTTCAAAAGAAGTCCACATGGAGCCCTACCTGGTGAAGCCAGTAACCAAGAATGGTGGTAGAAGCAATATATGTTTGCATCTACATGAACATCTTGTGCAAATGTTATTAGGTTAACCTCAAAGTGGAAACTCAGCCAAAGGGGATTTAACTGGTACCTCCTACACCCAGGCACATTCTTTGACCACTAGGCTAGGGGCTTTTTGGGTGACAGCTCTTTCCTTGCCTTTGCTGAAGCCAAATCACTATTCTGCCAGGAGTATATGAGTCATGGGGCAAGACTGTGTCTGAAAGCAGCTGAATGCTTAAGAACAATCAGCTGGAAGGGGCAAGGAGCCGAGTTTCTGGATACTGCTCTGGAATGTGTATGCATTTTACATTAGACCATCACTGGATAAAAATAAAAGCAGGCATTAATTACATTAACCAGGCTGGATTCTACTTTGTATCTAGACAGACTGTATTCCACCTCTCTCTTCTAATGGATGGAACTCACAAAAATTCTAGAAGACAGCACTCAGCTTTCATCTGTGAAGAAAGAAGAAACATCTCCTCCCTCGGTACCTGATACACTATTCAGTAGACAAAACTAGGGTTCAGAGCACTAAGCGAAGCCCAAGATTTTGAAAGAACTAAAAGAAAATTTCTTCCACTTATAAATGTTATAGGACTTTCTGAACTGATATTAACTATCTGAAGATTTAGCAGAAAACCAGAATGTTACAGTTGGTCCAATACGAGACTTTCACAAACATTACTTCCCAATTTTAACATTAAAGATTGCATGATTATGTTATTTTCAAGAAGTCAAATTCTAAGGAAAATTATTTATAGATAACATATTGTGTTAGCTGGATAAGCAAGACCTGAATTAGTCTAGATCACTGAAGACTCTACTCCAGAGTAGTGACAGACTTATAAAAATATAAAATGTTTTATTTGTGAAAATAATGTTGTAGATCAGACTTCTATAGATAACACTCTCAAAACTGATACAAAGCATCAATTATTTAAGTCAAAGAGATAATAGCTTAAGACAATACAAACAAAAATGTTCAAGGTAATGAGTGCTTTCATGTTACAAGTTCTCAAGTCTGAGGGCACTGCATCAAGCTAAAGGACAATAAGATAAGAGCAATATTGCTAGTTACTAACAAATAGCAGATAAAAGACCTCTTCTGGATTCTGATTAAGTGACAGCATTCTACACATTCCTGTGAGTTGAGAAAGTTTGCCTGAGAACAGCAGCTATGTTACATGTGAAGCACCACTAAACAAGCGTATCTCTATGTTTTCAAATTCCAGTGTGAGTAATGGCTCTTTCTCCCATCCCTTTAACTCGAACAGAAGCTCCCTCTCTCCTTCTGGACACGCAGGAATAACGTGCCATGCTTCAGTTTCCATTAAGACACATAAATGTATATGCTGCAAATAAAGAGGAGTTCTGTAGGACGCCGTGGCTGCGAGCCAATGTTTACAATCCCCTGGGTGGGAAATGACGGGTGAAAGGCTCTCCATGGCAGGCTGGAGGAGTCTTTGCTCTTGCCGACAATGACCTTCTGCCTCGATTTTCAAAGTAGCTCCCCTGTTAACTCCTTGAACACTGTGAGCAGAGAGGCCTCAGAGAGGAAACACTTTCCCTCAGAGTCCAAATCCACTCTGAGGCATCTGTTTGACAGACCCCAATTTCAGCAGTGGTTAAGGGAATGTGGACTAATATGTGTACTCTGCGTCTGCTGTTGGAGTGTGGCATTGAGATGCAATTTTAGTAGTCCAGAACAGGGCTTAGCTGTGTTCTGCATGATACAAAGTGAATGTTCTCAGCTTCAGGGAAAGTACATCAATTTACAGACACAGGGGTTTCCCAGACACTGAGCATAATGAGTCTCCAAGATAGAAGGAAAAATCCAATTTATAGATATATGTTTTAACTCTCTCTGGCCAATCAGCACCAATGTTGTTTGCTGGTAGTGGCAATACCTTCTCTTGGGGTGTCATTGAAAGAGGAATGATGCTAAAAAATAGAAGACAGACTGAACCACAGACTGCCATTGTGTGCAGTGAAGTGAAAACATACAACAAAGCACTCACAGTGGAAAAGAGATGTACTGCTTTAAAAGGTTTGCTCCTCTCCTGCCTGACAATGTAAAATACAATATTTAGGAGATCTCTTCTTGTGTGACATCCTTTTTGCTGCTCTGTAAATCACTCACGGCTCCTAAGAGTTCAGGAAGAGTCCTTATAAAAAAAGAAAAAAATGGACTTACAAAATAGGCCTTCTAAAATGCTTATTGCAATATATACCCATCTTTGAAAGTATGAGAATAAATCAAATGGAAACTAATTTTCAAGCACTAGTGTAGATGCTTTAATGGTCTCAGAGATGGAGTCAGGTGCTGTTGTGAAAACATCAACCTTACTACCAGGTAACCTTGGAATGTTTTCCCGTCTTTGTCACTTGTCTAAGTCTTTTCAAAGATCCATTCTCAGAAACAATCACTGCATGTGAAAAATTCTCTACATATTCCCTGAAAGGGAATAAGAGTGCTTGCCATCTCCAGAAGACATTCACAGTGTTAAAAGCCACATAGAGAGAGCAACATCTATCCTCTCCTTGAACTTTTAGAGGAAGTCCTGTAAATAACATCCTCATGTGGTCAGGAAATACTTGTGTAACATCCATGTGTGGCCCCATGGATGCTGAGGAGGAGAGAAGAGAAGCAGCACCAGAAGCCAGAGCTTCTGCAGAGCCACCAAGCCCAAGTACCAGCAGCTCTGAGACTGACACAGGTCAGCAGCCTCTAAAGCTGTTGCGTTGTCTAAGGTTCTAAACTTAAAGAGGAACAGACAAGCTGGTAGGACCTCAGCTGTTCTTCTGAGGCAAAAAACATTTTGCATGAGAAGGGTAATGTTAGGCTGTGTCAAAAAACACAACTGGGCATCTCCAAAAGCTCCAAATACGCACATAATTCCCAGTGATTTCAGTCAATGCTCTGGGTGCTTAGAGGAAGACATCTGCAGGCAGTAAAATCATTGATATTTAGATCTATGCTTGTTTTTAATTGTTAGTACTTTAGAAAGTAGTTGTAAAAACAAAAAAAAAAATAGAATTACTCTATGTTTTCTAAAGAGTATATAATTGCAGCTAATAAATACTATTTTTTTCAAGGAAAATTGCATCCTGCAAGGAAAAGAATTTTTGATAATATCAAACAAAGAACTTATTTAGATTGGAATATTTTTCTTTTCTGTTAATATGAGGTTTTGTTACTGATATTTAAAATCATTAATGATCCTCGGATCAGAAACTAAGTGTTTCCAAGAGCTACCAGTATTGTTGTTTTTAGAAGGATACACTCAGGCCGAATTTAGAGCAAGTTAGGTTTTGTAATATGAAGCTTTTACAAAACATGGGTCTAAATGACCCCTCCTTAAGCTTTTCTATTTACAAAGCATCTTTAAACACCAGATAAACTTTGTTTTGTTTGGGGCTACTGCACGAAAATCTGAAAATGAAACTTCTTTGAAAAGAAGTAGGAACAAGACCAAAATAACCCATGAGCACAATCCAGGAGAAGGAAAACAGAAGCGAACAGCACAACTAATAAAAAATAGAATGGATTTTTAGTTACAGCAAAGATGGTATTTGGATCAATAAAAGAGAATTTTAGTACTTCTGAGCAACTGAAGTGTTAGTCCAGCACGGTGCCTTGAAATCACTTATGTGGAGACTAACATTTCTTAATACAAGTCTGGGTGTAATCTTCAGGCTGAAAAACAACATAGAGGACTGGAGATTATTTCTCTGAACTATTCTGCCATTCCCATATGTAGGGCCTGGGATGCACAACAATTGACTGGGAAATGGTGTACACAAGAATTCTATCTATGTGTTGTATCTCACATGTCAGGCACAAGTGTAATTTTAATCAATTACATCTCAGGCAAGTACAAAATAGATTACATACCACTCCCATAATAAGTGATCTTAAAGTCAACTTATTTTTCAAAGTTTGAAAGACTTTCATTGTCCTTGACTGCAGACAGAAAGAACCAGTGTACTTATGAGAAATGAAGCCTATTCTAATTAATCTAACTTCCTGAGAAGTTTTAAGTATTTTGTAATGAGTAGCAGCTCAGTACATGCAAATATATGATTTTTTATTTTTATGAGGAAAAAAAGGCAAATCTGTAATTTGGAAGGTGATTTTCAGTACATTTATGTTGCTAAGCATGGGCCTGCTCTTGAACTCCGCTAACTTAGGGGACTTAAGAGAGTCTCATGCCAGTGATCAGGAGCAAGCTGTACTTTTCTCTCCCACAGATCTGACCCTTTTTATTCATCTACTGCTTCTATACCACTTTGACAGCTTGTTTCCAACTGACATCCCTAACTGTGAATAAATTACATATACAGATTTTACTAGGGACCGTAAAGTGTGGCGGGTCTTTAAAGACAGCAACAATCTTTTTCCACATGTGACAGGATACGATGGTTGGTTACAAGGGTATGAAGAAGGTATCCATGCACAGGAAACAGCACAATTATTAGTAAAAATCAAGTAATTTTGCATCAAGGGCCACTGGTCACTGGAAGACGATCCAAGTACATCTAAAAATGCTGTACAAATATATGAAAACTTAAGGTCATAATAATAAATTTAATAATAACATATTTCTCATCAACTGAACCCGCTGTAGCTGCAAATCCTGTCACTGCCTAGTGCAGATGGTTCTCCTCTCCATACAAACCGACAGCCTTCACATCAACTTTAATCTTCTTTGGAGAGGTGGCCTAATGCCTGCAATCTGCTCTTGCTTCTTTTCTCTGCTATGTACCAGTACAGTAAAATGACTTACGACATTGCATATAGTAAATCAGGAATATAAAACTTCCTTAAAAAGATGCCAACACCTTAACTGTTTATAAGGACAAAGAAAATATAAAAATGATATCAAACTAGCATGTTTATGCAGCCTTCTGTTTTTATCCAAGTGTTAATGCTATACTGTGGGCTTTTCCCTAAACCAGATAACTGTAAGGACTGATTTCATTGATGAGTTTAAAAAGGCAGCATTCACTGCTACTGAGGGTCTCCTTCTTGCAGCTGTTGCTGCGATGGGTTGTATTTAATGAAATTTTCTCTCTCCACCCTCTGAAAACTTAACACCTATGATTTAACATATAAAACTCAGCTTCTGTTCAAACGCCTCAAAACAATAACAATGCATATGCATTGATGTAGTTTTATTTCTTGTAACAAAATCATTAGATTCATGAAGCAACAACTGAACTGCTCCATACACAGTATATAGTTAAAACTGCAGAACTGAAGCCAAAATATGCACAGCTAAAAGGAATGTTACAGGGGGGCCTCTCTTAGTGAACAAAGCAGGCTCAGTTTGGCTCTTTTTCCCTAGCGCTACCACATCCGCACATCGTTAGTTGGAAAATTCCAGATATATGCTGTAATTTTTTGTGCTTTTTTTTCCCAGTACACTTGAGGCTTTAGTGTCCAGATGCCATTTTCCCCCCCTTATCTGTCCCTGCTAGTTTGGGTCTTTGCCAGTTGTGGTCAACAATTAATACAGCAAAAGAAAAATACAGTACACTCCCTGGCAACTGGCAGAGGCTCACAGGAAATACCAAATAAAAACTTTATTATGTATTGTTTAACTATTTTGTTTGCCTGTGGGCCACCCTGTTGTTGGTGTAATTTAGAAAAGCAAGCTCCATCTGGATGATCTGTGCGCAGGCTCATTGTTCCCAGAATCTGTCACGCACAATCACTGCTTCAGCCTGTGGCCCTCTGCAGAAAGAAGCAAAGGCATGGCAGCCCTCCAGCCTGCATTCCTTTTCATTAGACAACTTGTGACCAAATGTTAGAATAGAAGAGTAACCTTTTAATATTCATGTAATTAATTTACTTTCCCCTTTAATTATAAACCTTCACGTGAAAAGAAGAAAATAAAAAGACTTCCCTTCATGATTCTCCTCCCTCCCCCATCCTTTCTATCTGCTTTCTGGGACATGGAAGGTGCTGGTTTCATTACACATAGGTACCAGTACTTCTCTCTGTTGGGAAATTTGCATGGCCAGACCATGTTGGCAGCCTTTTAGTTTATGTATTAATTGGTCTGGTACATGGAATAGATTCTGAATTATAATAAAATGGGAGAAATTAAATTCTTTCCTCTGTATGCCCCTGCAGCATCTGCTTCCTTGTCTTAATCAGTGGGGTAATCCATTGAACACAAAGCCATTCTTCTGTATTTGAAAACACAATAGACATCTAATTGAAGTTCCCTTTCACAGTAAGGTCAGCATATGACTCAAAATACTGTGTCAGCTGGGATTTTGGCTGTGCAAGGTTAGGTGTATAGGCAGTGCTTTGTCAGTTCTACTTTGCTGGAACATGGAGGCATTTTTTATCTTAGGTTAGACCAATATTGAACTGGCTACCATGATGCAAAAGTCTGCCCCTACAATTCAAAAAGTGCATTTGATTGCAAATGCATCTGATGCTTTAAGGTCTCATCATATGAGTTAATTTCAGCACACTGAACTGGGGCCCTAAATTCCACATGGGTAGTTCACCTTTTAGTTGCTACAGCCCCTTCAAAGGAATCCAACTGTAGTAGGTAATAATTTGAGTAAATGAAGCTAGGGTGGAAACTGCCTGCCTCCAAGGCAGCATTTAAGTTCTTACTGCCTGGTTTTGAGTGCAGTTTAAAAAGGTGATGAGGGCATTAGGGATTCACAGCCACTTGGCATATCAAAGGATGGGGGCCCAAACACACTCAAGTATCCTGTATAAAATGCAATGGTTTCCATGGCAACTGAGGAACTGTTACTGAACTTCAGTCATTTTTCTTTTATTAAATAGGTATACCACCATGTTAGGTCTGCAAGAGATCCAACATATATGCTAGTGCTTTGATTAGTTCATGCATCAACCCATCATATGAATAGAAAGCACCACAAGAGTATTTCTGTTGTGGTCACTTTAGCAAAAAAATAATGCAACAAGTCAGAATGTTTTAGACAAGGGCAAGGCTTAAAAGTGAAAAGTCCTTTACTTAGTAATAAAATAACACTTAATTGGGTTGGAACATTTCTGCCTGTTCAGTACCTTTAGTTGGGAATACAACAAAAAAGATGGCATTTTTCATATTAATTGCATATTCAGGGTATAATATTTCACATACTCACTATGAAAGAATTCCAGTTATGTGTCAAATTAAACTACTTGCATATAAAAAAGTAGCATCTTCTGCCTAGAAGGCAAAGCAGAAACTGGAAATAAAAGTGAATTCAAACACTCCTTGGCCTAAAGCAACAAGAAATTAAAAAAACCCAACCAAGTATAATGCAACAAAAAAATCATTGTCATTGTACTTAGTACGGCCTAATTTTTCCTGTCAATGCATTGACTGTCTTTTTATACTTCCTCAATTTCTTTTTGCTCTCTTTTCTCCTAATTCCCTCTGTGTACTGTACAGACTTATGGGTGTGCCACAAAATATACAATTTTTGTGGGAAAGAAAGATGTTAGAAACTGTGCTAAGCCAAAATCAAAGAAAGAAGTAGGATGCGGGATTCAAAGGAAGAGTTAGAATGGACTGTATGACAGCTAGAACTCTACAATTTTAGAAAATTGCAGTATACTTATGATGAGTCATTTAAGATGGAACAGAGGTCAAGGTCCTCCAGATTCTTCCCCATTTTCACTTCCTGAGCAAATAAGCTTAAATACTAATGTAAAAACTCAGTAATTAAATCTACATGAATTTTAATGACATTGCTCAGAGGGTAAAACCATAAGAATGAAAAGCAATACGCATAACTGCATCTGGATGCGTACAAATATCAAAGGAGAATAATACACTCCTATAAAGAAATCTTTTTTCCTCTGAAGAATAGGAGATAATGTTAAAATCCTTGATTAAAATAATTACATTGACTAATTGAAAAAAATAGTCTATTAGCTAGGAATTTATTAAAATGGAAAAATTTAATGCTTGGTTGTAAATATATAATATGGTAAAATGTCTTCAAAAAAGAATACAGATCTTGATTCAAACGGAAAACCAGATCTTGATTCAAATCTGCGCAGCTTGTAACACAATGATGTTCTGTTCCACGATGACGGAGTTTCAAAGGAATCATCTCTGCTGAAGGGATTATGATGCAAAAGCTTAACTTCAGACATGTCCTTTCCCACTGTGAGAACAGAAATCCATAATTTCTCCAAATGACCACAGCCTGATAGGACATGCTGTAACTTCCCATTCCAGCGACCAAATCTGAAATCCCTTACAGTAAAACTGTAAAACTAAAAAAAATAAAAACCCTGTTCTACCTGAAAACTGTGGTGGAAGCATGCAGGAACAGTTCTGCTGAGCGTCTCACCTGGACCAGGTGCCTATACAGACCCACTAGTTCTTGGAAATACCCACAGCAGTGTTCAGAGCAGGATATTTCAGTCCTGAAAGGAATGTTCCATCAGGATGAAAAGGCTTCGCCATCTTAGCATGCACCTCACTGGGAATTAGTGACACGTTTGTGTTCATACCTCTGAATGGGTTTAGGGATATCTAGGGAATCCTCAGAAGAAAATGAGGGTTGTCTATTTAGCACTCCTGCTGTTCTTTCAGACTTCTGAGCTCATCTGCATCTACTGTCAATGAAGTTATTCATGCTTATCACAGAATCTCAGAATATGCTCAGTTGGAAGGAACCCATCAGGATCATTGAGTGAAGCTCCTGTGTCTGTGCAGGACATCCCAAGAGTCACACCAAGTCCCTGAGAGCATTGTGCAAACCCTTCCTGAACTCTGTCAAGCTTGGTGCTGTGACCATGACCCTGGGGAGCCTGATCCAGTGTTCAACCACCCTCTGGGAGAAAAACCTTTTTGTAATATCCAGCTTAGATCTCTCCTGACTCAGTTTCATGCTATTTCCTTGAGTTCTCTCACAAGGAGACAGATCTATACCAGATCTGTACCAGAACCTGCCCCGCTGCTTCCCCTTGTGAGGATGCTGAAGACCACAATGAGGTCTCCATCAGTCTCTCCTCTCCTCCAGGATGAACAGAACAAATGACCTCAGTCACATCTCATAAAACTGCCCCTCCAGACCTTTCACCACCCCTGAGACTCTCTTTAATACCTTAAGGTCTTTTTTATTGTGCTGTCCAAAACTGCACACAAGACTCAAAGTGAAATTGCACCAGCGCTGAGCAGAGCATCAAAAGAAAACCTAATGTGGACATCTTCTCAAGGCACAAGCTTCTCTGTCATGATGATTTGACTAGCAACATGGAAAAAGAAAAATCAGACCTGAATACCAACTGTATAAAAACCATTACTTACCTCAAAGAAAGCAGCAAGTGATCAGAGATCTTATTTCAATGAATATGAAATACAAAAGGTACAGTTCCATCCTTCACTTTCAGCTTATTTGTTTCATACAAAGTATGAAACACCTTCCACTTTTTAATTCTATTATATTGTATTGTAGCCTACTACCACTGCTTGTGAAGCTGCTGAAGGCAGAGGAAAATAAAAACCCTTTGATTTTTAATATGACTTAGAAAGCCTCGGGCATTTTGTACATTTTTGACTGCCTATGATAAGGAAATATATAAACAGTCCTCTTATTAAAAAAATTATTTCACCCCTTGGCATGAAAAATAATAAGAAAAAATTACTAGTGAGTAGCCAGCATGAAGGGTAACAGTACACAAAGGTTACTCAATACAAAGAAGAATTAACATGCACTTATCATGAACATTTTTATTTCTAGTCAGTCTAACAGCTTCCTCAGTTCAGTATGAATCTAAGAGTTTTGGAAGGATTTATGCATTTTACTTGCTAATAGTGTGAGGGTCAGATTACAGTTGCAGTGTATCAGCTGGAGGAAAAGTAAATTCTACATAAGCACAGCAGTTCCTCTCTCAGACAACCTGGTCTTTGCACACTATGCTGCACACTAATGACACAGACAAGAGTAAAAAAGAGCTCCTTAATCCTTAATTCACCAATTGAGAATTGGTGAATCCATTCTCAAGAACCAAATTTCTTTAAAAAGATGAGGGCCGGAGCTATCAGACAGATCTGGATGACAAACAGCACTGAGAACAGAAGGGAAACAAGCACATCTACACATAAAGTAAAAAAAAAAAAAATCCAAGTTGGGGGATAAAAGTATCTATCACTGCTTGTAAATTCTAAGAACAGCTGTAGTTTTTGTCCTTGCTTTTCTGAGTTAATGTCCAAAACTACAGAACAGGATAATGTGTGCACACATTCAGCTGTGTATGACTTCCATTTTCAGAATCTGATAGTTCGATACTGAAGCAGTGCAGAAGGTGATGTCACATGTGGCTATACATAGAAAATACACAGAGCCTCCTCACAGCAGGGTGGGAACTCCACCCCCTCGAGGGCCTCAAAAAATCTCTGCAGGGTAAATATATAGCTGATGTTGTAAACACAAAGTAGAGCGAGACAGAATTCAGGAAACTCAGGCTAACTTCAGATGTTTACATTGACTATAAAAACTGAAAACGGTCTTTACATTGAGACAGACTTTCTTCTTTTCTGGATTAATACAGATTCTTTATTTAAACTTGTCAAAACCCAATGTATACACGTTCTAACTTTTGATCTGAATTTACCTGATGCAAACATTTAGTTTTTTAAAAATTCACTCATTTTATGTAAATTGCTTTTTAACAGTTGCATCTATTACTGCTTGCACCAAATTTCATTTTATATCATGGAAATACAGCTCTCAGTAGTTTTGCTGATAACTGAAGTTATGGATACATTTTCATCTTTATGTAGCACTAATTCTCAACTGGCTACTACAGTTTAAAATGATGAACTCAAAAGTACTATTCAACGTCTTTCAATGTTATTTCCCATTCCTGAGCCATTGTAAGATTTTTCATTCTCCACTGCAATAAAAAATAGATCACTAGCCAGGCTTTACGAGTTTTAATATGTTAACTTGTCACTGTCATGTCAAAAAGAAAAAGGGGGTTGTGTCCTGTGAAGTACCAATGAGAAGTCTGTGGCCAAAACCATGGACTGGATAAGCACTTATACCAACACCATGTCCCGAAGTCCTTGTTGTTCTTTGTATACTCCACTCCTTCAAAGCAGCTTGAATATTTGTTCACAGAATGTGTTTGTACTTTTCAAACAGAATATGAAGACCTGGAATGAGATTCTGGCCACAGTGAAGTTAAAAGGATGTTTTCCATCAACTGCATGGAAGCCAGGATTTCATAGCATGGAGATTCAGGATTATTGTACTGGTTTACCGTGCCAGTTTCCTATCAGCAAAATTTGAAGCTAAAACCAAACTGGCATAATTTTCTTCTTCATTTGCATCAAAGGGTCCTTGGTAGTCAAATAACTGTATCTGCGAATACCAAGCTTCATGTTTAAGACTTAGTTCATAATATAAATACATTTTTCCTACAAACTCAAAGTTTCTACATTTTTGGAGACTGATAGTAATACAAATGGCCTTGATTTCTGTTGAAATTTATTTACTTAGTCCGTAAATGACTTGAATTCATCTGGCTTCATTGTATGATATTTTTCAATGTAAAGTGCTTTTAATGTCCTCTGAAATCACAGCTCAAACCATGTTTAAACCTCAAAGTCAACTTCCAAAAAATCAGGGAAGTCCATATTAGAAATATAAGGGGGATTTTCCCCACTCTGTTCAATAAATGTAATTTTTTCTCTACAAAATCTAGCTGCAATTTTCATACACTGATTTTTTTTTTTCATGGACTGGTGAAAACTAGTTTTCCAAAACTAAGTTATGTAGTGACTTTGGTCCATTTAACAAGGTCAGACTGTTTATTCTTGACCAAATTCTTTCCCACTGTAAAAAGGTACTTTTAAATGCCACATTCCAAAACAGTGCCAGTAAGTCAATGAAGCATATTTTCCCACAAGAACTGATACCATGCACAGGCCTCTCCTTATTTAATTATTCTAGTGATTAAATTACATAAGGTGCACGATATCTTCAGTGTCCCAAATAATTTAAATCTATCAATCTACAATGCCAGCTGTGCTTTTATTAACTTAAATAGTTTTACTCATTCCAAAGCAATACTGTCTGAGCACCATCAGACAGTAAAAGAAACTAAAAGAAATGTAAGTAAAAATTCTAAATATTAAAAAAATTAACCAAATGCAAAATTCACTGTTGATTTAAAGACAGGCCTTCTTATTTGCCTTATAAATTAGCTTAGCTCATTGAAGCCTTGTTGATTTACATGTGACCTACTGCAACAACCATAAGAAAATACAAACCAGTAAAGTATTTTTAACTTTTAAGCTATGTTTGCAAGCTAGTTTGCACTTAATGGAGCAAGAATATAAATATGTAAACAAAATTAAGGAAAACACCATTACATTAAGAAGATACATATCTACCTCTGATGCCTTCTGTTTAGATGCTACAGTGAGCAGAGATGTGTTTTTTCTTAATGTATCATGGCACCCAGATCAACCCAGCATACTAAACGTCACAGCAAGAATTTCAAATTTTTCAGTCATCTTCTTTTGCATTTTAAGAATTAACTGATTGTTTCTGACCTTACAAATACAATATGAAGCAAACTTTGAAGAATTGTGTGGAAAGATGTACATACAAATAAAACAGGGTTAAAAGGCATCAGCGACATCTTTTTTTCTGAGATGTACTGTGAATGGAATTACAGCACCAGTGGTGGAACACATTCTTTGAAGTGATCAGTAATACTCCTGCAAGGTAGTCAAAACTCCTCTGCCTCAAATGGACATAAGAAGTAGATATTATGCTTATAGTATATTAGAAGAAATGAACTCAAATATTCACACTGAAGATGTTAAAAACATAATACAGGAAAGTGTGCTCGATTATAATTTGATTCCAACAGAACACCTTAAATATTCACATCCCTCTTCCCCCGACTAATCAAAAAAATTTCAAAATCTCTATGTGTCTTTTCACAATGCATACATATACAAACTTCCCCCGTTTTTCAGACACAACATCCTCAGGCTATATTAATTTATAGTATCTTTTGCCTGAAAATTTAATCAAATTAGGGGACTTAGTTATTTTTACAGTATAGATGAGGAGGGACAAGAAGATGTAAAATGGTGATGGAAGTCATGGATGTTTTATTTAATAAAAAAGGTGCAGAAAGTCTTGTTTTCCTGAAAAAATCAAACAGGAGGATATAGTTTTCCTCCAGGACTTATTTCAAGTACTCCACCCAGAAGCTCTCAGCTTTCTCAGCATTTTGCTGTACATTTTCCTGCTGATGTCTGTGACTTAAGTGTCTGCATTTGTGCACTGCTTCCCATTGCTCCTTTCACCAATATTTCCTCAGAAAGAGGAAAGCTCATCATCTGATTCCTGCAAGGCAAACTGTGGTCCATGCAGTGTAAATGACATAAATGTAAATTATTAGCTCATACCTATACAAAATGAATGCTGAGGCACACTATAGGTTCAATGACTTCTATATGCTATCAGAATGAGTATTAGATGATGATTCCAATCCCTTTTGTGCTGGTGCACAAAGGTACACAGCTAAACGTTTGTTTTGTATGAAAACCTTCAAAACTGCAGATTCTTGACATAAGTTTTCTCTTATGTTTGTGTGCAGCTTGCCTGGGATCCTGTAACTAGTGAAGAATGAACTCATTACAATGTCTGCTACTGACAGGCCTCTTGGTTCCTTGCTTTGTGTACCTTCAGCTGTCTCACAAACTTGCCTGCCACTGCCATTGAGCATGATGGGTTTCCCCACTCTGAGCTCCAAACCCATCAGCAGCTGTGCGCTGCACTGTGGCTCTCAGCGAAACAGTAGCAGGTTGGATCTGTCTTTTGGGAGGCTGCTGAGTGGCTGTACAACCACGGTGTACATATTCTGCACTTGTTTTCCATGTTCTCTGTTCCCTCCACTAAAAGAAACTCTTCCTCTAGGTCAAAAAGGGATTTCCCGGTCCAAAAATGTGGAACAGTTTAAGAAGCATAGCTGAATTTTTCTTTCACTGATACCTGTAGTTATCACCTGATGTTTCTCCACACTCCTTATAGTCTGTATCTCATCTTTAACAGACTACTATCATCTGCTAACATCACTGGGCTATCCAAAGATGATTTTAAATTCCACATGCCAGAAAACTTTTCATCTTACTTTCAAGAGTATCATAATGCTCTTGTCTGGAAGCTTCTCATAGAGCAGAGATTCATTCCAGCTGCCCCAGTGGATAAGCCATACACATTCATCCTTCTGTAAACTACATGAAAAGAGAATATAAAAATCTTTTGAGGATGTTTTTTTTTTTTTGCCAATATATTTTTCATGGTTCCACTTAATGTTGCACTTGCAATCAGAACTTCACCAAGGTGCTTAATCTGTCCTGTCCTCAAATGACAGGGCAGATACTGTAGAGATTCACGTAACACTAATTAAATGTCTGGATTTTGCTGAGTGGTGTAAAGATAGGATCATCATCCAAACTTGTGGCATTTCTGAGTCAGTACTTCCATGGAACTGTAAGCTCTAGAATTTGTAACCAATATGAACAGAAACAGCTCTGAAAGAGTTTTGAAAAGTAACAGGTGAAGGGAGAAGAACTCATAAGAACTATTTCTAAAACTGAAAATTAAAAACTCTTGCTAACTTATACAGTTCTTCAGCTCAAATAATTTTGCAATGTTGAAATGCATAAATAAATATTCTCTAATGTCCAGTACAGGCGAGTGGCCGTGGAGTTGACAGTTCTGTAGAGCTGCAAGTTTCTTGTCTTCAGTGGAAACTCCCCCACTCACAAATTGTGTGTGCCAAGTCAAAGATCTCTTTTGGAAGCATTTCATCGTCCACTAAGCATTCTTCCCTTTGTTCCACAGAACAGAATATATGCTTTTTCAGATCCTTTGTGCTAGGAATAACGCTGTTAAAAATGTTTCTTCCAAACCCAAGTCATTTACCCTAAGTATAGCAGAAGAATCTGTGCAGTACAGGAGAAAAAAATACTGTGGACTGTCTTTTCCACTACCTACTCAACTGTTCCTGCCCCAGCCAAAGAACTCCTGCTCTGAATTGCCTCCTAGGTTTTTTGATAGTGTGCTTTTTTTCCCCATGCTTTGGACTTGCTTGACACTACATACTTAGAACAGTTAAGGTGAAAAGGAAGTAGTACAGCATTAAGGGTACTATTTACTCACTGCAATAAACAATTCTTACAAGATAAGGGGATTAATTTTGGATGATAATAGCCATAAAAAATATGGTGCAGTCATTTCTGAATCACAGCTAAGGGTAAAACCCAAGAACTAGCTGAAAGCACATCTCTTTCTCTATATATTTCTTCAAAACTTATTTCTTCTTTCCTGCCAGTGAACAATGAAATAGCTGTTGACATGGCAGGTTTCCATGGTTACAATCTTGCATTTAGGGCCCACACGGTACAACCTATATCACCGTTAAATCAAAAAATATCTCCTGCTTCCTACGCACAAAGTCCCTACTCCCGTTATTCCTCGTTTAAATCGACAACATGACCTCAGAACTCAATCAGCATGAACTTGCAGGTTGTTTTCCCTCCTTTTTTTGCATCAGTTTTCCTCTGTTTCTGTGTTTAGTAGATTAATTGATCATGTTTCTTAATGCTAGCTTGTTTTGGCTTTTTATCATCTGTTCTTTGTCACTCAGGCCCAGTAAATGATGAAAACTCTGAGCCTGTTTCAAATCACTCTTAACTTTAAAAGCAAAAATGTACTGAGTCTTCAAATAGTATGCAGTCATTCCATTTTTTAATTATTTTTTCTTCTTTACTGGAAAGCTACTACCAAGATGCCGAGGTCATTACGATAGTTGCCCTGGAGAGCAGAACAGCTTGCTGACTGCAAACAAATTATCCACAGATCAGCTCTTCCATGCTGATCACAAGTTTAATGTGTATTTTCATAGACTGCATCTGTAGAACAAGTTTTCCTTGCATTTATTACAGAAAGAGCAAAATCCAATGCAGTGGTTAATTTATCTGGTCCTTCAGCTGTTCTGATTCACACTTGAATTCTACAGACTACTGCAGTATACAACAACTTTGTGCATTTTAGAACCCTTGTAAGTTTTATCTTCAAATCTCCTTGCTTATTCAAATCTCCTTTAACAAATCTCACAATTTTTTAGCACATCTCATTCAGTAACTAACCTATGACAGTTTTGCATATTTCATAGAAGCAGTTATGCATTTTATTAGATCAGTTTCAACTACTACCACTCCTCTGACAGACCTAAACAAAACCTCAAACCTTTGCTTGTACCTCCAAGGTCTGGCTTCCAGTCAGGTGTAATTTACTGAACTATATTGGGAGTTTTTGATATACAGTAAGATGTCCTGGCTGGTTTTGCACTTTTGAAAAGCATTCTGCAGTCATCTTTTATGACACTTCTATTTCACTGAATTATTTCTTATTCTTGGCACTTACATGACTTTTTCCTTTTTTATAAACACTAGTATTTTTACTACTTACAAGGAAATGTAGTTTATCTGATCAGAATCTCTTTTTCCATTGTCTTTTAAACATATAACTGTTCCGGAGTTTCAGAGAAGCAGATTCTAACTGTATCATCTTCTGATTCCTTTCAATAAGAAAACATTCCATCTCCATGGCAAATCTTAAAAATCCCCAGAGTCCTTTTGGCTTCTCTGCTTTACCTTGACTACAAACCCCCATCACTGTCAGCCTCTGTGGTATCTGTGTGTCATAAGAATCCAAGTGTCCTTGAGTGTCTCTCTCTTCCTCCTCTCTGAAGCTTTCAGTACCCAATCCTGCTTGAACTGATGGCTGTCCTTGACATTTTACATCATGGCCTTATAATGGACCTGAGCAGCTGAGGCCAAGTATAAATGCTCAAGTGCTTTCAGAGCTGGGCTGCTTAGAAAAGTTACCAGAAGTCTCCTTTCTGTTCCTTTTCCTCACCATACATACAGTGTACAATGCTGAAATGAGCTTCCCTGGGATCTTCACTAGGCATTTATATTATTTGAGCTGGGAAAATGTGAGTCTACAGGATGCACAAAAAGTAACAAAATTATAAACAATCTTCTGATGGATTCATTTTTAGGTGCAGGTGTTTACTTCCACAGTAGTCTATGCTCCTGCTTACTTGTGTGTGCTGATTTTTCTGCTCAAGTCCTTTCTGAAGGTTGCTTTTTTTAATGACTTCCAAGTTTATCCAGGCTTTTCTGGTATCCCTGGTTTCATGGAAGGTCTGACCAGGTTGGTTGTCATTTATTGATGTGACTTGCCAGGATCATCCCATTTCCAGATGGGGAACATTGTAACCGGACTTCCCATTACATCTGGAATTTTTTCAACTTGCTGTCCCAACAGGGATTCAATTCTTGCTTTCAGATCATCTTTCATCCCTACCTGTGAAACTTTCAGGTGGTATTTTTGCTTCTTTAGTGAAGGGTCTCTCTTTTACACCTCATTTTAAGTTTTTGTTCTTTCATAGCCCATATTTAAATTGTAAGCCTCCTCTGGTTTTGAAGACTATCTCCTTTATTTGCTCTGTCTCATCCTAATAGAGTTTCATGAGTTCTTTCTTTGGAAAATGAATTTGGCTCTGACATTTATGCCAATCCCTCTGGCCTGCTGATGGCTTTTTCCATGATGAGTGGAGCTCATGAGGTACATTTCTGAAAAAGCTGGCTATATAATGCACATCAAATCTTGAAGGGGCAAATACAGAGATTTGGAACTGGAACAGACTACCACAGTTATCAAAATTTGCCAACTTGCATCACAGAAATTTGCCATGCTCCCTCTCAAAGTTATTTATATTTCTTCCCTGCAGTGGCCCTACTGTAGGATGTTTCAGAATCTCCCTATTTGATTTCTAACTTCCTGACAAAGGTTATTTATTTGAAGTTATATAAGTTACTTTAAACTAACTAGTTCTCTTGCCATCACTGGTTTTTTTAACGTGCTTTCACTATCTGGGTCCTTGATGACATTTTTAGGCATCAATTGCATTTACTGTTATGATTCATTCTGTTAAAGTAATTCAGATTCTCCTTGTCTGACAGAGTGTCCCTTGATTGTTACACAGAAATCTGTCCTTCCCCATGACTAGTCCTGTCCAAAACCATCTCTCAGCCACAGAGAAACTGAGCAGCTTACAGTATTCTAGATGAGGTTTGATCAACTAATTTGCATTGTGGCATCAGTATTTTATTATTTCTTATAAATTATCCTACATGTAACAGTCTACATTTTCATATGCTCTTTTCCTGCATCTAAATGATAACTCATAGTCCATACATGACCTCTGCAGCTTGCTACCAAGCCATTTGTAAGGTCCCAAAGCTGAGGAATTAATCTTGTAGCTCAGTAAATCTTTTAGTCTAACCTATCTTTGTCTGGATTTATCCACTGAAATGCTGAAAATGGGAAATCTAGAGAAATCTAGTTGAATTCTTTGGTGACCTGTAATTTACTGAAATCTGGAAAATCTGAGGCTAATATACTTCCACTATTTATCAAATTAGTTATCTCACCACATTTTGCAAGGATGAATGTATTACAGCTATAGGTAACTGACCTCTTTAAGGCAAATACACGGCACTGGTCATCTGCTACCATTTAGCCTACAATAACAAGGAATATAATGGAGTTAAATTAAGAATGGGACATTGAAGGCTGGACATCAAGGAAAAAGTGATCTGAAAGTGATTATATAGAGGCTTTTGAACAGGCTCCCATGGGAAGGTGATGAAAACCCTATTTCTGGGCACATTAAAGTTATGGGCAAAACATCACAAATGCAACAGAGAACAATCTTACTTGTTTCACTGGACTAGATGATTTCTCAGCTCTTCTTCTGATCTCAAGAATTCCACACCAGCAATGCTGAACAAGTACTAAATATTGTTAGGCTAAGAGGAATTTCCTGGGCTGTACCTGTACAAGGGAATTCTCAATTAGAAAAGCCTCCTACAGCAGGACTTTGGCCAGCCTGAAGAGAACATTTACAGTTACTTCCCTGCCACTGCAAAAAAGTGCCAACAACTCATTTTTATTACACATTAAGCCCTAAGAGCATTTCTGTCAGCACTGTACGGACACCTGCCTTCACTCTGGAGCAGCAGGAGCTCCAAGGACAGTTTGCTGCTTGGTCTGCTCCTCTTGCTTTGAATGTCTCACATTCAAGTACCAAACAGGCCCATGCCTGCTTATTCTGCGTGCTCTGATAAGAACATAACCTCAGGCTGTATTTTAGTGTTTCAGGATGGTTTGAAATTATGTGGGAACAGTTTTGTAAATACACAGGGAGAGACCTTGTCAAACAATCAAATTGTTTTTACAATCCAGCCCACTCAATTATCTCTGGGAGTAGATGTAAAAACAGAGCCACTTAAATCAACGGAAAAATAGTACAAAGAAGATGTAAATCACTGGGTGGGGGAAATGCACCACATATTTTTACATCTGAAAACAGGAGACAGAAGTATGGTCACACAAAAGCAGGATGCTCTTTTATAACATAGAGAAAATAGGCAGTAGTGATTTTCTCCCTTCCTTTCTCTCTTTTACAACCTCTGCCCTGATTTTTTTAGCAGACTGAGCATGGCCTGTTCCTTATAAAGTCAGTTCTACATCCTAAAGTCTGTTCACCAGGTATTTCTTTGAAATGTCTAATGCAGTACTGTACCATTACTCACATCTACTGTGTCTTATTAAGTGAAAGAGAAGAGAAGAGAAGAGAAGAGAAGAGAAGAGAAGAGAAGAGAAGAGAAGAGAAGAGAAGAGAAGAGAAGAGAAGAGAAGAGAAGAATGCTATTTTATCTTAACATCAACATGTGAAGGCCTATTTCCACTGAGTACATTTTTCTTGCACCAGTGGAACTGTGCTGTTGCAAAATGACACCAATTTTCACCCTGAGGTGAAAAGGCAATGCCTCAGAAAAGCAGAATTAAGAGGAACCTAAGTAATACCAGGTGTCAGATCTAAAACAAAACAAAAAGCTTTTCTCACAGTGCCGAAGTAAACAGCATCTCAAAGTAGAAATGGTTCAAAAAGCAAGCAGATTAGTTTATGAAAGATGGGTACTTCAGTAATTTTTTAGACAATGATCTAGATACAAGCTGTAGAATTGGAAATTGCTACATTTCTGATTGTTGAGAGCTTTATCTTCTCTCCCTCCTGAGCACCCTCTCTTAAACATTACCCTTTGATAGAGCACACAGTCAACCTTTGGTCCAGCCCAGCAGAAACCTCCTTTGTTCTGATATAAACTGTGCTCAAAATTGCCCTTATTTTCCTTTTTTTTTTTCTTTTAACCAGGATGAGGTAAATTTATTCTGCAGGCTTGCACTGGTGCAGCTGCAGGGTTGCAAAACATGCAAAACTCAGCTCAGTGTGGACAACCTCTGTCCTCACATATCACATATTCTAATCTCTGCAGCTTTGGAAAGGGGTTTTCTGGAAAAGGGCACAGAAAATATTCTCATGTGAAGCCAATTTGCTTGTTTACTGTGAAATAATTTACTTTCTTTGAAAGATTAAAAGATAGGCTTTTTGTGGTTCATGATAAACCTGGGTCTGAATCAGAGCAGAGGGCTGCATTCCCTGCATTCCTGACAGGTCTCAGGGGTGAGTCCTGGCATCAGCTGCAGAGGAACAGCACAGGGCGCCGAATGCAGGTCTTGGCACCGTGGGGGTAAAAAACACTTCAAACACTGATACAGATGCCCTTAGAAGTTTTGTTACAGTCAGATACAATAATAGCCTTAAATGAACCAGCTGGCTGGTTCACCTAACACCTTCAGAACAGGGTAAATCAGCATGAACTGCGAGGTATTGAAAAACATTTCCACCTCTGAGTTACTTTAGTTATTCGAGGCCTCAGCTGAACACTTCAGATGTGGTTCCATAACTGACCCCACCAATCTCAGATGGTGGTGCCCAGGGAGTGGATGTCCCCATCCTTCTGCTCCCCCTCCCTGCGCGTCAGTGCTTTCAGTCTTGTGCCCATGCAGTGATTTGCATCTACTAAGCCACCTGGAAATTAGTAACTACTTTATACAGGGTTCATTTTCAGTCAGACTGCAAGGGAGCAACCAGTAATGCTAAAGAAAGGGAAGCGTGCAGTCAAAAGCAGGGCCACCCTTTCAGCAGCAGTAGAAATGTTACATCTACTTACACTGTGAAACAGCACCTGTAGATTATTTCTAGAACATGTCTCTAGAAGTTACCAACCTTGTTATAAACCCTCTGACTCTGTGAGAGCAGGTAGCACAACTCTTCCAGACAAGCCTTAAAAATTTAAAGGTTCTTTTGATAAGCAACAAAAATTAAGTTGGTTTTGAAAATTATCTTATATGATTATAATGTACATAAGTAAGAAATTTCTAATTTCCTAACTTTGTTAATGTGTATTTCCATACTGCCGTTTGATTAATATTGTGACACCGAATGATCTGTTTTGTCATCGTTATTTTCATATAAATCTGGGTTTTTTTAGTGAAAATCTCATCTGAGTCAAGGCATCATAAATATATCTTAAAATGTATTTGGTTATCTGCAGACCTTACAGTCAACATGCTGATAATGATTTTTGTTCTTAAGATGACTCCAGAGATAAATGACTCATTTTATGTGATGGAAATAACCTTCCTAGAGGGTGTTGGGAGGATGCAATAAAGATCCCACCAGATGTTAAAATATCTGAAAAATTCACAAATTTTTTCACAAAGCCAGACACATAGACTTTTCATGCAGAACTGTGTATTAGTAGGGAAGAGAGATTTTCCTTAAATAAGACAACAATTTTGATCTTACTGCACTTCTAAATAGCCACAAACTCCCAGAAGCAGCACTGAAAAGCCCAAACCCACTTATTTTGATCCACTGGATGCCTGTCTGTGTCTCATTTTCCTTTTCAGGGACTAGACAAATGCACCATAATGAAAGAACTGAGGATGAGGGCCCAGACGTCAGGTGACATGCTTCCCCACGACACTGAAGGGAAGGGCACATCAAAACAGTGCAACTTCCACCAGTCAGAGGGGAAAGAGTTATGACCTTCTTAAACCATGCACAAGATAAAATCAAGTCTCAGTGTACTGATTTCATTAGGACACTCTTTACACTTAGTTTAACCAGTGGCAGGTGGTTGCTTAATTTCCATAGGTGTCCTCCGATGTCTGATGGTAACTGGGAGCTTTAAATAGATTGCTGAATCAGATCCATTTAGGGATCCTCAATGGATCTCAGGTTAAAGCTGTACTGCAAAAGACTTGGAAGAGGTGGCCATTAAAAAGAGGAAAAAGATGACAAAAAATGAGGCAAAGAAAAAAAAAATTTGTCTGTGCTCTCATCAATCATATTGCCTCAGACAACCATTTACATTTACATTATTTACTAATGGAGAGCATTTACTGGAAAACTACGATGCAACAGTGGGAAGGAAACAGAGAAGTACTCATTTCTTTTTGGAAGAGAGTTCTTCTGTCATTTTTTGGGTTTGTTGCTGTAACTAACTTACATATTTGTTTTTAGAGAGTAAGCCCCGTTAGTGAAAATTATTTTATGCTCCCTTGCTACTATACCAACAAAATGAAATCCAAGTTCTTGCATGATGTGACATGTAAACCATTTGCGCTGAAGTGACTGCCAGAAATGGATGGAAAGTTTTTATCCTGAAGAAATACTCAAATAAAATACTAGCATAATCTAAAATTATGTACTGAAAGTAACTGCAGAATATTTTGCGTCCTCTCTTTTCAGAAAATGTATTTAGTTGGGTCTAGTACTCAACAACTTATAGCATCAGTAGAAAAAGTGATCTACTCTCCCTTCTGTGTTGGGTAAATCTGAAAAAAAGTGGTTTTTTTTAAAAAAAGGAAGACATAAACCAATTTTGTTGGCATATCATGGGAAAAAAAACCCTTCAGTGTGCTGACATCTAAGGTAAAGCATGCATGTTTTCAAAGAAAGTATTATTAGTGTGTTACAAACACTAACATTTTTCAGTTTCACTCAAGATCCTGATACAGGCCAGGTTTTAAGAGCTGGATAGCCCCAGCTCCACCTAGATGCTCTGATCACAACTGCATGCACTTATCTCACTTAACATTCCTATATGCCATGATTCAGCTTCATTTCCTTTCTTCAATGCGGTCAAAAGTCATCAGAAATAGATAAATGGATTATTCCTTTTTTATAACACAACTTCAGATTTTCCAGACACCCAATTGCTCCTTTGCTCAGAGGAAGTTAGCACTGAGCACCCATTTTTCTGCACCAGGAAAAATGTGACAGTTCATTAGCTTTTGCTATCCAACTCTAAAATTACAGTCACATCAATCTACCTCCTCTGTCCTATGGAGCTTCTCTGTTATCACAAGGCTATTCAAAATTTCCCCAAGGGCCAAGACCAACACTTGGAAAAGAGTCTAACTTTGCACAAAACCAAAAGCATGCCCTGCCCTCCACCAGCTCAGACACCCCCGCCCAGCCTCATTCTTCCTAGTGCTGTTATTCCAGCCTCATATCAGCTTTCAGGCTGAACACGGCTGGGAGCAGTGATCTCCACCCTGGCCCCCCCAGCCCGGGTAACCTTAGTTTCAATCTTTTATTCATTAATTCATTCATTCACTGACAGAAATATCAAGAGGTTTCTTTAAATGACAGCAATATGCCTGCACTACCGGTCTGCCAGAAGGATTCTTCAGCATTGTGTAAATAACCAGCTGTTAGAGAGAGACTGCTTTGAAGTTACCACTTGCTGCACCCACAGCACTTGGGCTGGATCAGTTTTTACTGGGCTACTTTCATGGCAAGCTCTTTTTGTCCCATCTGAAGAGGTTCTTTGTGAGCAATGAATGAGGATGCATTTGGGAATGGTCTGATACTTCAAAAGATGATTCTTGAAGTTTATCTTGCAGCAAGCTTCTCCTCTGAAGGAAACGCTGCAGAGCCCTTGTATTGATCACAGTGACAGTCTTTTATCACTGGGCTGTCTGCACTATCACTACCCAAAGCAAATCTTTGCAAGCTCTGACTTTTATTAATTGATATATGTATATTCTGTCTTTTATAATGCAACACATTTTTTCTGCAAATGCTTCAAAACAAGTTGGTCTTGCTGAAGCCCATGAAAGTTTACTCCCTGTCTGATGACTATCTGCAATTTAGACTATTTTTGTGATAGTAAAGTCAAGAATGTCTTTATGTTTAAAAAACAGAAGTTTAGGGGGTTGGAGCTGCTTTGTTTAGCTGTGTTTCCTCTACTAGGTTTCAATGGTAAAAACAGAGGTAAAAACAAAGCAGCATTTGCACACCTAAGCAGCTAGGCAAAGGTGGAAGTTAAAATCAGAAAAGGAAAATTGACAGCAAAAACACATTTAATACAAGTTTCTAACCTGCAATCACTTTGTAGGAGCAGTGAAGATTGACATTTAAAACCATACCACATTTATCACATCTAAGCAACACACCCCTATAGTTTGCTATGTACTCAGACACAAGTTTATTTCGAAGATGTTGAAAACTGTTTTAAAATACTTATTAACTTTTAACTAACTTTGAAACTATTAATTTTTCAACTGAAGAATACCAATGTCATAGCCGGTTTTGCCTCTTTTTTACTTACATCTATGCACATATACTTGATTTATCCCTGATCACAGAATAATTCAACTATTTTAATATTCTTTAGCTTAGCTGCAATGACACTTGGATGCTTATCTGAACATAGTATAAACTTGAATGTGGATAATCCCTTAGGCCAAACATCTCTTGTTCACAGCAGCACCAAGAGTACCAGCTCATGGGTTTTAACACATGATTTCTAGCAGGCAAGTATTAGATATTTGAGCAAATGCACATACTTTACAAAGCAATCCTGGCAGCGTTCTCTTTTGCTGTGGTGGATTTCTGGGTGTTTTAAACTTCCTTCCTAAGAAGGTTACATGGTCATGGAAAAACGCCTGCTCAGTTCTGTAGGTATTTTTTCCTCATTTCATGCATATGAAATGAGGAAATTTTCAAATATGTCCTTCTGCAAACCTTGTGGCATTCTGCAATTTTAGCTGAAATGATTTTATGCATCAACAGAAACACTCCTTGAAGCTGCTACTGAGTGGTAGCTGGGAAACAAAATATGAGCAATTCAGGAAGAACCTTTCTGTTCTTTTCTTCTGCTGTGAGTTACACTACCAATCTTCCCAGCCAGATTCTTTCACCTTCGGACTAGACTACATCCTACAGGCAATGAAAAAAACTAGCCCTAAAACACAGGTTTACATCTGTTTTATGTGACAAGGATTCTTCCCCAAGATGATGTAATTTTCTGCTGCTTCCTGTCTTTGTTCACTCTGAAGCCAGATGGCCATAGTTACATCACACACAATGGGAAGACCCTTGCACAAACTAACAATGAGAACGAATTCTTGTCAACATGAGCCAGGTAATTTTACAGTATGGTGTAAAATGCAAAGTGGATCCTTTCAGTTTCTCTTTTCAGCAGTTCTGCCTTTTCTGTCTTTATTATGAGAGCTACTGTCACGGCAGTTGGGATACTCAGAATAGAAAAAGAAAACAAAAAAATCATGAACAGGCAACAAACCCTAGAGATACCAAACATGCACACAGCATGGCAGCTCCTCAATATGCTCCAGAGATGCTGAGCCAAGCTACAGCAGCTGATTCTGGGGGCAGGGCCAGCAAGCGTGGAAATGGGGTCAAAAAGCAAGGAGCTGGCAGGGTTTCTCCAGCATTAATGGAGGAGAGAGCTAAATCTAAAAGTGAGCTCATGTCTGAGCCAAGGACAACCAAGAGAGCTGGTGGGAGAGGGGCAACAGTGGCAGGAGACCTGGTGATACTTGGGGTCCTCTTTAGCATCTGGCTTGGGAAACAGCTGTGATTTTGGCTCTCAGGTCCACCTGAGCTTCCTCCAGCGCAACCCTATTCGGAATAATTCAGTAACATATGGAAGGAAGCACTGAATGCATATTCACAGAGGTGGAAAATCAGAGCACGATGGCGTGGCATTTTCACAAGTATCTGTGGGTTTTTTTCAGGCAAAATACCTGGGATTCAGCAAGAGCTTTATCTCAAAATGGATACTTCAGAAACTTTAACCATACCTGTCTAACTTAATTTACACAGGAAGACAGTATCACTACAGAAGCTTAACAGATGGGAGTTTCAGAAAACTAGCACATACTTATCCCTCTGTAATCAGTCATGATGGAATTAGAGCCAGTAGTCAGTAACTGATTACCTGATTATAAGATAATCACCACAAATTCAATCCTGGAAAAGCTGGAAAGCAATTGTTTTCAGAGACACAAGTAACTTCAGTTGCAGACATGGTTCACACTGCTATGCTAACAGAAAAACAAAAGCCTTCAGAAACTCACCACTGAGGTAAGAGCCATCTGAAAACTGTAGATTCGTGCGAGGCCAAAGTCAGCTAGCTTTATCTGCCCGTTGCTGGTTACAAGGATATTCTGGGGTTTCAGATCCCGATGCACCACACGATGAGAATGCAGAAAATCCAGTCCCCGAAACAGCTGAAGCATCATATCCTATATATAAAGAAGAAATCAATATGCAGTTATCAAGACAAGGTGGCAGGCAAACAAGTAAATCCCCTGTCATAATCTGAAAAAATAATTTAATAAACATTGACTTAAATACGTGCATAGGACATAACACCAACTATTAATATAAAATGGACAGGATGTTGCTAGAATGAATGGAAATGAACCAATGTTCTTATCAAGTTAATGTATGGTTTCTAGTTGAATTATCTGAGGTTGATTAACAGTAGTATAAAGATTAATCAATATACTTTAAAAAATAGCAAAAGTATATTTCTAAATCCCTGGACAACTTCAAAAGAATGCTGTCCAACTAAGAAAAATACATAGCAGTTTTTGCTCTTAACTTTAAACCACATGCCACTTTGTATTCTCACCGGCTATTGTTCTGGCCTTCCATGGTGAAGTGCATTTTTATCATTCGTTTTAACAGGCACAATGACCTGTTTCAAACAGAAAAACTGCTTAAATGGCAAATTTAATTTTATTTATTGTTATAGAGGGAAAAAGTTCACTTGGCAAAACTTGTTGTATAGTATTTACTGAATAGGACAGAAATTACCTTTAGATGAAAGTTTAGCACTAAAACAGTGTAATAATCATAATTCTGATTCTTATTTCTGTTTTGTTATAGTTCAAATACAATCTTCCGTGACATTTCCACAGCTGAAGAAACTATTTTATCTTATTCATGTTTTGACAATCTTAGTAATGTGAAAAGAATGAACCAGCAGACTCAAAACCAAATACTAGAAATCCCCTGCATTCCAAATTAGAAGGATACTGTCAACTTGAAAATTATATTTGCGGAACAGGCAGTTACAAGAAGATGCTGCAATAAGAAAGAAAACAAATGGAGAAAGAAGTTTATTTTCTGCATGTAATTGGCTTTAGCTCATGAAACTGCAGTTCTGTGTATGCTGGTGACATCGGCCTTTTCCATATGCCACGTAGCAGGGTGTCCTCCAATCCTGTTGTTAGCAACCAAAATCATCTTGGAGAAGGGCATGGCATGAAAAAGAAAAGGGAGGAAGGATAACTTGAGGTTGGTTGCTTTTGTTCATCTCTGTGGACTTGGGGATGTTGCAAGTAAACAGTCAAAGCACACTACTGAAAGGAATTATATCTGAACATGGGTATAAAAATAGCTCTAAACATTCGGCTTGATAATATTGGTTAAGTTGGATGCATTTTTAGGGTAGGCTTTGGAGATATTGTGAAGTAACTTAATACAAAATTATTCCTTTCTTGTAATGTTTCCTGAGCCTTTATATAGAAAATATTACATAATATATAGATATTAAGTTTGGAAGCTCTCACCTGACCTCTGATAAAACAAGGCAATTTCTGTATACAGCCAGCTCATAAAGCAATCAGCTTTTATTTAAAGATCCCAATTACGGAGATTTTACCAAGAAATTATGGATGCTCTGACAGTATTAAATTATTATCACGTCTGAAGGAAGGAGGTGAACTCCATTTCCTGCTAGCTGATGTCTTCTATTTCCTTTACTTCCCCAGAAAAATATTGGGAACTGATCATTTTGGCAACTGGTATAATACAGTTTGGACTTGAAAAGAAATACACAAACTATATTGAAACCTCCTGTATTTATACAGGTTTTTTTGCAGTTCAGAAATTTGTAAGAACTTGGGCTACAGCTCTGCCGGTTTCAGTCATCAGCAGAATTAATGTATGCAATATCTGGTCACTCTGTGCCATTTTTTTACCAAATCCTAAAAGTCTTTGGATCAGTCTTGAAGACATGAAGAACATGCCAACAACATTTAGGAATATGGTTATTTTAAATAAGAACTTAGTTGTTTCACTGAATTTAGGCCATTTTTTTTCTTTTTTATTCCATGTTGACACAGTATCAAATACAAAAATTATTTAAAGAACTGAAGTATTAGTCAGTAGACCCTGGCAAGTCCCTTTCTGGTGACATTTATGTATCCCATTCATTTGTAAACTCATTCAGGCAGTTACCAAACATATCAAGAATATTTTTTCCAACAACTGATGCTGGTTTTGTTTCAACTTTCTTTCTGAAGCTCAGCATAACAAAATTCTGCTCTGCTCATTTCAAGATTCAAGCAATGTCTTCAGGTTCTAAATTCAGAGTTTTCTTCCACCCACAGGTAAAAAAAGAAAATATTTGAAAATGGAAACTGGTATATCTCCCTCTCTACCCATAGGACTCAAAAAATGAATATCATTTACAGAAGTTCTCTTCACACACAAAAAATAAAACATGCTGCAGAAAAGTGAACTGGGAAAGTGTAAATTTAAAAGGTGTTAGAAAGAAGAAGAGCAACTGGAGGGAAGAAAGTGCCGTATCTCCTCTTCCAGGAAATTCAGGGTTAGTCCATATAAACTGTTTTCCAGTATTCAGGTTGGACTGTTGATTACACTCATTACTTTCTATGATCAGCATTAACAGATTTCAGTTCAAAATTATCTGGAAGAACAACCCAAAGTTTTGTGTCTGTAAAAAAGGGCACTTGGATGTAGAAAGACTGTTTGCTATTTGTGATTCCCTGTTTTTAAATGCTCAGCAAGTTAGAGCAGAAGCCAAAATCACAACATAGGCTTATTATTATGAACTTTAAATAAAGAATATCAAATGTAGCAGCTTAAAATTTTGTGATGCAGGCAAACCCAGTCAAAAACCATCAGGCCTTGCTTTTGGAAAATTATTTCATTCACCTGGTCAGCCACTTGCAAGAAACATAAGGCAGGGTCTGGGATCTGTGCTTTCTTTGACACTGTAACTAATATCAGAAGATACTAACCTTTGCTAGCAAATTGGATAAAGGCTGTAAACATGCACAAGCCAGATCACTACCTAATTAAATCAGGATAATTTCACTCATCTAACGGAAATGCATCCATTTTTATTAGTGACGAATACCCAGTATTATCTCAATTACCCAGTTCTAGAAATAACTGCAGGAGAGTCTTCATGTGCCTCAAGGATTAGTTTTTTCCATGTCTGTTTTTCCCTGAGAAATTTTCTGTAGTAGAAAGGCATACCACACTTTGGAATTACTGGGACAATCATATTTCAAAAGCTAATTGAAAAATGATCAATTCTATGCAGCAAACAAAAACCTTTGTGTCCTAAGAGATTGAAGGAAGAAGCTCTAATGAGTCATGATCAAACCTCTACTGATGTTTATCAGTGCTCTTTGGATGTTGCATGTTTGCAAACAAAGGCGCAGAATGTGCCTGTTGTTTCAGATTAGAGATTTCTGCCATCACAAAACCTATGATAGTTAGCTGTTGCTCAGGTTGAAGATACATGCACATATTATCCCACTGCAATTACTTTCAGACAATCACAGGTTTACTTTTCTTTTTCTTTTTCAGGTTACATTTTCAATGCCATCTATGTGCAAATTTAAAATATTCACCTGTAACTCAACTGAAAACTGAAAATTGCAAACTATTTGGGGATGCAATGAACAAGTACAACTTCTTTAGAGGAAAAGATGTAGTTTTAAATTTTTTAAAGTCTCATTATGAAAACAGGAGTCAAATTTGTTATGAAAATGCTGCACCTCTCCTTGTTCCACCATATAAGGTATTGATGATGATTGCTCAGTCTGACATTTACTGAATTTATCAGCTCCGAATGTCAGGACCAAATTCTGATGAACTTTTCAAGCTACACCATATTATGTCATGAATCTCAATAATACTCAGAAAAATATCCTGCCTACTCTTCCTGTGTCATCAGTGATATGATGGGGCTGGGCTTGGGCTAGGCTAAGCAGCTGCTTCTGCTGCCTCTGCCAAAGGCAGTACTCATGGCTCACGTTTCCTGACTGAGGCAGCAGGAACAGAAAGCCCTGATTTCCTCTACAGTTTTGTCTCCACCTTGTCCTAGCCCCTCTCTTGACTCTATGCTTCACTGCCCCCTCTTAAACCTCTTCAGTATCTGATCCGTAAATCCCTTCCAAGCTGTTGGCTTTCAAATACCACTCTGATCCTTTAAGAGTCACCCACCATCTTGACTCCCAGGAAAAATACCTGTCCATTATCCGCAGCAACTTTCCGCTTGTTTAAGACCTGTCAAGATTCTCTGGAGGACTCTCTGCCTGGCTAACTCAAAAGAGGATGGCATGGCTGTCAACCAAAACATTCAAGTATCTACTCAAAGACAAAAGAAACCATGGAGCTGGTCTCAGTGTCAGTGCCTAGGACCAGCAGCCAGGACTGCAGGGGCTCAGCCAGGGGACACCAGGGGCTGTGCCCTGCCACACACACTCAGCTCCAGCCGGCTCCGATGGACCCAGCCAGGACCGTGGTGCCTCCAAGAAGAAAGGTTCAAGGGCAGAAAAGGCTGTAGGGCAAGAGGAGAAGAGAAGAAAGGGAGTGAGAAACTGCACAGGAAACACCAAGGTGAGAGAGGAGGAAGAGAAGTGAAAGGAGAAAGAGAAAGCAGCCCAGGGTGGAGCAGTTATCCACATGGCAGACACTCCTGAGGGAACTGCAGCCTGTGGAGATGACCTAGGGCACAGCAGGCACAAAGCGTGAGGAGGAAGGAGCAGGACACAGGAGCTGCTGCTGTGCTGCTTGGGCTGGGAAGATTCAGAAGTGACGTACAACCTGGAAAAAGCATGAGGAGGTACTCCTTGAATACCTGTTCTTTTTTTGCTCACCGCTTGAACTAGCAAGTATCTATCTTGACTGGCATTAGACTAAGTTGATTTTCCCCAGGATAAATCTATTTTGCCCATGATGGTACTTGGTAAGCAATCCTTCTCTCTTATCCCAGTCCATGAGTTTTCGTGCTCGTTCCTCTCTACTTTCTATAGCTGAGATGGAAGAAGTCAGTGAGTGCCTGGATGGGAGTCTGACTGCTGGAGTAGGCTAACCCCCCACCATGGTGAAGTATGGATGCTAGGTTTTGTCTTGGTAAAGGGGAAGAAAAGTGAGATGCAACCTGAAGGAAAACACCAAGAGTAATATATCTTCAGAGAATACATGCACCCTGAGGTAACATACACTTATGACTGTGTGCTTGCTCTGTGAAGCTCATGCTTTTCCTCTACTGGCGACAATGTGAAGAAAGAAAAACCTTTAAGAAGGTTGCCCGTCATTAGAGTGATAGGAGTTCCTAATACCAAAGAGAGCAATACAGTGGAAGCCACAAATATACTCAGTTGTGTCATCAAATAAAAATAACAGAGTGCAGAGCCTTGCAAACTACAATAGACCCTAAATTTGTACCAACACACAGGTTTTATACATTTTTGGGGTTTTTTTTTTAACTTGCCTATTTTCCTCTTTCTACTCTATTTCTATGCTAATATTTTGTAAAGCACAACAATCTTCTGGCTCCTCCTAACACTTCTCCTACTCTTCTGTGGAGTATCTCATGCACCTTCACAAGTTGCATCCTTCACCCAAAGTTTCTGTCTATCTGCAACTCGTTTTTCTTTTTGCTGAGCAGAATGGAATGTCCCTATTTTACATGGCAGGTGTTGGAATACTCATCCTGAACATTTCCTGTAGGAGTGTTTGCGCAAAAGACAACCACAAGTGTAAACAAAGGGGATGAGTTTTAGACAGCAATGTGCGATGAATCAGTCAAGGTAGTTTCATTAAAAGGCTCACTGCCTCTCACTACAATAGGACCTTCTCAGAGCAGAAGGGGAGAAGATGAGGCTTCTCTCATATCCTACTTAGTTATACAGAATCCCCAATCACTGAATTGCTTCCAATTTAAAGGGAGATTTTACACATGCTGGAATGAAAGTTAAAAGAGCTGTCCCATTCTCTGAAGCCTATTTCTGCAGCAGAATAATTACAGCCCTTCTATGGTGATACTTTGTAACAAACAGTCAACATTAATTAATGCCAAAAAAACAATGGCATTCCTGAGGAATTACACAGTACAGATACATGAATAGCAAAGGACATGATTAATGTTGTTACACTGAATCCCAAAGGCATTAGCAATAATGCAGTGATTCCCTGTTAAATGCAGTGATTCTCTTTTTAAATTTTTGTCCTCACACTGGGCTGGGAACCCATCACATCAACCTATCTAGAATGCCATGACTGTGATGGTGGGGGCAGATGCAATTTGCCACTGTCTGTGGAGCTGCAGGAGACTCTTCTACATGCAGCTGGCTCAATGCAGTGGCCGGGGCTCAGTAAGAGGCAGACAGATCCCTGCCCTCATGCCCTGCTCCTTTTCTCAGAAGAAAGCTATTCTGATCAGTTCCCTGCAGGGCATTCAGAAAGGGGATGAGGAGGCTGTCTTTTCCTTCTCCTAGCCACATCAGAGCTTCTCAGGACTCAACCATGAGCCAACCAAACATATATGGGATACAGAGCTCTTCATCTTCCTTACACTGGGTAACTACTTATCTCAGAGTAATCCTATTGCTTCCATAAAACTATTCACAGGGTAAGGGTCATTCCTCAGAAGAGAAGACTGCTGTGATACTCCTGTCAATTAACTAGGAAGTACCAAGAGAATGTGAACTTCACAGCATGTTCAATTTAAATGTGTTTACTGTTTTGATAAGAGAACAATAAATCCAAATGATCTATTCACTTAGCCCTATTAATCAACCTTACTATACAAGATAACATATTCATTTTCTGTTCATAGAGTAAAAAACTGTGCAGAGAAAGATACTCTAAATTTATTTAGTGTATTATTAATGTCTGATAAGCACATGCAAGGAATTGGTCTAAAAACTGGTTGTGTTTTCTATGCTGATACCCTAAAGGTAAATAATTTGTTGAAAAATAATTAAGTTACACATATTTTAAAATACTTGTGTAATTATCTTTGAATTGTAAAACTATTTTAATCATATAAAAGGTACTTTAATCCACTTGAGAGTAGATTAAAAGATATGTTAAAATATATTCCGATTATCAGCCCCTAATCTATTTTAAACTGCTTTTGTAAGAAAGCAAGCACAGCTTATAAAGGGATTTTGGATTATCCAGTTGTTAGGATGAAGAACCCTACAGACATGCACACTCACAAAAGTATGCATGTATGTATACACACATTATCATGTTCTGAATAATCCCATTGAAGACAATGCTATCTATAGTAGTCCACTGCAATAAACACTGAAATGAATGTAGTTGTATTGTTTGGTTTTGTGTTTTGTTGGTTTTCCATGCTTGGTTTTTTAATGGCTAGAATTATTTGTGCAGCAATTCAAAAGATAAAATACCTGAAGGAGTGGAGTCTATAGAAGACTGCTTTTGTTGCTATTGGAAGCAGCAACGCAATCAAGATTAGAAAGTCCTAAATAAATCACTTTGAAATACAATAATTGATCAGGTAGTTCAGAGCCAGCCTGGTAAAAATAGCAAATGTCACTATTATGCATAGACCTGCCTGTATATTATGATCATTATCTGTCAGTCCCAATCAAAAGTACTGCAACTGTGCACAAGATTCAGGAAAAATACAAAATTTTAACTGAATTACAAAGGTCCACAGTAGTACTTGAAAAGCTTTGAGGCTCACTGACACTATTGCATTGCTGTAAGCTTATGACTGAATTCCATGAATGTATATCATAGCTTTCAGTGTACTGTTTTCCCTTGTTGTGCACCTATACATAGACTGAACTCAACCCACAGCCACCACAGCACGCTTAACAAGTTCCTAGTCTCTTTGCTTAAACTTGCCAACTGTTCCTCTTGAGGTAGAAAAGAACTGCCACTGGAGAAACTGACCAAACATATTTTGGAGTGCTCCAAACACTCCTCAAACACCAGAGCTCAGCAGCAGCAGCAAAGGCAACATAAGTAGGACTGGACTATAACAATTGATGCACCTGACTGTGTTGAAGGAACTGCTCTGAGTAACCTTCTGTTTACTCTCCTTAATTCAGGCACCTGGATTCATATTTTATGGTTGGTAAAAGTTTCAATCTAAGCAGATGTGTTTTACCAGAACCCTAATGCTGATAAGATTCCCATGCTGATCTCAGTAGCTGTGATTCAAAGACCAAATTCAGTATATAACATGTCTACCTAACATCTCTGGGGGATGTATGTACATACACATGCTTGGGTACACACACGGATGCATTTTATTTAAGTTGATGTAAGTCCTTCCACATCAATTTCTAACTTTATAGTTCAACACCTGTCAAGTCAGTTTGCAATCTAGATCCTTCAAGTTATACTTTTTCATCTGCTATTTTTCATATTTGATGAGAAGAACATGCATGACTGAAAAGAAACCTACATAATTATTGTTCTACTTACGTTCAGTCATTCAGTGTACCAAAAATTCCTGTCAAAGTGGAATTACCAGACACGCAAATGAAATACACAGCATTTCCCATGTGGCTACTGGTATTTGTAAGATAAAATACATGAGAATTGAACAGAGGGGAAGTTTGTTTTAACATTCTGACAGAAACTGGCACTATTAGCAAGACTTGTCCCGTATAGGAAAATTTTACAGCAGGTAAATGTAACTTTGTGATTAACAGTCTTTTTCAGTGCTCAAACTTTTCAACTCTGTGCCCTGCAGAAAAAACACAAGGCACAGCTTTTAACAGATTTTATGGATCTGAGCCTAGATAAGCAAAACCCTCATGTTTCTTTCTTGTATCTCTGGATGATGATATCACAGTTTCAGACATCCCCAAATACCTTCTGGGAAACTTCCTTTCTTTTATTACAAGCTTTTTATAACTGTACTGGAAACAGCAGTTTCTCACAGAGCTTCCTGGTTTGACAAGTTGTTACTACTCTGTTCTTTTATTTCTCATACAATCTGAAAGAGATGAGAATAAAAATGTATCATGAAATCCTCAAATTCTTTACTGCCTCACCCAGTTGGTAAAGTTCCATACAAATGTCTTGAAACAGCACCTGTGATTTGTATGCATCGGCTGTGAAGATCTTCTAGCACATCTAGGGAATGACACCAGCACAAATCTGGTATATAAGCATCACAGCAGGTCACACTGCAGTTTGAATTCTGGAGCACACTTTCCATATAATTACAGTTTCCTTCATTATGTTTCTCAACAGGGTAAGTCACATTTTTCCTTCAGCTGATGCTGTGAGCCTCTTTCTTCTGAGACAAAATCCAGACTTTAGCTTGACTAAATCAATCTGCTCTGGAGCATTGTGTTCTGGAGCACTGTGATAGCACCCCTATCTCTATCACCTTAGTACTTTCAGTTTTTAAAAACAGATTTGAAATTGCTCCTAATCGTACATATTTCCTTTTCTCATTGCGGACTATCATTGCCCCTTCCTCTTCAGAGTCTTTGTTTCTGCATTACTACCCATATGAATTCTGGGACATCACCACTTGCAATCCTTGAGGAAGCTCTCCTGATGTAATCAGAGAAATCAGTCCACTCCAACCATCCACAAAGCTGGACATGACTCCCTTGAACTACTTCAGTATGCTTTGGGGAGGAGAGCACAGAAATCATTGCCACACTCCCTGCCACAACCGACAAACTACAGTAAATTATCAATCACTGATGAGCTGATATCCTCCTGTGCCTCTCACACCAGTCCTCACAAGGAAAGGTATCAACAAACAAACCCTCTTCTCTAAGAAGAATGCTGCTCCAGCAGCACTACAGCTCTTCACCAGCACTCTCCTGATGCCACTGGCCATAACAGCTCCTCCTAATTTCCCCAAACTCCAGGAACAACACTCCTTGCTAACAGGAAGGACACGTTGCTGTGGGGCCCAGATCTCGGCTTCTCCTTCCCTGCAGCTGTCTGTGGACAGCAGCTAATTGTATCCACTTGTTTAACCTCGGGGATAACGTCTGGAGGGGACCAAGTGCCACAAGCGTACTTTTATTTTTAACGGTCATTTCCTCTCGGGTGTAACTTGCATGACAGCATGTGACAAGCAGAAATTAATGGGGACACTGCTGTGCCAATACCTCTTGAATTGCTTTGACACTGGCTGCAGGCTGCCTGCTTGGCCACCCAGCCAAGACCTCACATGAAATGTGGCAAGGGGCCCACAGCTCTATTCACTAACAAGCCAGCTGGTCAGTGATTAGAAAGCTGAAACAACGCTGTGCACATACATCAAGAATGCTTTACAAGCGGCTTCGGACTTAGGTGGTGAAACATCTTAGAGGAGTAGATCTGTAAATTTATCTTAGGGACTGTTAACTTAAGCTAACATTAGAAATAATGCAGAAGACCCTGGAAGATGATGGTCTTTGTTGTTGTCTAAGTGCAAGAAGGACTAACCTCAGAACAAAGACTAACATCTTGATGCGCTCAAAATCATGTGCAAACAGCTCAGACCACATGGATTCTGGTCCAAAGGAGCACTCAAATCATGTAAATATACAGAGATTTATGACAGACTACTCTTCCTAATGGTCTATCAACACCTTGGCAACATTACTGACATTTCTAAAGAAAGTCTCATTGAATCTGTCTGCAGTGTTTATACTGACTTGTTTATACGCTGACACAAAACAACAAGGGATGAGCCTTTAGAAGCATTCCAAGGGATTTGGACGATCAGATCTCATACATCCAAGGCACCTTTGTACCTTTTTTGAAAACTGTCAGATCCTTGGTTAGACACAAAAGGCTCAAGATTGTTCCTTTAACTTCTCTCTTCAGCTGCCTTTTTAAATAGTAGCCACTGAAAGGGCATAGGCTCTTGCCGAAACATCTGATGGCAACAAGAAAACAAGTTACACTTTTTTTTAAAAACTGAGAAAAGAGCAGTCAATCTCTCTTCCTAGAGATTGGGAACACAACTGTAATTTAAAATCAGTAAGACTTAGACACTTAACTCCTATGGCTCCTTCACAGTTATAAACTCATTCAAGCAATTTTTGTTTGTTTAAACTTATTATGACATAGTCCTGGTGTGGAGATTTCCTGATACATAAGGAAATATATCTGTGGCTTATAGACATACATCAGGCTCAAGGCACTGTAAAAGGAGGTGGCTGGACAGCAGAGTCACTTTCTTGGATTAGAAATTAAGGTTACTGTAGGGTTTGGACCTAACTTTGAGAGCTTCCATCGTAGAAACTTGGAGGAATTCAGCACAGTCACGAATGGCACTTGCACACTGAAGAAAAAGATGGCTTTGTATTAGGCACAATGAAGTCCAGTGAAGTTACTGGGACTCTACCCATCAATTTTCAAAGACCTAAGCTGGTCCCACTGCTTTTTATTATTCCCGTTTTCCTCCCACAGTCGCTGGAACCAAGAGCACCTTCAGAGAGATGTAACCAACCTTCAATGAGACAAAAATGTCAGCGTGACACCAGGCATCAAAACACCACTATTCTCCAAAGTTAGATGCTCCATTAATACATAGTTAACAGCTCTTATTAAAGAGGCAGACACAGAGGACACTAAGAAGACAATCCTTTCCTAATCTCTCCAGGGAACGTATAATAAATAAAGCTCAACTGTGTACTTTTTAAAAGCTGCTTCAATTTTGTATTTTTCTGCTCATAGTGTACTTGGCACAGCAGAAGAATCATGATGCTCCTGCTGTAGAAGTGCTGTAAAATGGCTCAACACTAGTCTAGTCACCAGACTACATATAACTTTGCTGCCTCTCTTGCTCTGTACTATAAATTCAGGAATAATGGTTAACTAATTCATGAGTGTTGGCAAAGATTAACTAGTTAATGTTTGTTAAATACTCCAAAGAACCGGATTTTGCTTTCAGTTATAAAGGCTCAACAAGCTTGAAGAAAATCAAAGATATATAGAAGAGGGAAGATTTGCTTTTTAAACAATTCAAAGGAAAAAATAGGCTTCAAAGAAAAACCTGAGAAGGGTCAGTGGCCTACTGGAATCAGCTTGCCCAGAATCTCCCATCTAAGAACTTTACATATAGATTTGCAATACTGTTAGAGGATTGTCTGAGCTCTCAAAATAGTCTTCAGGATGACCATCTCACTGATGCCTTCCTACACCTAAATTAAAAGTAGTAAACAAGATAATAGCTTCTTGGAAGCACTGAGCAGATCAAGTTGCTCTCCGTGTTTACAGAAGCAATTAATTTGCAATTCTATTATCTTGAATTAAAAGAACAATGGCTCCTGAACCAACAGCTTTAGAAAGGGAAACAGGCAAGCCCCTCATCCTACAGACTAGGCAAAGAGAAGACATTTTGCAAGAGGAATAGAGCATATACATGAAGACTTTTGTTTTCACTGAAAGAATGGGAAGTTTGCTGTTAGCACCAGACATGGGGAATGGCTACCCATTCCATTGCACTTGCATGGTCTGTCACTTTCTCCTTTCTTTTCTTATTTCTCACCTTTTCCTTTATGTCTCTCTTCCTCCCTCCATGAGTCCTATTACAGCGACTGTTGCCCTTTCTTCCCCATTCCCATTTCTGACCCTTCTTGCCATGCCTGCTCCACCCTGTTCCACTTCACACTCACTCCCAGGGCCTTGGCCCTGCTCCATCTCTTTGGGTTGCTGCCTCCACAGCCCAGGTGACAACCAGGCAAAGCAGGTCACTGAAGATGCCAGCTCCCAGCATTCCTCAGCAGCCCCTCTCTGGATTTCAGACAGGACAAACTGCAGCAGGCAGTGACCTGACTGTGATCTCTGCTGTGGCTGCAGCGGTGGGAGATGGTCCCACACATCTGCTGAGTCCCTCCAAAGTGACATGTGCCACAGCCCCTGCACTTCTGAGCAAAATGACACTGATTTACATTAGTACACATTTGTGTAAACCTTGCCTTGTTTTCTTTTGAACACTTGACTAATTCTAAAAAAAAGTACATATCTTCAACTTACAGTGACACAATGAGCCATGAGCCTACTTATTTCCTAATGTTATCACAGCAGACAAGAACCAGCTCTACCTTGGGGTGAGAGTTGACAGTCTTTCTTGGGTGAGGAGAAGATGGCCTTTGATGTTTCACTGGCAGAGGGTATTTCCTCCTTTCACCTCCCCAAATATTAAACAAAACAAACTCTACAACATTTTAAATAAAAAGACGCTGCTATGTTAGAAGTTAGTGTGCAAAAAGAACCAATCAATGGAACAAACTCCTTCCAGGAAATATGTCTTTTGAAAAGGAAGTGTCATAAATGATGCACATGAAAAATGCAACTTGTGACAAACACAACATTGCTTCTCAAAAGGGTAACCTGTGACAAGCAGAAAAGTATGCTATGAATTATGAAACCTGGAAAATAAAACTACATGTATTTCTGTGTGTCTTTACTGTAACTATTCATGGAGAACCTCTGAGAAAAAAAGTAGCAATTATCCAGACAACCTGGACCGCATATGTCTTTACTTTGTGAAACAGGTCCCAGAAACCTAAGTCTTTTGTTTTCCTTACCAACAACAACAAAGTAATTACAAATCATACAATCCAATATCAAATTCTATGTTACTCCAAAACTACAGTCAATTAAGTAGAAACAAACTGTATCATCAGAAGGACAAATGAGAGAGGCTAGGGATCACTATCAAAGCACTTCTGTTTTCCTTTGTTTATTAAATAGCAACTGTATTATTTACTGCAACTTTGCAAGCTAGTGAGCAGCTGGGTGTGACATATTTCCATGCTCTGTAACCTCTCCTTATGCTTCGTTAGATTCCTTATCAGGACCAGAAGAAAAGAAATCTCTCTGTTATGCTTTTCCTGTGGCAAAGGAAAAGACAAGATGATGACTTTCCAGCTCATTTCACTTGTACAACGTTCTCATCAATCACCATGGGGTAGGTCTTTGTTATTTTCACTGAAGGACTGTTCTTAGTTTTCTGTCACAATAAAGCATGACTTCACTAATTAGCAAATCAAGGTTACCTCTACCACATTTGCAAAAGAACAAAATACAAACATAAGGCTAAAACTACATCTGAAATGTTTTCCAAGGCCCCAGCTTCATAGAGATAAACCTAAGTCAAGCTAGGTGTAAATTCCTTTCATAGAAACAGAAGTTAAGGGCTGAAAAACACTCAGAGTAGACGTAAGGAAGCTAAACTAACCATTTAATCAAGAACCAGAAGTTTTCTGCTTGTTTTGTGACTTTCTGCTCCAGAAACCAAGCAAAGAAACTGTGGTTTATTTTCATATTAAACCCTCTGTGAAGCATGCATCTCTCTTCAGTTTTGGTTCACTATAGCCCACGCAGCTTGGCCTCTATTCTCCTTTTCCTATGTCTTCAGTAAGTGTTTTAGACATCAGCAGGAATTATGTGTGCAAACAAAAAGCAAGAAAAAGTGATATGTTCTAAGCAAGGCAAAAACGTAATACAAAAGGCTCTGTAACATGGTCTCTTCTCTAACTTAATGCTTTTATATATATTTTCCCTTTCAGTCTGTGTGGTTTCTCACTGAATGACACCTGTACACAACATACTATTGTAATAACAAGCATATGGCTCAGAGATCACTGTTGACATTTTCAGAATTCAATTCAGACATTTTTATTTAAATGCATGAAAAACATCTCTATACTCTTTCATTAACTGCATTTTACATTTGTAATGTTCTACGTATTCTTTTGGAACCATTTCCATTAAAATGCCAACTCTGTGTTTGGATAGTATGTACTTCCCTTGTAACACTAAGGAAGGAGTATGTTACTGTCAAAATTTCTCTCTAAAAAGTCCTTGCTAAAATATTTACCCTGCTAGTCAGAACAGGAATATCTGAAGTTAATTCCAAATGAAAGAATATTTTAGAATGAATCATAAACTAGATGTTAAAAAAGGTAACATGCTGCCATTCCAATGCCCCTTCCCTGATGTAAAACTAAATGAAAAACAACCCTGCATTTCCATCCACAGAATACTGTAACATTCTGGAGTGTTCTGAAGTTTCCTAATTGTAGTTATGCAACAGAACTATCACAGGCTAAAACAAAGGACAAAAATTCAGCAGCTTAGTTTATTGGCTTTGAAATTAAGCACTCTTAAGAGATGGTTAACATGTCCTCTTGATTATTTTTGGTATTTTAAAGTTACAGTGCAATGCTTCCCACTCTATAGACAAAAGAAGTGGAACATTTTAGAATACTTATAATTTTTATGGCATTGTTTGTGAAGTCACATATTTAGCAACAGTGAAAACTGTTGAGCACTAATTTCATTTACAATTAAGTCACTAATTTCAAAGGGCCCTTCAAGGTATAAGACACTGCTCAACATTAATAAAGACAGAATGCAATGGCATTTGTTGAATTGGTCACAATGGTAAAATACAGCGTCCTCTTGGAAATGGGTATTCTCAAGGGTCATTACTTTCAAAGAAGGCAAATAGGATATTCTGTGGCCACAACAGCTATGATATTAATGAAAACCAGATACAAACAAAACAATCCACCAAACCTTGTGATCCTTGGAGCCCTTTGCCATTACTGAGTCAATTTACCATGCTGACCAGCCATGACACATTTTTGTGAATAGTCAGGAGTCTGATTCCAAATGCACAGACACTGCATACACGTAAGTTTTGAGGGAAGACTACTTCTTCACTCTGACAAAGCATTTAAACACAAGCAAAACACATGTTTTATGACTAATCTGAGACTAAGGAAACAATGGTTTCAATTCTTCTTTGTTCTAACCTTTGAATTCATCAGGTCAATAGCACAGGATAACAACTGATTCTCCTCTGTTATCTCCTCTAATTCAGTCTTTCAGCCTCATTTTTAAGACTGGAACAATCTGTTGACATAAAATTAAACAGAAGTTTAAGAGCTTTGCTGAGGCAGAGCCTCTGCTCCCTTTGGGATTGAAGTTGAACCAGAAAGTGCAAGTACATATTCCAGCATGAGTTTAAATGTTTCAGGTGTACAGACATAAGTGTTGGTAGTGTACAGCTATAACAGTAAAGGAGAAGCTTAAAAACCCCTAAAATAGTGATGTTTGTAAGTCTTTGGATAAGGTTCCCAATCCCAAAATGAAGGACATATTTGATCCAGGAGCTTGAACCTTTGTAATTTGCTCTTTCCTAGTGGCAAACTATTTAGGCTTAGCAGTAAAAGAAATGAAGGCTGCTTGCCCACTGCTGCTAACAGCATTGCCCCACACCCACTCCCAGCAGAACCCTGAGAATCCCAGTTACACCCCAGAAGGATTTGAACTGTGAAGGATTGGTGCTCTGGAGTACCAACACTGGCAAATGCCACCATATTGCATCTGATTTATCAAAACTAAAAATAATCATTTAAATTTTTAAATATTTTCCATTGCTGTTGCACTAAGAACAAACAACAAGCAGTATTTCTGTTATTTCATTCGCATTTCCATTCTGAATTTTCTGTCTTCTGGCAGCTGCATGTGAATTTACTAATGACGTGTGTCTTCTGTTAGAACTTCTTAAAAGGGATATTCTCAAAATGGAAGGAAGCTCATTTTATTTCACTTTGAAACCTGAGAAACCTGTAACATCAACCATACGTTGATTACAGAGCATTGATATATAAAGGAAGCAGTTGTGTAAATGTGTGAAGTGACTGTGGTGGGGAAACAGCAATGCAGTGGTGAAGTTCACACAAATAATGCTGTTGTAGGATCTCACTACCATGACTCATGTTTAACAGGGTACTGTGTAAAGACCAGTCAAAAATGAGGACCTATTATGGTGGGAACCAAAGTCAAGAGTTTTCACACAGCCTCCTCCATTAAAAGCCCACAGACAAAACTGACAAGACAGACCCCAGGTGGAGAAATTTTGAGACAGTTCCATGATGTTACACTTCTATGGGAGTAGAGTCAGGAGGACACAGGAAAAACAGAAAGAAAAGTGATGGAGAGAAAAGTTCTGGAGGAAGGGAAAGAACAGAAGACTGTGTAAATAGGAAGTGAAAGTGAAGTGAAAAAATCAAGGAGAAAGAGAAGGATGGAAAAGGGATCAAAAAATAGGAATTGCACAGGCAGAGAACATGGAGTTGAAATCACTGAAAGCAGCCCTGGGTGTCAAGAGGTTTTGGCCTTGGTTGCTCTAGCAGCTGAGTGTAGCTGGCTGATGCCCCAGGCTGGCGCTTCTCTGCAGTTTCATGCCTGATGGCCTGAGGACAGGAAGCAGGGAGGAACCGTGTCTGCTCTGGCATCCACAGGGGTGGGTGGGACAGGGGCTCTCCATGTGTCTCTCATCTGACACACTGAATAGGAGGAACAGGCACAGCTTCAGCTGGGTCTCGTTTTATTCCCTCCCTGAGAGTGTAACAGCTCAGCTGTCTTGGGTGATGAGCTACTGGATGGACCCTAGGGATCAGCACATCTACATCTGTAAATACACACACACACACACACACACATACATATATACATACACACACACATACATACATACATACATACACACACACACACACATATGTATATGCACATGAATACACACACACACACACACACACACACACACACACACACACACGTGTGTATGTGTGTGTACATGTATGTGTGGTGTGCTTTCACGTGCACACACATGAAGGCAATGCAGACCAGACCACTCTCCAGGCACAGCAGAACTGGTGCTACCCCTCATGGATCTGTGTACTCTTTAAGCATCTGCGTTGCCAGTTCTCGCCTTTTCTGGGCCACACCTATTTTGAGAAAATGAACTCTGGAGACAGTAGAGTGATGATCATAGTTTCCCTTTCACAAATAGCAATATTTTTTCCTGCAAATATGTTAGAGGACTTTTGCAAAATCCACTTATATATGCATGTGCATGTATATATGTTTATGTGCCTATGTATTCATAAATAACAGAAAATTCTTGAAGCTGACTTTATGTTCTACATATGAAAACATGTAATACAAAAAAATTCCATCTCTGCCCATTTGTATGGAACTTTGTTTTCTGGCATAAGCTAAATACATCTGCTGTGGAGGAAAAGAAACAAACAAAACATATCTTGATTAAATCAGTATGCCACTAAAGTAACACGCTTCAAATTAATTTTTACTGTGGGATACAATAACCTGCCTATTCACTGGCATAAAACCAGTGCATACGGCTAGTCCAAAAGTATTAAATTTCTCTTGGGGTGGAATAGAGAAAACAGTTTTATGGGAAAATATCTTACTTGATTATTATATTGTTTTTTATTAGCTATGAGTTGTCTATGGCCAACTTTTGAATTTTAGTTTTACACTATGGCTCTAAAATTGCTGTGAGTAAATATAGACACTTTGTAAATATTCTAGTTTAGAGAATCTGAGCTGCATTAACTTGGGTTGACTGAGATGGTGAATGTATTCTGCTACAATGCTTCTTCGTCCCAGATCAGCTGAGTTCAACCCTTAGAATCCTGAGTTTAGTAAAAAAAAAATTATGTTGCCCAGTTTTCCCAAGGATCTACCTTTGTCACAATTTGTGCTATTGGGATAAAGTACAATTTTGTTTTGGGATAAAGTACAATTTTGGGGTTACTGCACAGGGGACTGATTTCCTTCCTAGTGCAGAAACTACTATCAAGAAAGAGATTCTTATCTGCCCTGACAAAAATCAAGAATGGCCCTTTGAATTTCTTCTCTTTACCTCACATCTGCTGCAGTCCAACCTTCAAATTACTTGTCAAAAACAGCATATGGCTTGTAAGGAAATTTTGAACATGGGTAAATCCAAACACTTCAGTGTATTTTTCTGCCACTGCTTTATGTACACCATCAGCTTCAAGCTTTCTCTTAATTACTTTAAATGCGGCATGTCGTGTTTGATGAAGAGAAGGACTCTGGAAACACAAGTGACACTTGTGCTGATCACTGAGGCAGGATGTGCTTGCAGAGCAAGACGTGCCTGAGCACCACCACCGTGAGACAAAAGAAGGCATCTCAGAAATAGTCCCCAACTGGAGGAACTGTCACTGGCTGGATGCAGGACAGTGTGGCGCTGTCTCTGAGACGCTGCCTGGCAGCTCAGCCCCACTCCTGTACCTGACTGACAATTATTCCCACCATACGCTCCCTTTCCTTCAGTGTCACCAAAGCATTTCACATAGCAATTGGTACTGTACTCATGCTCCAGCAGCAAAAACCCAGTGTCATTAATAGTCTGAGAGTGTCTCAAGGGAATGCAGAGCAGTAGGATCCATAAACTTTTTTATGCATCACACCCATGTCCAGCTCTCCTGAACTAACAGAAATGAAATGAACTGATGGCGACATTTCACTTCCAGTGTTTCTAATACTGCAATTTTGCAATGACTTGATCATAAATCCCTTCTACTAAGGCTCAATCACCTTCCCTGCCCACAATTCAGAATCTCTTCAGTTTCTTAATTTCCTCTGACTTCTGAATAAAGATGATTTCTGGCCCTCCATCTACTGAAAACAATAGCTTCCTTCTGACTTCAAAAAGGATGTGTCCCTTAGGGCCCTACTGGACTGCACTGCTGCCTTGAGAGTAGAGACCACAAAAGAAAAGTAGGTTGAGATGTCTATTTACAGAACCCTTGATAGACATCATTTCACAGTGACATTTCTAATTTAGTGTCATTGTTTTGAAAGACTAAAATTTTTATTTCAGGCAGGTTGCTTTCACGCATTATGCTCCAGTGTTGCTTGACGGCTTTCCAAACTGGAACAACTGAAAAAACGTGAAGCGCTCCAATGATTTTAAATCACTCTAGTCAGGACAGAGTGATTTAAAATTATTGGAGTGCCTCACATTTTTATGAGCTCTCAGTTTGCAAGCAATGGACGTCCTAGCAGTCCTAGGCTACAGCACTGCAAAAAACAACTATACATTATCATCAGATTGAAAAGGTTTGCATTAGAATTTGGAAATGGTAGGAATTCAAAGATATTTAACACCACCATAATTAAAATCAGTGGCTGTACATGAACAATAAAAAGGCCCAAGCTAAAGAAGTAACTGCGAGGATACCAGACTATATTGAGTGACATCCTGTGAGCTGCAGTCTCTTTATTCACAGAATCATGACTCCTCCTAACACCTTGGTCAGCTTCTACATTGCTACCTGCTACCAGCCAGAGATGTGGGTGTGCCTCTACATGCAGCACAGATGGGAAAGAAAATGCACCACTTACAACACAGGGAACAGCCACTCTGGAGAGTGGATATTCTCGAGAATATCCATTTTTTAATGTTTAGCTCCTTCAGAGCTTGTGCAGGACACCTACTCTCTCTTGCTACCCTTTCATACAGAAGGCAGAGAAAGAAAAAAGAAGATTTATCTCACATGATATATCAGTTCAGCCCTTTTGTTTTTTATTTATTTGTACTGGCAACTCTAATTTATAATACAGATTCAGAATAAAATCTGTTGCAAAATAATCCACAAAAATGAAACCCTTAGCAGCTGTAAATGGGCACCATTTCACTGAAGCAAATGGATTTACACTTTTTAGTATCAGCTGGGGATCTGATCCATTATTTGTACACTCCAAATTCCTCACTAAGTTTTGCTTCTTTCTTTACCATAAAAGTACTGACAGGAAAATGATAATAACAGCTCTTCTGTTAGTATCTTTCTTAATAATTCAAGCAGGTTCTTTTTTTTAGTGACTTAACTTTGATGTTAAATGCAGCCGCCCTCTGAAGACTCAGTACTGGTGAATCTGTTTTCCTGGAATATCTTGCTTTATTTTCAGAACTGCATGATTGTGTGACATCTGCTTCACATCTCATACGTGACCAACTGAGTAGGTACAAACCATGGCATACGGGTGAGTTACCTCACAACAGTGAACACTGCTCTGCTTTCTGAGAAACAGCTTCTTCATATTAATTTTCTAGGAGTCTTGCAAAGATGTCACCAGTCTGCCTGGTTTAACAGCATGTTATATAAGCTAAGAGGGATGCAACAATAACATGTATGCCATGACTGAGGCAAATATTTTAAAAATCAATTTATGGGCTACTATCTGATAAGCTCACAAAAGAGAATTAGGTTCACTGCCGTACTTTCTAAATTTCAGGCATCTAAATACCAGAATCTGTATACCTGAATCAGATGGGTATATGAGCTTTCTATGCAAAGAAGTAAATATCCAAAAAATATTCACGGAAGCCATTCACTTGGGTAAGGAACCAGGACACACCAGAGAAAAGCATATACAGTGAACCCTGCTCACTCTGTGATTTGGCTGCCCCGTTCAAGGTTGGAGGGAATACCATGAAGATTCACAAATCACAGGCCTGAGTAGAAAAACATTCCCAGCTTTTGCGACATTCTGTGATAGATAACATATGCACCTGCTGTACTGGAAACCTTTGTTTTGTTCCCTCTAGTGCTGACTGTCAGACTGAAACATGCACAGCCCACTTAGCATGTGCAGCCTAAATTCTACACTTCTGTAAGAAAACTATTGCAAGAAGCCACAAGTCTGCTTATAATGACATTACCTCACAAAATTAACTTTATTCATTACTAAAATTAAAAAACCCCAGTAAAAGTTTGTTGTCCCCTCCGACTTTTAGAGACTCTGGTCTAACAGTACAAGATGACTGGAAAGAACTCCAAAGAACTATTCTGCAACTGCTTAATGTACAGCTTTATATACAAAGCCATTACATGCATAGATTAATTTAAAGCTAAGTATTATTAAATAAATTGCAGTATTAAATCAATAAACACCATCTTGGTTGCATATGCATGATTTCTACATGAAAAATGTAGTTAGTGTTATAAACAACCATATCCATATCAAAATTAATTAGGATCAAAAAAAACATGCCAGCACAAGCACCAGAATGAAATCTGACCACACATTTAAACATGCTTCAGTCCCAAAGGCTAAGACATCAAAATGCTTTAGTGGTCTGTTAACTATTTAAAAGAAAACCATGGTTCTGTGGCATATGTGTCATTCCCACTTCCACTACCCTTATGTCAGCTAACAAAAGTTCCTAATGAGCCAAGGCTCTTGGAGGCTCAACTGCTGAGACCATTAATATTACCCAAGACTTGTGCATGACTAACAGCTGTGTCCAAAGGAAGCTGAACTCATACCCTGCATTTCCACATAAACTGTCCTAAAGAGTATCCCAGGAAGAAAAGAAGGGAGGAGACGATGGGTAGAGAGGAAAGAAGGAAGATGTTGTCATTGCTGATTCTGATTCATGCCATATGGAACATATATTAATCAGGTCTGACAGAGGAAGCCAGCAAGTGTGAGCGTGACTACAATCCAGCAGTTACAAAGGCTGACTATGGTTCTCTTTCAAAAGTGAACACTGTGTCCACAAGTATTTGGAGTAGTGTTCACCATCCCTCCAGCTCAAAGTAGACTCCATTAAATAATAACAGAAGGGCTTCAGCAGAAAATATTTAAAACTGCTCTGTCCAGAATAACCTAGAACTCAGAAGCCAGAGCCACAGAAATGGACGAGAGCATCCACACTCCTGGTGACAGAAAGGGGAAGCGAGCATGTCTGCTCTAGATCCCGGGTGTGTATTCCCACTACCAGGCAATGTCTCACAGGAAAACTACCTCTCCTCTATCATGTTATGGACACCTGTCTGTATCTTCCTAAAACACCCTCTGGGGTGATTCCTACTGCAGGGACTTAGGCATTAGAAAGGCAATGTTGAGCAGCATTAAGACAAAAGCTCTAGCTGTGTTTGAATGACCAATATGGCTCATTTCTCTGAACTCCTACAGTCTGACAACTGCCTGCAAAACACAAAGAAAGTTCTTAAAACGGTACCAGTGTCACTTTTATTTCTTGACAGGTGGTAACCAAAAACCCCAGCATGCCCCAAACCAGCAGAAGCTGCACCTCCCTTCCCAAAATGTTATGTAATGATGGTAGTCAATTCACACTAAAAAGATCTTTTAGGGCTGATGCTTCTCTCATAGTAATTTTATGTCATTCAAGGTCCACTAACAACTGTTGATTTTACACCAGGGTGCCAAAGAGGTATATTAGATCCTTCAACTTCAAGCTATTCCAGAGCTTGGCTCATTTGGCACTTCTGTGCTGCTGACACACACAGAACTTTAACAGATGGTCCTACAATACTGGCAGTTGTTTTGTACTGTGCTGGCAGTGAGGGGAAATACTCTACACAAATTGTCTGCAATTCTGGAAAATAAATGAATTACAAATCCATATTAACCTCAAAAGCCAAACTATAAAAAGTCAGATTAGTCATTTAACGATGTATGTTCTCTGGGTTAAATGCTCAGCTGCTACAAAATCAGAGTATTTTCCTGCAGCCAGGAGAAGTATGTTTTGCTTCAGTTTCTGTCAGGAATATCCATAAAGATTTTATAATTACAAAGGTATTGAAATATACTAAAAATAAGCCTTGAGACCCTTCCTCATGTGATCAGCCCTGACTATCAGCAAAAGTACCTCCATAAACTGGATATTTTGACATAAACATGAAGCAACAGGGTGCAACTTAAGTTAACTGAATCTCTCTCTTTTCCTGTGCCAAACAGGATTCAAGAAAAAACACATCAGCTACTGTGAAAATGTTGAAATCAACAGTGATGACCAAGTAAACAGCAATTTTACATTTTTCCTCACCCATTTAAAAAGTGATTATGTACCACAAGCTGAATTTTACAGTCACTAATTTCACTAGTTGCAGTGGAACTTGCACTGTACATAAAAGACCAAAATTGCTCCTCCTTGTTTTTGTGTGGCTTTTCTACTTTATTCTGCCAAACTATCAGATATAGCAACTGGGTTAACTAGTAAAACATTTATGCAGAATAGTGCTTTTCAAATGTAAGCACAATGATTTCCTTCATCAGTATTAAATCTCCATGAAATGTATATCCAAATACATATTTGACAGTCTCATAGTGCAATTTCAGAACAGAATTTTTGGAAATCATAAATACTTCAGTACAGTGCTCATGTCTTGTATTTCCTTTAAATGAAACATAGATCAAAAGATACTTCAAACTGAGATTTCAGAGGCTTGGTCTTTCAGATCGCATCAATTTCAATATATTTAGTTAAATAATATGCCAGTCACCTTGCATCTTATTTTCACAATGTTAGTTCAGTTGAAATAGAGTTTATGTAAGTAGCTTCAAAGTCCTAAGAGGAAAATAGAACCTTAACAGCATTACAATAAAATAGTCTTACAATATAATAGGTACATTCCAGTCTTCTTCTGACTGAATCAAAGCTGTATCCATTTTTCAAAAATTTTATTTAATCCATTACGTTTGGTTAAAAACATGGTTGCTGGAACTGACTGGTATTATACATATGTGACTTTGACACCGTGAATAGATCTTTATTCAGTTTAGTTCTAATTTTATACTGAAAGATCACACACCTCCTAAGTCTGAAGCTGTTAAAAGAGCTATTAAAATAACTAAATTTTCAACAGTTTTCATGTTTTCTTTTCCTCCCTGGGAACTTTTGCCAGACTAAGATGATACAACATACTTCCAGAAAGTACAAGTGAAAGATAATGGATAATGCATGTCTGAAAGCATAAATTATTTCTCCTCACAAAAATGAAAAAAAATAATCAAAAGAAATGTTAAAATGTCACAACATCAATCCCTCTGCTTCTCTTCCCAGGTACAAACCTTTTGTAAAACACCCCAATCTATGATCAACGTGGCACTTTGCTGTGAAATTCTCAGAAAAGCAGAGTTGGTATATGCATTTTAATAACAATAATGCAGGCACATCCTACCCTAGGTAGGGGTCCTCCCTTACAGATGCAGAATATGAGATAACATGACAACAAAACTTCATTATTGTCCTCCCAGTTACTGAGAGCCTTCCCAGCTTCTGTGACATCTGATCATGACTCTCCCCACCCTTCAGCCCATGTCCTCTGCAGAGCACACCACAGGCACACAATGAACCTTTCTTGCTCTCAGAATGTACACAAACTCTCCTGGCAAGAAGGACATAAAGCAAAAGTACTCTCTTGGGGAAATAAAAGGCAAAGGAAAAGGGCTAAGGAGTACAGGATTTATTTTATCCATTCTAGCAATATCCAGCACTTCACCTTTAAGGGAAGGTTCAAGTAGTCTCTGCCGAAACAATAACAGAATCATCTGCCTGCAGCTGGAAGCAAAGGTCGTTCTTAATGATTTCCCAGAATCGTGGAATCACAGAATGGCATTACTGCTATTGGGAAACACCTTAAAAATCCCACTGCCATGCAAAGGCAGACCTTTCACTAGACCAGGTAGCTCAGAGCTCCATCCAACCTGTCCCTGAACACTACCAGGGGTGGGGCAGCCATGACTTCCCTGGGCAACTTGTTCCTGCGCCTCACCACCCTCACAGTAAAGAATTCTTCCCTAATATCTAATCTAAACATACTCTTTCAGTTTTAAACCACTCCCCCTTTTCCTGTCACTACATGCTCCTGTAAATAGTCTCCATATTTCTTGTAGGCTCCCTTCAGGTACTGCAATCAAATCACCTCTAAGCCTTCTCTTTTTCAGGCTGAACAATCCCAATTCTCTCAGCCTTTCCTCATAAGATAAGTGCTCCATTCCTCTAATCAGCTTGGGGACCCTGCTCTACACCTGCTCCAACAGGTCCTTCTCCTTCCTGCGCTTGAATGCTATATTTGGAACAACAGTAGAGATTCAGTAAATTTAGAACTCTGAAAGAGGAATAAAATCACAAGTGCAGCATTTTTCACAAAGAGATTATATCTGTTACTTTGTGCTGCAGTTCATGTCCCAAGCTGGCCACTACTCAATTTTGATGCAACAAAATCCTAGGGATCACAACACAGTTTGTCTGATTTATCTCTGAAATACTGTCTCCTAAAATCTTTCTCCTTAAATACCTTTATAGTTTCAGTAGGCACTCCAGGCTCTGGAACTTTATCCAAGTAAGTAGTCAAGTCTTGATCCACATGTTCAAACACTAATGTTAACTTGGTCTCTCTGTCTGTTCGTGACACGGTGCACACATCAAACAATCTGAAAAGAGGAAAAGAACAGAAGAGGTAAGTATACAGGAACCAGTACAGATGTAACTTGCATCTCAAGCATGTCCATTTAAATTTCTTACAGTATACAGAATGGAAAAGAAGGAATACCTCCAGAATCAGCATACTATTTGAAAAAAAGCTTTGTGCACACGATGTCACTACTTCTTTCATCACTTTTGGTCATTCTTTTACTGCAACTTCTTTATCATTTCACCTTGTTGCACAACACCGAACTAATCTACAAAGCTCTTCATAATACCACATTCCTATCTGATTACTTTCTATTGTTTTTTGGTTTAAAGTAGGATTTCTCTCATCCTCTCCATCTACCATGCCAGCTTTAATCACTGTTCTACCTTTTTCAAAAATATCTGCTCATCATTCTGTGCTTCACACCTATATTCATACCAGTGATTTTCACTATCCTTCCTCAAGTCCCACTTCTACAAAATCCTAATAGGAAACCATCTAAACAGCCAGAAGGACATTTCTTCCTGGCTCACATACTCTACTCATGTGCTTATTCATTTATATTACATGATCTGATCACATTTCTCTCTGAGGTGAGGCAGAAAAATCCATCACTACTTTTAGTAGGTGACAGTAGTTTTAAAAAATGAATGAAGTTACTAAGAAAAAGGTCTAGACAGTTAAACTGAAGAATCTCTCATTGATAACAGCATAAACTAGTGTTGATACTATGGCTCAATTTTCAAACATCATATCAGTGATGCTGGTGTATTACTTTTATCTTTCATATTCCTTCTTAGAATTACTTTATTAAAATTTAGAAGTGCAGGACTTGTGGTAATGTTATCAAGTAGTATTTTTGTTGTTTGTTCAAGGACTAAAGGCTTTATACGCAGGATTTGAAAACAACTGATCACACACAAAGCCTTGGGAGTCCCTTCTTTTCCCAGAGGACATCTGACAAACAGACAAGATGTATGTGAGATCTTGGACTGAGATTTTACTTCTTACCTTAAATCTCAATGTATTTCCCAAGAGAAGGAAAGACTAGAATTGGCATAACCACTTGAGAAGAATGTAATTCGGGTTTAAGAGAGCAGTGTTTTTCACTTGGCATTTACCATTGTAAGGCTGTGCTCTCATTTGACAGCATTTCCTAAAAAATCATTAGTCTGACATTGCAAAAATGTTTATTAGCCACCATATTTTGAAAATGTATACATGCACATTCATTTTAGGTGAAGGATGCTTTTCAGTGAGTAATAAATTAGGAACCAGAGTTCCAGAATATGATACTAAGAGTGTCACCCTACCTCTGCTTGAAGACTAATCTGTACTTAATCTGTAATCATAATCTGAACAAACAAACATTAATTATTATAAGTAACACAGTGACCGTAAGAGAAAATGCGTTGGCACATTTCTCGTAATGACAGATAACGTTCTCTAAGATTCCCTCAACAGGATGTACATGTCCTGTACATGGTAAACAAGTTCTGTAAAAAGTCACAAACCTTCCTGAAAAATGAAATTTACTGGTATTTGGCTGGAGGTTAATAATCTGCAATATATTTATATAAATCAATGTGGAATGTAGCCAGACTGCCTATAACCCCAACACATGCAAATAGAGAGGAGCCAGACAGGTCTCAACATCTGAACATAAACACTGGAAAATATTTCCAACTGTATGATTCCTTTGTGTTGACCTACATTCACCTAAAATGTTCTAGAACACCCCTTTTGCCAGGTATTTAATACACTGGCAAAACCCCCATATTTTCAACTATAGCAGAATTGCAATTAAAGTAAAAAAGGAAAAAAGATTTCACTGTATTAAACTTAGAAGCAACATGTAATTTCCAACTGACTGAGGAGGAAAATGTTGACTCTGTTAATTCTTCTGTATGTAGGTTATTTTGATTCTGGCATTTTCTGGCACAGCAAAATAAGGAACTCAGAGAAGCACAATTCTGGTTACCTTTTACTGAGTAATAATATTATCAGTGAGTATTCATATTATCTTTCCTTTCCACATACTTTTTATGTGAAACTCTAAATGCTTTACTGTTAATCATAAAAGCTTCAGATTCTGCACTGGGTCGGGTACAAATACATTGTGTTTACTCACAGAAAATATAGCTGCTACCTTAGAAAGATAATAATTTAAACCACAAGTTATATTAACTCATGATATTACAAAAAAAAACCAACATCTGGCATTGCTCCTGCTAATCATTCTTGAAATAGATTGAGAAAGACACAGCCTCTTTATTTAGTAGTTTCCACAGGGATAAAACTACTTTATATAAATTATAGTCTCTTACATTCACTGTGAGAATATCATCCATAAAATTGTCTTTGTTAATTAGGAACATCTCTGCTGCCTACATTGCACATCTCTGAAGCCATTTCCTCATGATTTTCTGTATGTGACACATTAACATGGCACATGACTGCCTCTCTGGAATGGGCAAGAGCAAAAGGTCTTTTATTTAAAGAGTTACTATGTGGACACTGTCCCAAGTGAAGTAAATGTACCTCAATTAATACAGGATTTCCATACTGAATACTTTGTAAACACAAGCCCTGCCCTTCTATTGTACTTACAAGAGAAACGTTTGAATTATTTGATTAAAGCAAGATCCGCTATGGGAAATCCTGCAAGTATTTAACAAGATGTTTGGCTGGGAGTCATACACCACCCAGTGTGTCCATCTGAACTGGAACACTGTTGAAGAGACACTAACAGAGAACCTGGGTTTTAATGCACACATTTTTTTCAAGTTAATTGTACTAAAGCAGGAGCTTATCAGCTACAAATCCCTGTCTCTGTTTTATGTGTTTAGTGCCTAGTGGATCTTCCTATAATCCAGCAGAATACCCGCCTTTCTACAAAAATATTTTGGGATTTTTTGCATGCAGAAAACCAGATGATGCTCCTTGAAGTCAGCTTCTTACAACACAAAAATCTGACAAATGCAACCTCAGCTCACTTTCATTTTACAATATGAACACCTAAATGCTTTTAAAAGAAAGACAGTTATTACTTTGAAAACTATTGCATCTACTGAGTGGTAGGTTGCAACTGATCCCAGAAAGTCCCTAAATGTTACTAGATTTGCTTTTGAGATGATCTGAGAATTGCTATGAAGTTTCCCACTTTCAAGTAGCATAAACATTTTTTCCAGTTCAAACTGAGATAACAGCGATGGAGATCAGCCCATGACACCTGCAAGAAATACTGAAAGACAGATCTGACTGTAAGACTTGAAAAAAATGTAGGACATAATTTCTCTTGGCTACTGTCAAACAGATGAGTAGGTACATTTGGAAAATTAACTGGATCATAGTCAAAAGGAAGACCACGAATTAGATAGCTGCTGCCAATGCATCAAGGGCTTACTGTTATATTTCTGCAGTAGGACTAAGCCAACATGAATACATATGTACCCCTGTATGGTCACTCAGAGCACTGAACAAAACCAGTCCTCGCCTCCTAAAGATTTCTAATAACATGGATTTACTTTAATTTTCTTTGGAACAGTGTCTTCCTCAAAAGAGTTACTTCCTAGCTTATGCATAACAGAGCAAGAGAATTGGAGCCTTTGATTTATATGTAGGAGAAATGCTTTAGAAGACTGTGGTTATGTAAACAGTGGCATAATAATATGCTACAGTTTTAAGATTTCTCAAGTCTGAGCAAATACACAGATGAAAAGAGTTTGGTGGCCTCAACCTAACTCTGAAAGCTATTTATCTGCATGACAGAAAACCAGCACAGAACTTATGTATTGACAGTGTTTATGTAAACACCACAAGATTGGGATACCAAGACTATCACAAGCCATGACTGAGGTTTATGGACAAATAAGGGGAGGAGGACCTGAACAACTTCTGCTTTTACTGCCTTTGGCTTAGGTTAATCCTGGAAGTTCATAAGCACAGAAAATTTCTGCCTCTCATACCTAGAAGTGTTGAAGAACAACAGTTGGTCGTCCTTTTAGTCCAAATTTCAGCAGCAGCCTCAGACTCCTGTGCTCTCAAGAAGTCACTCAGCAGCAAGCCCTTTGTACATCTCAACCTTATAAACCAGGTACTCCTTAAAAAAAAACAGTTTGACCCTTACTTTTAATATTAGCTACCTTTTCCTTTCTTGATTTTGATGCAAAAAAAAGGCTGCTGACAGAAACTAGTCTCTACTTGGAATCACAAATACCCAATGTATTGGAACAAAGGGGTCATCTTTTGGATGAAGAAGACAATAGCTGGGCAACTGAACTGGAACATGTGCATTAGGAGAACCAAGCCCAACGCAGCAAAACAGGAAATAGAGTTTCCCACTCTGAAACATATGACAGAGTTCTTTCCCTCTGTTCAGGACATACTGCTTTGTCTCATTTTAATCAGCAATCACCCACTTCTCCAGGCCTCTGAATGCTGGTATTTCAAATGAAGAGTTTTCTTGCTCACAGGAGCTTTAGTAAAACACTTTTAGATGGGAAAAAAGTGCACATGCAGAGGAAGAGGCCACTAAATTCAAAGTATTTAAATGGCATTTTCCCTGATATAACATCTGTAGAACCACACAGTAATGCAAGACCTAAGTTCCATTTTCAGAGGCACGTGGGGTCTTCAAGAGCTTCACAATGTCCTTTTAACTCCAGCTGCAGCTGCGCCGATGTGCATCAGCGCTTAAGGTATGGCTCCACAGCAGACTGCAACATAACAAGGACTCTGACTGCACCAACAGAACCACCTCAGTACTGGAAACCCACAGCATGAGGGCACACACTGCCTGCAGCACAGCCAGCAAGCCCAGAGTCAGCTCCATCCAGCCACAAGTCAGGTGCCCAGAGCCAAGCTTGATTAAATAATCTTGGGTATGTCTACAGTGTTCACGGCAACTTTATGTCTTAAATCCTTATTCTCTACTTCCTACTGAGTTCTTGGAGTTTGTGAACATTTCTCCTGCTTTGCTATCCCTCCAGGGAAGAGTAGCAGGATCACCTTTTGTCTCCAGGAGAAATCTCTTTCAGGCAAACAGTAGTAAAGGTAGATTTAACATCAGGTAAAATCAATTAATTTATCTAGGACAAGTAAATGTTCTGTAGATAGATGCTTTCAATTCTGAAGTCACTCATTTATTATCTGCTGTGCACAGAGCAGAAAGAGCTACCACAGAGAAGCAACTGTAGAATGAAAGAAAAGCAGCAGAAAATCCTGTTCTGGACACCCACTCCAGCAGAGCTCAGCCAACACTGCTGCTCACAGCCCACTCACCAGTGAGGTTTAAGGAAAGGAAGGGGGACATTAGGATGACAAGGCAATCGTTCATCTGCAAGCTGAGGTTTGTGCTGTAATTTTTTCCAGTCTCTCTCCCTTTCTGACTTGGAAAAATTATTTAAAATGCTAAGCTGTATAAAAGAGGTTTTTGTTCTTTAAGTGTGCGTGAGGAAGAGAGACAGAGAAAGTGACAGAGAGAAATAGATGCTCGTGAAAGCGAAGTAAATAGCACTGGCTAAAGTCCGACAGAATGGGCTGACTGGGCAAGCGTTCAACGCTCAGTCCCGACTGCAGCCCTGACCTGCAACACCCCTGCTCTCCTGCACTGGGCCCCACTCAAGCAATGACGAGCTCTGGTGCCAGACTGAATGGTTTTGTGATGCAGACAAATGTCTGCTCCGATGAAACCACCAAAATCAGTTTTCATTTTCAACAAAAACCAAGATTTGTGCCCAAAAGATGAAAAGGCTAAGGACATTTTCTCACTGTGCCACCCAAAACCACTAAAACATGCAGTTGTTAAAAGAGTTTTACTTCAAGGAAAAACAGGCCTGACAAGATGTTCTCTGCACCTTTCTTTGTTTATAGCAGCACACTATCTCTTTCAGCCCTCACACTGTCATTTCCGTTTTACCTTCTTCCCAGAGGGAGATTATCTTTAACCGACAAGAACCAGAAAAGGATCTCGTAGGACTCCGTAATTCAAACTACATCCTGCCTTGCAGAACTCCTCTTCAGGACTTATCCAAGAGTTCACCAGTGTTTAAAATGCTTAATTCCTCACGAGTCCACGAACAATCTCAGTGCAACTGATTTTATCCAAACTGGCCACACACGGAGCCCTTGACAATACGGAGGGAAAATCCCAGCTGGGTGGTGCCTGAACACAGCCTGTGTGCTGCCCTACCAAACACTCTGTCCCAGGGCAGGCCAGGGACACGCCAAGTCAGCCCCGGATCAGAAAAATAACATGGCCTGTTATGAAGACAGTCGTTGACAGATTGTTTAGGATCAGCAATAGCTGTCTGACCTATTCATAGTGCTCTCATGTGATCCTTCAACAAGTAAATGTACACTGCCTTTCCAAGTCATGTACACTGCCGCTATACAGTGCTGTGAGCTTCCAGCAAGCTTCCAAAAGCTTCCAGTTCAGAGTACAAACTAAAGATGCTCCCATTCACTGGCAATGTGTTTGCATCTGTTGTTTTTTAGATTTTCTTTATAATATTTTCCTTAGGGAATAGCTGTATTCCCTTTTAGATTCCCTAATTTGCTCAACATGTAAGTAAAACTTATGCCTGAATATTGATTTTGTTTAATCCAAATGAAATGAGCCCAGTTGTTATTCTGGACTTCCAGCTGTACATAGTGTAAGATGAGATAAAACAAAATTCAGTCTTTACTGTAGCTCCCAAACTGCTTGTTACAGACTCCACATTTCAGTTCATATTTTGAATTCATTCTTGCGCCAGACCTACAGGATCTAGATCTAAGTAGAACATCTCTCTTCTAGGTTTAAGTGAAAACAACTCATCTTCAAAATTTATATTTCACAACAGTATAAATTATCATTCATTCTTCAGTGGCTTAATAATCTAATCTATGTACACATGAGATTTAATCGTGCTAACATATCAAAAATAACAAAGGAAATAATAACCCTTAACAAAAAAATATTCATTGCAAAAAGTCAAATTCAAAGTACTGTTCGACACTCTGTACAATCTCATATAGTTTTTTAAAAGCTTGCAATATTACAGCAGTTAAATTCACTTTTTAAAAAATTGTATATAATTCCAATGCAAATTTGAGTACAAACTTTTGCTTCTTGTAGATTCATAGGAGAACCTAAGAATAACAGAGCAGCTACTGTAGAAGGTGACAGAGGAGGTCCTCCGTTTTGACGCTTATCATCAATCCAGGGGCTGCTGTTCCTGAAAGACCTCCAGGTTACTCCATGGCCACAATTCTGGACGATGGTGGATGCACTGAAAACTCACGTGCTGCTTGAGCCCTAGTTAACCACCCAGCACAGGCGAAGCCCTCAGGTACACAAGCAACCTGAGAAGAAGCAGCCTGAAAGTAAATCTGAAGGGCCTAGCTGTCAGCCACTGAAAAAGCAAGCTAAGGGGGCTTGCTAAGGGCTGCCAATACACGGGAGAGCTGATGATGCTGCTGCCACTTCCCAGGATGGACCAGTAGTGGCACCTCTTGAAAGGAGTCCAAAGCCATGATGTGATGGTGAAGAGCAGGGGAGACAGAGCAATAGATGCAAAATATTTTGCTGTGGTTCTGTTACTGGCATGAAGTATTCTTGTAATTAACTGTGAGACACTGACACATTAAAGCCTTGTAAGAAAATACATTTCTATTTTTCACAGATAGAGTTGGGACAAAACAATTTGTCTTTCTCAAAGAAGGATCAAGAGATGACTTTTAGAAGGGGAAAGCTTCCACAGTTTAACAATACCATGAATTCTATTGCTAAAGCAAAAGAGCACAAAACAGAAGAAAAAAAAGCCTTAAGAAAAACAAAAGGCTAAATTGGCTGAAGTTGGCAATACTATACATGCACAACGTAAATAAACAGCATATATGTATGTATGTATGTAAGTACATATATGTACTTACATATATGTAAATAAAAAGAGATGTTAATAAGAAAACAAAATTAATTATATTAAATTACTTGGATTGTGTGGCTCTAATGTATTCAGGGAATACTATTACTAAGAGATTCTATATAGACCTTTTAACGTAAAACACTATACGTCCATGTATTAAACAGAAAGCAATTAGCAAAGGAGTAAACCACAGTAAAACAGTGCATGGTTCACTCTCATGCCCATTTGTTTATATTTGGGTTTAATATTATGTATCATTTCTTAAATGAAAAGTTATTGTCTCTCTAAATGACATTATAAAAAGGAAATCCTTGGTAAGAGAATGAAACCAACATCACTGGGAAACAGGGTGCAAATTCTACCAATCTGTTTATTGCTATGACAGCATGGTCAGTCAACATGACAACACAAGCTTTGAGTGGTATTGTGTTAAATTTTTTAGGCCTGTCAGTAGAAGAATGCATTTCTGAAGCCAGAGTACCAGTGTGCAGAGTAAACCTGTCATAGGTCTTGACCTTGCATGATCCACCAGCCCTGAGCTACCAACCAACTTATGCTGCACTTAACCTGCAGCATGCAAAGCACCTGGGTGATTTTTAAGTATACACATCACCTAAAGCTTCATCTGCCTTATCTGCCAGGCATCTTTCCTCTTTCTTATACTCAGCCAGTCATCACCTGGATAGAAAAAAGTAACCCCCTGTATGCCATTTCAACCCCTATCAGATTTTTACCTATGCAGTGAGAACTCCACAACTTGCGGCCCAACATGCATGGTCCCCTTCTGCACTTAGGCATCCTTATCTGTACCACAATCTCTGCTCCCTAAGTTTTTTGTTACTCTTTAGTACTAAATTTGTGAATATGGGCACTCATCTCTGAAAACTATGGTGATGATGTATTCTAAGGCATTTTTCACAGTATTTTTTTGTCCTTAAATTCTGAAACTGTGAACTGTTGTTTTCCCAGTCTTAACCTGGGACACTAGAATACAGCAATAGATGTGAATAGTTATTGTTATCTTAAAAATGGAAACAGCAATTTAACACCAGATATTGAAACTGAATGAAAAGAACTTTTAAAAAATGTCTGCATCTGTTGAAAGAACCTGTTTATGGATTCACTAGAACTGCTTAAAATTTCCTGAAATGGATCAGACATACCTGTCCACTTTCAACACAAGTGGTTAAGTGGGGAATGCAGCTGCCACATTCAGGATTAAGTCAAGTGAAAATTCAAAAGGTGTCTTATTCTCTGTGTGTTGCTTTCCACAAATTTGTCCTGCATGAGGTTGTATCACATAAAACCAGAAATGCAGTTCAGAGTGCTTTTGGTATACACGTGGAAAGGAGAGTGACTTCCATCAGGCTTTGATGCCAGATGTATTCCCAGTAATACTCCTGTGTGCCATGATGCCAGCAGCACCATGAACTTCAGACAAAGGGAATTACTCATTCACTTCAGCAAAACCTGGAAGGGAGCACAGTGAACTCAAGCAACCTTCCAGTGGCACTGTACTGTGTCCTGTCACCACTACTTCACATGCTACAAATAACATCCCATCTACCCAAAAGTAAACAGCACTCAGTTGATTTCCAAAAATCAAAATACAAAGGCAATTGCTCACATGGGTAAGAAAAACAAACAGATCTGGCGAGGTTTTGTGAGGAAACCTGATCTACACACAAAAACATTGCCCCCTTCTTTTTAAGTTGCAGATGTAGCAAAAAAAACTGAGTGGCAGAGCAACAGATAACTTTATGCGAAAAAGTGAAGTGTAAGAGGATATTTATGCTAGAACTGAAATATCAAAACTATGGGACTACAAAGTACTTAAATTCAGCAGAAGGCAGATTTACGGCTTGTAAGAAAACTATCAACTTCATTGAACATACCAGTCTTTGGCTAGCCATCATCAGACAGGTCAAACGCCATCCACCCACACCACAGCCCTGCACAGCCTGTGAAGCAATGGGTTCTCCTCTCAGCTTCCATGGAAAAGATACAACTCCTGTGATGGAGCTACTCAGAAACTGGGGGTTAGTTTGAATGGGTCATGTAGGTCCTCATTTATTCAGGAGAAAGTAGAAAGTTGACTGAATCACTGTGGGGAGGGTACTGTTCTCCCTGCTTGCTATGGAAGATGCCTGATGACTAACTTAGAAAAGATGCTTTAATTTAACTGAATTTAGAAGATATTATTATTCCCCAGAAAGAATGTAACCGATCATTTTTACTTGGTGGGAATGCAGATTCTGTTCAGTTCATTCCCGAAGTTATTTTAAAATATTTCTTCCATGTAGAAGTTAAAACAAAATGGGAGACAAGTCATAACAAAACAAAAGAAAACCACTAAAACCACCTCTGCCCTATTCACTCAACCCTCAAAGACTAGCATCAATCTTAAACAGCTCAACATACAAGACCCTTTACCTAGGCCTCATGAAGTTGGTACATTTATTTAACTGGCCTTGGCACAGGTCCAGAATTTCCTTTAATCTGAAAGGAACTTTCACCTGTGACAAACTTGCAGGATTAAGTTTAATATTCATGTTCTGAAGAACAGAAACAAATGGGACTAATAAATCTTCAACAGAAATTTACAAGATTCTTCTGGCTTGATAAATTTAGCTTGGGGCAATTGCTCCTTAACACTCGATACATAAAAAGGGATCCTTTTTCCATTAGCACACAAATTCCTTACACATTTCATCTGAACTACATCTTGCAAGTGTTTTAAGAGTTGGACACCATTGTGATCTTTTTCCCATTTGTGACCATTCAAATGTGGCCATGCAAGCTCCCTGTCTGCCTTGTCAATTCTTCTATGAAGCTGTCTTTTTTAATTAATTCATAGCACATGTAAAGTAAACCAAAAATATCTATTTTTGTAAGACTCAGGTGCTGTCATCCTCCAGCTCTTAAGGTAGATGTCTGATACACATTTCCTCCCTTTCTAGCCCATTTACATGGCACAGTGAGGAAACCATTTAAAGATTAACGCACATGGAGTGCACTATTCTATGGACTACACAGCTCTTTAAGTATTTCCTTTAAACTCTTGCACACATATGTAAAAGAAAACAAATTAAAGATTATTTGAAGAGTTTGGCAATGAAAATGAGGTGTTAGTAGCATTTTGAGCTGGTAATAAATTTTATTCGACTGTTTTATTACTACAGGGCAAAGGCAACTATTTCTTTTGTGGTGTCTTTCAGCAGCATGAGATGAAGGTTTAAATTTTAATGTATGGGTAGTTTTGAAGTAAATTCAGCATTTTGTAAATTACAGTTTACGTCAGATGTAAATACATGGCAAAACTGCTTTTTGATTGTTTTGCATACATCATCTTTCACATTTCTGAAAGAAATGAGCAAACTGTAATAAATCTCGCAAAACAAGGTCTGGTTCCTGGAGTGCTAAAAAACATTTTTACATGAAGGCAAATGCAAACAAGGCCCGTGTAGCCAGCTGGTGCCAGCAAAGCAGGGTGTGCTCTGTGATGCCCAGGCAGACAGTGTGGGTCTGGGCTGAGCTGAGGGAGGGCTGGGCACAGCAGAGCCCATGGCCAGCGTGGCTCGGTCCAGCTCCCAGCATCAGTGAGCTGGGAGGCATCTGCCTGGGAGCGAGGCAGGGCTGGCTCCCATCTGCTTGCAAATGCTGCAAGGACTGACAAAGCAGTGATCATGGACTACTTAAGATCATAGAGAAGTCAGTGAGAGCCTTAACTTGCCCGGAATTATCGCTTCAGGTCTGTCCTGCTCTTACACTATTCCCTACACCAAGAACCACCTTTCTCACTTCAGAGTATAAATACTGGCTGAGACAGAAATTGTTCTAACCGTTTCTAAGCCATATGTGAATTGTTTTATTAATGTAATTATTTTAATTTCAAGAATGAGTCAAGAGACAATGAGGGCTGAATGAGTAGCTCCTCAGTATTTTCTATATTCCATCCCTAAACTCCACAACTTACCTGTTTTGAGAAACAGCACAAAAATACCACAGTTGATGGTCTTAAGCCTTTGTAGAGTTAACTAAACAGGCAATGGTGCACACCACAGAGCCCCCACAGAACCACCACAGTCTAAGAAAGCCTCTTCTGTGGTTAGCCTGCCTATTCCAGTGACACACTACTTTTTTTTCCTAACCTTCACCTTTTTCCCAACCAACAGAAACACTTACTTCTCTTAGTTCTACTTTAGTGCTTCTCTTCATCTTCAACTTTAAAAAGCAGTCAAGGAAAAAAACAAATTGTCATAAATATTAAAAGTATGTAATTATACTGGACATCATCAGAAAAAACAAATTTTTTATGTGAATCTTCAGGTTCACCTCACCACAGCTATTTAATTATGGTGTCACTGAACTACAAATTTTATCAATTGCTATATCATGTAACTTCTGAACTTTTGTGTGAGTGAACAGTTACCAGCGATTCTAGCCTTCAAGACAATTTTTTTTCACTGACATGTGCAACACACAATGGAAGAGAAAGAGGCAAGAAATAAGAATCTAAACTCAAGGACTAATTAAATTGAATAGATACAGGGAGTAAAGATGTGGATATAGACAGTAAAGATGTCGCTCCATCAATTTAATGAAGAAAAAAAAATCATAAAACTGTCAAGATAAGTTAAGTGATTTAGGAACAAATGTCCCAAATTACAAAATAATCTATGTATTTAGGGTAATCAGTACATTTGGGAATCACTTGTTATCCAAAGTCTCAGAGATTCTCAATGACTTCTCAATAATTTTCAATTAATATCCTAAAGCCTAAATCACAATATAAGATTGGAAGAAAAAACTGAGACTAGCTGACTGCATTAATAAGCACTCACACAAAAGACATTTGCATTGAGATGTGTAGATACTGCAGCCCACAAGACGTTTCCCAGTCTTGCAACAGCAAATGCAGAGGTAGGAAAGATCCAGCCCTGGAGCTTTTCCTTATGGTGCACTTCAGCTTGAGAGCCTTTCCACCACCCCACGTCCCTGAAGCAGTAGGATACTGAAATAAAACTCCTAAGTTATTCCAGGAAGCTGACCTCTGCCATTTTACACAGGATATTAAATAGACCCCAGCTGTCTCCACTTAGAAGTGACTTAGTTCACATGTTTCATAAAGGTCCATTCAGCTGCTTTCTGAGTTATCGCAGAATTGAAGTCACTTTCTGTGAAGAAAAACAAACTATCCAGTGATTTCCCTTACCCACTTTTCATGCAGGCATATCTCAGTTTTCAAACATCACAACTGGCATCTACATGTTCTAATGCAAGAATCTGTGTCTCGATTATGAAAATATTTGATTCACAAATAGCTGTTTCAAGTCCATTGGAAGAAACATAAAAAGTAAAGCTTTCTTTTTTGCTAAATCCAGGTAGACACAGTAATCTACATTTCTATGGATGCCTCAGTATGCAAGCACTTATGGTGTATGACTATGGATCTGAACACACAGTGCAGTTCACATAATTTCAAAAACAGATGGCAGGGAAGTTACATGGATTAGGATCTTACACAGCAAAAGAACATTTCTTCAGGCTTGTGAAAATAATCATCCTATTAGAAGTCCACAATAATCCATGTCCATTCAGAAAATTTTAGTTTTATTCAAGAACTCAACAGACTTTTCAAAAAAGCCTCCATTTAAAAGCTGACAAATGTTACTTCAATATTTTTGTATAAAGGATGTGCTCTGGGATGACTGAGTTCTTGAAATGAGTGACTAATCCTGATAAGGGATGGCAATTTCATGCTTGAAAGAAGAAAGATTAAAGTGATCTTGAATTCTACAAGATCTGAATACTTTCAGAAAGTATTAAAGGAGATACATAATCACATAATCTAAATATTCTCTAAAGCCCCTAAAAATAAGTATATTTGTACTGTGAACAAGAGGAGAAAACAGCCAGCTATTAAAAAAACCTAATTGTGCTGCTTTTAAACATTGACATTCCCTGTTCAGTTGTCCCTGTTGCTGCCCAGGTGAGTTTAAGCCAATATATGCCAAAAGATGCCTGGGGTCTTTGCCACTGATATTAATATTTATAATTTGTATTTACTCTTTCCAGAACATATTAAATAAAATGTATTATTTTATTATACTTAAGAGTGGGATGGCATTTCAGTTCCATGTTCCCATTTTCAATATCATGCAACTTTTTAAAAACCATTAGCTTTTGGGATGTTTTTTTCCCTGACTTGCCCTTATCCCCTTTCCATTTTTTCTAAACTTTAAAAAAGAAAACTGTCCACACATTTTTAAAGTGCAGGCAATAAATGTCTAATAACCCTAATCCATGTTACAAAATAATAATTCTCAAGTTAAATAGAGTAAAATCTTGACATTTTCATGGTTTTCCTTTTCCACATATACCCACATGTGTAATATTCATATCCAAACAGCTTGATAGATTATTTACTTTACTACTACTATATTGTTTTAGTAGATCTATAATAAACAAAACTGTTTTCAAGCCTATGTCAAGTTATGTCAAATTATAAAACAGACACTTCACATAAAAATTATGGAGCAGAATCTTTTAGCAGTATTGACTGACTGATTTCAATTTTGAAAGCTATTACTGAGCAATGTGGGCTGACATGTTTTGAGTTTATGGAAAAACAGAAATCCCCCCAGAATTATTCCAAGAGATAAAGGTATAACACCGCTGCTTTACAAAAACTCAGGTCTTGGATAATTCAGACTGGAATGTAAGTTAGACACCAGAGTTTTCCAACTATTTGCAACTGCACAATTGTGCAATTTGCCCAAAATTAAATCAAGGCAATGAAACTAAGTGAACCATGTGCAGCATCAAATTTTTTTCAATAATGACATAATAAACCCACTTAGTGGCAAATCCTGTATGAGATCAGTATGGCAGAGTGAAGAGTAATGACAAAAAGAGAAACCACAACTGAGAAAGCTTGGAAAGGTGCCTTAAACTACCTGTAGACTGCATGAGTGGCCATCTCCAACACACATCATCAGTTACTTTTTTTGTTGTAAAGAATTAATGATTTTTGACCAAAATGGCTTCTGCTGTAGCTTAAAATTGCATGCAGGGTAAGCAGGCAATGCCCATCCATCCCAGCTACTATGAGCTTCCTTTAGCACTTTAATGCCAAACACAAACTAGAAGCAGACTGTCTGAAGCCAGAAAATGTCACAGAGACCCACAGTCCCCTACTACAGAAAGTGCATAAATTTTGCCAAGTGATAAAAACAAATGCCTTGTACAAATTCCTACCAACAATTCATGTACAATAGACTTTGGTTAAAAAAAATTTCCCCTGTAATACTCAGTTTGTCTTTCATCTAAATTCTTGTAATCCAAGTTACCCTCTGATTTCTATACTAATGTTTTGTTCCCCTACACCCAAAATAATTTCCTATTTGATTTTGTGACATCTGTTACTGCACAAACTCTCTACCAGCACTTCCACTTTTCACCTTCAAACTTTACTGACTGGCATTAATCTCATTGAGACTGAGCCAGCTACATTTGGATGGCCACCCTACATTGGAATGATAAACTGTTTTGGGATGGAAAGGAACTTAAAAGATCATCTACTTCCAATGCTCCTACCACACACCCTTCACTAGGCCAGGCTGCTCAGCTCCATCCAGTCTGTCCTTGAACACATCCATGTGGCCACCTGCCACTTTTCTGGGCAAGCTGCTGAATGAGTCACCTACCCTCACAGTAAAGAAATTCCTAATATCTAATATCTAATTCCTAATATCTAATCTAAACCCACCTGCTTTTAGTTTGAAGCCACTCTCTCTTGTTCTGTCGCTACAAGCCCTTGCGAAAAGTCCTCCCTCTTTCATTTTTGTAGGCTCCCTTCAGGTACTGGAAGGACACATGTAGATCATACCAAAGCCTTCTTTTTTCTAGGCTGAACAAACATAAATTTCTCAGCATTCTCTCACAGGAGAGGTGCTCCATCCTTACAACCAACTCAGTGGCTCTGCTCTGGACTTGCTCCAACAGGTCCATATCCTTCCCAAGCTGGGGACCCCAAAGCTGGATGCAGTGTTCAGGTGGGGTTTCCCTCACCAGAGCAGAGCAGAGCAGAGGGACAGAATCCCCTCCCTCACCCTGATGCTTTGGATGCAGTCCAGGACCTTTTGGGCTGTGAGTGCACATGGATGGGTCATGTCCAGCCTTTCATCTACCAGCACCCCCAGCTCCTTTTCCAAAGGGGTGCCCTCAATCCCTTCATCCCCAGCCTGTGCTGATACTGGGGTTTGCCCTAAACCGGGTGCAGCACCAGTACTTGGTCTTGCTAAACCTCACGAGACTTCCCATGGCCCCACTTCTCAAGCTTGTCCACCTGGGCTCCCTCTAGAGTCAAAACGAGCATTTCCAGAGAGCAATTCACTGTACTCCAGCATGGGCACCAAGGATGAGTTGGACGAATTATTCTCCTAAAGCACATGCTCACTCTGCACTCAGTATGGGGAGACCCCAAATGACTAAAATGGAATACACTTTTAATATTCAGATCAATAAAGTGTCTAATCACAATTACCTCACATCCCTATCTTGGTATGCATGGCTGTGTGTACCTCTTGTGAGTCCATCACAATACACTGGAGCACAGCCATAAAGAAAGTCCTTGTCGCCCTCAAACATCACCCATTCCTCCAGAGAGTTTAAGAATCCAATAACCTTAAACTGTCCTGCTGTATCTAGCATCCTGCTGTATCTATACCCTCCAGGAGGAGGATATAGATCAAAACAGCAGCCAGGATTTCAGTGACTGGAGAGAGCATGGATGTAAAGGAATGGTGTATGACCCAAGTGACAAAAACTGTGCTGCTGCAACTCTCTATTTAACTACCCATCATTACAAATCTAAGACTTCAAATCATTCCTCTTGACTGCTAAATTTTTGAATTACTTCTTGTTTCTTAATCTCTCCATTCTAAAGCCTATTGTTACTATGTCAAGTTTGGGAACCATCCCTTTTCCAAAAAATGTCAGACTTAATTATTGTGGGCACTATGACTGTGTGTCTTGACTATTAGAATTTCTTAAATCAGCTATTCAAAATTACTTCAGGCTATGCAGAGAGTGATCTCTCTTTTTTGTACTCCAGGAAGAGCTACTTCATTGATTGTACCTCTAAGTGTTGTCCTTAAATCTTATCTATTTGTCTTTAAACTTTTTCTACTATGAACAGTGGTTAAATTGTGCTTTATGAGTATTTTCATGAACTTAGTTTAGTGCTTCTTCTAGAATCACAGGTTCAAGATCCTTGCCATCGATGACAGCAAAAGATTATTTGTGTTTTTCATGACTTAAGCTTTGCTTCTGCAGAATAGTCTTGCTCACTCTCAACTTTGGGTTACTGGAAACCAAGCACTCTTCGAACTCTATTTTCTTACAGACATCACAATATCCTTTTGATTTGGGATATTCCAGTATACCTTAAATGTCTTTAAATGTCTTCTAGGAAAACTCCCCCATCACTGTCATTCACCTGTCTGCCATTTATCTATATCCACAAATACCTTTCATTTTTAGTCCAATGGATTACCTGCCTCTTCTGTGCAAATCCTAACTCTTCTTGTTCTTGTACTGCCATGATCTTCAGTTTTAGTCTCACTGCTGTATTTTTTCACTTCTGTACAAATATTTGCTTCTGAAATAACTGACATCTCTAAGCAATGTTTTAATTCGACCAAATAAAATTTGAAAGTAATAAAACCTTCTTGAGTTCTTAAGAATAGAGACAATATGAATAATAAGCAACAGAGAATTGAGAAATGCCAGGTAATGGCATAGTTTTTTTTTTAAACTATGCTACAAACATAAAGTCAGTAGGATGAATGGGATTCTATTCTATCTAGGAGATAAAGGTGCTCAGTTCTGCAGAAGTACTAACTTGTCTGGGCTCTGCCTTAAATTTAATGAGACATATCATTCTAATTTTCAGACCATAGTCATTGATTCCAACCTGTCTGGATATGGGTATTACTGCTTTGATCAAAACTTGTTGCTCAGCATTTTATAAAAAGCAGAGATAAACAGTGAGGCAACAAATTGATTAAAGATGTCTGTAAGGAAACCACAAAGATCAGTGGGTAGGCCTATCTCCATGAACAATCTAGAAGGTTATCTAAGGATAAACAACACACTAATTAAAGTGCAGATGTTGCCTAATCTCTATGTCATAAAGTTCACAAATACAAACTATGCTGATAGATAAAAGTTGGCAAAACGAGATTCACTTTATAATCTACTTCCTAACACAGAGAAGGAATACAGGTCATTGACTTTCGCTGTCCTGAAAGAACCTGGAAATCAGTAATAAAGGTTCTAGAGCTGTGTTAGTGAGTAACATTAGACATAAACTTCAAAACAGTACAGCAAAGTCTCTAACTGTAGCTCTAGAAGCATTTGCACTAGAAGCATTTGCCCTTGAAGAAAGGACATGTACACTGCACTGAAATCAATGTATCTGTGATGCAACCTGGAATTTGAGAGATAATGTTGGACAAGATGCTCAGGTGACAACACAGAAGCAGACACCAAGTATTTAAACATACTGAGTTAGAGAGGAATTATTTATGGCACAAAAAGGAAGTGTAATTAGGAGTGAAACAGAAATGCTAAATCTAATTCAGTGAAAAACCTAACGAATTGTTGTACCCCAGTTTGGTGAACTCAATAGTTGAAGCATGTAAACTCTGAATGGTGAAGTCTCAAACATGCATGTTTGATGGGACACCTCTGCACAGTTTGCCTGTGCTGTGCATTTCTGTTCAATTTAACATTAGGATTTTATGATTTGAACAACCAAAGCTGTTTGAATCAGGGTAGCCCCTTCAATTCCCCAGTGGAAACTCGAGCCCTAAATTTGCAGCTTGATTCTTGGATTAGCTGGAAGATGTGTATGCAATTCTGCCATTAGGCTGCTGACACAGATGAACAGCTAACTATGCATATTGCTTTTTGGAAAATAATGCAAGAAGAAGCAGAAACTCTTCCTTCAGCTGTAATCCTCTCAAATATTGCATGATGATGCACTATCACAAAGTCAGGGCACTTAAAGATCAGAACTGTATTTTCTAGAGAATACCAGCTGACTACAATTTATTGAATGTCTGTTATTTGAGACATATTTATATTCTAGACAGCCACGAGAGTTTTTCTAGGAAAATGATATGATCATCAGTGAGGGAAAATGAAAAGCACAAATCACACAGAATATACAGTACTGTGAATCTTAAGTATCTATTTTGATCTTTAATATGCAACATAAAAACTACCCCAATATGTTTATATGATATGGAAAGAGGCAGAAAATCAAAACACCATGAAAAAAAGTGGGAATCTTACTGAGACTTACTAAAAGGGATTAAATTTTAACTTGGATATAATGTATTTATGAGAATCCCACCATATTTCTATTTATATGTCGGAATTTATTACAACTTTATTCAAAATACTGTTGCTAGGCATGTTTTAAATATGTTGTAAATGTAAGACTTTCATATCATATGTATGGTTTTAGTCTCATGGTGTTTTTAAAAAATGTATGATTCTGTATTTCTGTGCATTAAACATTTCCAATATTTTTTGAAGAAAAGGAATTCAACTCCTTGTCACAATGAGAGAAAGTTAAATGTGACATTCAATGGCTTCAAAGCCCTCCCTTTTTATTGGGAAAGAGCAGAGTATGCAAGGTCCTCTGAGGTTGTTTCACTTCAGCAGGAGCTGTGTAGCCAAATGAGTCCTCCCCCAAATATCTGAGCACAGTCAGTACATTCCCAACTCCTACAGCCAAGTTAAAGTGAAAACGGTCTTAGTTCAGTAATGATTGAGGTGGTTTGCTCTAATCAAATTAAACCAGCCAAATGTTCTTTTCAAAGGTAACTGTCTACTCTGCAGCTGTATGCAAAATACCACATCAAATGTGGAAAAAAAAGTGATAGAATTCTATCCTTACAGTAGAGCCCTGGCTCCACAGATGAAGAGAAACAAAAGCACCAGTCCAGCTAGGAATTACGATCACAGAAAGCTCCCAGAAATATGCTAACTTAAGAAACACTGAACAAAGTACTGAAATTTCCAGTTTATAATTAATTGATTTCAGGGAAAAGGGAGTTCTCTGGCATTGTTAAACAGCAATTTATCACATGGACCACACTTCAAATAGATATTAAAAGACTAGCCAAAGTTTCACATAAAAGAGAGAAAAAAATCATGCAGGCTTTTCCACTCTATTTTTTACTTCATTTCTCTGTTTCTATCAAAATATGTAATATTCAGCACTGACTAATGTTTCAAAAGTCTAAACTCAATAGGTTTCACTTAAACACAGTATGACTCATTTACACTAGAACTGAGTTTTCAATCATTAAATATGGGAAACTCCTGTAAAGATGAATTCATGTCTGAGTTAGTTTTTTATTTTCTTTTATTAAGAGAAGATCAGTCACCTGTTAATGATGATCCAGAGTAATAAGCAGTCAGTGTTGGTATGAACCCTTTTAACACAGCACAGAACTTTTTGCTAAGCTCATAGATTGTTAGCTAGGTATGCCATGGGAAACCCACCCAAGGACAACTCTACCAATACCAGCAAACTGGCACACCCTGTTTTCCGCTGTGAGAAACATTCACCTCATCCTAAAAAGTATCAGAGATACTTCAGAGAATAGAAACCCATCTTCTTGTGAAACCCTAAAAAGACATCTAAAGCATCATATGAAAGAGCCTCTTACTACTCATATAAAACATTTTTTATGCTGCCTAAAGAAAACACAACTGTGTTTTTAGAAACTTAAGGTCTGATTTTAAAGGGATTATTTAGGAGATTGTTCCCTTTTTTTTTCTAATGATGGGGCAAATTTTCAAAGGTGAAGAGTAAATAAATAAATATTAAAATCAATACAAATAATTTGGATGCAATGAGGTATTTTGAAAAGAGTTCGGAAATCAACAGTCACACTTCCATTCTTTGACAATCATCTCATCAACAGCTTCCCAAACAGCAGTTTCCCAAATGGCAAATGTCAAACGACATGATGGGCAAAAACACTCCTTGGAAAATTCTGAAGAGGTTCTTTATTAAATACCAATTCTTTAGAGTTTAAAGGTATACCTGTTAAATAATTGTGCCTGCATAATTAGAAGTATTTTTCAGATTATAAGAAGATATGAAGAACAGGTATAAGTGGAGGGATCTTCTCTCTTTTAAAAGAAAAAACACAGCTTAGTTATATATGTATATGGGCACACTTACCTTCTTATAATTTGTTAGATCATTAACAATCAACTTGTTCAGCAATACTAGAAAATAACTAGATTTCATACCAAGCAAACTAAATCCTCTACACAGAGAAGTTTTGGAATGAACTGCAACCTCTATTTTCTTTACTGTTACAAAACTTCATAGAGTAATTTTAAAGCTTCAGAACTAAATTACATCACCTAAGAATTACTACAATGACAAATAATTACTCTTGATGTCAAATTCATGTTACTACTCTGCCAAGATAGTTATATTACTTATTCTGCATGATTCATTTTAACTTCTAATAGAAATATTCTCGAGAAATAAGGCTTTAATCTAATACATGAATAAGAATCAGTATCTGTGATTTGTATTCTGACATACATTGTCCCTGAACTCTAGCCAGAAAGATGTTTTAAAATTCAGCGCATTCTTAGCATCATAGCTATTTCTATTTGATAATGCACTTAGATCTATGCTAAGCTTCAAACAGCTTAAATCCCACCAAGCCCACCTGAGTGACATAGTCAGTGCTTTGCTGAGCCACAGACTCCAGGTCCAGCCCGCTCTCTTTTAAACCCTGGGACAGCAACTTCTCTTCTCCCTGCTCTGTTCCACGCTTCAGCCAGAAGTGAGTACCGTGAAGCAAGCTGGAAAGGCCCAATGAATCTACCCCTGGCCTTCGTCTGTAAGTGTGGACTATCCTCTCCCCTGGCATCCAAACCTTTTCAAGGCTCAGTTTGGAATCCTAGACCCCACTCCATACCCTGGAAGTCACAGCCTGCCATCAGCAATGGTTATGGTGGAAGAAGTTGGTTTTTCCTTCCAGGCAGGACCCAGCAAGGCTAAATATCTTCAAGAAGAGCACAGACATAATCATTCACAGATTCAAAGAAGGAAGAGAGTATTAGACATAACCTAAAATTACTAACATTTACTCATACAAAGACTGGAAAGATGGTTTTTGTAAAAAACTTAGATTTAGAATGAGATAAAATACTTTTTTAAAATGGTCTTGTACTCATTCCAGAAACTGAACTTCCTAAGGCTCAGAAGTCCATTCCATACTCAGCCCTTCCTTCCTGACATGCTCTTATCTTGTCCTGTTTCTGCCAGATCATGTATTAAAATTAAATCATCACATCTCTAACTAACAAACAATTCATATGATTGGCAAGAATATCCTTGTCTTCTCAGTACATGTTCATTCTGTGGACTGCAAGGCTGCAAGCAGATGGTGACAGGCCAGCACTCATGTTCACTCTGCCCAATGTCCTCTGACAACAAATTTCCCCAAGACCTATGTGCCCTGTTCAGTGGCAACCCTATCATTCTCCTTTTCCCTCCAGCCATCAGAGAAGCCAATATTTGCAGTCCCTTCCTTCCCAAGACTTCTGCAGTGTCCCTTGCAATGGCCAGTCAGTACAGGGATGATCTCCCTTGCCTTCTGACCAGAACTGCTCTCCAGCCTGGAAATGCCTTTCCCTGGCCAAGGCACTTCCCGTCGTCACATCTGCCTTGAAGATGATCCTGTTTGTGTGAGACTAAAACTGACTCTGAAGCTCATTCAGTTTTTCCTTCCCATTACTCATCCATCATTTCTACCTCAGCTGAGATTCATCTGCCACACAAATACTTGGCAAGTTTCAAGTTCAGTTTCTTCTGCTCCACTCCATCCCTGCATCTTATTTTACTCTTTCTGTTTGCAAGACAATCTTTCTAACTAGCAATGCAATGATCACCATTTCTTTGTCTCTAGGGGCTTGCCAGATGTCATATTGAGTGATGCTACACAAAAATAAATT